>NW_026606063.1:25607500-26207500 GCF_029834395.1 Sorex fumeus | reverse complement strand
CAGAATGAACATCTCTGAATGCAGCAGTTATGTATACCTAGGTCAAGAAGTCAACATGACGAATGACCTGGCACCTGAGTTGTGCAGGAGGAAGAAAGCAACTTGGAATGCCTTCAAGAGCGTCGAAGAAATAGCTAAGAGGATGAAGAACCTCCGGCTCCGGGCACATCTCTTTGACTCCACCATTCTTCCTGCATTAACATAGGACTCAGAGACCTGGGTCCTATGAAAACAGGAAAAGAACACTATTCGGGCCTCCCAAAGAGCAATTGAAAGAGCTATGCTTGGAGTATCACGCTCCACTCAAGTGAGAGAAAGAACTCAGAGTTCCGACCTCTGTCGACAATCCAGAATCAGAGACACTGTCTTGTTTGCCAAGGCATTAAAAATCAGATGGGCTAGACATGTAATGCGATTTGGAGATGACCGCTGGACTAGAGCCATTACCTACTGGATTCCACAGGATGCCAAAAGATCACATGGCTGCCCACCTACGAGATGGTCAGACTTCTTTGTCAAGACCCTGAATGATTGGTTTGAGGCTCTTCCTGTTCCTGGAGTGAGCAGACGCCTGTGGGCTACACTAGCACACCACCGGGATGGATGAAGACTTTACTGGCACCTGGTGGAGCAAATCAATGAGTAACGGGATGTCAAGTGACCAAGTGATGTAATTAAAATACATTAAAATATACCTAATCACATGATATGTTATTTAAAAACATGATATAAAATGTGTTTATTATAATATTTATGCATGTATTTATATGTTACATATAGTTTTATGTATATGTAAATATATATTTGAAGAGTATCTAATTATATGTAGATTTTTTCCATTAAAATATATTTTTAGATTATCTAATTTGAGAAGGGGGTTGGCCATACCTGCTGTGCTCAGGGCTTACTCTTGGCTCTGGGCTCCGGGATCAACCCTGGCAGTACTCAGGAGATCATATGATATGCTAGGGATCAAATCGGCTGAATGCAAGGCAAGCTTCCTAGCAGCTCTCCAGCCCTATTTCATAATATAAAAATTTTGTTGACTCTTTGGGGTTTTCAATTAAACAATAGTAACATCTGACAATAATAATAATTGCATATCTTCCTTCTAATGTGTAGGTTACATTTTTTAATCTAATTGGCATCAGTGTTTTAGCAATGTGAAATAATAGTGTGATCAGAAATTCATTAAAATGTAAAGATACATTTCCCCACACACAGAGCTAAACAAAATAATTATGAAATTTATTTGGAGGAAGAAACAAACAAGAATATCCAGGAAAATTCTAAAAAAAAAAGTTGCTTTTTTTGAAGAACAAAACTCTTTGTTGTTGTCCCTAACAAGAATAAGTTAGGGACAATAGTTATTATCTCTTTAATTTAAACACTGCGGTATTATCAGTGAATAGATAGTCCAATGGAGCAGAATATAAAACGGAAATTATAGATGCTAACATAGGACAAGAAGAAGATAGCTTCCCAAGTCAATATAAAAGATAAACATTTTTAGAAGTGAAATTAACCTAACTGGGTAAGGATAAGAAACAAAATAAAATTGAATCCATTTATCATATCGCACACCAGGACAGATGAAAAGCAGATATTTGCATGTTACAAAACATACAAACTTCAAGAACTAGAAGACAACATGAGTAAACTCCTCTATAAAGTGGGAGTGGGGGGGAAAAAAACCTTTCATAACCGTGGTTCAAATTCGCGAAGCAAGAAATAAAAGAATAAATTTGATTATGTAAAAGATTTTAAAAGCTTCTGTAGCTTAAAAAACAGAAATAGTGAAAAAATTGCCAATTTATGTAACAATAAATTTTACAGCCAAAATACAAAAAAAAAATGCTCTATCTTTAATTATAATGGGAAAAATTCACATCAAAGTTACCTTGGAATTGCACTGCTCATCTATTGCATTGAAAAAACTTCAAACGTTTGACAACATACACCATTGGTGAAGAGGGCGACAAAACGCTTTCCCAGACATTACTGGTAGAAATATAGAATGTTTTGACCTCTAATATCTGAATGTTGTGATATACAGCAAAATTACATAGTTTTCTGCTCAAATTCAGAAGGTCCAATTCTAGGACTCTATCTCCAAAAAAGATCAATGAAAAGCCCTAATCATTGTTGCACTATATTTTTTTCTTTTTGGGTCACACCCAGCGATGCACAGGGGTTACTCCTGGCTCTGCACTCAGGAATTACTCCTGGCGGTGCTCAGGGGACCATATGGGATGCTGGGGATTAAACCCGGATTGGCCGCATGCAAGACAAACGCCCTACCCACTGTGCTACCCTGTTGCACTATGTGTGCACATAGACAAAGAGTAGGAACAACCCAAATACTGGTAAACATAGGCTGGTGGTTAAATAATATTATCATTTATCTATGAAATCTGGAAGACATAGACATGTAACACGTTTAAATGAAGCATAACCAATTACATGTAAAAAAATATTACTAGGAGGGAGAAGGAACAGAACAGAGAGAACAGGCTTAGATGTCAAATTTTTTTTTAACATGCCTGTTCTACAGATTTGATACAAGACCATTTTAAAGCAACTAGTAAGCCTTAAACAACAATCCCTTAAAATCAGAGCAAACAATATCAATCATTCTCACTGTCCCTGCAGTGAGCACTAGCCCCATCATAAAATCCAAGATAACTCCATGATAACTTCAAGTGACTTTAAAGCACAGCGGCTCGATCACGCACCCTTGGTGGAATAGAAACCTCCAAACAAAACAATGGAGGGGTAAAGAAAGGCTTAGACAGATTTTTTTTTTTGCTATTCATAGAGCAAGCCCTAGTTTTAGTTGCATTATTCTATTGTGTTTATGTTGTGGAAGAAAGAAAATAAGTAATTATGTTGGAGTCAGTGATGCTGGAATTTTGGAAGCCAGGGAAGTAAGGAGAGATGTAAAACCAACACATTTAACAAAAAAGTGTGTAGGTCTGTAAATTACCAGTGCTGGGCTTAGCACAAACCAGGGAACCATGGCTAATGCAGAAGAACAAAGTCTTCCTAGCACCCCACTGCGGTCTTAAACACCATTTCTCACTAACAGGAGCCAGACCACATTGGAGAAATCACAGAAGCCCACATGAGGTGAGTGGTCGGGAAAGCCTGGAGCTTCCAGTCAGAACAGAAAGCTGGAATGCTACCTCGGATTATAGGATTGCCTGGTGAGAATTCAGGAGCAAGATAGAGGAGCGGAAACCATCCAGAATCGTACTGAGAGATAGAACAGCAAAGGGAGCGCCATGACATAAGAAGGCAGAAGAAGAGGCCTAGGTTTCGGTTCCAGAATTTCTGGAATTGAGCACAAATACCTGGAACTGAGTTATGATTTCCCCGAAGTGAGATAGCCATGGTGAAGTCAACGGAAGGCTTACCAATCAGATGCAGGTATGGAAGCCCCACCCTCTAGGTAACCCTTATGTAACACTTATGCAACCCTAATGTAACTCCAACTTAATAACCAATAAGCTAAGTACAAGTTGTGAACAAGTTGTGGAAAGTCCCTCAGACCATGGCCAAAATGGTGGTCTGGAAAGTCCCTTTTATATAATGCTATAGTAAAAAAAAAAGCCCCTCACTTTTGGGACTCCGGGCTGCTTGTACTGAGAAGGCTGCCACTGTGTCATTGAGCCAGACAAGGGCCCTAATACGAGATAGCTGAGCTAGCCAATAAAGACCCTTTGCTTATTGCATCTCAACTTGTCTTCATGTGATTCCCCTGGGAAGATCTCGGCCCGGTTTAGCAGTATCATCCAAACATCAATATGATTAACAATGCCAAAGGATCAGAACACATAAATATGTTTAAATCAATTAGGTCACATTCACACATACTCATGCACACATGAGTTCCTCATTTATGTGGTCCTCTTTGAGGAATTCTAGAAAAGCAACTCAGGCAATGCTCTGGAAGACTGACAAATGAAGATCATGGAACCAGGAGTTGTCTCTGAACACTGTTGGGCATGACACAGAGGTGATGCTGTAGGTAGATAGGCACAGACGCACAAAATAGAGATTGCCACATGAATGACAGGTGACACAGAGGGGACCCAGAGACACCAAATCAGTTCTATCACTGAAAGAGCCCCAGTAACCAATACCCTAGTAACAATGAGAAAATCCAGGTGCCAGATAATCTCATCATTGGCCACCATCCAGAGCACATGTCCTTCTCTCCTGGAAAGGATCAACATGATGCTCATTATAACCATGTCGCTAGACCTTGCACCAGGCTTTTCACTCAGGGCACCCCAGAGGGAAAAGGGTGAGATCACTCCCTTCCCCAAGGGACCCAGCTCCGGCAGCTGAAAACCTTCAGAACTCACCTGCTGCCCTACTCACAGCCACTCTCCACACAGCCAAGCCTCATCAATGAGTGAACCTATTCCTGGACCTTGTGGCTGCAACACTTCATAGGGCACATCCTACCCACACTCCAAGAGTACCACACCACATTTGATGGGATTCAAAGTAGAAGGTAGCCAACCTTAGAGGGGAATATTATACTATTTCGGTTCTGCTTTGGGGCAGGGATTGGGGTTTGGGAGGGAAACACACGAAATATGGTGGTGGGAAGGTGTAATTGTAGTGGGATTGGTGTTTGAACATTAAATGTAATCAAATATTGTGAACTACTTTATAAAATTTAAAAAAAATTTAAATGAGAACATTCAGTACTGGGGGTTTGGCTTCTGTGTTTCATTATCCACAGCTGGGAACCCATGGTCCTTGGAGAAAATGCTGATTCCAGCTCTAGAACAGTAGATTGCAATCCCCCTATTCCAGAGGGATGCCAGGTTTCTGGGGATTAGACAAGGGAGAACTTGGTGATCAGGGGAATTTTCAGGATTTAAAGGACCCTTGTGGCCTTAATGTTTTCAAGCAACACACTTGATCCTTTCATTCATATGTGATATTTTGCCCTTGTACCAAGTCAACATGTAGGGGGAAAGAGGATAATCTTCTCTTCTTCCTCCATTCCTGGACCTTCCCAGGGGCAAACACACGTTAAAGAACTCTTTCCCTCCTTTCCCTGCATCATACTGACTTGTGCTGTGAAGGCTCTGAGTACTTGCTTTATAAAAACAACAGGATAATACTGTAGAATTTCCTATGGAATATTTCAGAGCCAGTTCTCAGGAGAAGAGAAACAATCCTGATTCTTCCTATGAAGCTTAGGATGCCAGCACACTCGCACCCACTGTCTCCAACACTCCACAGAGAGCACTGAAATCTCCGCCACAAACACACAACCTCCTTCTCATGGCCCAGGAGACAGCACCAAGAGGACTCAAGAGCACTTAGGACCAAAAAGAGCAGCATGCAGGGAGCTTTCCTTGAGTGCAGCCAACACAGGTTCAATTCCCGATAACCCATACGATCTCCCAAGCCCCACCAGGGGTGAACTCTGAGCACAGAGCCAGGAGTAAGCCCTGCCTCAAATCCTATCCCCAGTGAAAAAACTTGAGCTAGAAAAAGGGTCCTGAGAGACAATGAAAGGCCATGAAACTTTCACAACCACTTGAGTGCTTGAACCCATAGAAGCTTCTATGTGAATGGGCCAGTTCACTGCACTTGTCTCCCGGGGGAACCTAGCTCCCTTATTTACCTGCAGACAGCCAGATCAGCTTACCAATGAGTTCAGGTGGGTACGCTGTGGTCCAGCTGACCACTGCCAGAACACATGAGCACTGCCATGTTTTTATTGGGAATTCATCCAGCCTAGGGCCACATGCCCCTTTCTATAAGCAACTGGGCTATTTGTCTTACACTTACCTTGTGGAAAATAGAAAACGGTTCTGAGAAGAGAGTTTGTGCTCCTAGAAGAGCAGCTTCGAAGCCGCAACAAGCATGGTGGAGATTGTGTGGACATTGGCATCTGTCACCGAGACAAAGTGGTGCTAGCAGCACCTCTAGCTGGTCTGGAGCTCTGGAAATTTCCGAGGTTCTCAGACATCTCACCTGGGATGCCTCACCTGGGCCAGGTCATGGTGTGACTCTGGGTCCTTTGGGAGCTTCCAGCTTTGCTCCTGAGCAGGACGGAACAGCACAACCTGAGAGCTGAGGACACATGGCTCCACCTAAGAATAGAGATGGCCTTTCCCAGCCTTCTTGCAATTAGGCATGGCCACAGGACACATTGAGATATAAGCAGAAGACTTGTGTTGGACTTCTAGAATGTCTTTTAAGTGACTGAGAAATCCCCACTTCTTCCCTTTCTCCTTTTTGTTGTTTCGACTGTGAACATGATGGCTGGAGCGCCAGCAGTCATTCTACACTATGAGGTTTCCTGGAGAGTGGAAGTAAGGCCCAGCAAAACAGAGGACATGAGATGCCAGGTCCCCGAAGATTTTTTGGATTCATCACCCCAACCGGGGGCTACCTTCTGTCCTTGTCAGTATGGATGACTCTAGCAAAATACCAAGTAATTCGCAAACCCCGAAAATGTATTTCTCACAATTCTAGAGGCTGGCAAGCTCAAAGTTAAGGTGTCCAACCACAGATTTGGTGTCTGATGAGACCCGACTCTCTGGGTCACCTCACTGCATCTTCATTTGTCGGAAAGGAGAAAGTCCTTTCTGAAGTCCCTTTTATAAGGCCATTAGTCTCATCCATGAGAGATCCACCCTCAGGATCTAATCACCTCCCAGGGACACTCCTTCCCAATGCTGTAATATTGGGAATCAAGACTCAGTATGAGGGGGCTGGAGAGATAGCACTGTGGGGCGGGAGAGGAGGGGCACTTGCCTTGTGACTGACCTGGGTTTATTTCCCTAAACCCCATATGGTCTCCTGAGCCCACTAGGAGTGATCCTGAGTGCAGTGCCAGGAGTGAGCCCTGAGTGTCTCTCTGGGTGTGGCCCCCAAATAAAACAACAAAACAGATTCAACATGAGATTTGGAGAGGACATAGCACTTACCTCTGTGTGGGGGGAACTCTAAGGCCACTGGCCGTGACCCAATCCTCACTGTCAGATCTATCTGATCATTGCCACATTTCCTAATGGTTCCACTCACAGCAAACTCCACTTGACCCCTTTCATTCTCTCTGTGCACTCATGGTTAACCTGGCAGCCTCAGCCAACTCTTAATCAGTCACACAATGCCTTATTGGGAATTGTTTTCCTGCTTTCAGAGCAGCAAAGCATGCGTGATTCTTTAAGGACACAGTATCAGTCATCATCATCTTCCGGAAGGCAAACTAATTCAGGAGTTAAAAAGGCATTTTCTGAGCCAAGGACTGGAGATGCTAAATGGAAACACTAAAGCAGCCTATCTGCCACTGTCTGTGTCCCCTCCAACTGCGGGGGCCTCCTGCAACCCCGCTTGCCCTGTGCCAATTTGGAGGTAATGCCTGCCAGCCCATGGAGAGGAGGGGAGGTGCTCCCTGCTGGTCACAGCTGTGATCGGTGCCAACTGGGAGAACTTGTTGCCTCTCACTGTTCCCTCCTGCCCTCCGCCCAGAGAGTGCTCAGGTCCCTCCAAGGTCAAAGGTTCAGCGATGCTAGCAGACAGAGCGGTTGAGGGGCCATGTCTTGCACCTGTTCATTCGCTCAAGGTGAGGCTCCAAGACCTCCATAGTGAGTGCAGGGCAAAGGCAGGGCCCGCAAAGCACTTCCAAGTCTCACAAACCAACACTGCTGTGACTCTCCTGGGATGTCTTAATTCACACACTGGCAGAGACAAGGCCACACATTGAGAGCAAGTGAGCGACCACAAGCTCAGCCAATGGAGACTTGGTTAAAGAGCAACTTCCTCCTCTGTGTCCACACCTATCCTAGGAGCATTTCCCAAGAGCAAGACACTGGCCAGCTCTTGAATTTTTCCTGTTATTTTCAAGGTTCACGGCCTGTGCTTCTTCCCCAGCTCCAAGATTTTCTAGAACACCATGTGCCTGGTGACCCCAGGGTGGGGCCGTGTTCTCCAACCGAAGGCAGAGAGGGGCTCCATCTGGGCACTGCAAGTGAGGGCTGAAGGTAGGTCTCGTGCTCAGCAGGGGCCAGACCATCCCCCAGAGACACCTTTCCAGAGGCAGCTCAGTGCGGGGGGCCAGAACACAGTGAAGCCAGGAGCTGGGGAAAGGAGCAGATAAGATACTCGTGGGAACTGCAATGCGGGTGGGACTCAAAAGCCTCATCATAAGGGACACAAGCAGACACACATTCCAGTTCCCTGAAGTGCCTCGAGGCAGCACATTCAAGGAACTGAGTAAGACCCAGAGGCCGGAGGGACAGGAAGAGTTGGTGATTGATCGCTGGGTACAGACTTCATGCTGCAATGAGCAAGAGTGTAGGGTTTGTTTTGTTTTGTTTTTGCTTTTGGGGGGGGGGTCACACTTGGCAATGCACAAGGTTTACTCCTGGCTCTGCACTCAGGAGTTACTCCTGGCGGTGCTCAGGGGACCATATGGGATGCTGGGAATCGAACCCGGGTTGGCCGCGTGCAAGGCAAACGCCCCACCCACTGTGCTATCGCTCCAGCCCTGAGCTCAGGATTTTGAGAGTGGTTAGAGTTGCATTTGCTGACCATGTTTTATGACATTGAGTCATATACTCCCAAGTGGTTAGAATTCATTAACTCATGCTATATCAATTATAAAATTTCATTAAATTTTCCTATAATACTGCACTGTTGTTGTTGTTGTTGTTGTTGTTTGGTTTTGGTATTGAACATACCTAACAGTGCTCAGGGGCTATTCCCAGGTCTGTGCTTGGACATTCTTCCCAGTGGTATTCGGGGGATACAAGGGGAGCTGGGGATCGAACCCAGGCCTCCTGCCTGCAAAGACTGTGCCCAGTTCATTCACTATCTCTCCAGTCAGATGTCACCAGTATTTTCAGCCAGCCTAATAGCTTTGTTGACAAAGAGGGACCCTGGTGACCGAACAGGACAGAGCATCTGGTCTCAGCATTAGAAATGTGGGCAGTGTAGGAGAGAGGGCAGTGTGTGGGTGCAGCACAGGCCAGGCTGCATGCACTGTGGGCACCATGACCCCAGCCACGCCAGGGCTTTGGGGAGACCCAGAGAAGCTCTGTCAGATTGGCCTTTCAGCAAACTCCACCCCAGACTTGACTCCAGCATCCTGTTCTTGCTGTCGGCTGACAGAGCGCCTGCCTTCATCAGACAGGGCGGTGAGCACCCCCGGCCAGTGCCTCTGCTCCCTGCGGGTGACACATAATGGTGGAGAAGGAGGAAGCAGGGCCCATTTGTCATTGTTGTCATTAGATGTCCAGAAGCTCTTGTTGAACAGGGAGGCGCCCTTCCTCTGTCTGGGGCCTGATGAGCCATTTACCAAGCCCGCTGAGAATTTTGATAGTCATTCCATTGATATGGAGCCAGCACAGCAAGGGGTCTGGAAGCAATATAATTTTAACACTTAATTACTTTGCTTTCTCATTGACAAGACAGCTCCATCCCATGCAATTTGTCATTTCATTAGGCAATAAACCCTGGGAGCAGCAAGTGAGTGTCTGAGTGCATGTGTGTCTCTGGGCCAATGGCAGCTGAGTGATGGGACGGAGAGGCCACACAGGCAGCAGTGGGAGCAGAGACTGAGCCCTTCACATCTTCCTCACAATCAGATGGGCCACAGTGACAGAGACCCGGGGAGCACAGCAGAGACCCTGCCAGGGCTGAAGGCCAAGAAGAAAGTGGACTCAGCCACTGTCACTTCTCTGTCTATGGGCACTGCAGTGCCCTTGCCTTCAGGATGTGTTCAAGATGGGTGGGGCTCTGCCCAGAGAATTGTTCCTTGGGTGATTTGTCCTTGCATAATGCTGGGGTGTGTTTGATTTACATTTTAAAACATGGAAACACCTGAATCTCAGAACCAAGTGGCTTGCTGTAGAAATGCCTCCAGATTTTGCAATAGGACATTCTCTCTGGGCCACTCCAGATAGGACCAGGTGCCACATATCCGCCTGCCCCCTAGGAATCTTGGTGGCCGCCATCTTCTAGAACTCAAGGAAAGCTCCAGGTACGGGTGTCAGTGGTGGGAAACGCCAGGCCTCACGGGACAGTGGAGGAGCGGGCCCTTCTCCTTCCTCCGGCCCCGATTACACTCTGAGATGATGCCCACAAACAGCCACTGGCAACTTAAGATCCCCCCTAGCCATGATCCAGAGACACACACACGAATCTCAGAACTGAGAGGCTGCCTGCAGAGATCTCTCCAGACCCTACTTATTAAAATTTTAGAATTCCTAGAGCGGTCACATGACATTACATTTTATCCATAACAAGCAATACAAAACAAATTGTCTAGCGCAGGTTTGTGTGGTGGTAGGACTGTGTCCAAATATTGAATGTAATCAAAGTAGAGAGAGAGTATTGTGCAAGTAGTCTGCCACACAGGAAGGGGAAGGGGTAGAATGGGGAGGGTGGGGAGGAGGAATAGTGGAAATTTTGGTGTGGAAAATGTGCACTGGTGAAGGGATGGGTGTTTGATGATTGTATGATCAAAGCTCAAGCATGAAAGTTTTGTTACTGTACCTCATGGTTAATCCATGAAAAGAGGGGGAAACTTCAGTAAATAAATAAATCAATCACACTGTAGCACTGTCACTTGTCACACTGTCCTCCCGTTGTTCATCGATTTGCTCAAGCGAACCCAGTAACATCTCCATCATTGTGAGACTTGTTACTGTGTTTGGCATATCGAATATGTCACGGGTAGCTTGCCAGGCTCTGCCATGTGGGCAAGATATTCTTGGTAGCTTGCCGGGCTCTCCGAGAGGGGCGGAGGAATCAAACTCGGGCCGGCCTGTCCAGCCGTGTGCAAGGCAAATGCCCTACCGCTGTGCTTCTGGCTGCAACATCTGTCACCCCATTGATCGCCAGGGTTGATTCAGCTGATCTGACTGGCTAGGCGGGTGACCCCTTCCTCCCTTACCACTCCATGTGCATCCCTCCTGAAGCTGCGCACTCAGCTGAAGAGGACTGCCTTCCCCAAATAGAGACGGACCGGTCTTCGGTCAAGGGTATACGAGTAGCTGCGCTCCCCTGCTAGGACCTCCAAACAAGCTCTCAATAAATCATACACACACCAAAAAAATGTATGCACATATTTATTCGTTGTTTACAAAATTTAATGATAGCTTTACATCTCTGAGCATGTTAAAACTCAGTGGACCCCAAAAAAGTTTTGGCACCATTATACCACCATAGCATCTCTCTGGCAACTGCCTTTCTGTCCCCCTTTCCCTCTAAGTACCAGTTTTCACTGATCCTTCGTGTTTGTTGTGTTAGTTTTTGCTCATTTATTTGCTTCCATTGCTTATTTCTCACATATGCGCGAAACCCCAGATCATTGTCTTTCAATTCCTTGTTTGTTTCACGTAGCACAATCATCTTAAGTCTCACCCATTTATACACAAACATTTTTACAGAAATGCTTAGTTGAGGAGCCCGGGGCCATAGGACTGTGGGGAGGGCATTTGTCTTGCACGTGGCTGACCAAGGTTCAATCCTCAGCATCCCATGCAGTCCTCCACTCCCCACCAGGAGTATTTCCTGAGTGCAGAGCCAGGAGGAAGCCCTGGGCATCACCTGTTGTGCCCACCCCATCCCAAAAAGAAATGCTATTGATCCATGTGAACATACTAACAGAAATTGACATGCGCAAAACAATGATAGCAATTGTACTGATTATTGGATGTTGTGATTATTATGATTATTACACCCAGGCGGGCTGGAGCGATAGCACAGTGAGTAGGGCATTTGCCTTGCACGTGGCCGGCCCAGCTGACCGGAAATCAATTCCTCCGCCCCTCTCGGAGGGCCCGGCAAGCTACCGAGAGTATCTCGCCCGCACAGCAAAGCCTCATAAGCTACCCGTGACGTACTCGATATGCCAAACACAGTAACAACAAGTCTCACGATGGAGACATTACTGGGCCCGCTCAAGCAAATCGATGAACAACAGGAGGATAGTGACAGACAGGACAGTGACAGTGACAGTGACAGTGACAGACACCCAGGCACTGACCTCCCTACTCAGCCAGCCCTCCTTAAGCTTCACGCCGAGCACAGCCTTCCTCAAGCCTAAAATGGGGCAGATGCAGTCCCGCTTCCTAGGACGCCAGAGAGCCACCGCAAAAAATAAAACAGCACAGTCTCAGGCAATGAATACAACAAAATTATCTCTGCCTCAGACTACGCAAAAGGACTGAAGCTATAAGGTAATATGGATTTTAGATGTGATGCACATGAGTCATCTGAGAAAAACTTTGAAACAGACTGGGGTGATGCCAAGGTCATCTTCAAGGGGAAATCAGACACAAATCCTCCAGCGTTCTCTTATTTGATCCAGTCTGTTTCATTTGTGCTATTTTTGCCTGTCCATTGGAGACAACAAGGGCCACGCCAGTGGTTCTTGTCTGTGAACCTGTTAATGAATTCTCTGTGGTTGAAAGACCATTGATTTCCATCCTGCTGTGGATCGATCTGCACATTCATTTTTTTAAGCCTTCCTTATTTGCTCATCTGTATCTGGCTCTGAATTTTCCTCCGAGCTGCTGCAACATTTTCTGGGACCCTTGAGACTTAAGGAGTGAAGTCAGCTCTCACGCCCGCCTTCATGTTCTATTTCAATGTCCGTCATCAGTGTGCCCTCCTTAAAATCATACTCAGGGAGTTTTCGTCCACAAACACCAATGTGCGTACTCAGGGAGCTTCATCACTCACGTGGAAGCCGAGGGCTTGGTTTTCCCTTCATTCCCTCCCACAAGGTCCCTAAGTTCTGCTGAACCTTCCAGTGAGTTCCCACAGGGACAATCTCCTGGGGGTGGTGTCCATCTGGGAGCTGTAGGAGAATTATAATGCCTGTTCCTCCACACCTTTCTCCAAGCCACCTACAGGAAACCTGCCGTCCCTCCGTCCCTGGGCCTGGGGTCTCACAGGCACAAGAGCAGAGAAACTGGCCCATGGGGTCACATGGCCATGTGCCAAAGAGGGGAGGAGATCACATGTGCCTAGTCACATGTAGCTTGAAAGGCTTGGAAAGATGAGCAGACCGGTGGCTGCAGGGTGGTGGTTGGGCTGCTTCCACTCTGTCCTAGTGCTCAGGTGCAGGTGTGAAGAGGCATCTCCTGGGGGTATCAGAGCCCCTCCTCTCTGGCCTTTGCATGGGACTCCCAGGGATTTGGGAGCCTGGGAGTGGAATGGAGTTCTCAGATCTCTCTGATAAAGGTAAAGGTAAAGGCCCTCCCGTTGATCGTAGATTTGCTCGAGCGGGCCCAGTAATGTCTCCATTGGAGACTTTGTTGTTACTGTGTCTGGCATATCGAATACTCTCGGTAGCTTGCCGGTCTCTCCGAGAGGGGTGGAGGAATCGAACTCGGGTTGGCCATGTTGGCCGTTTGTAAGGCGAACGCCCTACCCGCTGTGCTATCGCTCCAGCGCGTCAGTCTCTCTGATATCTCAGAAAAATAACCCAGTGACAGTGATCAAGATAAGTATTGTTTTCTCTTTCTCTCGTTCACAAAAGAAAATGATGGGGGGGGGGCAGAGGGACAGTACAGCAGGTAGGACATTTGCCTTGCACATGACTGACCAGGGTCCAAGCCCCAGCATCCTCAATGGTCCCCCAAGCACCGCCAGGAGTAGTTCCTGAGTACAGAGTCAGGAGTAAACCCTGAGCATCGCCATGCGTGCCCCTCGGCCCCTCTCCATGCACACGCTCAGATTCCAGCAAAAGCCATTCCAGAACCCTCTCCTAAAGGCGACAGAACCCACAACTAAAAGCAGACAGACCCCCAAAGTTACAAGCAGAGATTGTTGAGGGAGGAAGGTGGGGAGACAGACAAATGGAAAATCAGAATCCACAGGTGTGAAATTACAAGGCAGGAGCCAGGTCGGGGTGAGACTGCACCCTGGATGCCGGCGGAGAAAGGGGAGGCTGATCTGACACAGCTGGCGCCGTGGTGGGACCCCAGGTCGGGGCTTTCCAGCAGAACAACTTTGAACAAAGGAAAGTCCATTCATCACTCAGACAGAGAGGGTCCAGGAGAGGGAGTGAAAGGCTCGGGAAGGTCCCACACTGTCTCGAAGACTGAGCCAGCAGTGGTGCTTCCTGAATTTCAATCAGGTTTTCTTAGATTCCTCAGACATGGGTGATTTCCCCCAAATTTTATTTTTCACATTACATTCAATAAGTTCAAGAGTTATATCATCATCATGTTGAAATGATAATATAGCGGGTAAGGCACTTGCCTTGCACACACCTAACCCGGGTTCAATTCCCGGGTATCCCCTATGGCCCTCCCGAGCACTACCAGGAGTAATTCTTGAGCACAGAGCCCTGAGCACACTGCTGTTACCCACCCCCCAAGAGGCTGATTATCATTATCAATGTTTTATGTTAATGCGTAAATATGACATAAATATGTCTGTGGTATTAGTCTTCAGTAATTTTTCCAGTTATTAAAGTCATACAATGTCTATTCATTTCATAGAGGCCCTTTCAAAAAAATTTGGGAGGACCATACCCAGTAACGCTCAAGGGTTACTCTGGCTCTGCACTTTTTTCACTCCTGGCAGTGCTCAGGGGACCATACGGGGTACCGGGGAGCAAACCTGGGTTAGTCACCCACAAAGCAAATGCCTTTACTATTGTACTATCTCTCCAGCAACAACCCTTTTGAATTTTTCTAATGAAGTTGCAAAATTTTTATGTCAACTTTCAGTTTACTTAATTAAATTTCAACTCATGTTCAAGAGACTCACTGTTTAAGATAGGGGGCGGGGGGGTATGGTATAAATACCAAACTAGTGTGTCATATCTGCACGACTCTTGAAATGAATGATGGATAGGGAGAGTTTTGCTGATGACAAACACCGAAGATTTCTCTCTATTTCCTTTCTCTCCCCTGGCTCCCTGTTGCTCTATAGAAATTTACAGAATCTGCAATCTTTAAGATGGATTTAATGCACATTAGCCCCCCAAAGCAGCCTGAGTATATGTTAGCTGTAGGCTCCATTGTCTCTGAGTCAGTATAACTTACCTCAGTTAGCTCACCTGGCACGTCTCCCACCATTACCTTGGCAGTACTTTATTCCATCTTTCCAGGCACAGTGGAGCCTCTCAGATGGGCAATTAAGGAAATTACAAGCTTGTGTTTTTCCAATAATGGTTTTCAGATCTGTGAGGTGTAAGGCAACACCATTATAAATTCTCCATTCCAGTGCATCCCTTCATCTCCTCAACAATCACAAAAAGGAAAGCATCCAGTTTTCCATAGTATCCTTCAGATCTGGATATACAGGGAGGAGATGGCTGCTCTGTTTGCAAAGGCAAATAGAACAGGATTATTCGACATCATACAAAAGCAGAAGGATGCTGAGAAAAGAAACTAATGGCTTTGGGGGCCAGAGAGATAGTATAGAGGTAAAGGTACTTGCCTTGCATGCAGCCAGCCAAGGTTCAATCCCCAGCACAACATATGGCCCCCTGAGCACCACCAGGGGTCACTCCTGAGCAGAGAGGCAGGAATAACCTCTGAGCACCATCAAATATCATCTAAAAACTAAAATAGGAAGGAAGGAAGGAAGGAAGGAAGGAAGGAAGGAAGGAAGGAAGGAAGGAAGGAAGGGAGGGAGGGAGGGAGGGAGGGAGGAAGAAAGGGAGAAAGAAAGAGAGAGAAGAAGGAAGGAAGGAAGGAAGGAAGGAAGGAAGGAAGGAAGGAAGGAAGGAAGGAAGGAGGGAGGGAGGGAGGGAGGGAGGAAGGGAGGGAGGGAGGAAGAAAGGGAGAAAGAGAGAGAAGAAGGAAGGAAGGAAGGAAGGAAGGAAGGAAGGAAGGAAGGAAGGAAGGAAGAGGAAATGCTGCCTTTTGAGGGGAGTAAGAAGCTCAAAGGCTTAATTATGACAAATTTCAAAGCACTTTTGCTGCCGTATAACTATCATATGACCTTCTCCCTTGTCCAAATAAGCTCTCCAGACACATTTTTATTTTATAACAGAAATTACCCAGAAAATGGGATTTCACCAGACCCCACCACCACCACCACCGCCACCCCTAAAACATCTGTTGTCTAGAGTTTGACTGGAATGGAACAAAGTAAGTAATACTAATCATTCCAAGGAATTTGATGATAGCATGTTTTTTTTTTTCCTGAACTGGACTCATGGGAAATCTTCCAACTTCCTCCTCAACGTTTTTTTTCCTTTATGTATGGTAGAATATCTATAACACAAGATTGACCAGCTAAAGTGTTTTAGAAGTTAAGTGCAGCTCAGCGATATTAAACACATCTATAATGTACAACAATTATCACCATCGATCGCCAAGTTCTTCATCTGGTTGGATGGGAATCTTGTCCCCAAGAAACACCAGCTCCCTCTCCACCACCCCCACCCTCCACCTCCGCCAGCCTCTGGCACCCCCACTTCCGGCAACTTCCAAGCAGACTTCTACATCTGGACATTCCTACACTGTGGCCAACACACTGGTGCTTGCTGGCTCTTAGGGCACACTCAGGAAACATTCCTTCGTACAGAGCCCGGCATCAGCCTTGAGCACTGCAGGGTGTGGCCCCAAACAAACAAACAGACAAATCTATATGGAAAATCATCTTGTGCTCTTGGCTCTGGGACTGAAGCTGCCCTGAGTGTCCAGTGGCAGGCAAAGCCCAACCTGGCAGCGCTGGTGGGAGCCTGTCTTCTTGTTCTGCTTCAGTTCACATGGAAACTAACGTGTTAACATACACAGTGAGAGCGCCGCGCTCAAGCAGAGGCCTGGGATGAAAAACGTTGTCGCAGCTACTTTTCTTGAACCAAATGCAAGTTCTAATTATAGCATTCAGACTGGCGTGCATATTTATTTACTCATCTCTCGCTGGGGCTTATAATTAAGAGGTAGTGCATTCTACCTTGGAAAATGGGTGACAAATTATTACAGTGTGTTCTGGGGCCGTGTCAGATTAGAGCCGAGTGGAGAGGGAAGCTTGGGGTGGTACCCATCTCTATAATTACACCCTGACATCACGGGGAGGGTGTGTGGCCAGCATCTCGGCACTCACCCCGGAATGCACCTGCTCATCCGGCCCCCCTGGGACTGAGAAGCAGGTTTGCTCAAGGAAGCACATGGGGAGCAGGATCTGCGAACCCCCACTTCTGCTCCTTGTCCTGCCCCCATGCCCTGACCCCAGATAAGCCTATAGCATCTGATGGAGGAAGCCAGGACAGCTCCACTGGGCTGTTAGTACAGCAAATAGCAAATACACTATAAATATTGGCAAAAGGAAGGCAGAGTGTGGATAAATGAATAAACATGGTCGACTAAACATTGAATTTTTATTCCTTTTTGGGGGGTGCAGTTGGGTTATACCCATCTGCACCCCCCAAAGTTGGAAGATTTCCCATGAGTCCAGTTCAGGAAAAAAAAACATGCTATCATCAAAGAAGTGTTCTTGGTCTACTCCTGGCTTTGTGCTCAGGGATCACTCATGGGGGTGCTGACAGACCACATGGGGTGCCGGGGATAGGACCCAGGTTGACTGCATGCAAGGCAAGAGCCTTAACCCGCTGTCCTATCACTTTGGTCCCAGAATTTTCACTTTCAACAGCATTTTCCTCACTCACCCGGCTCCCACAGTGACCGGATCCACTCAGGAAACCCAGGGTCCAAACCTAGCTGCCTCCCATGAGGAAATGCCTCATCATTTCAAATGATTCTCTGAAATCCCTCGGAACTGCAGTCTCCCTAAGTGTCAAATGGGCTGTCGTCACTTTTACTGACCATACCTCTGCAAAGAGCTCAACAAGGAGGCGCATGCAAAGCGTGTAACCTCAATAGATGCTCCAGAAGGTGGTTTCCTGGAATCCTCCCTGGCCTCCCAGTTCTAGAAGAATCTGCGTACGAGTAGTTGAGGAGTCCACTGACAGCCACCAGAGGGCGACCATGAGCCCAGTTTGGCCCCTGCTATAGCTTTGTTGGTACAGGGAGGCCTCGTCCGGCCACACAAACTGTCCTTGTCTCTTCTCACAGCTGCCTGTCACCTCCTGGCCACTATTTGGCCACAAATGGTGACTCTCCTTAGACTACTGTCCTGACTCAGCAGCTCCGTGCTTGGTCCCCTGTCCACTTGGTGGCATCCTGACTGCACAGGGGGATTCGGGCAGGACTCGGCAGGCAGTTCCCCAGGCTCTAGGCACATTCACGCTGCCTCTCCTCAGCTCACAGTAGCCAGGACTCGAAAACACCCCCAGGTGAGTGGCTACATAAGTAAACAACTGGGGCAGGAGACAGTGCAGCCAGGAAGGCGCCTTGTACACAGCCAAGCCTGATTCGATTCCTGAGTGCAGTCAGGTGTAAGAGAGGATGCCAGCAAGTGGGCAGGGGGCCAAGCACGGAGATGCTGACTCAGGACAGTAGTCCAAGGAGAGTCACCATTTGTGGCCGAATAGTGGCCAGGAGGTGATAAACAGCTGTGAGAAGAGACAAGGACAGTTTGTGTGGCCGGACGAGGGCTCTCTTACACCTGAGCTCTGCCCGGAGGGGCCCATAAAACAAAGCAAAACTATAAAATGGAAACTTCCCTGTTGTGTAAGGAAACCCTTCTCTTGCTCACAGCACAGAAAAATGGTGGGGTGCATGGTGCTAAGGAAATAAGACAAAGGCTGCTTGGCTGCACAAGTGGAATCTGAAAAATAGTAATAATAGTACATATAATAATGTATGGGCTGGAGCGATAGCACAGTGGTAGGGCATTTGCCTTGCATGCGGCTGACCTGGCAGACCTGAGTTCGATTCCTCTGCCCCTCTCGGAGAGCCCAGCAAGCTACTGAGAGTATCTCGCCCGCACGGCAAAGCCTGGCAAGCTCCTCGTGACGTATTTGATATGCCAAACACAATAACAACAAGTCTCACGATGGAGAAAGTTACTGGACCCGCTTGAGCAAATCGATGAACAATGGGAGGACAGTGCTACAGTGCATAATAATGTATATAATAATAATAACACTACTAGTCAAATGCGAATCTCCCAGGGAAAATTCTGGCTCTGACATACTGGCTGATCTAACAGTTCTCAGCTCTCCCCTACAGTGAAGTGACAGGTCAGAGACCTCACCCGGCGCAGACAGAGGGACAGAGAGAGAGTAAAGTGTAGAAACAGAGAACTTGTTGGGGTCTGCTCCCGGGCAGACCCTGCGCCCTTGGAGGCTAAGCGGGATTTTGAGCTGTCTTGGGCAGGACAGGGGAGCAGAGACAGGTGGGACCCAGTGCGCTTGGTCTGGTCTTCTGTTATCTATAGGGGTGGATGTGAGGAAGCACAGAATACGGCCTGGTGACTTCCTGTCGCCAGACAGGTCATAAGTCCCTGTCATCCGCACTGGGGGGCACAGGATATTTCGTTCTGGGAAGGCCACTAAGTCATCAGCCGGCTGCCGTTTGGTCCCAAGCAAACCTTACATGAAGGAGATCCCTAGGGCTTGGGGCAACGAGGCTGGGACCACAGGGAGGTAAACAGCAGGTGAGAGTCCTCTTGGACCCTTGCCTGAGCAAGTCACTTTATTTTATGATGCTCAGGGGTGACTCCTGGCTCTGTACTCAGGAACTACTCCTGGCAAGGCTCAGGGGACCCACCATATGAGGTGCCGGACATCAAAGCTGGGTCTACAAGGCAAGTGCTCTACCCACTGTACTATCCCTCCCACTCCACAGCAGGTCACTTTAGAGGGGGTGGGAGACCCAGAAGTCAGGGGCACGTCCCTGGGGTTGGTGAGGGAGGAAATAAACAGAAGGCCCAAGGCACCTTCAGGCACAATTGGGGCAGCCGGGACATGGGCCAGGGAGACAGGCTGGGCACCCAGACCATGGACATAGCCCCCAGCCTCTGGCCTCCTGCCTACTGGGACAGCTCTCACCTGTCACCTCAGCGCCACCCTCCAAGGCTGCCTGAGGGGCAGATCAGTGCCTCCCACCTTAAGCACATCCCACACTCCCCTCCCCCGTGCCTTCCCCCCTGATATAGCATCTACACTGCCCTTCCCACTTATGCCCCATCTATACGGCCCTTCCCATTACACTCCCCTCCCCCCACGCACAAGCTACATTCCCCTCCCCCCTCCACCCCGGCACCATCTACACTCCCCGTCCCCACTTATCCACCAGCTATATTCCCCTCCATCCTTATCACCATCTACTCTTGGGGCTGGGGGGGTGGTATCAGAGACATTGACTGCACCTCCCTGAACCCCCACAAACCAAGAGCCAAAAGGAAGCTGCGCTCTCTGCCCTCTGAGCGACTGTCTGTGCCCCACGGTGGAAGCCAGGTGGGAATAAAGGTGCAGGGAACTGGTGGCAGAGGTGACACGGTCAACCTGGCCACAGAACCCAGAGGTCGCATATGCAAGGCTCTGAGCCTTTGGAGCCTGGTGGAAGGGCAGAGAACATTCTCTCCAGGGCACTATACTTTGCAGAGAAAAGTATAGCTAGGGACCTGGGCCAGGAGACAAGGGAAACCCCAGTCTTGCTCACGGGCAGGTATCTGAGGGGACGCCCAGTCCTCCCCTGCCAGCCCACACTGAGCTCGTGTGTTGGGGTGCCCCCTTGCCCCCCACGTTGCCTGTGACTCACCTCCCTGGGAGTGTGAGAAGGGAGAGAGCAGCCAGGGGTGGGGGTGGGTCATAGAAGCTCCATGAGGAGGAAACTGTTGGGCCAACATGGTCCCCAGTGCAGGCGTTGCCAAATGTGACTGTCCACTCCAGGTTCCCTTGCAGGTGATCGTCCCTGTGCTGACTCCCAGGCCAGTGACCATTAAGCCCTGATGTGAAACGGGGCAACATCCCACCCATCAAGGCCAGCTCCTCACTGCGATCAGGTCTCTCTTACACGGCCACACATAGGCAGGGATGCTGGGTCCGGCTGCCAGAGGGTGAATGGGTTACACCTGCAAGACCACCCAAAGGAGAAAGGGAGGGCTGAGACCTGAGACCTGAGGGAGGCTCTCCTTTGGCTGCTGTGTGTAGTGTGTGTGGGGACCCATCTCCCCTGGGTCACAGGAAGGTCTGTGAAAGAAACCTCACTCCGTGGAGGGAGTCATGCAGTGGGGTCTCTGGGGTCTCTGCAGGGTTTCTATGGGGTCTTCATGGAGCCTGAGATTCGTTGGAGCCAAGACCATTCAAGTTGGAGGCCCCAGTGAGGGCTGGAGGTGGGGCGGGGGGGTGCCTGGCACCTGGATGTGTTCATTGCGATGCATTTGCATAGGGGCAACCACAACCACCCAAGCACCAGTTTACTGTTGCCGTGGCAACCCCAGAAACCACCAAATACGGTTAGAAGCTGGGTGTCCCTTTGACTCCTGGAAATCACCACCCCCGAAGTTCTCCCTCATCTTGAAAATCTTACGAATAACCCAGCCCTCCTCGGGTCTCCCCCTTTTCTACACCTCTAGCACCTGGAAATGGGGGTGAGGGGGCTGGAGCATGGTGCACTCTGGGTGTGGTCCTGCCAAAAAACACATCAAAACATAAACAGATGCCCCTCTAGGAGAGAGTCACGGACATTGGGGGACGCTCAGCCACTGCCCCCCATGTTCCAGCTTGGGGATACTCTGCAGGTCCTTCTGGCTGCAGAGCTTCCTGCCGTCGGTGAAGACCCCGTAGAGACTCCACAGAGACCCCAAAGACCCCACTGCTTGACTCCTTCCACGGAGTGAGGTTTCTCCCACAGACCGTCCTGTGACCCAGGGGAGATGGGTCCCCACACACACTACACACAGCAGCCAAAGGAGGGTCTCCCTCACAACCCTGACAGCAAACGGATGATGCTCTAGCCCAGAACATTCCAGAAACTGTGAGTGTAGCAAGCGTCCCCTGAGATATGATTATCTGACCGTCCATCCCACTAGCCACTGCCCGTTATCTCTTAGCCCTCCCTTGCGCCCAAGGTTTGGGGCAGAATCTCTGGTCTTTGGGAAGTGGTAACCTTCTATTCTAAGAAAAGCCCAGGAGTTTGCAAAAATGCTTACGATGTAAGGTGAGATGTAAAATGGGGGCCGCTACTCTGCGCCAGGCTTTTGCACTTGGGGCTCCCCAGAGATGGGATGGGTGAGAGCCCTCCCTGCCCCAAGGGACCCAGCCCCGGCAGCCAAAAACCTCCAGAACCCAATCGCTGCCATGCTCAAGGCCATTCTCCACACGCTCCGGCTGAGCCTCGTGTACGAGTGACTGCATTCCTGGAGAGCGCGGCCGCAAATGACACATCATAAGACACTCTCTACCCATTCTCCATAAGTACCACATAAGTACCACATCACATTTGATGGGGTTCAAATAGTAGGCAACAAATCATAGAGGGAAATATACATTTATAATCATATGCATATATACATAGTTTGGGGATGGAGCGATAGCACAGCGGTAGGGCCTTGCACACAGCCAACATGGCCGACCCGAGTTCGATTCCTCCACCCCTCTCGGAGAGCCCGGCAAGCTACCGAGAGTCTCTCACCCGCGCGGCAAAGCCTGGTAAGCTCCCCGTGATGTATTCGATATGCCAAACACAGTGACAAGTCTCACAGTGTTACTGGGCCCGCTCGAGCAAATCGATGAACAACGGGAGGACCGTGACTGTGACTATATATATGAGTGCTTAAGGGCTGGAGTAATAGCACAGTGGTAGGGCATTTGCCTTGTACGTGGCTGACCCGACCCACCTGGGTTCAATTCCTCCACCCCTCTCGCAGATAGCCTGGCAAGCTACTGAGAGTATCTCGCTCACACAGCAAAGCCTGGCAAGCTACCCATGACATATTCAATGTGCCAAACACAGTAACAACAAGCTTCACAAAGGAGCCATTACTGGGCCCGCTCGAGCAAATCAGTGAACGATGGGAGGACAGTGACAGTGACGAAAACTCACATCACTCAACCTTTTACAACATGCTAGTGATATTCTAAAGAATGTCTTAATGGCCCCTGCCAAAATAGATCAATCTTCACACTGTTTCCTCTATGGATACTTTTGTAGCATTTTCAGCATTTTTCCATAACAGTCAATACAAAATATATTATTTTGGTTGTGCCTTGGGACAGGGATTGGGGCTTGGAATGGAAACATCCCAAATTTGGTAGTGGGAAGGTGTAATGGTTGTGGGATTGGTATTTGAATATTAACTGTACTCAAATATTGTGAACCAACTAATAAAATTAAAAAATATATATGGGGGCCGCTAAAATGGAGCTGCTGACAGGGGAAACTGAGGTTTCTGCTCTCAGTAAGACGAGCTGGGGGCAGCTGCCCCAGGTCACAGCACGGCATCTCCACTGAGCAATGACAGCAGCTAGCAGCATAAGGGGAGCAGGTGGGCCGGATGGTGACCGAGCCCAGAACCTCGTTCCAGCCGTGCACACTGAGTGCAGACAGGGAGGGGGGCACCGAGCACCGGGCAGCACACGCGTCCTCCCATTTCCCCAGGAGAACGATCAGATGTGGGCTGAAATGACACCCAGGCTTTGGGAGCAGAGGGCCGCGTCATCTCTGAGAAAGCGGAGACTCCCTGGTGGGCAGCCTGGAGAGATAGATAAGCAGGCTCCCAGCAGGCACAAGCAGAGCCCAGGGGAGCAAAGCAGTCGGGGCAGGTGAGGACACAGACCCACACGCGGAACCCCAGACCCACCCACATACCACAGTCTGCACCCTTCACTGGGCCCCCCACCCCAGCACCAAGCACCCAGCACCCGGGCCCCCAACCCCAGCACCCTGCACCCCACACCCCACACCCACACCAGGCCCCCTACCAGGGTCTGGCCTGCGGGAATCAGCTGATGGTCTGTAACCAGACCCCCAGAGGGCAGAGCCAGAGACTGATTCCCGGGCCCAGCCACCCACTGAGCTCTTTACACATCACGGGGTGGGCAGGGCAGGGGGGCTCCATGTTCCACCTCATGGGGGAGGGAGTGGCATGTGGGACTCCCAGAACAGGCCTCAAGTAGAAAGTCATGTCCACCATGGAGCTTGTGTCTTCACCCAACGCCTGCCTGTGCCACACATGCGACAGCAACACATACACATATACTCACACAATGCACACAAACACACACTCATACACATGCACACTCACATGCACATACACACACAAACACTAACATACACATTCATGCATACACACATACACACAAATAAACACACACTCACATACACATACACACTCACATACACACACATACACGCACTCACACATACACACATTCACACATACACACATATACACAAACACACATACACACTCACACATACACACACTCACAAATATACACAAATACACAAACACAGTCACATACTCACATGCACATACACATATACACAAACACACATTTACAAAAACACACACAAACACACTCACTCACGTATACATACACATATACACAAACACTCACACATATACACAAACACACACATACATATATATACAAACACACTCACACATATACACAGACACATACATACACATACTCACACATACACACATATACACAAACACACTCACACATACACACACTCACACATAGACACAAACACACATAGACACAAATACACACACCCACATACACACACTCACACTTATGCACAAACACACCCACACATACATACACTCATACATGCCCAAACAGACTCATACAGACTCACACGCAGACACTCACACGTAGCCACACACACATTTGCACACACTCATCTTTCCCAAACGAAGCTGTCCTCTGATTTGAGGTGTCCCTGAAAACCAGCACCGGCTCTGTCCAGGCTGACCCTCAGTGCTCGCGCTCAGTCACCCTGTTCTATTTCCTTTCCTCAGACAAAGCCACTCGGTGAGTTTTGGCTCTTCAGGCCTGGCTGGCTGCAGGAGGCCTTTGGCAGGAGAGGAGGCTGTAAGGTGCGGAGCAAACAGCCCCCGACTCTGACTGCTAATAGGAATTCCTGTTCTTTCCCTGGCTCTGAGCTCATGAGGGATCCCCGGCCAGGTAATACCTACCCAGGAGCGCACCTGAGACCTAAGCGCTAAGCCCACAAGCGAGGGGCCTTCCATGCCCACGCATGCACATTCTCAATGAGGGGGGCTGGGACCCCGTCCCCAGCGGCCCCTCCACCCTGTCCCCGTGGTTGACGCCTCGTCATACACGCTGCTTCGTCATCCTTGTTATCTCTCTGCATCTCTGGGCGATTGTTCAGGCCCTAGGCTCTCCCTGCAGGACATACAATCTCATTGTGGAGTGGCCAAGGTCACTCGGGGGCCAGGCTGGCCAGAAACAAGATCTGCCAGACACAATCTCTGCCCCACCCCCACCCCCACCCCAACTGCCCTCATCCCCTTGAGCCATGTGGCCAGCACAGTGCCAATCAGAGACCACCAAGGAGACTGTCCCTGAGAAAGCCCGGGTGAGACGTGACAGGCAGGTATCTGGGCCACTGGCCTGCATGCGTCAGCAGGACTGGGAAAGGCCAAAGCAAGGCCCCTGGTGCCCAGTTATGGTTCATAGGTTCCCTAGACTTGCTGGGGAAAACTCACATTCTCATAACCGTTGGTCCCATGGGCTCCAGGAGCCAGAGTGTGTTCTGCAGGAGACCCTGGCAGCAGCCGCCCCCAAAGCTGCTGAGGCTGGAGCGATAGCATAGCGGGTAGGGTGTTTGCCTTGTACGTGGCAGATCTGGGTTCGATTTCCAGCATCCTGTATGGTCTCCCAAGCACCACCAGGAGTAATTCCTGAGTGCAGAGGCAGGAGTAACCCCTGTGGATCACCGGGTGTGATCCAAAAAGCAAAAACAAAACAAAGCCCACAGACCTCAGGGGGGCCACGTTCAGCCTGGAAGGAGCACTGTAGCACTGTCCTCCCATTGTTCATCGATTTGCTCAAGCGGGCCCAGTAACGTCTCCATTGTGATACTTGTTGTTACTGTGTTTGGCATATTGCATATGTCATGGGGAGCTTGCCAGGATTTGCCGTGCAGGCGAGATACTCTCAGTAGCTTGCCAGGATCTCCAAGAGGGGCAGAGGAATCGAACCTAGGCCCACCGGGTCAGCCACATGCAAGGCAAATGCCCTACCGCTGTGCTATTGCTCCAGCCTGGAAGGAGCAGTTTTGTTAAAAGAGTGATATCCTGCCATGCCAACCCCTAAGACGCCTCCTTCACACACCTGCACAGTGGAAATGTCCAGATGTGTCCTTTCAGATGAACCAACGATGCCTGGGCCCTGCCTTTAGAAAACATTAGAGTATCCTCGCTGGCAGGACCCACCATGGCCTGAGAGATCCTTATCCAGGACTGTTTCCCCAGCCCGGAAGCCACATTCGTGGAGGTGCATTCCACTTCCGCCCTGTCTTAGATCAGAACTGACAGAAGGTGCTCACAGTCAGAACCTCACATCTTAAAGACTTCCTGCCCAGGCCAGGAGAGAGTCCTAATGGACAGAGCACATACTCTGTATGCAGGAGCCCTGGTTTGAGTCCCAGGCATTGCGTGAGCACCACCACCCCCTACCAGTCCCTCTCACTTCTCCTCCCCCCACCCCACCCCACCCCCACAGACACACAGACACACACACACAGACACACACACACACACACACACACACACACACACACACACACACACACAGAGTACACTGGGAGTAGGCCCCAGAAACACTTGATAAAAAAGAAAAGAAAATGCGTAATTCCAGAACCCAGGCTGGATGCAAAGCTGCCGGCTGCCCCCTGCTGCCTGAGAGATGCATCGATGGCCCTCATCTGATTCAACTTTTATCCTCTCAAATGCCTTCACCTGCCCATGCCTGCAAAATAAAAGAGACAATGTTTCCCCAATGTTTAAAATTCCTTCAACTCTCAGGAATGCAGCATTTCTTAATATAAGCCACGTTTTCATATTTTAGATAGTAGGATCATTTAACTGTCCTCCCGTTGTTCACTGATTTTGCTCGAGCGGGCCCAGTAACATTGTTGAGACTTGTTCCTATGTTTGGCATATTGAATTTGGCATTCCTCCATGGGTAGCTTGCCAGGCTTTGCCGTGCGGGTGAGATACTCTCGGTAGCTTGCCGGGCTCTCTAAGAGGGGCAGAGAAATCATTTACAAGAGATGTTTCTCCCACACAAATAAGGGCTCATAAACGGATATCGGTGACTAGAGCCGATAGTACAGTGGGTAAAGTAACTTGCCTTGCACTTGGCCAACTTTGGTTTGATCTCCAGCACCACACATGGTTCCCTGAGTCTGTTCAGGAGCTTGGAGTCAGGAATTAGCCTTGAGTACCATTGGGTGGGCCCCTCTGCCCACCTCCCCCAAAAGAATTGAAATCAGGCATGCCAGAGCGGTAGCATAAGACTTAAAGTACTTGCTTTGCCTGCACCCAAACGAGGTTCAACCCCAGCACCACAAACAGGGGTCACTCCAGAGCACAGAGAACTGCTTTGTGCGCCTCACACTCCATGAAATAAGAAAAAAAGATTAAAAATAATAACCCAAGATTAAAAGAACCAAGTGCAGGACTGGCAGCCTGTGGGGGTCTGACCCGGGCCCTATGCTCCCTACACAGGGATTCCAGTTCAGGGTCACTGTTTCCTACAGCCCCCAAGCTCTGCCCCCCCCCAATCCAGATGTGATCGACTCCCTCTTACCAGACTGTCAGGAGACATCAAGATGCAGTGAGTACAATCTCAAAGCTAGGAGCAAGACGACGGCTAATTTCATATAATTATCTATTGGGGAATATTTAACTTGTCTCCCAGAACCTAGCTTGGTTTTGAAAATGGAGAGTGTCTAATTGCAGAAAATTATCAAGGAGGCTCCTGGAGAGAAACGGGATGTAGTGAATCTCGTGTTCGTCTGTCATTGATGGAAGCACAGGCTGTTGGCAGGAGTGTGGGCCGACGCGCCACCCCACTGGGCCCCTTGCACGTGACCTGTCCCCTTGGATAAGTCACTCTGTCTCTCCGATGAACCTTTGGGTTTTCTTATCCTTAGCACGGAGCAAAGCCTTGTCATCTAAGGAGATGGGCTGATGCCCAGAGACATAGAATGTCTAGCCCAGAGAGGGGCTGACAACAAGAGCTCTCTCTAGAATAGATGTCAGAGGGAGATTGGAGCCCTCCGATCCAGCAGAAGTTGAATGCAGTCCAGCCCAAGTCCAGATGTGGGCATTTCAATGCCTGGACTCTCCTTGGAAATGTCATGAATTTGTCAAGATGGGGTTGTGATGGAGTCTGTGGCCCCACTCAGTGCAATGTGTACGTGTCCTTACCAAAGGGATTTGGACCCAGAAGAACACACGGAGACCCCCAGGGGAGACAGAGTCAGAGGGATGCCTCTAAGTAGCAGTGACAACAGAGAACGCAAGCTCAGAGGTCAAAGTTAGACTCTCTCCCTCCACACCCTCCTACCCTCCTGGGAATCAGCCCTGCAACACCCACAGCCAAATCTAGAGTTTCCAGTCTCCAGGGGAAACAGTGATAAAGGCAGCAGTGCCCCCACCCTGTCCCCCGCTCACTAGCATGGGGTTCAACGGGAATTATTCTTCCCTTTGTTCTTGTGTTTGTGGCAGTCTTGGGGCACACACACACTTGTGGGTAGCAGTAGGAATCACACCCAGAATGTGGTCCAGTGTTGGGGATGGAACTCACAGCATCACGCAGGCAAGACAGATGCTCTACCCTTGAGCCAAGACTCTGGGTAAGGAGAGTTGAACAAAACAGCTCCTGCTGTTGAATATTCCAGAATCTTAGTGTTAGAGCCTGAACTAGAACCCAATTCTCTGGCGTCTCAGTTGAGACCACCCTCAGTGCCCTTCCCCTCTTCCCCAGAAGTCCCCTGATTTATGGAAACAAGTTCCATTTATTTATTTATTTTCCATTTGAAAGTAGTTGTGTATTAATTGATTATAAAACTATGGTAGATACTTTAGCTCATTCATCTCACCAGCCAGTTAGACCGTCTGCTCTGTTGCCAGCATCTCCACCTTCTACAAAATGGGTGGTCTCTTTATCCCACCCCGGGGAGAGGATCATTTGAAGGGCCAGAGGAAGTGGTTCGCCTCTTTGAAGCATTTTCTAGCAGTACAAAGCTTATGAATCAGATCCTCCATGCAGACGATGCTGTGACCAAGAGTTCACGTGACAAGGTTTCAATGAACATGCTGAGGACTCGGAAACCCTATATTGCCTGGGGGTACCCAAACCTGAAGTCAGTAAATGAATTGATCGGCAAATATGGTTATGGCAAAATGCACAAGAAGCGAATTGCCCTAATGGATTCCTGCTGGCCTCAGGCACATGTCCTTCCATGTCTGTGTAAGTTCACTTCCTGGGACCCCCGTGTCCTCCTTCTTCCCCATCCCCTCGGCGAGTCTCGATGTCCTCGTCGCAGATGACCTTGGAGACCTGCAGCCCACAGTAGGGTGAGCCCATTTGGACCCTGACCTGGATAAATGCACGGGTTTGAGGATCAATGAATGCCAATGATGGCTGTGCACCTAAACTGTTTGGGGGTGGGGGGTGGGTCTTGATTTAGAAGTTTGGGAATGTTTTTGTGACCAGAAAAATGGTGTTGGCCCCCAAGTAGGTTTGCTGTATATTCTTCTGCTTGGTTTCTCTGTTCATGCATCAGGGAGTCCCGAGTTGTCATGGCCAGAAAGGTCCCAGGTGACTGTTGAGACGTGGCACCTCGGGGGAGGCTGGTGACCCAAGCTGAGACCATTTATCTGATGTAGGCAGGCAGGCAGATTGAGAAGACCACCAACCCCCACCCAAGGCAATGGCAGTAAATTTCCTAGGAATCGCTCTGAAGTTGCCAAGGGCAATCTTGCAGAAAACAAGAACTATGGCCTGATAAGACCCTCATCTATGGGCAGCACCAGACCCAGAGAAGCTCCAGCAGAAACAAAAGCCAGGAAAGGGAGTTCAGAGAAGATCATCACCACTCCCAACCCTATCCCCCTTGACAACCTCCTTAGCAACCTGGATAGAATCCCCACATGGGGGCAGGTTGAAGAAACCCTATAAAAGCCACCTGGAACAAAGGAAGCAAGGGCATATGGTGCCCGAGCCCATGTGCTGCTTGCACCCATGTGGCCGAGCACATGCTGTGACTGAACACGTGTGTCGCCTTTATCTCTCCTCTTGAGATGTGTACTTTCATGCTTTCATGTCTAATGGCTGGGGTGTGTGTAGGGGCTCTCTCTGCCCTCGGAGAAGCCCACGTTCTCTCTTGAGCACGTTACTCTCCACTCTCTCTCTGTCCTTCCTTCCAAAACCTCCAAATAAAAACTGTAATTTCACTGCTTGTCTACTTCTGATATTCCTTTCTGGAAGGCGAGACAAGAACCCAGTAACCCCGGGTCCCGGGTGGCAGAGGCAGATGGGGAGAAAGCGACCATCTTTCTCCTCCTCACTTCACATGAGCCACCTGGGGGGCCCACCGACATTACACCCGCAGGAAAATTGCCTTTGACTTTGCTGTTCTCTTGGGATTGGTGGAAGCAGCTGGAAAGATGTGAACCATGGCTCAAACTTCTTCCTTCCAGAGCCTTCCTGCCTCTGAAAGGCTTCCAAGGAGTGTGCAACAACAGGAAGAAAAAACACGCTGACTTGAAATCTTTATGGGACGTGTGGAGGCTTTGGGATGCACAGGGGTACCCAAATGATGCCTGGGGCCTGGCTCTACCCTCAGAACCCCTTGGCACAAACTCGGCACAAGCTCTCCTCGTGCTCCCCGGCTCTGCTAACAAAAGTGACTTCATCAACAAAATGGTCTATCACACCTTCCCACCATGAGACACAGCACCCTGCCTGGGGTTCTCTGGTGGGCACTTCCCCCCCTAAGGCACTTTCAGTGGGCGGGTGTGGAGTGGGGGTGCTGGTGGCTCTGGCCTTGGCGGTCTGGCCTAGCTCAGAGCAGGGGGAGAGGAGCAGGGAGAGGAGAGGGGAGAGGGGCTGGGGGCTATGAGGATAGGTAGTCAGGAGGTGATGGTGTCCAGCAGGAACTGCCTGGCCCCCACTCCTCCCCAAGGCAGAGAGGACAGTGGGCAGCAGCTGGCCTGGGCGTCCCTCCACACTGCCTCTTCATGGGCACACCAGGGAGCCACCGTGTCCCCAGGGCAACAGTCAACAGGGCAGAGGCTCCGAGGGGCCGCCTCCAGTGCCCCTCCCCCCAGCCTCCTGGCTTTCTTTCTCTCTCTCTCTCTCTCTCTCTCTCTCTCTCTCTCTCTCTCTCTCTCTCTCACACACACACACACACACACACACACACACCCAGTTACCCCTGGGGAGTGGCCCCCGTGGGGCCCCCAGAGAGACACGGCAGCTGAGTCCGACTACTCTGCAGAGGCCTCAACTCCCCGTCCGGCCTAAGGTCCGATGGCAGGCGGGGGTCTTCCTGCGGGGCCCAGGACAGAGTGGGCAGCCCTGAGCAGCGTGCAGCAGGACCAGCTGTGGAGGGAGCGGCTGCTGGCTGAGAGGCAGAGCCAGAGGCGCTGGTGAGTGACCCCAGGGGCCGAGGAAACTTCTGGAGAGAAAGAGAGAGAGAGAGAGAGAGAGAGAGAGAGAGAGAGAGAGAGAGAGAGAGAGAGAGACCCAGGGCTGGGGGTGGGAATGGGGGAGAACCCCAGACTGGGTGGGCTTGGAGGGAGAGGGAGAGCTGGCAAGGGCCCAAACACAGCCAACTCCCAGGTTCCCTCCTCGACTCTGGGGCCCGCGGTCCTGGGGGAGCTGATTCCTTGCACCCTGCTGGCAGGAGACCACAGTGAGGCAGGGGGTGGGGGGAAGCAGAGACCAGGCAGAGGCTGTCTACTCAGCCCCCTCAGGAACCAGGGGCCCCCAGCTCCCTCAGGCCTGGAGTGCCTGCCTGGTCCGGGTCCTGGCTACTCAGGGCCTTCGGTGACCCGCAGGCAGGCACCAGATCTAGTAAGAAACCAACACACCTGGGGTGGCTGGGAGGGGGCAGCGGGGGTGGGGGAGGGGAAGGTGCTGGTGTGATGCCAGGAACCTACAGGGGCTGGGCTCCTTCTTTGTCCACTGTTGACCAGCCCGGGAGGTCACAGTTAAGCTGAGACCTGATACTTGAGAAGGGGCCAGGTTTGGTGCATTTTCAAAACAAAATAAAACAAAGCCTCTCCCTGGGACAGTCAAGGTCTGCATTGTTTTGGGTTTTTTTCTAATGTAAGGAGACACTGGCTGGGTTTTGGGCTGAGTGTGGCTGAATCTAGCTTATTTCTAGTTCTGAAAGCCCGCTCTGGTCACCTGCTTAGAATACATGGAGTGGGGGAGGGTGGGGCAGCTGGGAGGGTGGTGGAGGCCAGAAGCGGCTCAGGAGGCTGAGTGGCCTGCCCTGGGGGTGGAAGTGGAGCCTGAGATTTTAGAATTCAGGGAATGTTTTGGCGGTAGAGTGAGAATTGCTGATGAGTGCGTGCGTGCGTGTGTGCGCATGTGTCTATGTGTGTCTGCACGTGTGTGTCTGTGTATATGAGTGTGTGTGTGTGTCTGTGTGTGTAGCGAATGTGGTGTCTTTGTGTGTGTAGTTTTGTAGGTATGATAGGAGAGGAGTGTGTAGTGGGACAATGTGGAATGTGTGTCCTCTATGTGTATCGTGTCTTGTGGTGTAGAGAATGTTCACAAAGAGAGTGACTGGAAAACTGAATAAACTCGGGATTTATCAGAGAACAGCAGGGCCTGGAGGAGGAGGCATTTGCCTTGCATGTAACTGAGCATTCCTGGCATAACATAGAGTCCCCGGAGCACCACCAAGAGTAATTCCTGAGTGCAGAGGCAGGAGTGACTCCTGAGCATCACTGGGTGAGGCCCCTCACCAAAAAAGCCAGCAGTGAAAGTACATGGAAGGGCAGAGAAGTTTGTGGAGGGATGAAGAAGGCGAGAGTGGAGACAGAGATCTCCACTCAGTGGGAATATGAGTGGACAGAGAGGACTCAAGGCCAAGACGCTGGTCCACCAGGGTCTGAGATGTTGGAATCCCATCTTGATGGAGCTGCTGAGAGGGTGATTGATTGTAGGTGCCGCCCGAGAGTCAGCCACTGAAAATCCACCACAGCCCAAGGTCAAGAGCCTATTAGAGGAAACAGGACGGGGAAGGAAGGAGAAAGGAGCAATAGCTAGTAGACACAGGACTGCATTTGCGGACAAGAGAAGATCTTGTCAAGAAATCTTGTCATCACAAGAAATCAGAGTAATGATCTGACACCGTCATGTGAATATCCTGAAAACCTGGCACCGAAAAGACTGGCCTTTATGTGCGAACTCTATCTCAATTTTAGAAAGAACAAGGTAAACATGAGATGAGGACCTTAAATAAGCTTTTCCTGGAAAATCAGGATGTTCCAGGAGAGTTGAGGCTACAGCATACAATGCCACACCTGTTGGCTGTGCAAAAACTCCTCCAGGAGCTAAAAAAAAAAAAAAACAATAGCCAGAGAAAAAGAACCCCAGAGATGGTGAGCCACAAAACTCAAGAGAGTGGAGTAAAGGGCTCTTTGCAACAGAAATAGAACACAAGTCAATTTCCTTTTTTTTGTTTTTTTTTTTGGGGGGGGTCACACCTAGTGATGCTCAGGGGTTACTCCTGGCTCTGCACTCAGGAATTATTCCTGGTCCTGCTTGGGGGCCATGCAGGATGCCAGGGATTGAACCCGGGTCGGCCGCGTGCAAGGCAACACCCTACCCACTGTTCTATCGCTCTTGCCCCTATTTCCCTTTTTCTTACAGTTATCTTGAAAAATGTTGCAAGGGGACCAGAGAGATAGTTCAGGGATTAAAGATCTGGCCTTGTATGCAGCTGACTCTGGTTTGATCCCCAGTACCACATGTCCCTCCTGGGTTTCATCAGGAGTAGCCTCTGAGCACAGAGTCAGGAGTAAGACCATCAGCTGTGGTCCAGAAACCAAAACACAAAAAGTAATAAGAAATCAGTAAAATCCACTTTAACCTTTATTTTATTTAACCTTCTCTATGTAAAATATTGTCATTTCAACATGTAGTCAATAGAAAGAAAAATGTAAGAAGTGGTTTATGTTCTTTGTTCCAAGTCTTTGATATCTAGTTGGTATGTTTCATCAATGGCTCATCTCTATTTGTACTGGACACCTCTCAAAGGCTGGATAAATGAGCTTCTATTTCTACAGAGAAACTCAGGACCAGAGGCCCCCAAAGCAGTGATCTGGCCCTGGTCACACAGCATGTAGGCAGCAAGCAAGGACCCTGAGTGTTTTTCTCATACTTTACTGGCTCTCACCAAAGCTTAGCAGGTTCTGGTAATAATGCCCTTAGCTTCCATTTGTTCAAAGACAAAAATCATAACTTGGGTCCCTTATGATAGCAAGAGACACTGGTTGGTAGGACAGGACCCAAACATTTGAGGAAGAAGGGAAGAGATGAATTGGCAGAGTGTGGGGAAAGGAGGGCCAGGGAGGGTGCAGAGGCAGGGGGTAGGGGATTGAAGTAATCCATATTGCAGAAGGGACAGCTGGAAAGAGAAACAGAGTTGATAGGATGGCTCAGAAGGTGGGAAGGCGACCAGAGCCTCAGGAGGGTGGTCTATAGTCACTCAAAGTCTGCACACTGAGTAAGTAGGCAACTTGAACAAGCACAAAACAAAACAAAACAAAAACAAATTCTCCTAGGAATTGGCCTAAATTTGAAATGTAAAACACAGAACAAAGTGACAGTTCATAAAATCAAAATGAGTAGAAATTACTCAGGAAAAAACAAGGGGATGGGAAACGTGAAGTGGAATGAGAACCCTAGAAAACAGTGCAAGAAGGTCCAACACACTCTTAAGTAGAGGTCTCTGAGGCAAGGCGAAATATTACAGAGACAATGTCTGAGACTTCCAGAATCAAAAGGGAGCATCCACAGTGCTGGGACTCGTGCTGCAGTGCAGGAGAGGGACCAAGAACTGAAGACCCAGGAAAGGAATGAGGAGCCAAAAAGGAAGGTGCCACAGGCTGATGGAGAAGGCGGCCCAATGCCTCCGTCCTCAGAGCGGGAGAACTCAGGGTCACAGGGGCAGCTGAAGAGAAAAAGCCTTATTGATGACCTGATGCATTTGCTTGTGTGATGGTACTATTGAGAGGGACTCTACAGTTTTGTTGAAGAATTTGGAATCAAAGATTAGTGTGTAGAAAAATCTAAGAAAAAGTAGAGCTTTGCTCTCACTGGGAAAAATTTAATTGTCAACTATTAAAAAGTCGAAGTTGAACAAGAAAGAAACTGGGATTGTATTAGACCCAGTTCATCACTGAATAGTATTTCTATAATCATAAGTATATGAAAGATAAATAATTTCACCAAACTCTATAATTTTGTTTGTTTCATTTTGGGACCACACTTGGCAGCGCTCAGGGCTTACTCCTGTCTCTGTGCTCAGGGCTCACTTCTGGAGGAGCTTAGGGGGATCAGATGTAGTACCAGGAATTGAACTCAAGTTGGTCATGTGTAAGACAAGCACCTTAACCCCTAGATAGACTGTCTCTCTGGCCTCTATCATTATTTTTGGAAACAGAAGATGAGAAAGAGGCAAGAATGCTCATTTCTAATCTTCCATAACAGTCAGTAGGGAAGGTTACTTCTTTAATTCCAGAAATGGCAGGGTAGGTTTATTATTCTAGAATATATGGATGTGAGGGGCTTGGCATTAGAACAGCGGGTAGGGTGTTTGCCTTGCACACAACCGACCTAGGTTCAATTCCCAGCATCCCATATGGTCCCCCAGCACCGCCAGGAGTAATTCCTGAGTGCAGAGCCAGGAGTAACCCCTGTGCATGGCCAGGTGTGACCCAAAAAGCAATAAATAAATAAATAAATATATACATAAAATTAAAAAAAATAAAATATATGGATGTGAAAGACAGAGAAACAGCTAGGAAGCGTGAAACCCTCGTCCTTCACACCCTACCGAGATGACGAATTGCCACCCACAAGCGGCTCTCCAGCACGGCGATGGCTCCAGAGGCAAAAGGACTTAACCCAGAGCCTGGCAGCTTGCGGCAGAAAAGTGAATGGACCATGCATTAAACTATGGCGCCATGCCTCCCCAGGAGGGAAAGGGTGTTGCTCCCTTCCGCTCTCCCCCTCCCAGCAGCAAGGTGGCCGCCACCTCAGAGCTTAAGCCAGGTGTGAGCCAGCAGTGATGGGGCAACTGCAGTCTCATGGAAAGGGGGACAGTACCAGCTCGTCCTTCACGCCCTACCAAGGTCACGAGTTGCCCCCCACAAGCGGCTCTTCAACACAGCCATGGCTCCAGAGGCAAAAGGACTTAGTCCAGAGCCCAGCAGCTTGCGGCAGAAAAGTGAATGGACCATGCGTTAAACCATGGCGCCATGCCTCCCTGGGAGGGAAAGAGTGTTGCTCCCTTCTGCCTTTTCCCCCCCCTAGCAGTAAGGTGGGCGCCACCTCAGACATAGGAAAGCCAGGTATGAGCTGGCGGTGACGGGGCAACTGCAGTCTCATGGGAAGGGGGATGTACCGGCTCATCCTTCACGCCCTACCAAGGTCAAGAGTTGCCCCCAATGAGCGGCTCTCCAGCACAGCCATAACACCAGACGCACAGAAACCAATCTCATAATTATCTGGCTCTTCGCAGAAATTCAAAATCACGAGGCCGCTATTGTGGCCACGGGAGATAATATGATTCTCATAACCAGCTATAGAAACAAAGTACTTCACAATGCCTTTTCAGCAATTCTGATTGTTGGGGGAAAATTCTAAACAATAATGGTGCATCTTTTGTCAAAATTATGAATGTAATCAATGTAGAGAAGAGTTAAGTGGAAATCATCTGCCTCACAGGCATTAGGAGGGGCGGAAGGGGGGGTATATTGGGGTTCTTGGTGGGGAAAAATGAGTACTGGTGAAGGGAGAGGTGTTTGATCATTGTATGACCGAGACTTACACCTGAAAGCTTAGTAACTTTTCCCACAGTGATTCAATAAATAAATATAAGAAGAAAAATAAATAAATAAATAAATAAATAAATAAAATTATGGAAAAAAAAAAGAAAGTGTGAAACCAAGTGGAGAGGCCCTGCAGTGAGAGGTCAAGAAAGTACTTTTATCATACATGTTTGCCTGGGAAATACTCCCAGTGGTGCTTGGTCAACTGCCTGAAAAAACTGGCCTTGCCTGGGGGTCACCAGCCAAGCCCAGCAGTGCCCAGGAGCCTCCAGAGCGACACCAACAGTGCTGGGGCCCACGAGCTGCCAATTCCAAACTCCAGGCCGGGCATATGCCAGACCTTTGCCCCTAACCACTGAACCATCTCTCCGGCCCCTGTAACTTGACTCTTAAGAAAAAGATTAGAAGCCAGAGAGATAGTACCTGGGGTTAAGGCATTTGCCTTCCATGTGCTTGACTCCGTTTCCCTCCCTGGCATCATGTGTGGTTCCCTGAGCACTGCCAGGAGTGAGCCCTGAGCACAGCCAAGTATAGTCCAAAACCCAAAATAAGCAAGTAAATAAACAAATAAATAAATAGTTTTTAAAAAAATTTTCCAGTGCAGTAAACCCAGGAGGAATCTCTAAGAGTCCACCAGGCTGGCCCCACAGGGCAGACAGGCTCAGAAGCCCCCTGAAGTGTGGGTTTGAGAGCACACAGGCTGAGAAATGCGTGTGGCAGAAGCACCAGGCTGGTGGGAAAGTGTCAGCCTTCTTGAAAGACCGATTTGTTAAAGGGTTTGAAGCAGGGGAGATTGACGGTCCATTCTGCAGAAGAGCGAAGTTAGTCTCGGAGGCTGTTGAGGAGGTGATGTTACAGGCAGGGGCTTCAGTGATAAAAGTCCTCCTCCATCCTCCACTCTCCATGCCAGGGGCTGCCTCATGCTGGGAAAACAATTCTGTACTTTATTTTAGTTTTCTGTTTGTTTTTTTGGGCCACACCCAGTGGTGCTCAGAGCTTACTCCTGGCTCCTGGCAGGACTCGGGGGACCATATACAGTGCCAGGCATCAGACACAGATCAGCCACATGTAAGGCAAGAACCCTGAACCTCTATTCTGGTCTCTCTAGCCTCCCCTTCTTTTGTGTGTGTGTGGGGAGGTTGGGGGGGGGCAGGGCGGGCATATTTTAGTCTCCCAGTTGGGAACAACGTTTAATATACTCAAGACAAACTCCAAGACAAAATAAATTCTAAGTGCATGACCCAAGTTTGTTTCCCCTTTCCCCCACTTTCCTTCCCCTGCCCCCCTCACCCCTACACACACACACACACACACACACACACACACACACACACACACATGCGTGCCTCCAAGATCTCGAATTTCTCAGAGCAAAGACTGCATTTCATTCAACACAAAGAAAAAGGTGGAGGTGAAGTCCAGAACAAGAGCATGTGCCCCAGAGTATTTTATGAAAAACAACAACAACAACACCTGTTTTCTTCTTTGTCCTGTGACTGTGAACATTAATTTTTGGAGAGGTGAGGTGGCTCCAGAGTGCCCAGGCAGAGCACTCATTCATTCAGCTCCAGGGAGAGGGGTGCTGGGGGGTTGAGGGGGGGTGCTCAGGGACGACCGAGGGGAAGGTCCTCTCAGTTATTCAGGGGCTCAGGAGCCTGGGATCTAGAGATGTGCCCTATGGCTGCTCTCCCCACCTCAACCCTCCCTCTGCAACGGGATATCTCTGTGTGCAGAGGTGGGTGCGTTTGCACCCACAGGACCCTTCCGGAGTGCTGGTTGGTATCAGGATTTGTCTCTTTCTCAGCGGGTTCCTCCTTGAGCTGATGTGAGTCCTCCGTGTCCTGAGTTTGTCGAATGTTCAGTCACTACCAGATGTCCCGGGGAAACTCACTCTGCTGCGTGCTTCCCTTTCCAGGGCTCAGAATTGGAGCTTCCTGAGAGATTACGACCCGCTGGTAAGACCATGTGTGACTCTGGGCTTTTTGTTCATTCCTGACTTGGTGCCCCCATCCTCGCCCACACGGGTGGGCTGGGCGTTTCAGGCAGGGGAACAGCAGAACCAATGGTGACACCGAGACAGAGTCTGGAGCAAGGAGTGTGGGCAGCTCAGCACTGCTGAACTTGCCTCTTTGCTGGCTGCCCTGGGGTAGAAAACACAGCTCAAGGGACCAAGCTTCACTCAGCTCTGGGTTCCCACTGCCAGCCAGTAAGAATCTCTCCTTGGGGCTGGAGCAATAGCACAGCGGGGAGGGCGTTTGCCTTGCATGCGGCCGACCCAGGTTCAATTCCCAGCATGCCATATGGTCTCCCGAGCACCACCAGGAGTAATTCCTGAGTGCAGAGCCAGGGGTAACCCCTGTGCATCACTGGGTGTGACCCTCCCCCCCCCCAAAAAAAAAAGAATCTGTCCTTGCTTGCAGTGATGCATTAGCAACCAATCTAGAGGGGTTGCTAGAGCCTAAGTGGTGGGAGGGCTGCAGGGTCCAAAGGATACAGCACAAGCCCCCCCACCCGCCACCCGCCAATCCAGTCACACATTGCAAACATAAAGGGCCCAGGGAGTTCGGGGGGGGGGGGGGGAGTCCCAGGGTACAGAAGGAGAAGGGGCCCGGGACTGGCTGAGTTTCATCACTCTCCTGGGGGGTCCCAGCCAGGTGAACATCTCCTTCCTCGCCCTCCTTAGGGCCCAGCTGGTGTGGGGTGTCCCCAGTCCCCAACACATGACGCGACTGTCCCTCTCTCAGGGTAACAGGAAGGAGCCGGTGCAGCTGCCCGAGCACGTGCCTCTCTTCTCGGACACGGTCCCTAATGCCTCGAGCCAGGTGGTAGGCAGCAGACTGGGCACGGCCCTGGGCCAGACCCTCGCCCGCATGGACCTGCGCTTCGTGGAGGGGGCGCGGAAGAAGAAACTGGACGAGGAGCTGCAACCAGTGTAGGGAAGGTCAGTGGTGGGTCTGGGGACGTGGGGGCCCAGGTGCCCCTCTAATCTGGGCCATGTCTCCCTCAGCCCTCCTCCCCACTCGCGTAAAGGCTGAGAACCGCCCTGGGGGTCACTCAGGATTCCTCAAGGGAGGGATTTCCGGTCTGTCATTGGGAGCTGATGGCCCCAGGTCCACACTGCTCCTGGCTGGGTGCTGTGTGCCCTCAGCCGGGTACTTGGAACCTCAGTGTCTCTGTCTCCCCATCTGTAAGTTGGCATATCCACTTCCGGGTGCTGCAGTGACAAACGACCCCCTAAGACAGCACAGGTAGGGCTGGAGGGGCGAGTTCAGAGGGCTGGAGTTCAGGCTCTGGGTACTGGGCCTCTGGCACCATGTGGTTCCCTGAGCATGGCTAGGAGCAAACCATGCGCACTGACAATGGAGTTTCCCCCAAGCATGGCAGGTGTGGCACCCCAAATAGAAAACAAAACAAAGGAGGGAAAAAGGAAAAGGAAAAAACACCAGGCTGGAATGATAGTACAGCGGGTAGGGTGCTTGCTTTGCATGTGACTGACCCGGGTTCAATGCCTGGCTTCTCATTTGGTCCTCAGAGCCCTGCCAGGAATGATCCTTGAGTTCAGAGGAGGAGTAAACCCTGAGTACAGCAGGTGTGGCCCCCAAACAAAACACACACACACACACACACACACACACACACACACTCACACACACACACACTCACACACATTATCTCATTATCTAACAGGTTCAGATGTGAAAAGATCAACCTGGGACTCAACTGGTGCTACAGAACTTTGTGGAAGAATCTGGTCCTGATTCCAGTTCCAGAGCTGTCCTGTGTCATCTCTATCTTTGTAGACAGTATTGTAGTGTCTTTCCAAACCTCTGACTCCTTCCTCCCTCCCTCCCTCCCTCCCTCCCTCCCTCCCTCCCTCCCTCCCTCCCTCCCTCCCTCCCTTCCTTCCTACCTTCCTTCCTCTCTTCTTCCCTCCCTCCCTCATCCCTCCCTTCCTTCCTTCCTCCCTTCCTTCCTCCCTCCCTCCCTCCCTCATCCCTCCCTTCTTCCTTCTTCCTCCCTTCTTCCTTCCTTCCTTCCTTCCTTCCTTCCTTCCTTCCTTCCTCTCCCCATCTCTATATCTGTTTCTGTCTCTGTCTTTCTTTGTCTCGCCACCCTTTGTCTCTCTTCCCATCCTCTCCCCCATCCTGTAGGGACCCTGTGCTCCACTGTCCCATCACATCACTCCTTAGCTTCCTCCTTTGCTTCCCATCCCTGGGCCCTGGGGATGGGGCTAACAGCAGTGCTGGGGTCCAGAGGGCCCCCCGAGTGCCACAGGGCTGAGTCTCATGCAGGAGCAGTAGAGGATGCATGTGATGGAGGGCACCCACCCACAGTCACATGGGAAGAGGTGGCGAGCTGAAATCCTTTGTGATGTGGGTGTGATCAGGATGGGTCCAGCACAGTGGTACTGGCCCCAGGTACAGGTCTTCCATGCTTCAGCAACAGTGGGGCTCCAGGGGATGCTCTCATGGGTGAGCAGGCTGGAAGGACACTACCAGGGGACACTCTCCAACAGTGTGCGTCCAGGCAGAAGCTGCCTCTTGCTTATGGATCTGGGTCAGTTCTGCACGTTTTCCGCTGGGTCGGCCATCCCTGCTGTTTAAGCACAGAGTGGGAGCAAGCAGTCACCCTGGGATGGGCAGCAAGACAGCTGGGCCACCTCAAGTCTGGGTCCCCAGACCTCTTGTCCCCAGGCCTGTCCCCAGGGATGACTGATGGAGCCCAGCAAATAAGGAGCAGACAAATCCCCAGGGAGGGAGGACATTGGGCTCAGGCATGGGAATGTTTCCTGTCTCAAGGGCAACGGCCAAAATACAGGAACAAAAACACCCTGAAACCAAAGGGCCACCCACATCGCAGGGGTAGATGTGGGAAGGGGACCTGACAATTACTCTCCCGGGAAGTCGGTGGCAGCGGGTGGCCGACCATATTGCAGCGGGCGGGTCCTGTGCTATCCAGAGCCCGGAGGGTGGCTGAGGTGGCCTGGGCTCTGCGAGGTTGGGGGTCCAGGTGGGCGCCCTGTCTCCCATCCTCAGGAACCCACACCCTAGCACGTTCTTCTCTGGCATGTGGGAGGCTTATGCTGCTGCCTCCCGGTCACGGGCAGCCACCTGAGAGCCCACCTCACCAGTCAGAGACAGGACACCTCACCCGCGAGGGAGCCCCAAGAGCAAATAATCCTGACTAGATGCAGACCGGAATCACATCACATGCGGGTCCACGCAGCAGCTTCCGGCAGGCAGAGCGTGGGGCCTGGCGCCAGCCTGGGACTCAGGGAGGCCGACCTGGCTCTGCTCAGGTTTGCACAAGCCCTTGGAGGCCCAGGTCTCTGGCTCTGCACCACCCCCCCCCCCCCCACCGGCCCGACCCTCAGTCCACCTTCTTTGTTGTTGTCTGTCTGGGCCACCACACACAGTGGTGCTCGGTGCCCACTCCTGGCAGTGCTCAAGGATCACTCATGGTGGGCTCAGGGAACTATCTGGGGTGCTGGAGATTGAACCCATGTTGGGCACATGCAAGGCGAGCGCCCTGACCACTGTGCTCTCTCTTCCCCACCCTGTCTTCTTTTTTTTTTTTTACAAGGCTGCCTGCGTCTCACCTGTCCTACTGCTGTGGCATCAGCCTTAGCGCTGGGGCAGCCTCTGCACAGAACTTCTGGGGTCAAAGGGCAGGGGGAGATGTGGGTCCCCCTACAGGGTTGCGCATTGGCAAAGGCACGGGGGGGGGGGTGGCTCTGGGCTAGGGGTTGTGGGAAAGTTCATGCCTACACCTCCCCACTGTGTCCCCTCTCTTCCCCACTGTCTACTCTGGCACGACCTGCATCTCGACTTTCATGTGGTCACACTGACCACGGGCGCAGAAAGAACCCACAAGACTGCAGCTGCTTCCGGTGCCAGCAAGGCAGCTGGGTCCAGGCCATGACGGGAAACTCCAACCCTTTAGGGGTCCCCCTGGCCAAATTGGGACACCAAAATGATGGCTAGAGGAGTTTTTTCTCCACAGCTTGGAAGCCAGTCTCACATGCTGGGGGAAGGGGCAGTTGAGATAGAGAAGGGACCACCAAGCAAGGGATGCTTGGAGGGCTCACTCAGGATGTGAGATGTGTGCTGAAAGTAGACTATAGACTGCACATGATGGCCACGTAATACCTGTATTGCAAGCCACAACACCCTAAAGGAGAGAGAGAGAGTAAGAGGGAATGTGCCTGCCACAGAGGCAGGGGGGATGGGCGGGGGTGGTGGGCGGGATCCTGGGAACATTGGTGGTGGAGAATGGGAACTGGTGGAGGGATGGGTACTCGACCATTGTATGACTGAAACGTAATCACAAAAGTGTATAAGTCTGTAATTGTATCTCATGAGATTTCATTAAATTTTTTTTTAAATGATGGCCAGGCCTCTGGTACCTCTAGCCAGCCATCTCCCACCATGTATGAACAGTGATGGTAATCCGTGAGTTCAGACCAATAATTTAGCATTCTATAACTGAGGAACCACATGGCAGAGCCTGGCAAGCTAGCCATGGCATATTCAATATGCCAGAAACAATAATAATAACGGGCCTTATTCCCCTGACCCTGAAAGAGCCTCCAATATAGCAGCATTGGGAAAGACGAGTAAGGAGAGGCTGCTAAAATCTCAGGGCTGGGATGAATAGAGATATTACTGGTGTACGCTGAAGTAAATCGAACAATGGGATGACTGTGATACAGTAATACAATGATAACTGAGGATTGAGAGGTAGTGCTGCAGGTAGGCATTCGCCTTGCATGTGCCCAACCCAGGTTCAATCTCCAGCATTATTCATGGTCCCCAAGCTCCATCAAGAGAAGTCCCTGAGTCCAGAGTCAGGAGAAGTCCCTGAGCACTGCAAGGGGTGCACGCAGTGTTTGCTGTAACTGAAGCAGTCTGTATAAGGCACTAAAACTGGATATGAAGAGATAGTGCAGAGGGCAGGGCACTTGCCTTGCACATGGTTGCCACAGATTTGATCCCCAGCACCCATATGCACCCCTGAGCCCTTCCAGGAGAGATCCCTGAGCACCAAACCAGGAGTAATCCCCGAGCACCCCAAACCAAACCAAATTAAAACAAAAATGCACTGAAACTATCGACTGAAAGTGTCTCAGGGAGCAATAGGTGATGGCCCACGGCAGAGTCCACTTTATCTGAGTTACAAGTAAACTTAGTCGCCCTTGTAACAGGCCAGCAGACAGCAGCAGAGCTGGCAGGGCCGGACACTCCTGCAGATCAGAGCAGAGGTGCTCACAGTCGGATGAAACCAGGCAGTCGAACAGGAACTTTTTGTGAAAGAGCTGGCCAGAGTCTTCAAAATGGCTAAGTCACAAGAAACACTGTCCCACGAGATCAGAGGAAGGCAAAGGAGTTCAGGGCAAAGGGGCCGCTCTGGTCCAACATAGCAAAGGCAGCTGCAAAGTCTCTGCAGACCCCACATCGGAGAACAGGATGAGTGTCAGCTAAATGTGCAGAACTGGACCTGAGCACTGTGTGGATGTTACTTTGTAGAGGGTGGATGTACTGCAGAGGGCATGTGGTCGAAGGTTTCTGCTCTTAAGAGACATAAGCAGCAGAACTTAAAGGGTAGCATGTCCTGATGTCTTTAACTTGCCAATGGGTTTAGCAGAACCAAGTGTCTGGTGTGTAAACAGAGACTGATGAAGCTTATGTAAGTGAAAATCTTAATTAGTGACACACAAGTGAAAAACATGCAAGGGCTCCTTGTACTGTTCTTACAACTGTCTATAGGTTTGAGGACCTCAAAAGACCTGGGTGAGGGGAAGGGCCTTGCCCAACAGCCCCTAACTCACCAGTTTCACCCCACTGAAGAGGAGTTGGGGGCAGATTAAGCCACTGTGCGGCCAGCTCTAGTCTGGGGAGATGCCAGGCTCTGCTGAGGGGACGCTCAAGGAGACAGGTCCTGCAAGCTCCCCTACGGACAGGGAGGAGGCACGGTTCTTCCAGAGGAAGGGATAGCACCATGGGGGTGGGGGGTGCACCCTGCACTCTGCCCTCTTGCAGACAGATGGGAGCTCCAAAGATCAGCTCTCAGCCAGAAGAATCAATGTGGCATTGGGGCACTTCAGCTGGGCCATGGCCCTACACCTGGGCCCTACACCTGCTCCCTACACCTGGGCCCTACACCTCAGCTGGGCCCTCCACCTTCCTGCAGGGCTTAGACCCTGCCCACCCCCCGCCCCCACCCCGATTCCACACAATGCCAATGCCAGGCTTTTGGGCAAGGCCCTTCCCCTCACTCAGGTTTTTTGAGGTCCCCAAACCTACAGTTTGTCCCTGGTCGGGAAGAGTAACCATTGAGTTACTCTACAGCGTAACTTCTTCAAGTTCTTTCTCCGGTAATGAGTAATCATCCCCATAATCCAAGGACGAAACTGAAACCCAAGCAATTCAAGGCCTGTTCAAGCTCAGGCAGCCTTGCAAGGACACAGCAGAGAGGACAGGACAGCCTCTTGTCAGCATGTCCCCACCCCGCCCCTACCTCAGCTGCATGCGGGGAGAGGCTCCAGTCAGGAAGAGATTGTCTTCGCCCTGTCCTGGGCAGCCATGGGGCTGCTGACGACCTCACAGCCTCTGGGCCCTCGCCAGCTCCTGAGCACTGGGACTGCTATCACCCAGACTTTTGCCCCAAAGTCTTGAAACTTCAGGCAAAACTCCTCCTGCCTGGCTATGGCCTCAGCCCTGGGATCCAGCTTGGGCACGAGGCCCAGCAGTACCACAGTGGGGTAGATTGGGTTTGCCCGCCCACTCCCTGCCACTCAGGAAGAATGGACCAATGAAAATGAGGTCTCCGAGAAGTGGTATTGCTGGGTCATGTGGGACCCGAATTCTGGAGACCCCCTAGTGCTTGCCATGGAGGTTGAACCCACCAACACTCCCAGCTCACCATGACCCCCTGCACCGGCTGCTTCTCAACTCTTGGGTCTGCACCATCCTCACCGGCGTGAGGTGGTACCTCATTTTGTTTTGATTTTAAGGCAATATCATGAGGGAACCGAGGGCACATGAGTTGGAGGAGTTGTGAACGGGAGTCAGTCTGGGCTCCTTGGCAGAGGGAGGTGGGTACACGGGCAATGGGTGTGGTTGCTGGACTGTTGGCTTATGCCTATGAGAAACCATCATTAATACTATTGCAAACCAAAATAATAATTAATAAAATGTAAGAAGAGAAAATGACACCTTCTGCCCCGAGCATGCCGGGCGTGTGGGAACAGGGCAGTGTGCAGTCACGGGGCTGCCTACGAGGCTCTGAGGCTGGGTGTGGCTGAGGGCCTGCCTTGTCAGGGCTCCAGGGGTTGCTAAGCAGTGGGCTGATCCAGATCCCTTCTGGAAGCATCAAGATGCAAACGCAGGACCTTTGGGACAACCAGGCCTAGGAGCAGCGGCTTACCTGGTGCCAGCAAGTGTGGTGGAGGTGGTACTCCAGCTGCCCCTCCCTGCCTCTGCGGAGGGTTCTGGGAGTTATTCCTCAGCTCCCCTCAGTGACTCAGCACGCTGCCCTCCCCGGGAACCTAATCAAGTGGAAGTAAGAGGCGGTACTAAGGCCTGTAATGGAGCCTGTGCTGGTACACTCCCCTTGGCAGAGACTGGCATGACCCCTCTTATTTCCAGAACATTCCACGGTCTCCCGGGACACGGTTTGGGTGGCTGGCCCAGGGCCAATGTAGAATTGACCACAGCAATCTCACGCCCAAGCACACAGATCTGCTACGCCTATTTCCCCAGGCGCTGTGTGAGAGGGGGCGGTCTGTCCTCCAGGCTGTTCAAGGAGTGTAAGAGGATGTGACAGAGCTTCCGCCCAGGAGGCTGCAGAGAAGACACGTCTGCCCTTAGCTGCACGGCTGTCTCGAGAGATTCTGCAAATCAGCTGCACCATCATTGCCAACAGAAAGCTACCTTTCAGGGGCACTCCTGCCTGGGATGCACACAGACAAAGTGGGGCCCGGAGAGTCAGTGGGTAGGAAGGCGTGTGGCCAGCTGCCCTCAGCCCCTCCGGCCAGGGCCTCTCATCTTATTGTGCGTGCACATCTGGGGCTTTGCAAAAAGGGAGGTTCTTGTCCATTGTGTGATGTGTGTGTGTGTGCATAAAATGTATGTAAGTATATTCAGAGGGTTAATGAATATACTTTATTTTATTTGGGGGTCACACCCAGCGATGCTCAGGTGTTACTCCTGCCTCTGCACTCAGGAATTACTCCTGGTGGTGCTTAGAGGACTATATGGGATGCCGGGAATTGAACCCGGGTCAGCCGCATGCAAGGCATATGCCCTACCCGTTGTGCTATCGCTCCGGCCCCTATACTTTATAAGCTGAGTTGTGTCCCCCCCCCAAATCCCATGTTGAAGCCCCAACCCCCAAGGCATATTGGAGACAGAATCCTGAAAACCGAGCTGATGAAACGAGGCTGTAGGGTGGCCCTGTCCACCCCCGCCCCCCCCCTCCCCTGGGTCTAAGTAAGGAGAGAGGCAGGGATGTGTGTGTACCCAAGGCCATCTGGGGCCCTGTGGGAAGGCAATTTCTCATGGAGCCCAGGAAGTGTCCTCCAGCCAGTCTTTCAATTGCGGGAACTTTCCTTGCTATTGCGTGTCCAGTATTTGTTCAGCCAGAGCGTGCTGACTCGTAAAATTCTGTGTCTCTGTCTCAATCAGGGATGCTGTGTGGGGGCCCTTAGCACCTCCAGTCCTAGCTCTTTATTTCTGACTCCCTCTTAAGCTCAGGCCTGGGGCTCCTCCGGCTGATGCCAGGGGGAGACCAGGAGCTCAGAAAAGACACTGAGGCTCCGAAGACACTGACACTCTCACTGCCGGTGGTGCCTGAGGTGAGTATGGTCATTTGGATGAGCACCCAGCTACTTCCCATAGGATCAGCTTAGAGTGGAGAATGCAGAAGTGACAAAAGACAGAAATGCGTGATTTAAAGTGACCCAGCCAATTGGGGTTAGGGTCATGGAACCCAGGCACTTGGCATGTGCCAGATTTGGGGGGTTGTGTGGCTGTATAGGGCAGTGTTGGAGCACGAGATATTTTCCATGAGGTCGGCTGAGTGACATAATGCAGCTGTTTAATCATACCAGGGCTCAGACTCTCCACTCTAAGAAGAGGTGGTTGGAACTGGAGGCAAAGACATGGGGGAAGGCACTAGCCTTGCATGCAGCTGACCTGGGTTCGATCCCCAATACCACAAGGAGTGATTGCAGATCAAGAGTCAGTAATAAGGCCTGAGCACAGAAGGTATGGTCCCCAAACAAAACACTCCAAGGGAGGCAGTGGAACCCTATTCCCTACCTTTTTTTTTCTTTTTGGGCCACATCTTGTAGTTTTTAGGGGTACTCCCAGATGTGCATGTGCTTGTGGACCAGGTAGTATTGAACCTGGATGTCCAGCAAACAAAGCATGCACTCTGGCCCTATCTCCTGACCTTTCTTTCTTTCTTTCTTTCTTTCTTTCTTTCTGTCTGTCTTTCTTTTCCTTTTTTCTTTCTTTCTTTCCTTCTTTCTTAGCCTTTTTTATATGAACTGCATGTACAAAAGGAACACGTGTAGTAAAAACAATCACCCAGAGACCTTCAGCTGACTTCAAAAATCAATCAGTCCACACAAGTCTTGTTTTATCTACATCTGCACCCTTCCACTCCATCTCTACTATTTTGACTCAAATTCCAGACCTCGTGCCATTTTACTAAATATCTTAGTATTTCTATGTATCAAGGACTAAACACACACGATTTTGTTTCTGGTTGTTTTCTTTTTTTTGGTGGGGGGAGGAAGGGTCACACCCACAGAAGCTCAGGAATTACTCCTGGTGGTGCTGGGGGACTGTATGGGGCACCGGTGACCTAACCCGGTAGATTGTGTGCAAAGCAAAAGCCCTACCCCTCTGTACTGTCCATCTCGCCCCCAAACACACACTGTTTTGCCTTCCGCTGTAAAGTTTCCTTCTGAGCTCTTCAGCCTCATGGAGGAAAGGGAGCAACGCGCAGGTGAAGGCTGGGGCAGAGGGAAAGCCCCACCTGTGAGTCACAGCACAGGGAGGGTGCAGTCTGGAGGGTGCGGTCTGGCGTTGCTTGCCTGGGGGAGGGCGGGAGGAAAGGGAGTTTTTTTTTCTGTCTCAATCTGGACTCCATATCCACGAAATTCTGACAGCTTGGCTGAAACCAAGGCCTCGTTTCCTGTCTTAAGGGCTACGTTCTTTTATGCTGAGAAATCACTTTCATTCCCTAGAAAGCATGTTTGCTCAGAAGCGCGGCGGTCCCCGGGGTCTAAGGTTCAGGCTCCGCGGTGATGGGGGTGGCGGGCACCAAGTGGCCTGACTGGGCAAGTCCCTGGCCCCTTCCATGTCTCTCTCCGAACCTCGAGGACTGTGGCGGGGACTCGTGTTAAAGTTTCTTTAGTGAGGAAAGTAAACAACTCTCTTAGGACGTGAAAAACCCTAACCACGGGGCCCACCCAGCGTGGTTCGGGCTCTGTCCATCCAGAACATCCGGGGCGAAGAGGGGACCGTCCGGGCGTGTCCACTGGGCGTGTCCTACTGCAAGTGTCCTGTAAAACACGGAAAAGCGAGACCTCGGCAGGTGCAGCCGGCGCTGGGCACTGACGATCGGGGAAGCCGGGGCGGAAGGCGTGATGCAGGGGCGACCAGGAGAGGCCAGGCCCGAGGAACAAAGGGTGACCGGGCGCGCCTGCAGCGAGCGCGTCCGCCCGGGACTGGGCTGCAACCGGCGGCCGCAGGGCGAGTCAGGGGCGGGCCCAGACGGGAAGGGGCGTGGCCTGTAAGGGGCGTGTTCGAGCTGGGCGGGGAAGCGGCGCGGTGCCCGACCAACCGGACTCGGAGGGGCGGGCCCAGCTCGCAGAAGGCGTGGCCTAGACCGGAGAGGGGCGGGGCTGGAAGGGGCAGGGGGCGGGTACGCTTGGTTCCGGGAAGAACCTGGGCCAATTGCGGGCGGGATAAGGCAGGGCTTTGGGGGGAAGGGCGGGGCCTGTGGCAAGCGGGGGGCGTGGTCTCCGCGGGCGGGGTCCGGACGGGGCGGTGGCCCGGGAAGGCGGAAGCACTGGGCTGCAGCTGCTCGGGTCCCGGCAGAGCCTCTCTCCGCCGAACCCCACCCCGAGCCCCCCGAGCCCCGGAGCCCCGCCGGCGCCATGGGGCCGTTGCTGCTGGGCTTCTGCAACTGGAGCACGCTGGGCGTGTGCGCGGCTCTCAAGCTGCCGCAGATCTCCGCCGTGCTGGCGGCGCGCAGCGCGCGGGGCATCAGCCTCCCGAGTTTACTGCTGGAGCTGGCGGGGTAAGGCCGGCGCCGGCGTGGGGGTGCACAGCCGCCCTTCCGCCCCCGCCTCTGCTTCTGGGAGGAGCCCCCGGGTCTGCGAAAGTCCGGACCGGGGAGGCGCGAACTGGCTGCCGTCCCAGCACCCGTTACTCACCACACCCACCTCTTGGCCTCGGGAGGGGCCCCGGCACCAAGAGCGGGTCTGGGAGCTGCGCCCCGCTCCGGCCCGGCTCCCCACGCTCTGACTCACAGAGTCCCACGAGCAGGGCAATTCGGGGAGCGCAGAGGAGACTGGCGGGAACTGGCCCCGGAGAGCGGGGGCGCGCGCCTCGGCCCGGGTTCGCCTGGGTTGCCCGGCCGAGGCCCAAGGGGCACACACCCCGTGACACGGTGCAGAGCTATACTCGGGAAGCCGAGCGCTTTGGGGGAGTTTCGGGGTTCTGGGAAACTCGATCCTCGGGTCCCGCCGGGCTGCAGCGTGGTCTGGGCTCCTTGCCCGCAACCCTCTCTGCCCCTGTACAGTTATCCCTGGCGCCCCTGGGTGCGGGTGCGCCGCGGGAGCCTGTCGCGGGAGGGGGGGGCAGCCGGGGTGCGGGGAAGGCGTGACCCCGGGATCCCGATCTCGAGGTTTGTTCGGATGGGAGGCTTGGGAGTGCCAGTGATCCACTCACTCAAAGACCCTGCGATCCTGGGGCTCTGAGTCCAACGCTAGGAAGATACAGAGGGAGGAAGTCCCGGGGAGGGATCGGAGCCCCTGGGAGGCTCCTCCGGGCTGCGAGGAGATGGAGCAGTGGTTGCAGGTGCCTGTGGCCTGGTGAGCCTGCTCGCAGCAGCCCCCACGCTAAGGGCCGACCCAGCAGAACCCAGCCCTCCCGCTGAGAGGTTTCTGCCCCTTACTTTGGATGCCTGTCAGGCACCTGCTTTCGGACCCGGATTCCAGAGGGGCACTTTGTTTCCTATCTGGGGTGTAGGTGTTGGGATGCCTCCTGGGAAGGCAGAATGTTCTGGGGCCTTTTCTCCCGAAAAGGGTGGCCATCCTGTGGTCTTCACTGGCCTTTCTGGTCCCCAAGACTCCAGACCTAGAATTTTCTTAGAGGAACCGGGGAATTGCTTTTCCCACCTTATTCTTCTGGATGCCACAAGCCCCGGCTGGGTTGTGTGCTCAGTGCTCAGTGCTCTTCCCAGCCGGGACCCCACTGCCCACTCTTGCTCCACCCTCCCCCAGAGCCCCCCGGGTATCCAGAAGCCTCTTATCACTTGATCTGCCTCAGGGCTTGGTTTGTAAGGGACCGTCCACAGAGACTTGACAGAGACAGAGCACAGACACCCATGCCCGCGATGCTCCTAAAACGTTGGAAATGATCGTTAGCTTTTCTTCTCAGTGGTCCACCTTAACCTTCGAAGCCTCCAGCCACCAGAGTGTGAACTTGCGTGGATGCCCTGTGGGCTGGGTCAACCCATGTTCAGAGGGATCCCCTCTCTGTCTCTCCCCAGATTCCTGGTGTTTCTTCGGTACCAGTGTTACTACCAGTACCCACTGCTAACCTACCTGGAGTACCCCATTCTCATTATCCAAGGTAACCAGCCCCTGTGCCCGGGGAAACCCTTCCACCTCCTCCATCCGCTCACACGGGGCCTCTCTTTCAGACCTGGTTCTTCTGCTCTGTGTCTTCCATTTCAACGGGAACGTGAAGCGGGCAGCACCTTACATCATCCTGTATCCTTCCTGTCGCTGAAAACTGGAGATGGGCTGGGGTGTATGCATTATTAAGCAGGTCCTTTACCGGCTTTATGGATTCAAGTGAGGCCAGAGTGCAAGATAGCATATGAGCAGAGCCCAGCGAAGTCCCTCCCCTTCAAGCTTGATGGGAAGCACTGTTGCTCCCCTGGTCTCAGGCGTGACTCATCCCAACTATGACTTTTGCCGTGGCGTTAGTGGGAAACCAGCAAGCAGAGATCCTCATGGCGGGAGTTTTGCAGAGCAAGCCTAATTCTATCATTGGTCTCTCTTTTTTTTTTTTTCTCTTTCTGGGTCACTCCCGGTGATGCTCAGGGGTTACTCCTGGCTATACACTCAGGAATTACTCCTGGCAGTGCTCAGGGGACCATATGGGATGCTGGGATTTGAACCCAGGTCGGACGCGTGCAAGGCAAACACCCTACCCTCTGTGCTATCGCTCCAGCCCCTGGTCTCTCTTTTATGAGTTAACATGAGGCATGAGGTTGGAGATGTGTGTGGCATGCTTAGGGATTAAAGCATGAAGCCAAACCCATTTGGAGTGTCTCCAATCCCAGGAATGATCCAGACACACAGGACTGTTATTTTCTTCCATAATCTGCTTCTGTTCTTTTGGATTCCTAGCAGGTGTTCACTTAACCCATTCGCTCTCCCAGATTGCACACGTGCTGGCAGAGGTAGATGTATAGTGTCTGTGATCTTTGTTTGTCTGCATGGGCCTGTTGTTGAGTGGGTGCTAGAGCTGAACGCTGAACACTGCTGTCTCCCTTAGCCCTGGGTCAGATTGGTGGTCTCTTGGTTTGCCCTCACTCTGCAGAAGTGGATCATCGATATGGCCATGGTAGGTCTTGCCCCTCGTAAAGATACGGTGAGAAATGGCAGTGTCCTCTCTTCCCCATTCCACCTGCCCTGCAAAGAACCTTCTATGCCAGATGTTTAATTTGCACCTTTTCCAGATGTACCAAAACACCAATCTCCATATACTAAAATATTCTTTTAATTTAACTATATTAAAAACCTCTAAAACTTATTTTGGAAGTGGCATAGAGAACCAGATTGAGAAAGTAGATAACAGCTGTAGAATGAACCGTTATAGAATGTGGAGCATAAACTAGAAATTTTAATAAACCATTGTAGAATGTGGAGCTTTTGATCAGGTTAGCGTTAGACCCGTCCTGTTTCTAACACTGTCTCCCACCTTTTCTATTCCTCCTGGGAAAGGGGTAAGCCCTGTGTTTTCTACCTAAGAGGACCTCAAAATCCCCATCTGTGGAGATTTGAAGAGATGGGATTTGAAGAGTGGATCAGGAAGTATATGACCATTTCTCTTGCATTCTTTTTCACCACTTGGATTTTGGCTTTATACAACTTGATTACTGGTTGACCTGAAACTCTGGCTTTAAAGGCAATTTTGGTAGCTGGTATGCAAAGGCTTTTTAAACCAAGAAATCCCTAACTTTTCCATGTTTTATCTGCAAACAGAATTTATGCACTTTCATCAGTGCTGCAAGTAAGTTTGCCCAGCTCCAGTACCTGTGGAAGACAGGGGACTCGGGGGCTGTGAGTGCTCTGACCTGGATCCTTGCTTCCTACACCTGTGCGAGTAAGAACAAGACTCTAAGGACGGTGGGGTGGCCTGTGTCACGAACTTCATGAATTTCTTTGAAATATTTACAATAGTGTTTAATTTCAAATTTTAATATTCTAGCTTTTACAAAAATTTAAATGCATACATTTAATCTTTAGTAATATTTTACAAATAGCTTGAACCTACTAGTGTCCCTGTATTTGTAAGGCTGATTAAAGAGTGCTGTTTTCTATAGGACCCGTGTTCTACTTGCTAAAATGAGCAAACACATATACCTTTCTTCAAAAATCTGACTTAAAAACAATAGGCCTCTCATTTGACATGGTCAGGTAGTAAGAGTCTTATTATGAGGCTAGAGAGACAGTACAGGGGGTAGGGTACTTGTCTTGCATCTTGTATGCAGCTGATCCGGGTTTGATCTCCCATACCCAATGAGGTATGTTTGATCTCCCACCCCCCACCCCATGCATGCAGTGCCAGCCGTAATTCCTGAATGCAGAATCAGGAGTAACTCCTGAGCATAGCCAGGTGAGGTCCCAAAACAAAAAAAAAAAAAAATTTTTTACAGGCCAGTTACTTTTAATCTATTAATTTATTTAATAAATTTTAAAATAAGGGACCAGAGAGATAGTCTCCAGCAGGATAGATGCTTGCCTTGCATGTGGCCAACTCCAGCACACTGTATGATCCCCCGAGCCCTGAGGAGTGGTCCCTGAGCACAAAGCCAGGAAGACATCTAAGCACCACCAGGTGTGGCCCAAAAACTGAAAATAAAGTTTTTAAATAATAATATTTAGAGGCTGAAGAGATAGTATAGGGGTTAAGGCACATACCTTGCATGTAGCTGATCTTGGTTGGGTTCTTGAGTCCTAGCATTGAAACACTGGTACAGTTAGTTGAGAACTGCTAGGAGTTACTCCCGGGCTCCCTGAGCACTATTTGGGACTTCCCCTGACATTTAAAAATTTGATTCTTATGTTATAAAAGATTAGAGATGCAAGTCATACAATATATTTTAAGAATGACTATAATTGCAGCATTGAAGTATTCCTGGGGTCACATTGCTTGATCTTGAGTTTCGGTGTCTAGATTCTATTAAAACTGCCTAAAAAATAGATATACATGTGTATATATACATACATACACATAAATATGTATATGCTATATTTAGGACATTAAAAAAATTCAGAGCTATCACATAATTAGACCTACTAGTTTCGAACCATATTCTTTCTCTTCTATATGTTAAGGGACCTATATGTTTCTGTATGTTTCCAGATTGTTCTGTTATATATGCACAGGATATTCTTCTATATGTTCAAGGGCCTATGTGCTATATGCTAAAGCTTATCTTGAGTTGCAGATGGTCTCTGAACCCCAATTTGCATCTTATGTGTTTAAACTGTTATCCTGATCTCCCAAGTGATATGTTAAGTATTATGTAAAAAAAAAAAAAGGAATAGTTCCAGTTACCCCTTTTCTAGGTGTTGGTTTCATTATATGTAGGATAAAGGGCACGAATTCCATGAGTTGGTGAAATCTTACCCAGAAGTGTAGCATGCACAAGGGATTTTCAAGGGTCTCTTGGGGTGCAGGAGCTTTCAAGGGTGTTGGTGTAGTTGGTGAAAGGGCAGCTGAGCCCTGGCTTCCCTAGTCAGCACTGAATTACCTCCTAGGAGCTGTCAGTTCCTGTAAGCAGCTTCAGCAACTACTGACAGGGACATCTGGCTTGATTTTAGAAGCTTTATATAATAGAGGACTTTTTTGTTTTCTGAGCTGCCAGAGTCTAGTAGCACTGGTTCCTGTATTTAAAAGAGAAAGATAGTAGCTAAGCATTAAAATATCTGAGACAAGTTGATATTTATTGTAGAAAATTTTCTTTTACAGCGAGAATAATAACAACTTTAATGACCACCAATGATCTTACAAGTAAGCTAAATATTTTCTTGCCACATCTTTTGACTTCTGTGCCATGTGTCCCTTTCATTCATAACACTAATTAGATGTATTAGTTTTGAAAACCCATAAATCTAATGGGTTTAACGGATCACCTCGACTCCACAGCGTATTCTCAGTCTTTATCAGTCACCATTCATAGTTTCAAGAATTTACTTCTAGAATCTAAGAGAGATTCTGCACTAGATTGTAGAATCCTGTCTTCATGGAGTTCCCACTCTAGTAGCAGAAACAGTGGAATCATTACAGAATTAAGTGTTTAAAGTACTGAAAGGGCAAGAATGTGCCGTGGGTACGGTGCTTGACTTGTACACAGCCAACCAGGTTCAAATCAAGCACTGCAGTTATTCTCCCAAGCCCTGCCTGGAGTGATCCCAGAGCACAGAATCACAAATAGCCCCTGAGCACAGCCAGGTGTGGCCCAACTCCTCCCCCCAAATGCCCCCCCCCTTCCTGCAAAAAAAAGTATTGAGGTGTATTTTGAAAAGATAGCACAGGAAGAACAATGACAAAGGAACCTCCCCTAGTTAAAGAGAACCAGAAATTACTTTGAAAAACTATCTGGGGGAGGAGATAAGGAATATCGTACAGTCAAGGGCATGAGTTGAGGATGCATAGTTTAGCCACAGAGGCTTTATTGGGGCTAATAAGCAGAGCATGGGAAGCTGGTGAGAGACAGGAGGGAACCAGGGTATGGCTAAAAGTATCTCAGCCCCAGAGAATGGCCTCCAAGCAGAAGGCTGGCTCTTTTTTTTTTTTTAACTTTTTCTTTTTTGCTTTTTGGGGGGGGGATCACACCTTGCGATGCACAGGGGTTACTCCTGGCTCTGCACTCAGGAATTACCCCTGGCGGTGCTCAGGGGACCATATGGGATGCTGGGAATCGAACCCCGGTTGACCGCGTGCAAGGCAAATGCCCTACCCGCTGTGCTATCGCTCCAGCCCCAAGGCTGGCTTTTCAAAGGAGGGTAATGAGGATCATTTGACTCACATGTTGTTAAGGGACACTATGATGGAGAAAATAAACTACTTTGGTTAACCTAAATTCAATCAATCCTTTAGGCTATTTTTAATGACCTAGTCAGACATAGAAATTTTGGGGAAATCATTACAACAGACTGTCACTTACTCTGATAAAAGATACAGACCCTTGAGACAAGCTAATTATTTGAGAACATGGAGCTAAGCAACATTGGGATGCATTTGTTAGCCCCTTTCTGGAGATTATGTCTTTGCCACAAATTCTTTATCAGCTCTAAGAGAAGGGTTGAAATTGTTCAGGTCAAAGTATAAGTGGGTTAAGTAAGGAAAGGAGTCAGGTCTGAGTCTCCACAGAACTTGACGAATTCTTGGAGGTGAAAAAAAGATCTATTCATTAAAAAAAAGCAATAATAATAATAGTTATTAAGAAACTACAACATGTACTAGTCAAAGCTTAATTATTTAAGTCAAACCAAGTGGTTTGATTAACCAAGTTCTCCACAGAACTTGACGAATTCTTTGAGGTGAAAAAAGAGTCTACCCATTAAATAATAATAATAATACATTAGAATTAACTTAATATCCTATATACCATCTTTGCTTAACATGGAATGTTCTGATACCACCATGCATAAAGCTTCAAAAATAAAAGCTCTTAGGAGCCAGGGCGGGCTGGAGCGATAGCACAGCAGTAGGGTGTTTGCCTTGCACGCAGCCAGCCTGGCCAACCAGGGTTTGATTCCTCTGCCCCTCTTGGAGAGCCTGGCAAGCTACCGAGAGTATCTCACCCGCAGGGCAAAGCCTGGCAAGCTACCCGTGACATATTCAATATGCCAAACACAGGAACAAGTCTCACAATGGAGACGTTACAGGGCCCGCTTGAGCAAATCGATGAACAAGGGGAGGCCAGTGCTGCAGTGCTACAGGAGCCAGGGAGATAGTTCAGAGGACTGGTACTTTGCATGTTAGGTTCAATCTCCAGCACTGTCTGGTCCCCCAAGTACCATGAAGCAACCCCCAAGTGCCATGCTGGGAGTAGCACTGCTGGTTGTAGCACCCATCCTTCAAATCAAATCAAAACAAAAAAGCAGTAATGATAATAATGGTTATTAAGAAACTATAACATGTACTAGTCAAAGCTTAATTAAGTCAGACCAAGTGGTTTGATTAACCATGTTAATCATATTTCTTTTTCCAGAAATACCTATATTTATGTTTTTTAAAAATTCTCATGATCCAGAGTCATTTTTTTGTGGAGACCTCATTTTGGGGTGGTGGAAGTGATGCTGAAGCTTTAGGCTATTTAGAGCAGGAGGTAATTTTGTTTTATAATATGAAAACAGCATTTTTAACTAACAATTTTTCTTTCTTTTTGATTTCAGTCCTTTTGCGTTTTGTGGTCATGCTGGCTTTAAATATATGGGTAACAATTACAGTACTGCGCTACCGGAAGACAGTCACAAAGGCTGAATGATGGAAACGATGACTGCATACCAAGTGGATTTGGAGTAACTGAGTCAAAGGGGGGGCGGGAAGCTCGTTGCTCAATCAAGGTCTTTTTAAATTTAGTCAACTGATTAAGAAATTTTAAAGCCAAAGGTATTTTAAAATTAAGCCACTTAAACATTTCTAAGCGTATTCATTTCCTAGGGCTAGAGAGATGACTCAATGGGCCCACACTTGGCATGCTGGCCAGGCTGGATTCTAGGCACTGCATGGTCCCTTGAGCACGTGAACACACACACACACAATAGCCCCCCCCCCAAAAAAAAAATAGAATAGCCTCCCTTGAGAGTGCGAACACACACACAAACACACATACACACAAAATAGCCCTCCCCCCACATATAGAATAGCCTCCCTTGAGCACGCGAACACACACACACACACACACACACAAAATAGCCCTCCCCCCCACATATAGAATAGCTTCCCTTGAGCACGCGAACACACACACAACCACTCACACACACACACAAAATAGCCCTCCCCCGCCACCACACACACATACAATAGCCTCCCGCTGTCTGTTGAAACCTCCTATCCCCACCACCAGAGAGGATGTTCATTTCCTTCCAGCTTCACTGGGTTAAGGTAGGAATTCGACATCTGCAGTTTTGAGAAGAGTGATGACAAAAATCATCCTTTTTTGTTTGGGGGCCACACCTGGTGGTGCTCACTAATTACTCCTGGTTCTGTGCTCAGGGATCACTCCTGGTGGTGCTCAGGGATCACTCCTGGTGGTGCTCAGGGAACCATTGTGGTGCCAGGGTTGGCCACATGCAAAGCAAGCACCCTGCTGGCCCCTGTATTATTATTTCTCTGACCCCAATTAAGTCCATTTTGAGATTTCCTTGACTTACACTTTAAAAGTTATCAGGGATTGGAGTGATAGTACAGCAGGTAGAGTGCTTGTCTTGCATGCAGCCAAACTGGGTTTGCTTCCTGGCAAACACTATGGCCTCCAAGTATTGCCAGAAGTGACCTCTGAGCGCAGAGCCAGGATTAAGTCCTGAGTACCAACCAGGTATGACCCCGAAGAACAAAAAGTTGTGATCAGGTTCTTTCCAATGAAAGAATCACCTGTTTTCCAGCCTTCACGATTTTTTAAAAATTATGTTTTGGTGGAATGGGCTTCCAAGCAGTTGTCTAGAGGTCAGGGCCCTAGTCTGTGATGCCAGAACTAACCAAGCCATCCCCACAGTGCTCAGGAACCTATGAGGTCCCAGGGATCAAACTGGGGTCCACTACACTGTTTCTCCAACGCCAGCTTTCATAATCTTTTAAATAAATCCTTTGTGTAACATAAACGAACAAAATGATGTGGCATTGGCTTATAGCCAGAAGTGTAGTATATCACTAATTCACTTAATGGGACTGATGTTCAGTTTGTTTAGATAGAAAGAACCTTATTGTATTATATTGTCCTTAGATTAGCATGATTTTCAAAGCTAGTAAAATGTAACTGGTTTAAGTTCGTATGCTAAAAGTTAATTTTGTACTGTGCCTTTAAATTATTCCTTAAAAAGTGGAAGACGGTACTGTTAGCCACAATCTCAACTATATGAGGCAATTCTGGTGAATTTTATGATTCCAAGCACAATGTTACCATCTTAAAAAGAAATATACCCACATGATCACTATTATTGGAATTTGATACAATTGAGCTAATCATAAATTTGTTAAAAGTATAAAAGTATTACCAAGTTTTTATGGATTTTTTAATACATTAACCTATTGTTTTATTTTCCTGTAAGTTTATAAACCCTAACACTTAGCTTTTTCCCCTTGTAATCAGTGGCATAATTCTCATGTATAGAGTAATACTGTTTATTAGAGAATGTCTTCGTTTCCTATGTAAAATAAACGTTCATATTTTGAACTGTCTTAAAACAGCCATCGGTTTTATTTCTGATTAGTTTTAATTTATGTAAAGTTGAGTTTTAAAATTATAAGCTGTGGTTAATCTTGGAATTTCTGCTTGGAGCTAGCAGGAAGAAACACTGTAGAAATAAAGATCATTCATTTTGTATACCAGCTCATTATTTCCTTGGGTCAGAGCAAGACAATAGGTAGAATACTTGCCTTGAATGTGGCTGACCCAAGTTCAAGCCCTGGCATCTCACATGGTCCTCCAAGCTCTGCTAGGAGTGATCCCTGAGCACAGCTGGGTGTGGCCCAAAAAACCAAACAAAAAATCAAATTTCCTTATATGTCATATTCTGACCAACAGTGCAAATTGTGTTTTTAGTTTTTTTATATACCTTTATTAGTACTTTTTATGCTTGGAGGGCACACCTAGTGATGTTTGGGGCTTACTCTTGGCTCTACACTCAGGAATTACTCCTGGTGATGTCAGGGAGACCACATGGAATGCTAGGGATGGGTTTGGTTACATGCAAGGCAAAACCCCGTCCACATTACTGTATTACTGTATCTCCAGCCGCAACCGCTTTATCATTGTTTAGCAGAGGTTTCACACATGCAGACCAGTGGAAATGAGAAATACTTCTGTCTGGCAAAATCATTATGTAAGACTGTTACTCGCTCTAGTTGTGATAGGTTCTCTGTGCTTCAGCGACATGATCCAGGTCTCCCAGGTGTTAAACAGGTAGAACTTTTTCGTTTACCAGGACGTTTTTCTGCCAAGTGGCACTAGTCTGAAGACCAGTAGTTGAGAACCACTGGTTTAAAGCAAATCCTTTTAGGGACTGGAGAGAATACAGTGGTAGGTGGCCGCTTGCCTTGCCCATGCAGACCTTATCTGGCCTCCTGAGCACAGCCAGGTGTGGCCCCCAAACCAAAATAAAGCAAATCCTTTCATACTACACTATCTTGCCAGGAGATCCCATTCTTCTGCGTTGGGAGGGAGAAGAACTAACATTTAATCCTACAACAAGCCTAGAAGTCAACAATCTTCATTTTATAGATGAAAATACTGAGGCTTAGAATAAACTATTCAGATCAGACACTAAATATCCTAAAAAAGAACCCACATTACCAAAGTACTTCCTAGAGAAGCACTCATCAAGCACACCATTCTTAGCACAACTACTGTAGCACACGATTTGACATAAGGAAAGATGGCATCCGTCTTTTTTTTTTTTCTGCCTTCCTGTTATTCTTGACCTTGAAATGAGACTTACTGAGGCTGCATGCTTCTTAAAATGTTCTAAACCAAAGCACAGATAGACTTCTAGGTAGAATTTTTATTTGTTTTTCTCTGTGGGCTATCAGGGCAAATGTTCACATGTCTGTAACCTTAGATACAACGTTTTGCTAAACCTTAGCGAAGGCAGATTTTGGGGGTACATTTTAGAAGTATGTAGCATCCCAAGACTATTCACAGGAAAAGTATTTTAGTGCTTGTCTTAATTTCTTTTATTTAATTTTTTAATAAAAAGCAGGCATAAAATACATTACATTACTACAAAGATGCAACATAATTTTTAAATTTTTGTTCAAAGGGGACAGCTGATCAAATATTTATGATTATCTAAATCATGCAGTTCATAACTTATTACAATTCCAAACAAAACTCATTATTATGAGGAAGGGAATCTAGGAGAGGCCCCCCCCAACCATACTATTTAGCACTGTCAAACAGTGCTCATCTTCAAAGTGCTTTACAAATCAACTCTGGTATTATCTTCACAACATAGGGAAGCTGAAGCCTTATTCAAGGGGAGGAGAGACAGTAGCAATGTGGATACAGACCGAGAAACTCAGAAGGGACTTGCTCTCAAAGCATTTTAAACACTTTTTTTTCCCCCCAATAAAATAGTGTCTAAGTTTCTCTATTTTACCGTCAGAATCCTTTCAGTACAAATTAATAGTAGCAGCATAACTTCAATTGTGATTTGGCAAACTAGAGGATTTTTTTCTTGAGGATCTAGAGATAAACCAATGTAAAGGAGATTCGTCAGAGCCAGACTTGTCTAACTCTAGCATAGGTTAGTTCCAAAAATACTCTAAAAATACTCACCTTAATTTCAGATTGACTTTAGACTTATCCTTTAGTTAGCCAAACTGTTTTAAACCTTTTTTTTTTAAAAAAAAAAACATGCTTCTACACAGCATTAAAAAAATTCTCAAAAATTCATTATACTTTTCAAGAGTACAATTGACCAGTTTTCCTTCTACTTCTGACTCACTCTTCCCACAGAACAAACATAAAACCCAATGAAAAGAATCCCAATATTCACTATTTCTTAGTTCTTAGAGGAGGTATTTGTTGCTCTAGGAGAAATCAGGTATCCAGGAAATAGTAGCTTTTGGTCTAATTGTCTTGAAGCCTCAAGAAAGAGAAGCTGGCACAACATCAGCTTGTTAAACCAAGTCGATGTCGTAGTTAATGAGTGTTGGGAAGAGAACATTTGGACAGGCGCGTGCACACAAGTACATGAAACCAGGAACGGGGTAAAAAGCAAATTCTTACCCAAGGTCAGAACTTTTTTTTATTAAGCATATTTCTATGAATTGGACAAGTAACCTTATATGTCAAACCACAAAATGTGAAGAATCTCCATGGGAGAGATCTTTTTTCACCCCTTAGAATAACCTGCAACCCCCAAACTTCACATTGATTTTCTTTGTGTAGTTGCATCACACCATGATTTCCATATATACAGCATTCAAAATTTAAACTTTTGCCATTTTTACTCAAATATTTCAATTACTCATGTGTAAACTTCAAATTATTTCACCTTAATAAAGTCTATTAAAAATATATATATACTCTCCAATTCAGAATAATATGATAGAACCTCCCATAGTGTAACAAAATCTTTATATAAAATATTAATTCAGTCTTTTAATAAGTCTAATGAAAGCAAATATTTATTCTATATAAATTTAATATATTTTCCTTTTTTTAATCTTACTTTAAAAAACAGCTGTGCCCCAAAACTAGAACTGCAAAAAACATACTTGTAAGGAACCTGGCATGCATATCTAGTTTTAGCACAGACAGCATGAAAGAGTGCAGACTGCGTGTTGTAAGAATAAGATTCAGGACTTCGGCAGGCCAAGAGCCTCTCTTCAGCTTCCACGAGAGCATCTCTATTTGGGCAGCTAACTCTTTAAACACTTCTACACAGGGAATCAGTGAAAAATGTATACTTCCTTCATTGAAATGTTAGATGATAGATCTTAAAGTTTGTGTATTTGCATGTATACAAAGACAGACTGATAAAGTACGTAAGTTTTTAACTTGAAGCTTATCATTGACACATACTGTAGCAGAATAAAACATTCTGGAATAAGAAACAGCAAGATTTTTGTCTTAACATAACTTTAACAGCATTTAGAACATAAAATCTGGAGGGGATCACAATGTAACCTGTACAATATTGATTTGTAACATTGTGTATTTGAAACATATAATGCTATAAACCAATTTAACTTCAAGAAAAGTTTTTTAAAAATCAAAGGACTAGGCTGGGGAAAGTGGCTCAGCGGAAGAGTACATGCCTTGCCTTTGCGAGGCCCCTGGGTTTGAAGCCCTGGCACCACCCAAACCAAAATACCAAACCAAACCAAACCAAAAGAGAAAACCCCAAATTCGAATGCCTTTGACACCACTTACACCCAGACACCGATTTTCTTAACCCAAACAGTAATATTGCCATCCATAGTTAAATTTTAAGGGATCACATTAAAATATTTAAAATATATCTACAGTATGTCTTTGTTTCTTTATATTTGAGATAATTTTTGAATCTTGAGTGTGAAAATATAAAAGTCACAAACGTCTTTACAAGAAATAAGAACACATCTAGGATAACCAGCAAATTCAAAGCAAAGAAAATGTTTCATAGTCTCACACTAATACTGAGGTCTGTAAAAAAAGGGATGGATGAAAAATACACATAAAAGATATATTAGTTTCAATACTATTCATTATTTTTCTATCACCAATACTTAAAAAAATTGTTATACAATCAAAATAGGCTGACACTGATAATTACTATGTGTAAAAATAGTGCACTACTTTTCTTCTGCAAAAGCAAATTTGCATCCTAAGAGCTGGTAAACTTTTTTTTTTAAATAGAGAAAAGGAATGAGACAAAAAAAATTAAATTAAGGCATTCAAAATGGTTAAAAGTTGCCTATCACGGAGCATTAGGGAAATGATATAATTAACTTCAAACTTTTTGTTACAGCAACTGCTTTAACATCTGAACATGCAAGTTTTATCACGTACACAAGAATGAATGACAAATTCCAACATTATGGCTTTATACAAGTGCATAGCTGAAACTGCAATAAGTAATGATATTTGATTAATGTGTATAAAAAATAAAGTGAGAAGTTAAAAAATCCTCTCGCCATACGATATATATATATAAATATGTATGTATGTGTATAAGGTGTATGCATATGTACATACACATAATATAATGTTCACTTTTTAAAGATGTAGTCTGTTATCACTGTAGTGGAATCCATTCCTAGGTTCTTCTGGTAATTGTGCTGGTGAAATCTCTCTGTTGAAGCTGGAAAGATGATTTCCGTAAACTTGAACTCTTCTCAATTCCTTTGAACAATGTAGTGTAACTGCCAAGATAGCTTAATAGAACAAATGTTGAAGAGTTGTACATGACATCCTTACTCTACTAATTATTGTTGGTTCACTTTGTTGCTTCAAAAGAGCCAGTAAATCTCTCCAAGATTTATAATATATATTGCAGGAAAAAAGGAAACATATACATAGATGCTTGTGTATTATCAGTCTCTCAGGAAAATATAACTTTTTAATAATTTTTGGGCCATCACATTTCAGTCTTGTCTTAACTGGGAGAAAATTATCACCTTGAATAATGACTGCATTCACAGAAGGCAGTTAGCTGGGAAAAAAACAACAACAAAAAAAATTAGTCAAAACAAGTAATTTGAGAGATCACAAAACCTCTGAAAACTCATTCCATACATGTTATTAAGTTAGATGATCTTCCAACTACTATTTTTTAAAAACCTAAATCATGCATACTGTATTTACTATGTTATTTTTTTTTTTTTCAGGCTTTCTGGATCAGAGCACTGCTTGGGGGTCAGTCTCAGTGGTGATGAGAGGACCACGCAGTGCAGAGGATGGAACCCAGGTCTCCTGCATGCAAAGCATACCTTCAATTCACTGAGCTAGCTGACCCTGTTTCTCTTAGTTTTTAGGTACATGCAATGAGATTCTTTCTTACATTTCTCATGTAGCATACATGCCACACAGGTTCAGAACGGTTAACTTGCTATTAATGCTAGACAATATGTCACTGAAAAATTCAAGACTATAAGTGAAAAGACTGAAGAGTGTATATCTAAATCTGCCACATTAAAAATATTATATACACACATATATATGCATATATATGGGAACAAACACACTGTTGCATTAGAATCTGTAAACCCTGCTTAGAAACAGATTCTAATATTACCTAACTTAGTCACATGCTCAGGTTAAGATAGACATGACTTTTAAAATCCATGCCATGTAAAAGATGTAACTAGAGAGGCTCAATTTCATTAAGTCTCCTTTAGTCTGTATCAACCAAAGTACTTTGTTTTCTAAAAGCACAAGAATTTTTACAACATATCATTAGCATTCCTCAGCAAGAATACTCAATATTCAAAAGGCAAACATTTCACAACATCACAAAGAAAACCAAAGCAGAAAAAGGTATTTCATAGCACTTATTAGATTTTACAGTTTTGTTTCAATTCTTTCAAGTTAGAAAGAAAAAGGTAATGAAAGAGAATGGATGGAGAGAAAAAAAGAATTTCATGCTATGTTCACAAACTAATATAATTGCAGGAACTTGAAAACACTAGATTTTATTTCTCCTCTGAATATGGCTTCTTTGGAATAAAAAGTACCAGAATTAGCTTCATTTTCTATTTCTGCATGTGTCATTCATAAAACTGTAATTCCAGCTGAATTGAGACTATGCAGTCAATTAAGAATCTGAACATAGCATTTCACTTTTATACTTAACACAAAAAATTTCAAGTTAGAAACTTTTTTGAAAACTAGTTTTAAAATGTTATTGACACCAACTTGAAAATTCAAAACTAGTCAAATATAATAAAAACCCAGTGCAAATCACATGCGCTACTTGGAAGTACCGAAAGAACTCATTTTCCATTGTTTCATTTACCCCATTTATTTCTTCAGAAATCAAAAACATCGTCATCATCATCATCATCACCACCATCAATATCATCAAATGACCAATCCCAGTCTTTAAATGCCAAATCAAGCAATCTGTAATAGGAGGTTTGCAAATTTATACTGACACTTTGAGAAACAGCAGTTTGTTATGCTGTGATCTAAAAAATAATCACACTCAAAATGCACTGCAAGCATATCCCCTAATCAATAGCAACATGACTTAAGATGGAAGCACGCGCACACACACACACACACACACACACACACATATATTTTGGTCAGGTATTTTCCAGGATACCAGAGAATTAAAGACAGAGAATGCACAAGGATAAGATACAATCTTCTCCCAATCCCTCAGCAATTTTCCCGTGCTGCAGTCTAGATGATGATGTCCAGATGACGATGTAACCATCCCAATGCTCAGTTTAATAAGAAGCTGTGAAAACTCAACATTTGTCAGCATTTCCTTAAGTCCCCAGAATGACAATTTACACACTTCAAGATCAGTACCATGGCACTGGTTTAAAAGAACACAGCTTTCTAAATTCAGAAAAATACTATTTCTCAACCAGTCACCAATAGTTTTATCCTCTCCATGAAAAACTAGGGGTATGGGGGGAAAAAAAAACAAGTATAGAAGCAACATTAGCAGCTTATCTTGATGAAAGAAAGTGGATTCAGAGTAGGGATACAAGTGGTCTTTTCTCGCCAATCAAATCTAACAACCAAATAATGCAATGATCTTTATTTTATAATTAGGAGTACTATCTATTGTTCATAACTGTGACATTCATTCACTAACATATGACAAAGAGCTCATCAGTTTCCTAAGATCTCAATGATCACTGCTGTCGTTCTTTAGCAAAATGATTTACCTAATCCTATTTATAATAGGTATCCCCAAATCTCATCACAAGAGATTGATATACTTGGACTAAATTACGGCGACAGATGGGGTGACAGAGCAAGTATTTGTATTTTTAAATAAGAAATTCAATTTTAAAAAATGGGGATGAGGGGTGTGGCTCAGCAGTAAAGCAAATGCCTCGCAAACATGAGACCTAGGTTTAATTCTGCAGCATTGCAAAAAAAAAAAAAAAACCCAACCATGATGAATTCTGATGTAGCTGGTTAACTTTGAGAATCACTGACAAGGAAAGTTGATGCACGACTGCTCCAACTTAAAAACAAAGGGGTTGGGGAGACATAAGGTATGTACTTGGCATGCTTCTCCTGAATATCACTAGGAGTGGTCTTGAAGGTCCTTTGGCACCATAGGGGCCTTAGCACTCAACTGTGGGCTGGATGGCTGAATATCACCAGGAATATCACCTGGACCCCTGAGCACTGCTTGAAAGGCCCTATATAAATAGTATGTGCGAAAACATACAAACTGGGCCAAAGAGATAGAACAGCACAAATGGCGCTTGCCTTGCATATGGTTCGATCCCTGGCATCCCATATGGTCCCTGTGTATCACCAAGAGAATGCCCTGAGCACAGTAGGGTGTGGTCCCTCCAAACCAAACCAAAACAAACCAACAAAAAAACTCACACAGAGACCTAATTATTCCCTTAGCCTTTTATCATAACCTGTTATTCATTTACAGGTTTATACACAGGCTAAGGGCTGGAGCGATAGCACAGTGGTAGGGCATTCGCCTTACAAGCGGCCAACATCGCCGACCCGAGTTCGATTCCTCCGCCCCTCTCAGAGAGCCCGGCAAGCTACTGAGAGTATTCGATATGCCAGACACAGTAACAACAAAGTCTCCAATGGAGACGTTACTGGGCCCGCTCGAGCAAATCGACGATCAACGGGAGGGCCTTTACCTTTACCTTTATACACAGGCTTACTTATATCTGACATATTTTATAAAAAAAAAAACCCTACATTTTATGCCAAAACCTTTGGGGTCTGTACAAAGTTGTGGGTACAAAGGGTGAATCTGTGTCATAATCTTCAAATTTTAAAAATCGAGTAGAGTATTGGTAGAATAAACAGTATTACTTCTCATGAAGCATCTCCCTTATCTCCTTTTAAGCAGTTACTAGCTCCTATTAAACATAGTAAATGCTTTTTAAAAAATGTCCTCAACAGGGCCAGAGCAACAGCAGAGAGGGTAAGGTGCTTGTCTTGCTTGCACACAGCCAACGCAGGTTTAATAACCGGCGACTGCCAAGAAGAATTCTTGAGTACAGAGCCAGGTGTAAGCTCTGAGCATAGTTTCCCTGGCACTGCCAAGAATAATTCCTGATTGCAGAGCCGGGAGTAACCCCGAGTACTGCTGTATGTGGTTTCCCCAGAATTTTTTTTTTTTTACCATTTTTATTAAGTATCAGGACTCTACAATACTGTTAATTATACTCTTCATGCTTACATCATTCCAACACCACACCTCACCAGAATGCCTATCTCCCTCTGCTGGTGCCCCAAGGGCTCTTTCCAGTGCCCTCCGCCACCTTCCATCATGTAAGTTCAGTTCTACAGACAAATTCTCTAGGAATGGGGCGAGAGAAGTTAGTATGGTGGATAAAGTGCTTGTCTTGTGCATGGTGAGCCTGGGTTTTATCTGGCATCACATATGGTCCCCCGAGCCTGCCAAGGTACCCTCAGCACAGAGCCAGGAGTAAGCCAGGAGCCCTGCTGGGGTGTGCCCCAAAAACAAAAACCTCCAGTTCCAATGACACTGACCATCTGTTGTATCCTTATCATGTTTCTTAACAGCCCACATATTAATCTTTAAAAAATAAATTTATTGTGAAGATGGTAACATCTACACGTTCTAGATGAATAAAGCTAAACTCCTAAAATTCCACAAAATCAATAAGCTTCAAAATAGTTTTCTAAAGCTGTGTATCTTTCCCTTTTTACAGGTATAAATTTAAAAAAATCAATAACATAAATAATTCTGTGCTAATATATTTTAAATATACAAGTTAGTAAGAATGTGGAGGGAATTAAAAAAATTTTAAGGGAAAATTTTAATAAGTATTTTGTCCTAAAAAGGGAAAACGGGCTGCAGCGATAGCGCACTGGGTTGGGTGTTTGCCTTGCATGCGGCCAACCCGGGTTAGATTCCCAGCATCCCATATGGTCCCCTGAGCACCACCAGGAGCGATTCCTGAGTGAAGAGCCAGGAGTAACCCCTGTACATTGCCGGGTGTGACCCAAAAAGCAAAAAGCAAAAAAAAAAAAAAAAAAAAAAAAAAAGGGAAAACTGACTTTATATTAGAAATATCACAGATAATGCTTAAATATCTGCATTAGTAAAAATCTGTATAAAAATCTTAAGATGCAAAAATTACCCAATATAAATAAAACAGTAATTATTAGAAAAGTAAAAAGCCCTTAGCAAGCTAGGAATAAACATAAAAAATTATTACTTGTTTTTTCCCTTCAGTTTCACTATCAGTACTTCTTATTTGTTTTTGTTTTGGACCCACATCCGATGGTGCTCAAGAGCTACTTCCAGAAATACCTGGGAGACCAAGTGGTACTGAGGATTAAACTGAAGACTTCTGCATGCAAAGCAAGTACTTCAGTTTGCTGAGCTCTCTCTCTGGCCTTCACTGTCAGTACTCTTAAGTTCTTTGGTCACCAGGAGCTAGGTTGAGGGGAAAGTGGCATAGAGGAACAGGGGAATAACCTTTTGGTTTTGCAATGCCAGACTGACCCCAGGAGTTCATGCCTGGCATGCCAGTCTACAGTGACCTTTGTCCAAGCTCACAAACCTAGCAATCTCTTGTTGAAAGATTTCTTGTAGAGCAAAATCCAAATTCCTTGGCATAGAATATGCAGTCCTCTTCAACGTAGTTCAAACTTTCTCTCCAGCATCACATTCTCTACCACTCCCTATCATTTTTAAGTCACCCAAACGCAATTAACATTACAAACACATAAAGAATTCTGGCAACTTAGTACCTTACCATGATATTTTGCCTAGATTATCTTTTCCCTCTTTCTTTGTCTAAAAAATAACCACTACATCACTTTAGGAGAACTTGGGCATATTAAAATGACCAGTTCCAGGCTTTCCTTGGTTCTTCCATAATTCCCCTTGTGCCACTACCATAGCCCTAAATTATCTGTTTGCTTGTCAATCACTTTTGTTAACTGACAACAGTTTTAACTTTTCAGAACAGATACATCTGAGTTCTAAATCAGTACATGCCAAGTTCCCATTATTTTACAACTGGTCAAAATTAAGTATTTTAATCCTTAGTAGTTTGGCAGGCAAATGTGGTTATTATAGCCTTAATTTAACTTTACTTTTTTGCTTACTAGCAATGTTGATCACTTTCCACACTTAAGAGCTATATTTGTGGTTACATATTCCTCACAAACCATTATTTTGGGAAGAGGCATATACAAAGGTACTAAATCCATCTTTCCCTTAGAGATAAGGGAAGCACCAACTGTGTGGTGCTTGAAAAAATTTTAGCATTTCTCAAAGTGGGCAGTACTGTATCCCCAGGAACACTGGAAAAATCCACGGGGCTATAGACGCCTTAGGTGCAGAGTAATTTCTGATCACTTAAAGTAGCGTTCCTCAACCTTTTACAACACGGACTAGGACGTGTCCTGCATACCATGCTACACACACACCGCCAATTTTAACTAAGGTTGCAGACAAGTGATTTTCAACCTTTCTACACGGGTGTGGACTGGCCTGTGTCTCAGTCGTTGAAGAAGGCTGGCTTAAAGAAGGTAGATTTCAGGTGGGTGCTGAGTCTTTATATTTTTTCCTGTAGAGGGGATAGTAGGCCAACTAAGTTTGGGAACTTCTGATTTAATTTTTGGTAGTCAGCTTTGAGCTCAATTTTCATTCTTTGCTTTTAGCTGTAGGAAGTTTTGCAGTTCAAGAGATCAGTTATATAGTTACCTATTCTATTTATAATTTTTTGGGGGGATACTTTAGTTGAACGTAACTAATTTTCTAATATTTAGAAATGGAAAAGACCAGATAAAAATGATGTAATCATTAACAGTACTGCAAACTGCAGAATCTAAAAACAAATGAACTCTTTTGCAGGCTGGAGCAATACAGTGGGTAGGTTGTTCGCCTTGCACGTGGTCAAGCTGGGTTCAATTCCCAGCACCCCATTCAGTCCCCCAAACATCACCAGGAGTGATCCTTGAGCATAAAGACAGTACTAAGTCCTTTTTTAGTGTGGCCTAAAAAAAACAAACCAAAATATTCCAAACAAACCCCAAACACAAAACAATTATTTTGCTTCACAACCCTCCCAGATCACCACCCCCCCAAAAAACACACACACACAACAAAAGTGGATTAGAGTCATAGTATAGTGAGTAGGGTGTTTGCTTTGCACGTGGCCATCCCAGGTTTGATCCCTGGCATCTCATCTGGTCCCCGGAGTAAGCACTGAACAGAGCTGGGTGCACACCCCCCTCCCAACCCCCGTCTCCAAAAGTTGGTAATAGTTCTCAGGGCTCCGGCAGCCAAAGACCTCCAGGACCAGCCACCACCATGCTGAGACCACTCTTGGCACACATGAAGGTACTGGCAGAAGGACAAAGTCACGCGGGTTCCGGGGCCGAGATCTCCAAGCCTACTCGGATTTGGACCGAGCATCCTCCACCCAGATTCTCCAAATTCCAGTAGGCAGGGGTCATACCCACCACCTGGCCCCCTGGCGCCGTGTAATCCCATCAACGGCCAAGACTCAGAGACCATAAAAACCAGCTCCCGGAACCTATTATAACATCCTATTATAACATCTTATTATCTCATTCCTACTTTGGACAAACTGGCAGGCTACCGAATGTAGCCTGCCCACACGGCAGAGTCTGGCAAACTCCCCATGGCGTACCCAATATGACAAATACCAGTAACAATGATGGGTCTCATTCTCCTAAAGAGCCTTGAATATAATCTCAGGGCTAGGATGAAGGAGACATTACTGCTCGAGGCAATCGACGATTAACAGGATGATTTGTGATTGATTGAGTTCTCTCATACCCTAAAATTTTTTCTGTGTTGGCAATATTTTTTATTTTAAATCCCAAAAAACAGGCATTTGAAGTTTTTATACTTTCATGCACAACTTAGGAATTTTTTTTAAAAAAGCAGACAGATCTTTAAAAGATAAAAATAGGAGCTGGAGTGGTAGCACAGCGGGTAGGGTGTTTGCCTTGCACGGGGCCAAACTGGGTTCTATTCCCAGCATCCCATATGGTCCCCTGAGAACTGTCAGGGGTGATTCCTGAGTGCAGAACCAGGAGTAACCCCTGAGCATCGCCGGGTGTGACCCACCCCCAAAAAAAGATAAAAATAATGAAAAGGATACACTTCTCAGCAGAAATCAATATTCTCTGTCTTGCTTTGGAACAAACTAGGCTCACTCTGAACTGTTTTAATAAAAAGTCAACATTTTCTTCAGAATTTCTACTTTCTAGCACAGTATTTTAATTTAAAATTACTAAGATTTTCTCTAGAGGAGCATCTCTATACTCTGTGCTACTTAAACTGTCGATTTCTTCTATCACTGGTAGGCATTGGGATAAGAAAGTGGAGACGTCGGCCTTGTAATTACACTGATTTGGGTTTGAACTCATGCCTCTGCTGTTAGCTGTGGTACCTTGGCCACAGTGTTTCTGGTTCTAGTCACATTTATTTAATGGAGGTAAAGAGAATAAGGAACTCTAATTAAAGTTCTCTGAGGAGTATCTGGACTAGAACATGCACTTAAGTATGTTTTATACAATAATAATAGAAGAAATTTTATTTAAAAGATATACTACAGTGAAAATTAAAAGAAGAATCAGAATTAGAAATGTCCCAAAGCCAAAGGGAGAGGGAAGATTGTACTGGTTCAGTGGAAGATTGTACTGGTTCAGTTGTTAAAAAAAAAAAGACAGTGAGGAAAAGTTAAAAAAATTAGATGTATATTTAGCATTGCACTGTCTTCCTGTTGTTCATTGATTTGCAAAAGCAGGCACCAGTAATGTCTTAATTGTGAGACTTCTTATTACTGTTTTTGGCATACTGAAATACGCCATGGTAGCTTGACAAGCTCTGCTGTGTGGGCGGGATACTCTCAGTAGCTTGCCGGGCTCTCCGAAAGGGGCGAAGGAATCAAACCCAGATTGGCCGAGTGCAAGGCAAACGCCCTACCTGCTGTGCTGTTTTAAAGGTACATATAATGTCAGAAGAGATACATACATTTTCCAAGTCAACAATATTAATATAAATTTCACTTTTCATAGAAAAGGGTCAGTACTGTGAGGTCATGAAAAACTACTGCAAGAGGCACTCACCAATAAACTCTGTTTATTTTTGATTTGGGTCACACCTGCTGATGCTCAGAGCTTATTCTTGGCTCTGTGCTCAGGGATCACTCCTGACAGGGCTTGGGGGGGCCAGATGGGGGTGCAAAGGTTGAACCAGATCAGCTGCAGGCAAGGACAACACCCACCTGCTATACTATCACTGTGGCCCCATCAATGAAATCTTAAAACAGAGTATGTCGTAATGAAAAATCTGCTTCCATAGCAAAGCCACAGAGCAAGTCTCAAACAGAAATACTTCCTTAACAGAGATCACTTGACATTTTTAATGGCTGCATCAGGATACATATACAAAATTAAGGATGCAGACAGCTTGGAAAGAGTAATGGGATTTGCATACCTTTTATTTTATTTTAAATTAAGCATACCTTTTCATCTTAAACCCTCAGAGCTCATAATATTAAATTCCTTGGGCTCTGTGTATTTATGTATTATAATCTTTTAGTATGTTTGTGTATAATTTTGGATATTAACAGACAAACAGTTATTCTAAAAAGAGAACGTCATGTGAATTAAAGTAAAGTAAATAAAGGCCCTCCCGTTGATCATCAATTTGCTCGAGCGGGCCCAGTAACGTCTCCATTGGAGACTTTGTTGTTACTGTGTTTGGCATATCGAATACGTCACGGGGAGCTTGCCAGGCTCTGCCGTGCGGGCGAGATACTCTCGGTAGCTTGCCGGGCTCTCTGAGAGGGGCAGAGGAATCGAACTCGGGTCGGCCATGTTGGCTGCGTGCAAGGCAAACGCCCTACCGCTGAGCTATCACTCCAGCCGTGTGAATTATTCAACTAAATCTAGATTAGGGCTGACTAAATAAACCAAAAGAGCTTGACATTAAATACTGCTGATACAGGCTGAAGAGATAGGAAAGTGGTTAAGGCCTACATCTTGCATGTTGCTGACCCAGGTTCAATCTCCAGCACTGCACAGGGTCCCTTGAGCCCTGCCAGGAGTGATCCCACAACACAGCTGAGAATAAGCTCTACACACAGCTGAGTGTGGCCCCAATTGGTGTGACACCAATTAACAAACTGCCCCTGCTATGCAACATAAACGTCATTCCTAGGTTTTTCTGGAATGACCCTTTAACAAGCTCTCTTCATTTGTAAATTTGAATAATGGAATATTAAAGGCTCTCTAGTTCGATGCCTAATTCCCCTCCAGGGCCATGCACTCGCTGTATACGACTGGGATGCACTGTTGTCTAATAGTCAGAACGAATTTCCAAATTTATTTGGTCTATTATCTCCTTTTCAGAATTATCCAGTGCCCTGTTTCTTCTTCACCATCTACCCCCTCAATCTACCTTCTTTAAGTGAATCTTAAAGACTGGTACCCCTCAAATCTACCTTCTTTCTTTCAACTTTAAAAGAAAGTCCCCCACCCCCGCCACTCCACTCCTGGCAACTGCACCAGAGGCTGCGCCACCTCCCTACTGAACAGAAGCAATGGCTCACTGGACACTGGACGGGGAGGGGTGTGGAGCAGGGAAGGTGTCAGTATCGTCCACTTTGAGAAACACTGGTCTAAAGCATCTTCCAAGGAAAAGTCTTTCAAATCCTTATTGCTATTTATAATCTTCTATCCCCTCAAACTGTTTCCTCAGAAGACTAATGATCTTTAGTTTCTTTACATGCTACATGTAAATAACACTTTCCAGTAACTCACTACTATCTCACGCTCTTCAGTACTCCTATTTGTGTATGCCAATCTTAAAATGTGTCATCCAAAAAGGAATGTAAACTATATGATCATTTATACAAGTCTGATCAAGATACAATTTTACAGGTTAATGGAAGAACAGAAGTAAAAAACAATGGAAATAAAAGGCATAAGAAAATACAAAATGTTTTAAGCATGTCCATATTTACATTAAAAATCCCAGTGTTTAATACTTTTTTAAAAAATTCACAATATGTGAAACATTTTAATGAGTTTTACTTTTTATCTATGTGTCTAAATGAGGAAAAAATACCTATATTGTGGTTATAGCAAAATGTATAAAATAAAATCAATGAAGAATTATTGGAAGGGTAGGTTCATAATTAAAGAACATAAAAGCAGTAACAAAATGGTGCTTTCGAATAGGCCTGTAAAGTCAATGAACATCATTTTATTTTATTTTTTATTTTTTTTGCTTTTTGGGTCACACCTGGCGATGCACAGGGATTACTCCTGGCTCTGCACTCAGGAGTTACTCTGGGCAGTGCTCAGGGGAACATATGGGATACTGGGAATCGAACCCGGGTCGGCCGTGTGCAAGGCAAATGCCCTACCCGCTGTGCTATCTCTCCAGCCCTAATGAACATCATTTTAAATGTGCTTGAAAACGTAACTCCCTATGTCTGAAACTGCTTCAAAAAATAATTCCAAATGTAAAAAATTCTGTTAATAAATGAGTGAAAATATTGTCAAATAACACAAAATAAAATGGTCAAAAGGATAAAGGTTCCCGTAGACCTGATCTACAATTTTGTCCTTCTAGTAACTCAATAAAAAACAAAACCAAAAATTAAAAAACAAAGATGAAACCACCTATTTCACTCCACAGGAGTCACTTAAGGATCAGATGAGCGAATATGTAAAGAATTAAATGAAAAACCAATATATATGTAAGGGTTTAAAAGCTGAAAGCACTAAATATTGTAAGGTAACAAAAAATGAGCCTATTTTTAATAATACTACAATTGTACAGAAATTTACTTTGGTCATATTTTGCACCTGTTAAAAACAGTATTCACTGTTTCTGAATTTGTTGGTTTTTCTTTAGTCACTAATTTTACGATATTTAAAATACTTTATCATACCTCACATAAACAACGGGAAATTTTGTAGTGTGAATTAAAAAACTGCGAAATATTTTTATTAAACTTCTATTACCTCGGTTTGTTAGGGGCAAGCTGCCGACTTGGCCGCCTAATAGACTGGTTTTGTTGTATCTTCATTGAAGTTCTGGGAGATGATCTTGCAAAAGGGTCTGGTGCTGGAGGCTTTTTGGGTATTTTTTTCACCAACCGACTAACCCATTTCTGCTGGTCTTCCGTTGAATTTGCTAACAACAACAGGTTCTTTGCCGTTGAAATATCGTAATACACTATAAAGATATATTTCAAAAATATTAAGATGCTTAAAATTACCTGAACATAAATAATATTGATGGAATGATTTGGTATTTACCTTTGCATGGGGCTATTATCTCCTCCTTTTTATCCATGTGATCTTTATGACACTTAATATGGCAGCGGCGACACTCTAAAGCAGGGGGAGGTTTAAACATATGCCACAGCGGCTTCATACAAGCCTCACAGTTGGTTGGGAAATGATACAGAGTCGGAATAAATTCATGTCCCTTGTGGCAAATATAATTTGATTTTTCTCCCACTGGTTCTACTGGGAATTCTTGTTCCTTTTTACTTTCTCCCTCATTGGCGTACAGAATCTGTAATACAAAAGAGAACAATGAATGAGTTCCCAAACTAAGTGTTTTGTTGCTGTTAGCTTATTCTGAGTCACACCCAGTGGTGCTTGGGGGCCACATCAGGCTCTATGTCAGAGGTCCACTTTGGGCAGTGCTTGAGAGACCATGGGCCTTCTGCATGTGCAGTAAAATATAAGCTTAGCCTGATGAGCTACTTAAGAGGTGCTTTTTTTTTTAAATGAAGTAACAATTTGGGGGCCAGAGTGAACAGCATCTAACCAAGCTGATATATGAAGGTGACCCAGGTTCAATTGCTGGCACATCTTATAGTCTCCTGAGCACTGATCCCTGAGCACAGAGCCAAGAGCAAACCCTGAGCACAAGAGCAAACTCTGAGCATAGTCTGGTGTGCACCCCCGGGCCCTCCAAAAAGCCAAAACAAACTGATGAAAAAATTCCCATAAACAGAATTAGTCTAAATTATTGAGAACAAAATGTATACAAATTTAGTTTATACATAAAAAAATAATAAAACCAGGTGGCTAGAGAGATAGTATAGCAGGAAGGGCACTTGCCTAGCAAGTGGATGACCAGGGTTGGATCCCTGGCATCCCATACTGTTGCCCAAGCCCTGCCAGGAGTGATTCATGAGCACAGAGCCAGAAGCAAGCCCTGAACACCACCGGTTGTGGTCCAAGAACAAAATAACATAACCAACTTTGCATAAAGGGGTATTAAAGACCAGAAAGTTGATAATAAAATACAATACAGACCTCAACAAATGAAATGGAGAAGTGAATAAAAATGCATTGAAAAAGAATAAGCAATAAAGAATCATCTTTTAATATGACTCAATAAAGAATCATTTAGTGAGACCAAAATCAAAAGGTGATCAGAAGAAGGAACAAGAATTTTAAACATCGTATCATTCTGAGAATCTTGAGAGATGAAAAAGGCAAACTAAATCAATTAACCAACCCACAAAATAAAACAATGATTACCTGGAATATCCTTGGAATTTCTCTAACATCAGCTCTATACACATCCGTCTGTGTAACTGGTCGAACATGAAATAACTTGCTATAAAAGATTTTAAATGGAGTATTACCAAAGGATCAAATGATATTAGGCATCTATACTTACATCAGAAGATAATTTAACTACTTTGAGTCATGCCAGATGAAAACCTTACTCTAATTACAAATTCCTTGAGATTTCAAGAAGTTAGTAAAAAGTTAAAAATGTTGTTTCAGTAAACTTGAATAATAAAGATACATGAATAAGGTTATTTTAGTTAATTCTATATGCTATACTTTTATTGGCATGAAGCAAATATAACAGTAATATTCAATAGTAGCTATGAGTAAATATACTACATAATAAGCTATATTGACAAAAAAAGTCACAGTACTCTCTTGACTTAAAAAAAAAAGAAGTTTCTAAATATTCTAATAGAAACACTTACTCTATATCTAAAACCATGTAAGGATTAGATTGTTCTTTATCTTGTTCGCTGTCATAGAAAAGAATCTTCTTACTGCTTACAATCACATACTGTTAAGAAGGATGGAATGATTAAAGTTAATATATATACCATCTTTATATATAAATCTTACGTATTCAAATAACTAAAAAGTTCTTAATATAGCCTTAGAAAAGTCCTAAATAGCAAAAATTGTTTGTATATACTTAAATATGCAAACTGGAAAGGAACTGGTATTTTTTAACTAATTATTTAGCTTTAAAATTCAGTAACATTCTTAGGAAGCTTTTATTGCTACAACTTGAATGTTTGTATTTCCCTAAAATGCACTTGTTAAATCCCAATACCTAATGGGATGTTTTCGGAAGAAGGGTCCTGACAGGCGATTCTTTCATGAGTTTAGACATTAGTGTCCCCATTAGGGATTTCAACCTGCACTCAATCTTCCAAGTGAGAACACATGAGAAGCAAAAACTCTAAAAAGAGCATCTTTCAGAATCTAACCATGCTGATAAAATAATTTTACACTTTCAGAGTCCAGAACTGAGAAATAAATATATGTTCATAGTCACCCAGTCTGTTAAAGCCACCTGAATGAACTAAGACATTTATAAAAAACAGACACAATAACATTAGTAATCAACATAATAGAGAAAAATTAAAGTAACAGATCATTTTGGCAAATTCAATTGCTTTCCCAATGAACCAGCAAAAATACCATGGCCAATAGGATCTTATTTCCAAATATCAAACTCTGTTTTATAATTAAACACTAGAGGTGAAAAAGATTTACAAAGATAATGTAGCACTGTCCTCCCGTTGTTTGTGGATTTGCTAGAGCCGGCGCTAGTAAAGTCTCACAACAAATTATGAGACGTGTTGTTACTGTTTTTTGCATATTGAATAAGTCAAGAGTAGCTTGCCAGGCTTTGCCGTGTGGGAGAGATACTCTCGGTAGCTTGCCAGGCTCTCCAAGAGGGGCGGAGGAATCGAACCCAGGCTGGTGATGTTGGCCAGATGCAAGCCTTACCCACTGTGCTATCGTTCCAGCCACATCATTTAAAATTTAAAATTTAAAATGTAAACCGTATCATTTAAAATCAGAAAGTGTAAACAAGCTTTTGTACCTGACAATTCTATATATCTTACAATTGTAAACGTAAAATGGTTGTAGCTAAATGAAAAGCAAGACAGAAACAAAAAGCAAAAAACAATATTCAAAAAACATAAATTACCTTTTTAACCCAGCCGAATTTCTTAGTGTTATTTCGCACAGGCAAAGAAAGCCATCCTTCTAGTCTTGATTCTATAAAGAGAAGATTATGTGAATAACAATTCCCCCAGGAAAATTAGAAATACAAAAAAAAAACAATTTCATCAATAACAATTTAACCAAAAACCAAGCCAAATAGATCCTCCATTCCATTATTATACATTGATATTATGATACGTTGGATAAGTAAAGGCAAGTCATACAATAAAATACAGGTTATATCACATTGGAAATATACATATTCTATAGTCAAATATACTTTTGATTAAATTCATGCATCTTCAAAACTCAGGAGAAAAGTTGCCAGAAGCAGCTGTCTATCCTCACAGGCCCATTTGTATTACAATTCGTCATTTTTTGTTTGTTTTTTTGGAAAAAGACCTAACTGAACATAGTGCATGTCTTCTCTGAAAATAATTAAAAATAAATAAAAGGGACGTTCTCATCCAGAGTCGCATTACGAGTACAGATCTAGAACAACTTCAATACAATCATTTTATGAATACTTTAAATGGGTACATACCTGAGAAATGGGACAACAAAAGTAAATAACTAGAGCTATATGAATTCTAAACTAAAGCTATGCAGCATGATAAATTCATATTAATTCAAAATGAATTAAGACTATCTTATAATGCCTACCACACTGTTGATTAGGTAAGTATTCAGTAGAAGTCTATAGCTTTTTCTGTACTTCATTCTTGAAAAGAAAGCTCAGAAAGCATTTTTGGCTTGGTATAAAATGGATGAAACAGGCAGCAAAACAATATACTCCTTTTTCTTAAGTCTACTAAATCTATCAACTGTAAGAGCAATGCTGAGCAAAAATATCCATAATTTTTTTTAAATTCATGCAGCAGTTTCTTTTTAACTGAGCTCAAAGCAATTGGTTAGAGTTAGTGGAGATTAGTTCATGTTAAAAAAATGATTTTTTCAAAATTAAGGGTAGGAGCCCAAAGATAAAAGGTCTTTACAATATCAACTATACCATTAGGTTCCGATGAAATAGGTAAATAAGGCAAGATTTCTTCTTCTGATTCAGAATCAGAGTCAAACATATGAGAGCTGGAAGGCTTAGTGGCAATATTGAGAGAAGTAGTGGAACGCTGGTAGGTGAATGACATAGATTCCATAGTGTGTGACTGAGTGATATGAACTAAACACCCAACATAAAAGAATGCATAAAGTTAAGAGAAAGTAAAATGAAAGCTTAAAAGAGAGAGCTATCTGTAACAATGAACTGAACTAAATATACAAAATATTCTTTTGTAGCTTTAACGTAAACTTTTGTCAAAGTTCAATAAATAAAAGAAGGTTTAAATTGTCATCCAAGAAGTGAGTTTTTCTAGATAGTCAAAGGTCTTAAAAGTCAAGACTTGTATAAAAATAAGGGATAAAAACAAACCCGTGCCTGGAAAGCCGTCATCAGCTTCCGCATCGCCTGGCCCACTGCCTATGCTAGAGCTGTCCATGCCAATATGCAGGGCCTGGAGCTGTGAGCGCAGCTGCTCAATGTCGCTGTCCTTGCTATCCAGTGTCATCTGCAGCTCAATTCGAATTTGGTTCTCCTCAGCTATTTGCTGTTAAGAAATTAAATTACCTAAAATTAATGGGATGCCATTTCATAATTTTGCTTACTTCAGTAATTACTAATAGAAATAGAACAGTCAAAGATATCGACATAAAGAACTGTACTTCTTAAAAAGCAAGTTGGTCTAGAGTCAAAAAAGTGCTCTTACCGCCTGCATTTCATTCAGCTCTTTCTGATACTTGATCATCTGCTGAGTGAACTTTTCACGCTCAGATTTCAGCTCCATGTGTAGTTTTCTATTCTCCTTCTCTTTCCTGCGCACGTCTGTGTCACTACCACGCTTGACAGGTTCTTTGCGATTCATGATCTCAGCCAGCTTATTCACAGCCTTGAACACAAAAAAATAGGCACACAAATAAAATACATCTTAAATTTGATAATAAAATATACTAAATATAAATACATAAATAAACCTTGTTATAAATACATCTTCAGAACCCACCAATAAGAGTAACCTAAACAACTACTAATAATATCCTATTCCACATATACTTTCTACATTAAATAACATACTTCCATTATTCATGATTTTCCCTAGTTTATACTAGTTTTTCGCTTAAGTGTTCTCTAAGAAATGTAATTTAAATTTTTTAAGTTTGATTTATTTTTTAAAAAGTAACTTTAACAAGGTAGATCTTTTATTCACAAGAGAAGAGAATTCTGCATTGGAATCATATTAAATACAACACATCCAACAATTAAGAGAGTATCTGGGCGCCAAATGCACACATGCTGCTTATATATGGAGTTGACAAGGGTTATTTAATATTCACAGGTGTTTCTTCAGACTAAACTTTTTTTTTCTCGCTATCAGCAAATGATTATTTTCTACAGTTTTCTTAAGAGCAGAATAACTGGCTATTACAATTTTAAAAGATTAAAAGAAAATATTCCAAACAAAAAAATTACAAGCTTTCATGAATTCTGAACTGGATGATGTTAATCAAGGTCCTCTCGATCGGGTAAAAATCATTAACCACAAATACCAATACATTCAATAAGTTAATGTTAATCTATAGATTTAGAAGCCATAAGAGACATGCTAAAAAGTTTAAGACCCTATCTAGAATCTACTATACATACTTGAGTTTTAAGTGTTCTTTCAGTTAACAGCTGCTTCTCAAATTGTGCTTTAATAGCAGTTGCACTAATCTCTTCATCTTTTAATCTTGATAGTTCTAAAACATTAAAAATACAAAAGTATGTTAATAAATATAGCATCTGACAAATATTAAGAATAAGCATATTAAGAATAAACCTGTCTTTGTTAATACATACGTTCTTGAGCATCTTTTAACTTGTTGTTTAATTCCTCTTTCTCATTAGCAAGATTGGCAACATCACTGGTTAGTGTCCTATTTGTTTCTTCAAGCTAATAAATCAAAAAGGAATACGTGTCATGTCCCGCCATGCCTCAAAAATGTTATTAAAACTCTTTTTTTAAAAGTATATCCCATCTCTACACTTCATGTCTTTGATCTACCTTACCAAATTACCTTTAACACACTTCACATACACTCCAGAAAACAAACAAAAAACTGCCCTATCTCAAATAATTTTTTTAAATGATAGACATTAAAATGTACCCTTAATACCCAAGAATAGCTGAGATCAGCACCAGGAGGATTACTCCATAACTTAGAGGCCAGCCGGGTATCCTAGAGGAAAGGGCAGTTCAGATAGAGAAGGGAGCACCAAATAAAGGATGTTTGGAGGATCCTCCCAGGAGGGGAGATGCATGTAGAAAGTAGACTATGGACTGAACATGTTTGCCACTCAATGCCTCTTTTGCAGACCACAACACCCAAAAGGAGAGAGAGAACACAGGGGATTGCCCTGCCACAGAGACAGGGGGGATGGGGGGATGGGGGTGGGAGGGATATTATCCATGGTGGTGGAAAATGGGCACTGGTGGAGGGATGGGTATCTGATCATTGTATAATTGAAACCAAAGCACAAAAAATTGTAAAGCTACAACTTTAAAAAAAAATAAAATACAATAAAGGGAAAAAAAAATGTACCCTTACACACTCCAGGGGAGAATAAGGGTACTTACATTTAAATGAGTGTCAGACTAAGCTTTGGGGTAAAAATCTTCTAAGGAGTGAGCTACCTAAGTGGAGACACATGCATAAGGGAATGAGCAGTATGACTGGGATGGCTTGGTAATATTTTTTAATGAGAAAAATGTTGGGCAAATGAAAAAATAGTCAACAACAAAGGTCCGCATTCAGGCAGAGTAAACAAATTTCAGAAGATTATTTTAAGACCAAAAATGCAATCTTACTAAAGAAATTAATATCCTATTGTATTCCCTCCAAATTCTATTTTTTAATCTTTCTGGAAGGCAATTTTTCTTTACTCTTCCTTTTTTAAAACTTGAGCCATAGAAGGTGGCATTGAAGGGTCACTCACAGATTCGTATGTGGTGGTGGTTATCAAACTGGGTTTGGCCATGTAGAAGGCAAGCAACTTTAGTCCTACATAATACTTTAGCTTGTGAAGGAATTTTTTTATCACTATGTGTTCATTCTTCCCTTCATCCATGATTGTATCATTTTATTACACTTGTTATTGTGTGGTTTCTGAGCCACACTCAACTATGCTAAGGGTTCCCTGGTTCTGACCTCAGGGATCGCGATGCCTGGTGGTGCCCACTGAACTCAGGTCGACTAAATGCAAGGCAAGCACTTATATTACCCCTATATAGAATCAAAGTGTATTCCTGCAAATACTGAAAAACTTACTTTCACAGAAATAAATAGTTCTGTTCCAGTACCACCTTTGAAAATTACTACTATTTTTATAAATCTGGCAAGTGAAAAGGCAAATAAACGTATTTGACACTTCCTTTTAAAATTTTCATTGAAATTTTTTTCAACCACATGTGATTAATGTTCATGGCAGTTTCAAGATTCCTTTGAACGAAATTTTGTTGAGTGAGATTAACTGTTTTCTGTTTCTGGTATTTTCCTTTCACTTTACTCCTTTAACTCTGAATTTACCGAAAGGTTAAATTGTTAGATGTAGTTCATTTTTCAACCTCTCCATCAAAAAACACTGAGAAGCTGATATAATTGAATCAAAAAAATCTATATCCAGAGGTCAGGGAGATAATTCAAAGGGTTGAAGGCACATGCGTTTAATGTGGGAGTCTCGGGTTCGATCTCCAGCAATGTATGATTCCCCAAAATACCAACAGCAGTGCCTCAGAGAAAAAAAAAACAAAACCTTCTAACAGCTTTTCATTAGGACTGATTTTACCTCCCTAGTGCTTTCTGAAGAAGAACCACGACATATTTAGCTATAACAACAGACAGCCAAAAATTTTACTTACAGATGCAATTGTGGCATCTTTTTCAGTGAGTTCCTGTTTGTGCCTAGCCATCATCTCTTTGATTTCTAGCTCTTTCATGATCTTTTCCTTTTCCAAATCAGAATATTGTTCTTCAGCAATTGAACGAGCCAACTGTTCAGAATCTGCTTTGGTCAAGGTGATCTCCAATTGGGCAGCCAACGAGTCCCTATATTAGAGAGGGATCATTTTATAAGTTCAATGAAATACAGTCCATATGTCTTACTATTCAGTGAACGCTTCTATCTAACTCACATCATAAAGAAAATTTTCATTAAAGTTAAGCAGAATCTATTTTAGGAGCATGGAAAAAAGCTCCTAAAATAACACATATAGGGCTTTGTGGTTTTTACCTTTCATCCTGTAATTCCTGTTTCTTCTGCTGTAGTTCTTTACAAAGTTTAGTCTTTTCTTCGCATTCTTCTTTAAGCTCCCTAACCTGTGTCTTATAGAGGGTCTAAATAGCATAAAAAAAAAAAAAGCAAAATGTTTATCATCACAGTTATCAGGAATAATATTATTTTGATAGTCTAAATCTATCCAGACAAAAAGACAAGCTGAAACTATACAAGTATGTTCCTAAGAGAAATAATGTTGAAACCTTGTGCAAACTAGTAGTTTAATAAACTTCTAATTTCTGGTAGTTAACAGACTGATAATTTAAATGCAATTTTTCTCTTTTTTCTTTTTGAAGTAAAAACAGTTTTTATTTACAGAGAAATATAGTGAAGGGAGAGCATGTGTCTCACTAGTGGTAATGCAAACAGGAAGTGTGATTTTCAACTGGATAGCATGGAGTGAATTTTTTTTTCACTAAATGACAGAGATGTAAGATTAGTAGAAAAAAGATTATATTTACTTAAATAAGGAAAAAAATGTGTTGGCTTCAATCAATAAAAGGTGATTTTAAGACTGATGTTAAAAAAGCACAAATGTAAAAATGACAATTACATTACTTTCATTATAAAAATACTTTTAAAATCAACTTTATAGGGTACAGAATATGTGCTTAGAACTATTTTTCCTAATAAATTTTTTTTTGTTAAACTACCTACAATCCTTTGCAGTTATCTTTTTTATAATACTCCATCAAAACAAAACTCTGGGGTGGCTCGGGGGTGAATGTGTCCAATGGGGAGAGACACTGTCACCTGGCATTGTTCAGGGCTTAATTCTGGTTCTGTGATCAGGGATCACCTTTGTGATGCTTTGGGAACCAGATGGGGTGCTGCGGATCGAAGCTGGACAGAACACAAACAAGGCAAGTAAGCCTCCCATTATATTATCTCCCTGACCCCAAGCCTGGTATTTGTTTTAAGAATCTATTCTCGAGGCTGGAGACATAGCACAGCGGGTAGGGCGTTTGCCTTGCACACAGCCGATCCGGGTTCGATTCTCAGCATCCCATATGGTCCCCTGAGCACCGCCAGGAGTAACCCCTGTGCATCACCGGGTGTGACCAAAAAAAAAAAAAAAGGATCGATTTTAAAGACAAGAATCATTCTCCTGGCTCTGCAGCAAAAATTACCAAAAAAAAAAAAAATCCTATCACAATTTCAGATGAGACTTGTGGAACTTACTGAGAAATACTGCTCTGCTTCAAGTTGATCTTGTAGCTCTTTCATTTGTCCATCTGCATCTTGACGTTCTCTGTGGTACATTGAAAGATTTAAGTAAATTACACACAAAAACAACAGCACATGAAGAGCGGCCTAAGTAACCTAGGAGTCTCTAAGATCCTTTCAGAAGATCCACAAGATTAAATCGTTTTCTAAACATCATCACTTTAAAATTCTCATTTATTCTCTAGTATTGTTTTCTTGAGACTATATATAACATCATTGCTCCTAAAGGTAATAAAATATGTTTGTGTAGCATGCATCTATCAATTTTTTCCTATTTTCTAAAACAAAAATATCATTACCTATAACTCATACACAAACTTTCTTAAGGTCCTTAATAACTTTAATAGTATAAAGGTGATATGGCTCAAAGATATTTCTCGCATTTGTGAGAACCTGGGCTAGATTCTCCAGCAATGCACGGACTTCCAAGTACCACTGGATTGGTAATGTAGTCCACAGCCCTGCTGGGCCCAGGGAACCTATTCATTAGACACCACCACAAGGCCGAGTACCAGCAGGAATGGCCCTTGTCTCTCTCTGCCTCCCCACCATTAGGTCTGGTCCCTATTTTATTACTTTTTGTCCCAGAGGGAGAAGGGAGGGAGATGGGGTAACACCCGGTGTTGCCCAGGGGGTTTACTCCTGGCTCTGTATTCAGGATTACTTCTGGTGGTGCTTGAGACTATATGGGATGGTCATGGAGCAAACGAAGGTCAGGTGTGAGCAAGGCAAATGCCCTACTTGTTATACTATCACTCTGGCCTAGGTACCTCCCTTAAAAAAAAAAGTATAGTGTTAAATAATAAACCACTAAATCAAATTATATATTCACATCCATGACACGAAATATAGGAGTGTTACGCAACTTGTATAGACAAAAAAAAAATCATGAAAATAAAAATGGTTAAGAGAAAATCCCTTTGGTTGAAAGATAAATCAAACCTAAGACACAACACATGAAGAGTTGTATTAATAAAACTTAGTCTTAAACAATCAACTTACTTTCGAAGTTCAGCATTTTGTTTTTCTAAACTCATTTTCATTTCCATAAGATGATTATTCTCCTGCTTTAGCTGCTTTTCTGACATTTTTAGTGTGTTAACTTGCTGTGTTTGCATCTTCAAGTCATTTTGTGTAAGGCAACGTTTTTGAGTTTCTTGCTCTATCTTTAATGTCAAGTTTCTAACCTAAAAAATAAAAAATGTGTATTTGATATACAAATAAATTATTTTGATTTGTGTTACCAGTTAAGCTAGCAGTAAACAATCTTATGAAACAGGCTTTTGTCCTAAACAGTTCATTTTTTTCACACATAAATCCTTTTGTATTCTTAGACTCTGTCTACAGAACTGATGTTATCAAGGAGTGGGGGTGGACACATACAGGGGAGAAAAAGGTATAAACAGAATGGGCCCAAAGTAGACCGATCGGTGGTGGAGTCTCTTTGATTGTGGGCATAGTTTAGTAATACTGGTAATACTGTCCCAACTTAAAACACAACATTAACACTCTCACAAATTCTTATTAGCTAAATTCAAGAGAGCTTAATTTTAAAAAGAAAATAATACACTTTGGGGGTATTTTTGAGTTGTATCTTAAAATGTGGTCTTTAACTATTTCTTATTAGTTTATCATTGAAACTCAATAAAATCAAGAGGTTATAATATATTATTTCATAAAAAAAGCCCTTTTTTTTCTGCATCATCTTCATTGATGAAGTCATCAATGAATGTTTATAAAAACCTCGTTTATTATTTAGTAGTAAATACCATACTTACATCCTCATTTAGCACATCTTTCTGTTTAAGAAGTTCATTTATTTTCTGTTGAGATTGTTTGAGGTCACAATCTAATATAGAACATCTTTTCTCAGCTTCCAGCAATAGGTTCTCCACTTTCTGTTTCAACGTTCTTTCCTCCAAAAGCTTTTTTTCCATTTCTAGTTCCACAAGAAGGGATATAATAATAAATCAAAAGGGACATACCAAATATATGACAAAGTGCAATTAAAATAATACCACTTTTAAAAAATCATTTATTTAGTTTTGGGCCACATGCAACAGTGCTCCAAGGTCATTCCTGGCTCTGTACTCAGAAATCACACGTGGTACCGGAGATCGGAATCATATGTGATGCCAGGGCCACAGTCACCACAGTTGCAGGCAAGGCAAGCAAGAGCTTTACTTCCTATATCATCCCTATGCCCCCAACTTAAGGTAATTTTAATTCCCAATTTAATATCCTCATCACTCCTTTTGACAAATTTCATATGTCAACAAGTTCACCCTTGAACTTCACTTTCAGGGAATCACAGTTTACCAGCCTGGGCACAGGGATAGTTTAGTGGCAGGAAGTGCTGCCTTGGAAACATAATGCCCCGAGTCTGATCACTGGTGTCTCTCACATGTGCAGAGCCTTGTCCCAGCTGTCTGGGAGCCCCAATGCTACAAGAGTTTGCAATTTCCAGGAGCTGGATTCAATCCTTGGCACTATACAGTCTCCTAGGAATTCGTTGGTATGGCCAAAAATTCAAAAGAAAAAAAAATAAATCAATGAAATATGACTTCACATCAATGAGAACAATGTGGTGCAAAAGGACCAGAACCTTGGACCAGAGAAAGAGTCCAAAAGATAAGGTGCTTACTGGCACTGCATATGAACCCCCGAGCACAACCAGGGGTTATTTCTGAGTCTGTCACAAAACCAGGAATAGCCCCTGTGCACCACTGGGTGTGGTCCCCCAAACAAAAACCAAACCAGACCAAAAAAGGACTGGAAACAATGAGTGCTGATGGGGATAAATAAAAAGAACCCTCTTTCACTGTTGGTAGAAATGTAATGAGGCTTGGTCTCCATGAAAAACAGTACAGAGAATTCTCAAAGTATCTGGTATAAAGTGACCCACCATATGACCCAACAATTCCACTCCCTGGCATCAATTCCAAGAACGCAAATATTAATTTGATAAGATAAATGCACACCTATGTTCACTGTGACACTATTTACAATAGCTAAAACCTGGAAACACTCAACTGTCCACAACAGATGAATGGATAAACTATGAGATATTGTATCTACATAATGATTACTACTGTTATTAACACTTTCATTTTGCTATCATTTAGGAGAAACGAGAGGGTATCATATTAAACTAAATTAGGAGATATAAAAATACTGGATGATATCACATGTATGAGGAATATAAAGAAATAAAGCCAGGGAACAGACAATGGTCAATGAATATAAACCTTAAGACTCAGTCCAGAGCACTGAGTTTACCCAGGAGGAAGGTTAGGAATGAGGGAGGCAAGTACCTAAACCAGATACTATGTCTCCAGCCCCACAAATTGGTATTTACCAGAAGAAAAAGAGGAAGTGGATGGGTAAATCAGGTAAAGGAGCCAAGTGTAAGATGAAGAAAAGATCTGGAGAGTGGTAAACATAATGTATTATAAATAACATAATGTATTATCAGCTGCTGATTTATGCTGATGTAAACCTCAGGCTATAACATTATAAACTAGTGTTCTCTTTTTAAAACTCTGTGATTCTTTTATAAAAATACTTGACTGATTCTTTTGAAACTTCAAATCCATCATGATTTAAAAAAAAATTTGGAGAACAAGAAATAATCCAAGATATTGCAATAAGGCTGGTTTGCAGAAAACTTAACTAGATTCATTAGTATTGTATATATTTTTCTTCTTCCTTTGAGTTCCCCTCCCTGCCCCAAGCAGAGCCCCAGCAGCCGAAGACCTCCGGAACCAACCACAGCCATGCTGAGACCACTCTCCACACGTTCCTCACGCATGAAGAAACCAGCAGAGGAACCCAGGTGTGTGGGACCCAGGGCTGAGATCTCCAAGCCTGCTCGGATTGGGACTGGGCCTCCTCCACCCAGATCCCCCATCTTCCAGTAGCTAGGCGTTACACCCACCAACTGCCCCCGCCGTGTAATCCCATCAATGGCCAAGACCCAGAGACTATAAACCCTGCTGCGCAACATCTTATTATCTAGTTCTTACTCTAGAGAACCTGGCAGGCTACCAAGAGTATCCTGCCCTCACAGCAGAGTCTGACAAAGTCCCCATGGCGTATTCAACATGCCAAAAAACCAGTAACAGTGATGGGTCTCATTCCCCTGACCCTGAAGGAGCCTCGAATGTGGCACTTTCTAAGATCTCAGGGCTAGGACGAAGTAGACGTTACTGGTGCCTGCTCGAGGAAATCGATGAACAACAGGATGACAGTGATACAGTGATATTTTTCTTCTTTTGTGGCTTTTTTTTTCAATCACTAAATCTAGCTAATATCTTCAAACCAAAGTTCCAAAAAAAGTGGATTTATATGCTAGTTAAATCAGTTATTATTTGTAAATTTTGTTTTTGAAGGGGCGGGCATATCCAGCAGTGCTCAGGACTTATTCCTGGCTCTGCACTCAGGGATCACCCCTGGTAGGGATCGGGAGCATATGGAGTACAGAGGATGGAGCCTGGGTCAGCCACATGCCAGGCAAACACTCTACTCACTGTACTCTGGCTCCAGCCCCTATTTGTAATTCTTTATCCTGCATAAACTGGCAAGAATTTTCTAACACAAATTGGTGAACTGTCAATATTATAAAAAAAGAGTACATCCCTGAAACTGAGTGTTTAACTTCATACTTCTGTGTCTGTCACTACTGATACCACTTAAATATTAATGTTTTAGATTAAAAATTTTTTGTTGTTGTTTTTGGGTCACACCGGCAATGCACAGGAGATTATATGTGGTGCCAGGGATTGAATGTGTGTTGGCTACATGCAAATAAAGGGCTATACCCTCAGCACTATCTGTCCAACCCAAGATGTTGCCTTGCACACGTGTCCAGCCCCAGATCTAAAACTTTGTTGAACAGACTGTACTTTAGAAATGATTGTGGTCATAAAGAAAGAGAAAAATAATTCAAGCATTGTTTCTGTGAAAGTTGTTTTTGTGGGATTGTACCCAAATATGTGAAGCTTAAGTTCTACTATTAAGCCAATTCTATCCCTTGCCCTGGAAATTGCAGTTTCTAGTTTCTGGCAATGACTAATAAACAAATTATGTGTGTGCATGCATGTGTGTGTTTTGGGCCACATCCAGTGGTGCATGGTGGTTGCTCCTGGTGACAACTTCTGTTATCACAATTTACTGCTTTGTACACATCTTAATTTACAACATGCAGTGCTAGAGATTGAACCAAACTTCTTGGTTATAAAACAAGAGTTCTAGCACACTGAGCTATCTCTATGGTCCCAAGAAACACTTTAAAAAATGCTTTTTATCTTTTGGGGGCTAAAGAGATAGTACAAGAAAATTAGACTTTTTCCTTGCATTGCAGTTCACCCAGGATCAAACTCCCAGTTTACTCCCAACAGTACATAGTTCCCCTGCATACAAAATCTCATATAGCTCTGAGCATTGCCCTACCCCCAGTCCCGCCCAAACACACACACACACACACACACACACACACATAATTGCTTACCTTTCATGGCTTCTGATTTTGCTTCTTCAATTGATTCATAAATTTTATTTTTATCTGCCAGCCTTGCTTTTGTTGTCTTATGTTCCGTTTCCTCTTGTTCTAAGCTCTGCTGTATAACTTTTAGTTGGTATGTCATATCTATTTCCATGTTGTTCTTTTCCTATTTAAAAGAAGGAGAAAAAAACCTGGCTCACAAAATGAGGCTAGATTTCAGAGTTAGTAAGAATGCTTCTTACTTACCCTCCTCTCTGTCCTCTCTCCCCTGTGCACATCTCCTGTATCTCCATTCTTCTGTTTGACGCATATGAGATTATAAACTAACCAATCACATTCTTTCTTTCATCTGAAGTGACTGTTGCCCTTGAAACTATTTGCTTACCATATCTGATGATGGATTCACTTGGTTTTCCACATCCTGTTTCGCATCTTCCAGTTCTATGTTAAGTTTTCCTTTGTTATCACCTAAATGCTGATGGCTCTTTGCAGTTAGTCGTCTTTTGCCACAACACTTCATCTTCCTATTATAATTTCTCAAACTTTTAAAATATACCTATTTTGCCCTTTGTTATATACCTAAGAAAAAATTCATCTCAGAATCCTCTATTTTTTTTGCTTTTATTTTTAGGCCACACCTGCTGATCGGGCTATGTGGGGAATATGGGGAACTACAGATTAACTTAGGCTAGCTCTGCACAAGGCAAGCCACTGTTTGATCTTTCCAGCCTCCCAAATCCTTTATTTTTATACCCCATATAGGGGAACTATTTCAAGTTTAGAATCTTTAATAGGAGCCAGAGAGACAGTACAGCAGTCTAGATGCTTGCTTTGCATGCGTTGACCTGGGTTAACAACCCCGCAACCCCTGTGGTCCCTTTTCTTCCTGGAGTGATCCCTGAGCAGAGTCAGGACTAATCCCTGAGCACTGCTGGGTGTTGCCCCAAAACGAAAAAATCTTTAATAATGAGTCCATTTTAATAAGTAAATTTTCTGTATAGCTCAAAAGATTCTTTAATTATTTCCTATAGTTTATATCACAAGTAAAGGTATTTCTTATTTTCTGAATAAAATGGAAAATTATTTCCTTTGAAACATACAATCCACCAACAGTGTAGTTTATTCTGCCCTTAAAAACTTCTACCTCTCTAAACAATCTCTTTCCAGATGTGCTCCTTTACTCGTGCGATTTCAGATACATCTGCACTGATAATTCTCAATTATTTCTAACTTCTGTTATCACAATTTACTGCTTTGTACACATCCTAATTTACAACTTCAAAGGCACCTCAAACATGAGCGCTCAAATGGATCTAACAATGTATTTATTCCTTGGGGAGAGTTATTTTTCACTTAATTTTTACTAGTAATGATATTTCTTATCACAACATAGGAACCTAGAATATTTCTCCCTCAAATATTCCTGACTCAGTCCTCTTTTTATCCTTGTAACTACTGAACTGTATATGCAGATTTACTGAAGAAGTCTCTGATAAGTCTTTCTGCCTCTTTTCCTCAATTAATTCTCTACATAGTGCCAAGCCATCTATTTTAAATGAACCTCCAAAAAGATCATCCAATTCTAAGGCATTCCGTGGCTATCCTACTATGTTTCCTAGATGGATCAAGAAACGAAAAATGTTTCTTCACAGAGCAATGACAACCTTTCCTTAGTTACCTCAGGACAAGCTCTGTACCCGAATTTCAATCACTGAATTCCTTGTCCTACAACATAAGGACTATGATGGTCTACGGGCCAATTATGGCCTATTGATATATTACAGCAGAAGTGGGTTACTGCAACAGAAGCAATATGACCTGCCATACTAAATATTCATTGTATTTCCTTAAATATTAAAACTCTATTACCTCTGTTCTATACTCCAGAAATATTTAACTGTTCATATTTCAAGAGATTTTGCTTCATAAATTCCTATCTGATGTGCATTTCTCATATGACAGTTGAGAAGCTCAGAAGTCCCTTTACCCCACCAATTAATCCTGTCCTAAATTCATTCAGTTATATGCAAGACGCTCTGACCATACGGATATCATTCTGTGTTTATCACAGTGCGTTATAATTATCTGTGATTTATTATTACTTTAAAAATTATCTGACAGATTGCGAGATTGCTAAACACAAAGACTGCATCCTCTTATTTCTATAGAAAACAGTATTAGTATTTAAATACAAAAATAAAATATTAACTTCATAGAGACTAGATGTCATCACTGATATACAATTTTTTTTGAGCACGAGTGAGTGGTCACCCTGTTGGTACATGGGGGTTACTCTCAGTGATGCTTTGGGAATCATGTGATCCAAGGGACTAAAGGCGGGACTCCTGTATGCAAAGTATGCTCACTAGCTTGCCTTATACTTTTTGAAGAAAAACTATCATAATAACTTTATGCAAGTAATAATAACTTTTTTTTAAAATCCTAACTTTATGTAATATTTTTGTGTTTAGGCTACTCCAAGTTCAGTGGTTGGGGGTCGTTCCCAGGTTGCTTGGAGACCGTTCAACGCCAGAGGATCGTACCCAGGACTTCAGCATGCAAAACACGCACTTCAGCCTTCAGCCCTTTAAGCTGTCTCCCCTAAGCTAACTTTATGTAATTTTTAAAGCATGTCAAGATTTGAGTTACCTTGGATTCCTTGAGAAGCATACTCATTATACTTAATCCAAGATGGTTATCTTCTTTCATAAGCATCTAATAATCTGAAGGCTGCTTCATAGTGTCATGATAAGCTTTAAAATATACATGACTATCTAGTTTATACCATAAAATATAAATATCAGACCATGAGTATACAAAAATATCTCAGGAACTCATTTCCCATGTTTCAGAATAAGCTTTCCCATGAGAAAGTCTACGTTTTGCTTAACATAAACACAAAGATGAATATGTTTACCTTCTCCAAATCAGTAAATCTCTCCTGTAGCTGTCTCTTTTCTATCTCTACTTTTGCTAACAAGATTTTGCCATTCTTCACATCTTCTTCTAGGCCAGATAATCGACCTAAAATTGCAACATTAAAAACAAAAAGCCAGAAAGACCATAAAATATATATATTAAATCAGGAATGAAAAATTGGAAATGTAAAACTATACAACTAAAACATATCTTATTAAACATTACCTCAATAAAAATAATTTTAAAAGATGCTCAAAAGATTGGGAAACATTATATATATATGCTGAAGCTATTATTTATGACCAAAGTTTTATAATTATTGGTAGGAAACTTTAGTGAACTGGAACCCAGTCTGTCACTGAAAAAGTGAACAGTACTTACAATACTTAAAATACTTTCTACTATTTGTGGGGCGGGGGTGGTGGGAGGGATACTGGGATCATTGGTGGTGGAGAATGGGCACTGTTAGAGGGATTGGTACTCGATCATTGTATGACTAAAATGCAAGCACGAAAGTTTGTAAGTCTGTAATTGTACCCCACAGTGATTCACTAATAAAAATTTAAAAAAAAATACTTTCTATTATTTGAAAACCTATTTTTCATTTCCAAAACTGTAAGTCAATGAATTTCTAATATGGTTTCTAGAACAGAATAGCAAAATCAGAATTGCCCATGTTCATCTTATTATCCATTTACACTATCTCCAAATTACAAATCATAAGGATAAATTTAAGAGTAATTTATATTTTGATACCTTGTAAATCATTAATTATTTCTGATCCATGGGTTCGGTCCCTCCTTTCAGATTCTAGAACTGACTGAAGATTGATAAAGTCTTTTTCAAGCTTTAACTTGGCAGTCTCCAAAAGGCAATTTTTATCTTGTAGATCTCTATTGTTAGATTCCAACTGCTGAATTTGCTTTGAACTTTCTGCCTGGGTTTTTCTTAATCGAGCTGCAGTATCAGATTCTGCTCTCAGCAAAGCATTAGTTTCATCCAGCTATTATTCCATTCAAAGAAAAAAAAATTAAAAACAGGTCTATATAATGAAAATATTTTAATTTATTACCCATAATAAATAATATAAGTAAAAGCCCAAAATAATTTCCTAAGGATTTCCCTCTAATATTACAGGCAAAACTTTTCTGTACCACTGCCAATTAATATTAAAAGTTATAAATAAGATTAGGTATCCTTATTGTAAACAAGAATCAACTTACTTGTCTCTGGAGTTGATTCACTTTCTCAGAGGATATTTGAGAGTTCTGGTTTCTTTTTTTCAAATCTTCAAGTTGATCTTTTAAACTGTTAACTACGATTTTTAAAAAAAGCAATTCAGTTTCAACATAAAATGTACATGTAAAGTTTTTCTAAGTATTAAATATTCCACATCACGAACCATCATTTTCCAAATTCCGTTTCTTGTCTGCTTCATGATCTGCTTTCCGTTGATATTCTGCATTTTTGTGCTGAAGAAGTGCTTTTTCTCTTTCTAATTGCCTTAATGCTGATTCCACATTTTTCCTTAAGGTAACCTGAAATAATGGTTAAGTTATACAAAGGAAAGTGTATATAAAAATAAAAATTAAAAATAGCAGTTATTTTAAGCAAATTTTAAAAATTTTCTTAAAAAATGCTCTAATTGCTGCTGTGTTAAAATTGCAATAATGGGGTGGAGAGACAGAACTGTGAGTAGAGAGACTGCCTTCCATGCGACTGAACCAGGTTCAATCTCCAGCATTCAATATGGTTCCCTGAGTACCAAAAGGAATGATCCCTGAGTGCCCCAGTGCCCAGATGGTCCTCTGAGTTCTACCTAAGTGATTCCTGAGCAAAGAGCCAGGAGTAAGCCCTCAGCATTGCCAAGTATGACCCAGAAACAAACAGGCAAAAAACAAAAATAGCACATACTTTTTTTTTCAGTGGTGCCAGAGACTGCACCTACCACTTCAATTATGCAAGGCTAGTGATCTACCACTTCGCTACATCCCTAGACCCCAAATAGCACATGCTCTTAAAAAAAAAATCAAAATCATAAGTGTTTTGCCTACTATCAAGTCAAACTTTCTCTAACTTTCCATTAACAAAGACATACTTGGTTAACACAAACAATAGGTTTAAGATGTTATGAACAGCTATCTAAAAACAAACAAACAAATCAACCAACCAAGTGTTCTATTTTTAAGCCATGTTAACACAAACATAAATTTTCTGGGCCTCTCCCCAACAGCACAGTCGAATAACTGGCCAGCCTGCAATACTGCTCAGGCATAATGGTGGCAAAGGCCACCAAGGCTATTCCTGAGGGCATGTGGGAAACCAGGCAGTGCTCTGGGTATCTCATTCAATATCACGTATATGCCACACAAGGGCTCTAGCTCTTTAAACTGTTTCCCCAGTCTCAAATGTCATTTTTCTATTTGGAACATATACTAAATTAACTTGCTTGCAAAACATACAAAATGAAGCCTATTGGGGCTAAAGAGATAATACAGGCAGTAAAGTGCTTGCCTTGTTAGTGGCCAACCTTAGTTGGCCATACTGCTTATGGTCTCCTGTTGAAAGGAGCAGGTCTTGAGCACAGAACCAGGAGTAAGCCCTAAGCACCACCTGGTGTGGCCCCAAACCAAAACAAATACACATGAAAAAAAAATAAATGAAGTTCACTTTCCTAGTTATCCTGTAATTGTAGTCTTATCCATCAATGCTATAAGTTTTGCCCTAAATAAAGATACTTATTAATCTAGTAGTAAGAGAACCCTACAGGTAAAACAATTATTGTTTGGGCCAACAAAACTGGCAGTTCTTGGGGGCTACTATGAAACTCAGTCCTCAGAGGTCATTCTTGATGGAGCTCAGGGGACCATGCAGTGTCAGGAATTGAACTCAGGGCCTCTCACACAAGATAACTGCTGCATCAATGCACCACATCCTTGAGCACAGCACAAATTATTTTACAAACAAAAACGCTGATAAAAGTATAGAAAAACTTTACCTCTTCTTCTAGCTCCTTTGATACTTTCTCTAAGCGAATATTAACAGATCTAAAAACATCAAGAGACAATAAATAAAATATAATTCTAATTTACAATAGAAACACTATAAATTTTAAAATTATATAATCACTTTGTAATTTTCTTTAAATAAGGGGTTAAAGATCTCTATATATTTCATTATCTACATACTTGCACTTCTGCTCTAGTTCTTCTTTGGCTTGCATTTCAGTGCTAAGGTGCTCTTCTAATGTATAGAGTTTTTTCTGAATCTGTCAAAAAAAAAGGAACTATAATTAGAAATCTGATAACATTTGAAAGAATAGAAGGGAAGGTGATGGGAGACAAACTGGGGACACTAGTGTTGGGAAATGTACAACGGTAGAGGGATGGGTGTTGAACACTTTGTAAATCATGAACAGCTTTGTAAAGATCTATCTCACAGTGACTCAATAATAAGATCTTTAAAATTAAACAAAAATCAGGGCTGGAGTGATAGCATAGCGGGTAGGGCGTTTGCCTTGCACACGGCCAACCCGGTTTCGATTCCCAGCATCCCATATGGTCCCCTGAGCACTGCTAGGAGTGATTCCTGAGTGCAAAGCCAGGAGTAACCCCTGAGCATTGCCAGGTGTGACCCAAAAAGAAAAAAATAAAAATCAAGGAATAGCAAAAACCATGAAAAATTTCTCTTTCTCTTTCGATATACTATCATAAAATGGCCGATACTGTGTACTTTCTTAATATATTCCTGTGAACAGAGGGGAGAAAAAAAATCATCTCTTGCTAACACATATACCAAAAAGTAAGTAAGAACACACCACACAAACTAAATTAATGGAAGGCTCTAATCTTTTTAGAATTGTTCTAGGACAGGACATTTCACATTCATTATAAAAGAAATAAATAATCTGATCTTAACATGTAAGAATATAACCTCTTTTTCATGGACTGCAGCGACAGTACAGTGGGTAGGGTGTTTGCCTTGTATGTAGCCAACCCTGCTGGCCTGGGTTTGATTCGTCCGCCCCTCTCAGAGGGCCTGGCAAGCTACCGAGAGTATCGCGCCCACACGGCAAAGCCTGGCAAACTATTCGTGACATATTCAATATGCCAAAAGCAGTAACAAGTCTCACAATGGAGACGTTACTGGTGCCCGCTCAAACAAATCCATGAACATGGAAGGACAGTGCAACAGTGCTAGTGCCAGACATTGTACTTTGAAGAGTTATAAATGAAGAGCTATGTCTCATTTAGATAAATGAAACAGCTATTGGTTTCTGGGACTACACCAGGTGGGGCTCCAGGCTTACTCCTGGTTCTGCCTGCTATCACTCCTGGCAAGTCTTGGGGAACCATATATGGTACCAGGGACTGAAGTTGCGCGCAAGGCAAGCACACTATCCGCTGTTCTATCTTTCTGGCCCCAAAGAACTTTTTCTTTTATGGGGGGGGGGTCACACCCGGCAATGCACAGGAGTTACTCCTGGCTGTGAACTCAGGAATTACTCCTGGCAGTGCTCAGGACCATATGTGATGCTGGGAATCAAACCCGGGTTGGGCACGTGAAAGGCAAACGCCCTACCCGCTGTGCTATCGCTACAGCCCCAAGAATCTAATTTTTAAGGTTCCATTGTACATTTTGTGCCTTCTATTCATAAAATTAACAAAAATATTAAGAAGATGGTAGTGTTACACCATATTAGCCAACTGAAATCCAGAAGTTTAATAACTGGGTTAATAAAGCATAGCTTTACTGGAACACTGTATGACTGAAACCCCCCCCATGAACAGCTTTGTAACTCTGTATCTCATGGTGATTCAAAAAAAAGCATGGCCAAAATGCCACTGCTAACTCAACAAAAATATATTATACTCCAATACAAATGTTCTTTCTTCTAGGCTTTCTAGTGATTAGGTTCCCTCCATGTTGTTGTTGTTGTTACACACACACACACACACACACACACATATTTCATGTATCTTAAGCAAAACTATTTCTCCCCAATAAGAACATACTGGCCAATGAACAAGTTAAGTTTAACTACCTTCGGCTTCTTTTAGCATAACACAATCACATTAATTATCAAGAGCCATTCAGGAATTCTTGCTGTAAGTTACATATTTCTAATATATAAAAAGAAAATTATAGAATACGTATTTTAAAAAAGATCAGTGGGAGCAATAATAAAAGGGATACTTGACAGAAAAAAAGCCAGTAACTTCACTAGGGTAGATGTAATACTCCAGGGACTAGGTGGATTTTGTATATATCAAAACATTGCTAGAGCGATGAATTTTTCTGTTTCACACCAACATACCTCTTGACTTTCCTGTTTAAAAAAAAAGAAATATATTAAAATGCTTGCTGTGCTTTATACAAATTCTTGAAACATAAATCATACCAAATATATATGACCAAATCATAAGTTTTTCTAACTTTTAAAAAGAAAAATGTTTAGCATGATCACTTATATGTACATGCATGCATATTTATGATCTAGGTTTATATGCAATCACAAATTATATATAGATCATAAAATACCATAACTGATAAAATTGTCCTTTATATAAATTCTTTCCTGAATTTTCACACTTGAACCTCTGCACTATTTTTGCACCCTTAGCTTTTTGCCTATACCCTTTCATATAATTTTACTTTTTAAAAAGTGTACTATAGATTACAAATGGTCTAACTGGCATTGCAGTTGTTAACAAAGCTATATCACTTTTATCTTGCAACAGTTATTTTTGGTTTTTTGGGTCACACCCCAGCAGTGCACAGAGCTTACTCCTGGCTCTGAGCTTAAGGATTGGGCTAGGCGAACCACTTGGGGTGCTGGGAATTGAACCTGAATCAACTGCGTACAAAGTGCCGTACCTACTGTACTACTACTCCAGTCCCATCACTTTTATTTTTCATCAAGATTTTTTTTTGCAGGGAGTAAGGGAGAAGGGGGTGGGGTTATACCTATTGGTATTCAGATACAACGTGGTACAGAAAACTGAACCTGAGGTTCCCACATGCAAAGCATGGATGGACTCTAGTCTGTTCTGCTACCTCCCCCCTTACCCAATTACATTATTTTAGGCATTAAAATTAGGCCTAAAGTCATCTAAGATTCAACTTTTACACTAGGTATTAAGATAACACCTGTCAAATAAATATATCATCTCAATGTTTTGTTGAACTAAAAATAATAAACGTTAATTGCATTATCAACTTGAAATACATGGATATTATTAAAACATTCTAACATGCAACAAATGTATATACATACTTCATTTTTTCTTGATTGTATCGTATCATTTTCTCTACAAGATGGTGAATCACTTAATAACCTAGAGGAAAATTAGTACATAAAATTATCTTGCACGTCACTTTAATCCCTCTTCTAATATCAAGTCACTCTCATAATCAAATTTTATTTACAAATATTTCTGTTTTCATTTCAACATATTTTAAAGGAAGCATTGCTTTCTCCTCTTGACATTCATACTATCACTGTCACTGTGCTCCCGTTGTTCATCAATTTCCTCAAGCGGGCCCAGTAACACTGTGAGACTTGTTGTTACTGCGTTTGGCATATCGAATATGTCACGGGTAGTTTGCCAGGCATTGCCGTGCAGGTGAGAGACTCTCAGTAGCTTAGGAGGCTCTCCGAGAGGGGCGGACGAATCAAACTCAGATCGGCCATGTCAGCGCCTGCAAGGCAAACGTCCTTCCCACTATCACTCCAACCCGCATTTATACTACTTTCAATAATTCAAAATGCTAATCTTTTCTTGCCTCTTGCTCTTAAGCATGCTTTAAATTTTCAACATTGTTGAGACTGGAGTCATTAAGTGGAGTTAAACTTCTTCCTTTCATGGGGCTGGAGTGATAGCACAGCGGGTAGGGCATTTGCCTTGCATGTGCCCCACCTGGGTTCAATTCCCAGCATCCCATATGGTCCCCTGAGTACTGCCAGGAGTAATTCCTGAGTGCATGAGCCAGGAGTAACCCCTGTGCATCACCAGGTATGACCCAAAAAGAAAAAAAAAAAAAGCTAACTCCTAAGGACAGTAGATACACAGGACAGATAGATTATTCCATAGCTGGAAGCCTGCCTCATGAGCAAAGGGGAGAGGGCAGCTGGAATAGAGAAGGGATCACTAAGAAAAAGATGGCTGTTCTCTCTTATTGAGTGTTGTGGTTTGCAAAGAGAGAGAGAACAAAAGGGAATGCCCTGCCACAGAGGCAGGGTGGGATGGGGGGCTGGGGGTGGGAGGGATACTGGTACTGGGAACCATAGTGGTGGGAAATGGGCACTGGTGGAGGGATGGGTATTTGATCATTGTATAATTGAAACCCAAGCACAAAAATTTGTAAGTCTACAACTGTACCTCATGATGTCTCACTATTAAAAATTAAAAAGAAAAAAGGGGGAAAAAAAAAAAAGATGGCTGGAGGAATCGGTCGGGATGGGAGATGTGTGCAGAAAGTAGATAAAGGACCAAACATGATAACCTCTCAAGGTCTGTATTGCAAACCATAATGCCCAAAAGTAGAGAGAGATTATGGGGAATCATATCTGCCATGGAGGCAGAGGGAGGGTGGGAAAGGGGGGTTATACCGGGGATATTGGTGGTGGGGAATGTGCACAGGTGGAGGGATGGGTATTTGATCATTGTGTGATTGTAAACCAAACATGAAAGCTTAAAACTATCTCACGGTGATTCAATAAAATTAATTTTAAAAAAACCTTTCTTTCTTTCGTTTTTAGTTCGTTCATCTCATTTTTAGTTTCTATAACAACTTTATTCATCTTTTCAAGAAATCTTCTAGAAAGACTTCTCTCCTTTTTAAATCCTTTTCAAATATGACATCTCTTGACTGCTAGGACATAATATATACATTTTCACTTTTTCTTTTTTGGTCTCTCTTAAGTGGGCCCTTCCTTACTGCCTATAAGCATGCTTAGGTTTTCCTTGTACCAACTTTCATTTTAGTTAGCAATACAATTGTTAGCAGGTGACCAACTCATTCTTGTTTGCGGGAGAATTTCCCAGTTTAGCATGAGCGCTTATGCCATATCCTAGAAAACGCCTACAATTCTAAACAAAAGCCATGGTGATTGGTTACTCATCATTACATGTACTAATGGGCCAAGCTTTTCAATTTCTCTTAATGTTTAACTATTTAAGTTTTCAATGGCTTTCCACTGTCCATCAAAATAAAAAATCCCTCAAGCTCTGCACACAAACATCATCTACTGCATTATACTTCTAACATCCAATTCCAATTTATTTTCTATTTCTACAATTACAACTCACTCTGACAGACTAATTTTTATTGAATGATCTTGTGTCAAGTTCTGGGCAGATGGATGACTTACAAGCAAAACATTAGTCCCATCAAGTCCTCTAAATGGTCAAATGACATACTTTATGCTTGAGCCATACCAACCTATACTATTACCTATATATACTGTCACTGTCCTCCCATTGTTCATCGATTTACTTGTGCGGGCCCAGTAACACCTCCATTGTGAGACTTGTCACTGTTTGGCACATCGAATATGTCATGGGTAGCTTGACGGACTTTCCAAGAGGGTGGAAGAGTCAAACTCGGGTCGGCCAGGTTGGCCGCGTGCAAGGCAAATGTCCTACCTGCTGTGCTATATATACTCAAATTCCAAACTTTTGCATCCACCCTTCCCTACAACTCGCAATAACCTCCCTACCTCTTGATTACTAAAAACGTCATACCTTTAAAGTGGGATAAAATGCCAATTCTTCCTGGAGGGTTTTTTTTTTTTTGCTTTCTGGGTCACGCCTGGCGATGCACAGGGGTTACTCCTGGCTCTGCACTCAGGAATCACCTCTGGTGGTGCTCAGCACATGGGATGCTGGGAATCGAACCTGGGTTGACCGTGTACAAGGCAAACGCCCTACCCACTGTGCTATTGCTCCAGCCCCTCCCTGGAGCTCTTATTTGACTTCTCCCTCCCCTCATCCTAAACAAGTGTGACTAATTTTTCTTCTGAGTCATCTCAGATTTCAAATACCTTTTAAGGCAAATATTATATTCTACACTACCCTGTAACCTTCATTATCTCATTATCTACAAACTCCTTCAAAAGACAGAGTTTTGTCGAGTTTTTTATTTTTGGTTTTAGTCTATACTCCCCACAAGAATACTGAACACAGTCTTTCATTCTTAATTTGCAGCTGAATGTCATCAACCATCCAGAAATAAACTCATATAAAAAAAAAAAAAACTTCTTTTGACAGTACTTTTGCAAAAGGGCAAAGATGAATACACCAATTTTCCACAACCCAGGGTCTTGAAGCAGGGCATTTCTATATTCTAAAGTAAGAGAAATATAGCAGAAAAATTACATACAAATTTTCTCTATAGTAGGTAAATCCAATAAAAGGCAGTTGATTTCCCACAAAAGCTTTAGGAATTGGAAAGGTTTCTACATCTCCTTTATCATCTTCAATGTCATCAAAATTGCTGCTGTCTATGTCACTGCTGAGTTCAGGTACCACAGGAGCTGCCGCTATTAAAAAACACAAAAAGTGAATTGTCATTCATAATCAAAATATCCTGTTTTATGACGACATCTTGTTTTAAAATCAATGATTATATAGTAATAAAAATTTTATTATAGTAATCAAAAACTGTCATGTAACTGCCAAGGAGTTTTTTATAAGAATTTATTACATCTGATCAGTTTGTATTTAAGGCATTACAATTAGCAATAAATTTCACCTACATTCTTTAGCTTTTATAGTTTGGGTTTTTTTATTTTGTTTTGTTTTGTTTCTGGGGCCACACTTAGTGATACTGGGGACTACTACTGGCACTATGATTGGAGGACCGTTCAGTGCTGGACATCCAACCCAGGACAGGTATCTTTTCTGGCCCCTACAGGCCTAAAGCAAAAATAGTTCTTATTCTTAAATCTAATATCGAATAAATGTTAAAGTTAAATGTTTATGCCCATGTATGGTCTCTTTAAATTATTAGCAATTCAAACAAAAATATTGAATTTTTCCATTCTGAAGACCACTGAGATCAATAAACATGATAAATATATAACATAAAAGAATTGAAAAATACTGTGAAAATACACACTGACTTGCTATGGCACTGATATATTTAGTTACGAATGTTGGCACATTTTAGAAAAATCTTAATTTATGAACTAGTTAGCACTAAGTGTATTAAATAAGATTTTAACTCAAATGAGGAATCAGTTTGTAAGATGTAAAGTGTGTTGAATGGAAATACTTGCATTTATTGACTTACTCTCTCTTATGTTATCCCAATTCCATTGATCATTCTTAAAGAAAGGATGTAGTTTGATTTCTTCTACCCCATTTCTCCCAAGTCGCACCTCCCTAAACAATATAAAGATTGTATTATCTCCACAAGGAACAAAATAAGGAACCACAAATGAGTTTGCAATACCTGTATGAAATGATTTAATATTTCTCAAAAATAAACAATCTCAATTTTACAATAAACAGTCTCGAGATAAACTGCAAAGACTGCGGGGTCAGAGTGGTAATACAACAGCTAAGGTATCTGCTTTGCACACGGGATATGTAGGTTTGATCCTGGCAAAATAAATGGTCCCTGGGCCTAGCAAGGAGTGATCCCTAAGTGCACAGAGGCAGAAGCTGTGAGCACTGCTGGATATGGCCCAAGAGCAAAAACACAAAACAAAATAATGGGAGGGACCAGAACACAGTACACATCAGGCAGGACACTTGCCTTGTACATGACCTATCTGTGTTCGATTCCCGGCACTCCATATGGTCCCTCAAGCCCAGCCAAGAGAGATGACTGAGTGCAGAGCCAGGAGAAAGCCCTGAGCACTGCTGGGTATGTCCCCAAAACAAAACCAAACAAAAAAGTTCCAAAGGCCACAATATATAGCAAAACCACAGAAAATGCCTTTCCATCTGTACTTCTATCAAGCAAAACTGTACATGAGAGTTAAAAATAAAAAATTTCAAAAGCTGGAAAGATAGTACAGAGGGTAAACTGCTCGCACATTAGCAGATATGGCCCCAAAACAAAAAACAAAATCAAACAAAAAATTCACCTGCATGTGCCAAAACCACATGACTAGTATTCAGGATATAAAATGGACAAAGACTGACTTTAGACAGAGAAGATCATCAAAGATCTCTGTAAGCAGAGATCTAAAATTTTTAGGTTTAAATTTTTCTTCTAGTCTTAAATGTAATTCACATATTACAGTTGAAGCTGTCTAGATTTACTCTTTGTGTGTGTGTGTGTGTGTGTGTGTGTGTGTGTGTGTCTGCGCGCGCGCACGCACGCGCGCACGCACGCGCGCACGCACATGCGTTAAAAATTTGGAAGAAAAGTTTGGATCACATCGAATGGTGCTCAGGACTTTAGGGACCATATGTGGTGCCAAGGACTGGACCTGGGTCAGCAACGTGCAGGGCAAGTGTCCTATTGGTTGTACTACCTCTCCAACCCCTTATATTAAATTAAAAAAAAAATTATTCTGAAGACACAAAAACATAACTACCGATTTCTTTAACCCTTTTGAATCTTTCATGACAGTGGCACAGAAATGATCACTGTGTCTATCTAGTTCAATATAAAAAAGAAAGTATCAATATGATATCAATATAAATATACTAACTTCAATACATATAATTTATTATATATTTTATGTATAACATATTTAATACAATTAGCTTTTAATGACTTTTGGGGGTGGAGGGTTACCTTCTGATACTCCTGGCTGGCTCTGTGCTCAGAAATGTCCCCTGGGGGTGCAGTAGGGATCAAACCCAGGTGAGCTGCACAAAAGGCAAGTAAGTGCCTTACCCCTCCAGTCTGAAACCTGTATACTATAATATATGCTGTATCCTGTCTTACATTTTATAAATTGGCCATCTACATCAGCCTCAGCTAGCCACTAGATCAAATGTTACACAGAATTTATTTTTATCAGTTTATCAGGTATACTGTTTAATTGTAAAACCAAAATTTAAATTAGCAAACATAAACATGATTAACCTTTCTAGTGAAAAGTGAAAAATAACTACCCTTGTCTCAAATAGAAAAATTAAAACATTCGTTATATTGTTTCATGAGGATGAGAGAAACAATTGATAATGAAAATACATCCAACTGTATCTTCTCTCCAAATTCTGATAATCACGATAATCACTTTCCTCCCGTTGTTCATCGATTTGCTCGAGCGGGCCCAGTAACGTCTCCATTGGAGACTTTGTTGTTACTGTGTTTGGCATATCGAATACATCACGGGTAGCTTGCCAGGCTCTGCCGTGCGGGCGAGATACTCTCGGTAGCTTGCCAGGCTCTGCCATGCGGGCGAGATACTCTCGGTAGCTTACCAGGCTCTCTGAGAGGGGCGGAGGAATTGAACTCAGGTTGGCCATGTTGGCGGCGTGCAAGGCAAACACCCTACCCGCTGTGCTATCACTCCAAATACTACATTTGAGATTTTATCCACAAAAAGTATGCAGAGATGAATGTGAGTAATCACTGCAGTACCACTTATCACTACCAGAAACACCGAGGCCTACTGAGGAGTGATAACATTTCAGGGCTTGACACAGACTGGACCGCATAAAAGAATACTCTCTTACATGCTGATCCTTTTAACAGAATACAAAAATATCACAAATACTTATTTCATATGTATTATTATTTTACCAAATTCTTGGGGTTTTTTTAAATTTTTTTTAAAGACATGCGGATTAAAATTGGAATTGATCACAATTAGACAAAATGAGGAGACTAACATAATCCCAGGCTTAGCATTTAGAAATGGCTAACCCAGAATTAAAAGCAACCTGGACAGAGATTGACTTTATATGCAAATAAGAGTTAGATATACTTTTATTTCTACATACTTAAAAGTTAAAAAACTCTGCAAAGAAATCTAATATATATTACCTGTCTGTTAAGAAGGCACAGATGAGATTCTTGGCATGTTTAGAAATTTCTGCATCTTCAGGGAAAGATAATGAGTTTTTATGATCCATAATTTTGCTGTATGTTCCTACAAGTGAATCAGCATAAAATGGAGTATCTCCTAAAATTGCAAGAAGATACGCAATGTATTAAATAATGCATATCAAATGCTTTTCACCTAATATTTAAACACGTTAAATTTAAGTTTGTCACATGCATGGAAGAATCCATGGGTCAGGAGTTTCAGTCAAAACATACAGGCACACACCAAGAATATATTTAAATTTTAATCTTATCACTGAACCTTTCTGAGGAAAGAAAATCAATGATAATTCCAAAATTTTGTTGAGTTCTTTTTACCATCAGGGGAAAAAAAAATTTATGAAGAATTAAAGAAAAAGACTACTTAAAAATTGACTCAGAGGGGCTGGAGTGATAGCAGAGCGGGTAGGGCATTTGCCTTGCATGCGGCCAACCCAGGTTTGATTCCCAGCATCCCATATGGTCCCCTAAGCACCACCAGGAGTAATTTCTGAGTGCAGAGCCAGGAGTAATCCCTGTGCAATGCCGGGTGTGACCCAAAAAGCAAAAAAATAAAATAAAAAATTGACTCAGAAAAAAAAAAGATGAAACAAAAGAATCAGATTATAGTCCTCTAACACTTAGAGCTGGATCAATTAACACTGATTAAGTTATTGGGCTGAGGTTATTCTGTAAGTGTGTTAGTCACTAGCTATATGAGACACCTTAAAGTTAAAAAAATTGACTCTATTAAAAATTCTGTTCCCGGGAACGGAGTGATAGCACAGCGGGTAGGGCGTTTGCCTTGCACGCGGCCGATCCAGGTTCAGTTCCCGGCATCCCATATGGTTCCCCAAGCACTGCCAGGAGTATTCCTGAGTGCAGAGTCAGGAGTGACCCCTGAGCATTGCTGGGTGTGACCCAAAAAGGCAAAAAAAAAAAAAAATTCTGTTCCCCAGTGACGCACTACCCTGCATTTCAAACACTGGGTATGACTAGTGCCAACCATACTGAGCAGAGCACATAAAGCAATTTTTAATATGACAGACTGGACAATTCAGCTATAAGACACCAGTCATATGATTTTACATATGAATAGGCCAGCTCCAGCTGGATGAAACACAACTTGCCTAAGATGACATATAAATAGAGTTGAAAACATTCTCCCAATGTAGTATTCCTGCTTAACGAATGACTATGTTAAAGACAAAGAAAGGAGACAGAAAAAAAGCTGAAAACACCAGTTTGGCTTTGAAGGACTGAAAGATTAAATTCCAATGAGAGTTATAGGCTCTGCCAGTACATCTCAATTATAAAGTGTGTCAACCCCAAAATCCAGGACAGGTATTCAGGTAATTCGCTCTTGTTTGTTTGCAAAAGAAAGTCAGGGGAGCATGGGGTTGAATTCAAGATTTTCTAGTGCCAGCTGGGGGTGGTGACTAGGAGCCCAGGAGCAATTCTTAGAAATGCTTGGTCTGGCTGTACCGGGTCTGACAGTCATATACTAATGTTACAGCTAGTAAGCACGAGAGACTGCTGGGCCAGTGCTGGGGTCACCAGGGTCACACCCCAAAACACTGGGGGACAGGGATGGTTGTGGGAGCAGTGTGGGGCACTAGCAACATGGCACTGAGGATCAAACTATGGGCCTAGGGAATGCATACTTCCAAATTCTTAACTTCGAATTCAAAGTGTTGAGATAGGTTTTTTTTTAAACTAGTAAGTAGTTTAAAAGTAGTTTAGTTAAACAATTTACTTACCCACCAACATTTCAAAAAGGAAAACACCCACAGACCACCAATCACACTCCCGTCCATAGCAACCATCACCTCCTTGTGATTTCAGAACCTCGGGTGATATATAATCAGGTGTTCCAACTGCTGTGTCACAATGCACCATGCCTGTCTGGGTAAATAGCAGAGATGAAGACAACTAGGAGTGTAAAACGTATTAAAAGATATAATCAAAAGTGCAACTAATTATTACATATATAGTTTCAACAAATTACTACAGAAGAACTCTATTGTTGATCCCCTGAGGACAGAGGACTGTGAAATATGCATGAAAATGCCTACATATAAGTGGTTAAAGAAAAGCCCTGTTTTAAAATCAATGAAAGAGGGGTCAGAGTGATTGTATAGCAGGTAAGGTGCTTGTCTTGTACATGGTGATCCTGGGCAACTCCTAGCATCCCACACACTGAGAGCCCCCTGACCACTATCAGGAGTAATTCCTGAGTGCAGAGCTAGAAATATCCCCTAAGCATGGAACTTAAAAATGTATCTCTTTTAGGACAAATTATTATAAATTAGCATAAAAGGTTAAATGATAAACAGGATGAAAAAACAAGAAGAGATCATATCATTATTAAAAAGCCTCATAAAACAAGAAGTTTGACACTCCTGAAATTTATATGGACCAATAAGCCCCCACAAATAGCTAAAGCAATTCTTGGGAAAAAGAAAATGGGAGGAATCAACCTATCTAACTTCAAGCTCTACTACAAAGCAGTAATAATTAAAACAGCATGATACTGGAACAAAGGCAGAGCTGCAAACCAATGGCATAGAGTTGAATATACTGACATCTCCTCCCAAGCATATGATCATCTAATCTTCGATAAGGGGGCAAGAAAAGCGAAATGGAGCAGGGAAAGCCTCTTTAATAAACTGTGCTGGCAAAACTGGACGGCTACATGCAAAAAAGTGGGCTCAGATCTCTGCCTAACGCCATGCACAAAAGTAAGATTGAAATGGATCTATGACCTCAACATCAGACCGGAATCCATAATGTTTACTGAAGACAAAGTTGGCAAAACTCTCCATGATATTGAAGCTAATGGTATCTTCAAAGATGTCACGCCACTGGCCGAGCAAGTGAAAACAGAGATAGACAAATGGGACTATCTTAAACTAAGAAGCTTCTGCACCTCAAAAGAAACAGTGACCAAAATACAAAGACAGCCTACAGAATGGGAAAGGATATTCACCAAATACACATCTGACAAGGGGTTGGTATCAAGGATATACAAGGTACTGGTTGAACTCGACAAGAAGAAATCACCCAACCCCATCAAAAAATGGGGCAAGGAAATGAACAGAAACTTTCTTAAAGAAGAAATCCGAATGGCAAAAAGGCACATGAGAAAATGCTCTACATCACTAATCATCAGAGAGATGCAGATCAAAACAACAATGAGATATCATTTCACACCACAGAGACTGGCCCACATCCACAAGAACAAAAGCAACCAGTGCTGGCGCGGATGTGGCGAGAAAGGGACCCTCCTTCACTGCTGGTGGGAATGCCGGCTGGTCCAACCCTTTTGGAAAACAGTATGGATGATTCTCAAAAAATTATAATTTGATCTCCCATTTGACCCAGCTACAGCACTTCGGGGAATATATCCCAGAGAGACAAAAAGGTATAGTCGAAGTGACATCTGCAATTGTTTGTTCATTGCAGCACTCTTTACAATAGCCAGAATCTGGAAAAAACCTGAGTGCCCAAGAACAGATGACTGGTTAAAGAAACTTTGGTACATTTACACAATGGAGTACTACGTAGCTGTTAGAAAAGATGAAGTTATGAAATTTACATACAAGTGGTACTATGTGGAAAGTATCCTGTTAAGCGAAATGAGTCAGAAAGAGTGGGATAGACACAGAAAGATTGCATTCATCTGGGGAACATAAAGCAACAAAAAGGGAGACTAACACCCAGGAATGGCTGAGATTAGTACCAGGAATTTTGCTCCATGACTTGAAGGCCAGCCACACGTGCTAGGTGAAAAGGAAGCTCAGATAGAGAAGAGAGCACCAAATAAAGGGTGTTGTGAGGACCCTCCCAGGGTGGGAGAAGCATGCTAAAAGTAGTCTATAGACCAAACATGATTGCCACTCAATGCCTCGCTTGCAAAACACAGTACACAAAAGAAGAGAGAGAGAACAAGAGGGAATGCCCTGCCACAAAGGCAGGATGGGACGGGGGGGCGCGGGGGGGGGCAGGGGGGCGGTTTGGCAGGGGGAGGGATGCTGGGACCCGTGGTGGTGGAGGATGGGAATTGGTGGAGGGATGGGTACTTGATCATTGTATAACTGAAACCCAAGCACAAAAATTTATAAGTCTATAACTGTACCTCATGGTGTTTCATTAATTAAAAAAAAATAAATAAATCCCAAAGGTTAAAAAAAAAAACAACAAGAAGTTTGAATTTTACTCTCTAGATCAAAGAAATCTAGAGAATTTTTAACCTGAAACATGAATAGGTGTATATTTTTTCAAGATTCCCCAAAAGTTGATTTTAATTGTACACATCAATTTTTGTACAAATAAATTTTTGCTAAATATACCCTGTTTTGTAACTGACAAAATATTATAAACCAAGAAATTTGCTAAAAATACAAAACGGCTCAGTAACATCTTGCATTTAATTTGAGAAGTCATTAAAAATATGCTTCCTGTGAAGGCAAAAAAGAAAAACCATAAATGGAACTTTTAATTATCAGAAATATTAATTGCCTTAATTTGACTGCTACATAGGCAAGAGTTTCTTCAGTTCATTTTAGTAACTGAAAACGAGCACTTGAGGGCCAGGGAGCTAAAACAGAAGGGTAAGGTGCTTTCTGCTTTTCTTGCACACAGGCTACTCAAGTTCAATCCCAGAGCCCTGCCAGAAGTAATCCAGAGTACAGAGCCAGGAATAAGACCCGAGCACTGCCCAAAAACAAACAAAAAATGAGCACTTACAATAGGAGCTAATTTTCTCAAAGAGCCATATCCCTTGCCTCTTAAGATTCTTTGCAAGTGTAATGTTCCGTTTCTTGTGTTCTATCTAAAACAAACTGTCTCAGAAATAAATTTCTATTTACATTGTACAGTACCCACAAGAACACAAAGCTACCTATTACTCTATTTCTCTAACTACTGATTATGACTCATTAGGCCTCTGGTTACAAAGCTACATAGCCTTTAAATGTTTGTTTCCATTCCCCAAAACATGTTCTTCTAAATGTAAATTTTGCAGAAAAAAGGGTTTTCAGAAACATGAGTAATTTTGAAAAAGCACCTACATTTTTAAAGTAATGTCACTTAAACATATTTAGCTAATCATAAGGCACAAAATAGAAAATTAATAAAGTCTTACATATATCAGATAACCAGTAACAACAAAGTCTCCAATGGAGACGTTACTGGGCCCGCTTGAGCAAATCAAGCAAAACCTAAAATAGTAATATAAAATGTGCCTGAAAAAGTATAACTGTTGCTCTGAAATGCAGTTATAGGTAGGTAATTTTAGATAGAACTTAATCATCAAGATTTATCTAGTTTTAGACTTGCGACTTTTATTCAAATTACTAGGAAAACTATAATATCAATGATAGAACTTGCTCTAGCGGGCCCAGTAACGTCTCCATTGTGACACTTGTTACTGTGTTTGGCATATCGAATTCGTCATGGGTAGCTTGCCAGGCTCTGCCGTGCAGGCGAGATACTCTCAGTAGCTTGCTGGGCTCTCGAGAGGGGCGGAGGAATCGAACTCAGGTCAGCCATATTGGCTGCATGCAAGGCAAATGCCCTACGGCTGTGCTATCACTCCACCTCCATGATAGAACTTAATGAGATACAATTATGACTCTAACAAATTATTTTAGAATTTATAGGTTGCATTTTATTTTTACTTTGATTCACAGCATAATGGTATTTTATATGAATAAAAAATACAGTGCCCACAAGAACACAAAACTACCTATTTTATAGTAAAAATTTTATATGAATATTAAAAATTATTCTACCATTTCTGTCTACATTATATGTCTAGAATAACATGTAGCATTATATATATAACATGATATATATAGTATGTAACAGGATAATTATATACATTTTTATTTTATATAGGTAAGAATGTAAGTTCACATTATACATATGCTTTGTGGGACACATTGGAACAGCTTTTAAAAATAGAAAAATCTTTCACATTTTTTGTTTTTGGGACATACATAGTGATGCTCAAAGGGTTACTCCTGACTTTGCACTCAGAAATTACTCTTGGTGGTGCTTTGGGGATCATACAGGATGTCAGAGATAGAACCCAGGTTAGTCGTGTGCAAGGCAAGTGTCCTACCCTCTATTCTATCACTCTAGCTCCTATATAAAAATGATTTTTTAACACCAAAACCTTACAAAACCAAGCCACAGACCTGACTTGGCTCTATGTTCTACAGATTCCTTTTATATATATACATATATATGTATATATATAAATAAAAATGAACACTTCTAAAAACTTTTAAGTAGTAACAAGGTCAGAGGCAAACAAAGCAATGAACTTTGTAGCACTGTTTCTCACACTAATAGTGAACACAACCAATTTATAAATTATATAATTTATACTACAGTTTTAATAAAAATCTATTTGTTCTTTAACATTACATAGCACTGGAGCACTGTCCTCCCATTGTTCATCTATTTGCTCGAGCGAGCCCAGTAACGTCTCCGTCGTGAGACTTGTTGTTACTGTGTTTGGCATATCAAATACATCACGGGTAGCTTGCCAGACTATGCCATGCGGGCAAGAGATACTCTTGGTAGCTTGCCGGGCTCTCCAAGAGGCGCAGAGGAATCGAATCCGGGTGGGCCGGGTTGGCCGCGTGCAAGGCAAACACCCTTCTCGCTGTGCTATCGCTCCAGCCCTTAACATTACATAATTCTCATTAATTAAAGAATGGATATTTGGATAAAAGAATTTCTGATGTGTGACTGTTGACTGTTAAATTGACTATAAGAAAAGCAGAAGGCTAAAGCAGTGGTACAGAAGGTAAGGATTTGCCATGCATATGGCTGACCTAGGTTCAATTCCCAGCATTCCATATGGTTCCTGAGTACCACCAGGAGTGATATTGAACAGAGCCAGGGGTAAGACCTGAGTACCGCTGGGTGGTGGACCAACCACCCACCCAAAAGAAAGCCCCCCCCCCAAAAAAAAAGTGAAATTTTTTGTTCAAAGATACAGATGGAAATAAACTGGAACATGACATAAAAAATAACTGTTGACTCAGTAGTTTATAAGGAACCCTTAGATAACAAAAAGATGTCCAAAAATTTTTTTTGAGCAGAACTTTAATTTATCCTTTATTTATATAAAAAGGGCTTAGTTAGCCAAAGAAACACTGAGGGGAAAAAAGTAGCTATGACCCAGGAGACAAGGTAGGGAGGAGGCAGGCCTGCTGGGGGAGGAGGAGGCCTGGGCAGGGCCAGTGGCGGGACAGAGCAAGGAGCAAGAGCCAACAGGAGCCATGACCTCTCCACCATTGTCCACACGTCTGGGATATGGGGTTCAGTCACAATGGGGTGGGTGGGGGAGCAGTGGTGAGGGTGTCCTTGTGAAACCTGCTGAATGGCATGAGCTTTATTCCTTGGATCCTGTCAGGTGCCCACCGTGGGACACAGGGGGAGCTGCCCAGGCCGGACATAGCAACATGAGGTGAAGAACAGGGAGAAGCAGGTGTGCGGCAGTGGCTGCGTGTGCAGTTCTGAGCGGGTTTTGGGCGGGGTCTCTGCTTTGCCTAGGCCACTGACTAGGGCATGGGCATGAACGATGCCTCTCTTCAGGCGCTCCAGGGTACTCTTGCTGCCAGCATAGGTTGGTTCAGATCTCTTTGCCCATCTCCTCTGTGACCAATGACAGGTCCTTGTAGTGCTCTGGGAACCCAGGGCACCAGGTGGCTTTACTGCCAGCATGCAGTCCATGGAGGGCAGCCCAAAGTCCTTAAACAGTGGCCTGAAAGGAGCCACAGCTCTGGGCACCTAGCCCAACAGCGATGGAACACTTCAGTCAAAGGGACGTGGGCACCAAGTCCTGGGGGTGCTGGAGCTAGGGTCGATGGGTTTGTAGGCCATCCCCAACTCCTGGGTGCTACAGATGGCAGCTGGCCACTCCTCAGAGGTTGGATGCCTGGCGGTTCAGCCACACTGATTCCGTAAGTCAGTTTTTTAAAAGATCAAAAGATACACAAAACAGGCAATTTATAAAACGAGGTGAAACTGACAAGTACATGAAGAAATACTGACATCACTACAGATAAACACAATTTAAAAAGCACTACTTTACGGCTGGAGTGACAGTACAGCAGGTAGGGCATTTGGCTTGCATGCAGCCAAACTGGGTTCAATACCCAGAATCCCATATGGTCCCCAACACTGCCAGGAGTAATTAATGAGTGCAGAGCCAGGAGTAACCCCTGAACATTGCCAGGTGTGACCCAAAACATATACACACACCAAAAAAGTACTACATTATACCAAAGAATTCGGTAGCACCTAGAGTTAATAATGAGAAGAGCACTAACAGTATGCAAAGACAGGATTTCTCATTCACTACTAACAAGAGACCATAAACATTTACAGAAAATCTGGAGATCAGGAAATACTTGACATATCCTGGAGCCATAGCACAGCGGGTAGGGCGTTTGCCTTGCGCATGGCCGACCTGGCGGACCTAGGTTCGATTCCTCCGCCCCTCTCGGAGATCCTGGCAAGCTACTGAGAGTATCTCGCCCACATGGCAAAGCCTGGCAAGCTACCCATGATGTATTCGATATGCCAAAAACAGTGACAAGTATCACATTGGAGATGTTACTGGCCTGCTCGAGCAAATTGATGAACAACGGGAGGACAGTAACAGTGATCCTGTATTATAGTAATCTCTCTTCTAGGTTTATATTTAAAAATATCCTTGTCAGAATACACATGAACAGCATTATGAATCTGTTCGACATAGCACGACTGAAAAGAAGGAGTCTAATGTGACGCAGGAGGACCGGGGCATTAGTATAGCACATAGGGCATTTGCCTTGCATGCAGCTGACCTGGGTGTTCCCAAACCCCCCAGGAGTGACCCCTGAGCACAGTCAGGAGTAAGTCCTAAACACCACAAGGAATGGCCTAAAAAACAAACAAACAAACAAATAAATAAAAGTGACCTGGGAATTCACCAAGTTAACTTAATATAGATACAATGGAGTGCTAAGAAGAAATGAGATAATGCACACATATTTGATTAGATATTAAACAACGCTAAATAAAAGAAGAAAATAGAATCTCTGCATTATATTGGAGCGATAGCACCGCGGGTAGGGTGTTTGCCTTGCACTCGGCTGACCCAGGTTCGATTCCTTCGTCCCTCTCAGAGAGCCTGGCAAGCTACTGAAAGTATTCCGCCTGAACGGCAGAGCCTGGTAAGTTCCCCGAGGCGTATTCGATATGCCAAAAACAGTAACAAGTCTCACAATGGAGACATTACTGGTGCCTGCTCGAGCAAATCGATGAAAAACGGGAGGACAGTGCAGTTCTACTACAGTGTATTATATTGTTATACATAGGTATGGTAATAGTTTGCGAGAGTAAACTTATTACAGTGGCTGCCTACTTGGGAAAGAGAATAAAACTGAAAGAAACATAATTTTTCAAAGTTGAGGGTCCTTTAATACAGAAAACTAATGATAGTAAGTTGCATCAAGAATAAGCTAAAAAAAAAAAGAATACAATAAGCTAACAACAGGCACTTGAGTTACAAAAAAAGGTGAACAAAACTATAGAAACCACTCTTTTTTGTTTTTGCTTTGTTTTGGAGTCACAAGGGCTGTGCTCAGGGCTTACTCCTGGCTCTGCACTTCGGGGGTCACTCCTGGTGCATTCACTGGCCCATTTGGAATACCAGGGATCCAACCTGGGTCATATGCGTGCAAGGCAAGCACATGACCCACTGTATTACTACTATGGCTCTGAAGGCCGTTCTTCAGTTTACTTTGTAAAGAGGTAACTTGAAATGTTTAAATAGCTAATTTAATGTTTACTTACACTTCTAAACTTATATGTAAATAGCAAGTTCCCCATACTCTACATCTTCTCTCTCTCCTCTTCCTCTCCCACCTCCCACTCTGGATTTTGGCCACACCTAGTGATGCTCAGGGGTTACTCCTGGCTCTGCACTCATGAATCACTCTTGACGTTGTTAAGGAGACTATACAGGATGCTGGGGGTCGAATCCAAATTGGCTGCATGCAAGTCAAGCGTCCTAACCACTGTACTAGCTCTCTGGCCCCTCAGCTTTCTTTTCTCAAATCATCTTTATTTATGTGATTACTGTTTCTGCATACACCCAAAGGTTTCCGGTTTAATTGAAAATCAGAATACAGTCTAGGAAGAGTATTGTAACACATTACTAAATATAATCAATTTTAAAAGGTTTACCATGCTATCAATAAGTTATTTTACACTTTATTTTCATTAAAGATCATTTTGCCAATAATTCCATATTGTATTATGATAAACACAAGAGGGAGCTTTGAGTACAATATTCCACCTACTAAACAATGATTAATGTATGCAGCAAAACATAGAAGATTCAATAAGGAAGACAAAAAAATGTAAGAAAATGTTAAGTTTTGGTGGGTAGATAGGATATACAATCTAGATAAGAATGGCTTATAAAGCATATAAGGACATTGTTATATTAATAGTGATAAGAAAGAATTATCAGGGAGAATTCTCTAGATGAGGTCAAATCTGAGCTGAACTTGGAAAAATGTGGATCACTAAAGAAGACAAAAGAACAAATAAAACAGTACCACATGTGCATATGTGAGAAAAAAAATCAGCCTAATAAGTGTCTTGACAACAGAAATATAGCTACATAAGTAGAGTGAAGGGATAGAAAAACTATGCAAAAGGTAATATATTTCATTTTCTGTCAATATATATTAACATTTAGAAAAGCTATTTATGTAAGTTACCTCTAAATCTACCTTTTGATAGAATACAAATGACATAAAACATGACACTATATTTTAAAGGCATATCCTATTGTTCATCCTGTTGTTTGTCGATTGCCTCGAGCAGGCACCAGAGATTTTAAAGTGCCATATTCAAGGCTCTCTCAGGGCTAGGAGAATGAGACCCATCATTGTTACTGGTATTTGGCATATTGGGTACGTCACGGGGAGTTTGCCAGACTCTGCCGTGTGGGCAGGTTACATTCGGTAGCCTGCCAGGTTGTCCAAAAATTTTAAAGGCAAGATATAAATTCTGTAACATAAACTATTGTAATAAGTTAGGAGGTAAATTCTACAGACTGTATTTGTCATAATATGAAATGTCGAACAGTTAAGTATAAAACACCATAATAAATGATGCCCCCAATTTTATTCTATGTGGCTAGTGAATACAGAGTTGGTAAAAAAGAGGCAAACTTTTTACCTTATCTTTTTTATATGGGTGGGGAAAAAAAGGTAAGAACACCAGGTTCCTTAACTTCTTGTGCCATACTTCTTCACCTAGTACATATGAACTAGGACTGATTGGTAGCAAACGTTTGTCAATATTCAACGAGGAAGATAAGTTACTTGAGAACTTTTTTCTCTTGAAATCGCTAACCAACTAGTAAAGCACTCTACACATTGATGAATATTAGTAAAGAAATGTTCTGGCTGGACATTTTACTTTGAGTCATCCACAATTAGCCAAAATAAACTTATCTTTGTTTAAAACTATGAAGTTCTGATTTGAAGTTCAAGTTTCTAAAATAACTCATAGCTTTTTTACTTGCTAATATACTTACCTCATCCATCTTCATACATGTGCCAAAATCTGCGAGCTTCAGATGCCCGTGTTTATCCAAGAGCATGTTGTCAGGCTTTACATCTCGGTGAATTAGGCCCATGGAGTGTATAGCATCCAGAGCAAGAACAACTTCAGCAGTATAAAATTTGGCCCATTTTTCAGGTACATCATAGTTACTCATTAGGTTTACAAGGTCTCCACCAGGCATGTATTCCATCACCATGTACAGATATTTATCATCTTGAAAGGCACAAAAGAGCTACGAAATAAATTTTTTCAAAGTTTAGTAAAACTGAAATCACCAAAGAATAAAATCCGAAAGCTATTATTACTATTATCAAAGAAAAAATGACCTTACTACCCAAACAACTTATTACTTCAGATTGGACATCTTTAAGAGAAAAAACAATTATACAAAAACTGAATATAGGTATATACATGCTTGACTATCAAACAATACATAAATCATTTCACTCTTGGAGGACAAAGCAGCAATCTAAGGAGAAACATTCTTTTTTACAAAGAAACAGTAATAAGAAACACAAATAACAAATGACAGAAAGTTATAATTTGGAAAGATTTTCTAAGAAAACAAATTATTGCATATAACTCACATAGAAAAAGGTAAAGCGGGTAGGAACTGTTAGAGAAACCCCGAAGACAACAGATTCAATGGATATAAACCCCATATGCCTGCAAAGAACAACGCACAGTCTTATGAGAATTGGGGCATCTAGTCAAATGGGGGAGTTTGGTCACACCCAGCAGTGCTGAAGGATCACTCCCAGCAGAGCCATGGATGGAACCCATTTGGAACACCTGGCAAGTGCTTCCTATCAATACTACTTCTCTGACCCTAACAGAATTTGAAACAGGGCTTTCTCCTCTCTTTCCCTGCTCATCACCTTGCTCATAACAAGCGAGAGTGTTACATGTTCCAGTGTAAGTGGTACTGATCCCATGGAAAAATAGAGAAATAATAATCTCAATCCTCACATGTCCCACCCAACAAATGTCTCTCTGTACCTAAAGTCAATGCAAATAGAAATGATTTCTATAAAAACAATTAGGGGCAAATAGGATAAACCTACCAACATTTGAGGGAAACACAAAAAAACAAAAAATAAGGATGAACTAAGTACAGGCTACAGAGATAGCTCAACAGGCTGAGCACAGGTTCTGAATGCAAAAGGCCTGAGTTTGACCATTGAGCAATAAGCCAAGAGGAGTCCCTGAGCACCACAGGACAGGGTCTCAAAAAAAAAAAAAACATTAAGTATGAAGAATCAATACTCAATAGAATAACAAGTCATCTCAAATAATAATTTCATATAAAAAAGGAACCTGTGCTTTAGAATTATATAACTGGCGAGAAAAACAAATTACAGAGCTAGAAATTTTGGCAAAGGAACTTTTCCCCAAAAGATCTAGAGATTTGAAAAAAAAAAAACCAGGAGGTTCCTTATGCCTAATTCTGAGACTAAAATATACTAAAGAAACTATAAAATAGTGCTAAACATTCAAAAATCTAACAGAAAAGTTCTCAAAGTTTTTGTAAAGATATGTACAAAAACATAAAATAAGTAATACTAGCAACAAATCTCTCCATCAATGTAAGTGTCAAAGACAACAGAATTATGTCTTCAAAATTTGAGGAAAATAACTTTGACCCTGGAAAACGCCAGGCAGAAAATAAGTGAGAAGGCATGGTAACTATGTATAGTTATAGAAATACAGAAACCACAGCTTGCTCTTCAAGCTTGCTCTTCTTGAACAAGTATTGCTTGTTTCTTTGCTTGTTTCTTTTCACTCTGGAGAAGTCTATGTTCTCTCTTGAACACACAGATTTCTCCAACTCTCCTTCGCTTTCCCCTCACATCTTTCTATGTAAGTTTCAAAAATGTCCTTACCTCACAAAGAGGAAAGAAAAGGGGAGGGGAGGGGCGGGGAGGGAAGGGAGGAAAGGAATTCATAATCACATCTCAAAGAATTATTCAAGGATATAATTTGACAAACTAGAAACACACAGAAGAGGAGTATGTGAGACCTAAGAAAAAAGGAGCAAATGAAAGACTCAGCAGACTTATTAAATACAACTACTGATACAAAAATCAATGCATACCTAAACTAGTCTGTTAAAATGCAATGTTATTTTAATTACTTTGTTAAATATGGCAATTTTCCCCAAATTTAGCAACAGATTCAAAGCAAGCTCTAAACCCCTCCCGCACCTACCACTGAAATCAACAAAATGATTCTAAAATAAATATGGAAATACAAGGAACCTAGAATAAGTATAACAGTATGAAATAGAACTTAACACTTAAATACTCATTATACCCTAATGTATCCCAATGAAAAGCTTGCATGCAAAAAGTGGTATATATCCCTATATGGCTTCTACCTGACTGGCTATTTTAAATGCAATTTTCATACTTAAATTTCAGAGTTATAATTAAATGCCACAAGTTCAAACTTTTACAATAATGGTCTCCAGGGTCCAAGCAATAATAGAGCAGGTAGAGCTCTTTGCCTTGCGAAGTCTAACTGGGTTGAATCCTTGGCACCCCTGATGATACCCGAGCTCACCATTAGTGGTCCCTGAGTGCAATCAAAAGTAACCTTGAACACCACCAACAGGTGGGACCCAAAAAACAAAACATATCAAACCAAACAAACAGAAAGAATGGTCTCTTTTCAGTCTTCGACCATACTCAGGGTGTGACTAGCCCACCTGTATTCTGACAGACCACAAACAGAAAAGTTCCTAAGGCCAGTTTAGGTTTGAAAAATTACTAGAATGAATCACAGAACTCACTAATACTCTTGAGAACTTGTGCAGAACTTAGATTTATAGTTTTATATTAAAGGATGCATGGTCGGGGAGGGAGCACAGAGCTTCCCTCCTTTTTATGGAACAAGGTGAACCTCCCACTTAACAAAGTTATGTGTTCATCAACCAGGAAACTCCACCAAGAGCCTATGTTCAGTTTTATCAGGGCCTCATCATACTCGCAGGCACACAAAACACAATTAAATCAATCACTGGGGCCATGATTCAACTCAATCTCTAGCTCCCTTTCCCTCCTGGAAGGTTTTACAGATAAAAGTTTCAGTTCTGTAAATTATGCGTGTATTCTGCCTGGAAGACGGAGGGATAGCACAGCGGTAGGGCGTTTGCCTTGCGCAAAGCCATCCCGGCCAAGCTGGGTTCAATTCCTCCGCCCCTCTCAGAGAGCCCAACAAGCTACCGATAGTATCTCACACACACGGCAAAGCCTGGCAAGCTATCTGTGACGTACTGGATATGCCAAACACAGTAACAAGTCTCAAAATGGAGACGTTACTAGACCTGCTCGAGCAAATCAATGAACAACGGGGTGACAGTGACAGTGACATTCTGTCTGGACACCAGTCTTCATCCACACATTACCAAAGGGCCACCAAAAGTTGCCTCAGTAGCATATCAAAGACATTCCTATCACTTAAGAAATTCAAGAGCTTTTTATGTTATATGCTAGGTATTGATGGAAATCGATGTTCCTTATTGTATAATTTTCTACTGTTTAGTACTATTAAGAAATAAATTATAATAGGACACAATACACATGAATTTCAATAGCAGAAGGTTAAGGGAAAGAGACCAGAGATACAAAAGACAACATGTGGTGCTGGAGGGGAAAAAAGTGATAAAAATAGAAAGGAAGAACACTAGAATAAAACCTGGGAGTCAGACTGTGAAGTATCAGAATAGGCCAAAAGCAGTTGAGTAGCTTCACTTGCTGTATCACAAAGCACACCAATGGTTGAGCAGGGTAGAGTTTTACAAAATTTAAACAAACTCATCAGAGAGTAAGCTTTATCTAACAAAAGGAGTCACCCTCAAATAACTATTATCATATACTGAATAACTTTGGAAATTAACTTTGGCTACAGACTTGATAATGTTTCTCAATATGACCTAACATTTAGGGCAAAGTAGTGTATATATGCAAAATTTGCATTGCGATATAATAATCTTGATGACAACACCAAAAATGGAGTCAAGTCTCCAACTACAGTGTCACATTTTCAACAGAATTTAAGAAAATAGCTATAGAGCAAAATCTATTTAGACTTGGCAATAAAGGAGCTTCAATCTACGCCACAATTTGAAGTGATTAACAAAGTAGAAAGATTGCTAAAAGACATTAACAAGTTCTAAAATATCTCACAAGTAATAAATATGCTTAATTAAAACTATATTCTTAATAAATATGCTTAACATCAAGTTACAGACTATATATTAGTTTGTACCCTTATAAATGGACGGGAGCAATAGCACAGCAGGTAGGCATTTGCCCTCCACATGGCCAACCCAGATTCGATTCCTCCATCCCTCTCAGAGAGCCCAGCAGAGCCCCACAAGCTACCGAGAGTATCCCGCCCACACGGCAGAGCCTGCATGCTAACCATGGCGTATTCAATAAGCCAAAGACAGTAACAACAAGTCTCACTTTGTGTTCCTGGAGCGAGATGAGACCACTGAGCTATACTAGCTCGTGAGAGACAAAAGGAGATGTTACTGGTGCCTGCTCAAGCAGGCATCGATGAACAACGCGACAACAGTGCTACAAAGCTACCCTTATAAATGGTGAAACTGGCCTTTTATCTTTCTTTCCTCAAAAACCCATAACCCCACACACATTCCACAGCCACCCTCACATCAACCCAGTCTCACAGATTCAAAACTCATCTCAGAAATGAGATGCAAACCAAGCCACCAAAATTCACGGCTACACTGATCTTCTGGCCAAAACTTCTGGGGTGTCCTCGGGATGGGGGTGGGCTGAGTCCTCGCCCCGCTGAAGCCCTAACAGTTGCATTCACACCCCAAAGTCATCGCCATGCCAATGGCCCAACTTCATTGCTTCATGAGGAACCTCTGTGGAGATATCAAGCTCATAAAAATTCTAGGTACATCAGTTTAACACTGAAGGCTCAACCAGCAACAAACAGCTTAATACTAAGGCAGCTTATTACTAAGCTGTTTGTTGCTAGTAAACCCTCAGACAACAACCCCACTGTGAGATACAACCACTTTCACTATTTTTAATTGAAGTATGTTTTGATAATTCTATTACACATTTAACTGTAACAGCAATATAAAATAAATTATCTTGTACCTGCTAAAAGGGCAGGTTTTGAGGTGGGTAGGAAACTGGGGAGAATGGCGAAGGGAAGTTCAAACTGGTGGTGGGATTGGTGTGGGAACATAAAATGCCTGAAACACTATTACAAACAGCTTTGTAAATCAGTGTTTAAATGAAGTTAAAAAAAAGGAGAACACAAAATAATGAAAAAAAATGTCAAGAAACTTCAACAGAAGATGATATATGCTTAACAAACATAAACTAACTTAACAAACATAACTAAAGATAACCCAAAAGTAGGGGCTGAAGAGATCGTACAGTGGGTAAGGCACTTGCCTTACACACGCCCAAATGGCTTTGATCTCTGGTATCCCATGTGGTTCAGTATGCACAGCCAGGAATGATTCCTGAGTGAAGAGACAGGAATAACCCCTGAGCACTGTAAGGAGTGACCCCAAAACTAAAATTAATAATAACACCAAAAAATAGTGATGTGAAAAACTGTCCAAGCAAGAAGAGCCTAAGATGTGATAATTAAATGTAATATGCCTTCATTTCTTTAGAAAGAAATCCTCAAACAACAAAGGGATATTAGATAAAAACTAAGGAAACAGTTGTAGATTATAGACTCTAGTTTATACCAAAGCATCAATATTGGTAATTTATGGTAACAAATGTAACATACTAAAGTAAGATGTTCTTAATAATAAGAGAAACTATAAAAAAGTACATGAAAACTATTTTTCTGAAAATTTAAATTTCTCTAGAAACAGATTATCAACAAAAAATGAACATGTTATGATATATATAGTATTATATATAGGTATATAATATATACCTATTTTTCATATAGGTACATATTATATATATAGTACCTATGTGAAAAAGTAATTTTCTAAGAAATGAGTTTTAAAATATTATTATATATCAGCATTAACAGAACATCTGCAATCAATTTAGGTAGGAAACACTGAAAATTAAAAAAAAAACACTGTGAAGCCCAATTAAGCAAATACTCTTAACATTATCTCTCCCTGAATATAACTTTATTCTCTCTTTACAGACATATTTTTTTAAAATCATACTTCTTATATTTTCAATTTCATCAAAATGTATGTAGATTTCTTTTCCTTAATATCTAAGTAGTACATAATATTGTTTGATTTTCAGTTCAGGATATAGTTCAAAAGGCTCAAGTCCATTGTTTGCATGTAAAAGCCAAGGTTTAATCCCTGGTATTGGCATGGTCCCCTGAGTACCCAAGCCAGGAGTGCTTCCAAACAATGTCAACTGTGATCCAAAGACGTGTGTGTGTGTGTGTGTGTGTGTGTGTGTGTGTGTGTGTGTGTGTGTGTGAGAGAGAGAGAGAGAGAGAGAGAGAGAGAGGGAGAGAGAGAGAGAGAGCACACCCGTAAATCAAATACATATATTTGACTTTTGCACTGCACTGTCCTCTCATTGTTAACCGATTTGCTCAAGTGGGTCCAGTAACATCTCCATTGTAAGACTTGTTGTTACTGTATTTGGCATATTGAATACTTCATGGGTAGCTTGCCAGGCTTTGCCGTGTGGGCGAGATACTCGCGGTAGCTTGCCGGGCTCTCTGAGAGGGGTGGAGGAATTGAACCCGGCTTGCGGCCGGGCCAGCACACAAGGCAAACGCCCCACCACTGTGCTATCACTCCAGCCCATATTTGACTTTATGATAAATATATAAAGACTGCCTCAGGTGCTGAGGGAGAAGGCAGCTGGAATAGAGAAGAAACCACTATGGCAATGATAGTTGGAAATGATCACTCTGGATAAGAACTGAGTGCTGAAAGTAGGTAAAGAAACAAACATAATAACCTCTCAGTGTCTGTACTGCTAACCATAATGCTCAAAAGGGAAGGAAGAGAGAGCTGGGGGTGGGGAACAGAGAGAGAGAGAGAGAGAGAGAGAGAGAGAAGGAATGTGCCTGCCATAGAGAAAGGTATGTGTATGTGAGGGGGGAGGAGGGTAGCAGGAGGGAAACTGGGGTCACTGGTGGTGGAAATAAACACTGGTGGAGGGATGGGTGTTGGAAGACTGTATGACTGAAACCAGATCATGAACAGCTTTGTAACTGTGTATCGCAAGGTGAATCAATTAAAAAATAAATAACTAAATATTTACTTTCTGAAGTCTTATATAAAAGCCTGCCAATTCCCTGTATGACTGAAATAAAATTGGTCATGTACGGTAACTGTTGAAGCTGAGTACTACATGTAGATTCAAGATACTTTCTACTTTGAGAAATATTTCAAATTTTATCACAATAAACTTTTAAAACCTGTATCATAAAGATAGGAAGGAACTTTTTCCTGAAAGATTTGTAAACAAGCTCAATCAAGGTTCATGAAAGTTTTCATTTTATATGAACTATACCCGTACATAGCACAGCGGTAGGGCGTTTGCCTTGCACGCAGCCAACATGGCCGACCCGAGTTCGATTCCTCCACCCCTCTCGGAGAGCCCGGCAAGCTCCCGAGAGTATCTCGCCCACACGGCAGAGCCTGGCAAGCTCCCCGTGACGTATTCGATATGCCAGACACAGTAACAACAAAGTCTCCAATGGAGACATTACTGGGCCCGCTTGAGCAAATCGACGAACAACGGGAGGACCTTTACCTTTATCCTAAAAAGTAGTCAAATCTCCTTAATGCAAATAGATAGAAAAAAATTTTTTTTTCCTCTTTGGGTCACACCCAGCAATACTCAGGGGTTACTCCTGGCTTTGCACTCAGGAATTACTCCTGGCAGTGCTCAGGGGACCATATGGGATGCCGGGGATCAAACCCGGGGCGGTTGCGTGCAAGGCAAATGCCCTACCCACTGTGCTATCGCTCCAGCCCCTAGAAAATTACTTAAAATATTAGCAAACCAAATTCAGTATGCTTTTCTTATATTTGCCAGTTTTCAAAAGAAGAGTTTCCTTTTATCCTCTAAAAGTAGCCATTTTGGCAGAGGGAATACCTGTTTGAACTTAAAATCTATTTGATGTGAATTATTTCTTTGAACAGCTTATTAAGGTTAAGGTAGGTTACCAAATTTCTTTTTCTTTGGGTCAGGAATAATGTTAATCTATTTAGCCAGAAAGCTTCAGCAAACATCAAATTTAATATATAATGGCACAAGCCCACTGAAATTTACACACAAAAGATAAAGCTGAAAAATGTTTACTATTCATTCTATAATGGAAGTCAACACCCTGGAAGGGGAGGGGGGAGTAATTTTAAAATATCCACATCTTTTTAGAAATAGTTTTCTTATTAATAAGTTTCTTCTGAACTTATCTGTGATTTTAAAAAAGTAATGCATCTTTAGTAAAGAGCAGGCTCTATACAGTGAAAAACTATTTTTAGTGAAAAGAAATTATATTCTAACTATCTGAAGAACAACAATAATAAAAAAACCTCAAAACCCCAAGCAAATCAAATTTATGACTGTGTTTTACTTTTTCTGGTTTGCTTTGTCTCTTTTCTCATGCCTTTCCTATATGTGCACAGTACTACTACTTAGAATGTTCCCTTAATGGAAGCTTTTATAAATTAATGAATCTGGGGAAGAAACATAAGATCTGATGAACAGAATAAAAATAAGCATAAGCCTCCTGACAGAACAAGACATTACCATAAAGCTGTCCCACCACAATGTCCCACCAAATCACACCTTTGTATCTAATTGCCATCTTACAAAATACAAATTAGAGTGGAACAATTAAACATATTATACCAAAAAGATAAAATTAAGCAAATTCCAGGCTTCTTCAGCAAGCAAGTTGATAGCAACAAATTAAAAAGTTGAGAGACTAGAATGAGAAACATAAAAGAAATTTAAACTTAAAATTTTTTAAATTAAAAGTCAACTAAAGTTATTTGGGAATACACCTATGTAGGTGGTGAAATAACACCAGAAAAAAAAAAACAGGCAAAGAACAATCAGATATAAAAAAGACTTTAAGAAAAGAAAAAAAGGAAGATCTTGAGTTTGCCCTTCAACGTTGCAAGAAAAAATTTCTATACAGTAAGTTTGAAAACATGCCAATATTCACCTATTGAATTTAAACTGAGAATATATTTCTAAGAAATATAGGTATCAATGATTTATACTGCACCATAATTCATAAGAAAAATAAACAGCTTTTCAATGAGAGTATAAATAGTAAAATTGGGGGCTTAATATAATTAAATAGTAAAGTAATTAAAATATAAGAACTGGAATTTAATAATAATTTGAAAATAAATCCCAGTTTGAATAGTCTATTCAAATTGATGACCTACCAATCTGACCCATTAACAATCTTACTGCAAAGTATATTCCTTAGAGAAATGTGTTAATATATGTTAACATATACACCATATTTAAAATTCAGAGCAGCACAATTAATAACAGCAAAAATGTAGAAACAACAATGGAATATTGCTTGATTATAAGAAACAAAATTATGCAATTTGTTGCTACCTGGATGGATCTGGAAAGTACCGTGCTGAATGAAATTAGTCAAAAGCACTGGTAGAGAATGACCACTTCCGTGTGTGGCATATAACACAAATGGCTAAAGGCAACAGAACCTGAGAACTTGCCTACAGAACTGAGTTTAGCAAGGTCAGGTAAAGGTAGGAAAGCCGGGGTACACTCTGGTGGAAAGCATGGTACTGGAATACCCTAAGCATGAAACCCTATCATTTAAAGTATTGTAAATGATGGTGCCTAAAATAAGGGGAAAAGGGAAACCTAGAAATAGAAACAACCCACGGGGCTGTCAAATACAGTATGTAAATAGTGTGGTGATAGCCATACAATAGGCTGGAGCGATAGCACAGCGGGTAGGGCATTTGCCTCGCACACGGCCAACCCAGGTTCAATTCCTCCTCCCCTCTCGGAGAGCCCGGCATGCTGCCGAGAGTATCTCGCCCGAAGGGCAAAGTCTGGCAAGCTACCCATGATGTATTCGATATGCCAAACCCAGTAACAAGTCTCACGATGGAGACGTTACTGGGCCCGCTCGAGCAAATCAATGAACAACAGGAGGACAGTGCTACAGTGCTACAGCCATACAACAGAATATTATTCAGCAATATTAAGGAATAAAGTGCTGGTGCATGCTATCACATGAATGTTGAAAAGCACTATGCTCAGTGAAAGAAGATGCCACCAAAATGTGCACTGTATAATCTCATTACATAATATTTCTAGTATAAGCAAATCCAGATAACAAGAGCAGATTAGGGGTTATGAGTTGAAGTCAGAAGAAGATTAGAGAAAAACTGCTAAATTCAGGGCATTTTTGAGGTGATAGATACTATAAAAAAATGCAGTAATGGCTATACAACTCTTAATATATTGAAAAACAATTTTTTTAAATTCTAAGTTCACTATTTTGACAAATTTTCTCAAGGGTCTGGAAGAACAGCACAGAGGCTTAGAGCACCACCAGCCTTGTAAGCATATGGTTGTGAGTTCAAATCCCAGTGTTCCACATACGAGAGCACATGTCTGGTGTCTCTGCTGTCTACCATCCCAGCCATGAAACCAAAACCAACAGTAGAGGCAAATGTATGTAAGCACCACAAAAGTGGGGTGTAAACCCCAAGAAACACATGTGCACCACAACAACCCCCCCACTGGGTACCACAAACCATAACTTGTGTGTTTCAACTGAGAGTACAACCCGTGACAAAGCATCCTGCATGCACCACAAATAAAGTGTTAACCTCAGTGACCAGTGCAGGCACTAATATGCGACCTCAACAAACACAACAGCTAAAGATGTGGTGAGGCTCGAGGGAGTGATAGTACAGTGGGAAAGGCACTTGCCTAGCACACAGCCAACCTGAGTGAAGAGCCAGGAGTAAACTCTGAGCAACACCAAGTGTGCCCCCCCCCCCAAACAAAACAAAAAACAGCTTAAAAATGCATAAGCAAGAGTGCCAAGCATGAATGTAAATCCTCCACCACCCACACCTCCATGAAGGGAAGGGCAAGGAGAAAAAAAAAAGAATTTTAAAAGTTAAACATTTCATATATATAATGGTACACAGAAAGACTTCACCCTAGAGATTTATGAAAGCCACGATTATAATCTGTTATTTCAATTGTACAATGCTTACAATGCTCTTGCAGAAGTCAACAGTTTAGCTAATCTTCTATAGCTCAAGCAATCCTTTATGAATGACTACTTAGCATATTTAAAAAGGAAAAACGCCAAGGAGATGGCACGTTAACATGCCAAGGATACAGCATGTTAAGGACGAGGTACCAAAGAGACAGCACAGCAGCTAAGGTATTTGCCTTGCACACAGCAGGCCTGAGTTCTTTCCCTGGCAACCCCTGCAGCTCCCCAAGCCTGTCAGGAGTAATCCCCGAGCACAGAATCAGGAGTAAATCCTGAGCACAGACAGATATGGCCCCCAAATAAAACAAAATCAAAAAAAGCAGCCTTGGTACACCATGTTCATCTCAGCATCACAATGTATAGCCCTGGAAAATTCCCTTTCCCTGTACTGCCACTTTTGGCTCTGGTGACCACCAAGCACTGCCGGGAGATTAGTCCTGGTGGTCTCTGGCCTTACAGGGCCCCAGCTGCATCCTCAGCTTTAGCATTGAGCCATATGGTCTGGCTGGTTTAATAGTCACCAGGTTCCACCTAAGTATTGCTTGGTATGGCCACCACCCTGGCAATAAAAAAAAAAGATACCAACTTATAAAATGATAAACAAAAATAGTAATGAGTGTTGCTATGAAACCAAATTGAAACTAAAAGTGGAATTTATCATCCTTCATTTAATGATTAAGAATTTATCCTTTTTTAATCAAGTAAATTATTAAAATGTACGTGGCCACAAAAAGTTAGTTTTAGTGCATGTATCAGAATTTCTATTCACTAGGTACAATAAAAAATGAAGGGTGGAGGAAGATTGAGGCTTAATATTAAAAAAAATCAACAGTGTTATCAGTTTCCAAATTACATAGTCAAAGATGTGACAAATTATTTCTCCAAATTATCTCCCATAAGGCAAAGTATCAAACTCCTAGATCATTTTAACATTCCAGACATCAACTACTACATACCTAATCTTACTCATGACACCTGTTCATAAATGTATTCGGAATAAGGTAGTAGTATTAAAAAAAAGTCCTTAAAGAAACGAAGCTAGTAAGAGACATGGAGGTCATAGGAAAGGAGGCAAAACAAGCCATAAGTTCCTTACTTTACAATCAAATAGAAGTATATTTAGGGAACCAAATTTTGTCTAAGGACTACAGGAGGACTACCCAATATCTGTCAAAAGTTTTATTATAGGAAGTTAGGATTTTGGAGGATTTTTTTTCTTTTTTGGTCACACCCAGTGATGTTCGAGGAATACTCCAGGCTCTGCACTCAGGAATTACTCCTGGCAGTGCTTGAGGACCATGGAATGCTGCGGATTGAACCTGCTTTGGCTATGTACAAGGTAAATGCCCTACCCACTGCACTATTGCTCTGGTTCCTAGAAAGTTGTTTTCTCTCAGAAAGACTGATTGTCCCTAAAAAGTAAATCAAGAAAAAGAACCAACAGGGAATAACAACACACTAGTAATCAACCCAATTTGTTATAGAGACATTAAATATAAAAAACAATTAATAGTTGCTTCTATATACCAATGGGCTGGAGCGATAGCACAGCGGGTAAGGTGTTTGCCTTGCACGCAGTCAACATGGCCAACCCGAGTTCGATTCCTCCGCCCCTCTCGGAGAGTCCGGCTAGCTACCGAGAGTATCTCGCCCACTCGGCAGAGCCGGGCAAGCTACCCGTGACATATTCAATATGCCAAACACAGTAACAAGTCTCACGATGGAGATGTTACTGGGCCCGCTCGAGAAAATCGATGAACAACAGGAGGACCGTGACCGTGACATATACCAATATAAATATTACATGTGATGTCTAGTAACATGCTATTTAAGAACACTAAACAAGTATAACGAATTGTATCTCATCAAAAATAACTGCACTGTCACTGTATCAATGAAATGTGAAACTCTCAGCACACACTATCAATTCTTATAAATAATAAACTATTTTAGAAATAAATTTATAAAAGTTAGTATGCTTACCTGAACTACCCAGGGACTGTTGGCAAAGGCCATAATATCTCTTTCTTCCCAGAAAAAAGCAGAATCTGATCTTTTTATCATTTCAAACTTACTTAGAAGCTTCATTGCATAAACCTTTTGTGATGCCTTATGACGAACCTGTTCATTTTTTAAAACACAAAAATTATTAGTATGTTAATTTTATGAGAAAGTATAATTTTATTAAAGATTTAATAACCATGGGTTAATAATAAAATAAAAATACAAGCACAACATTTTACAGAAAATAAGGAGAAAAATCTTAATGGACTAATTATTTCATGAAATACAGTGTTTTTTAATTCTGTGTTCAATATACAACACTGATTTCATCTAAGTAAAATAATCACAGATCAGATCACAGATCATCCTATTATTCGTCGATTGCCTCGAGCAGGCCCCAGTAATGTCTCCTTCATCCTAGCCCTGAGATTATATTCAAGGCTCTTTAGGAGAATGAGACCCATCATTGTTACTGGTATTTGGCATATTGGGTACGTCACGGGGAATTTGCCAGACTCTGCCGTGTGGGCAGGCTACATTCGGTAAGTAAAATAATAAAATTTATAAAACTTTGTTTCCTCATATTACATCAAGCCATTCAACTTTAACAGTAATATGTTGTTAAACAAGAAACACAAAATATGTGACTATATCCCTTGCTACCAGAGCAAAAGAATCCAATACATTTATATAGCAAGGAAAAATTGTGATTTAAAAGGTCTGTTTAGCCTCATGGGAAGGGGGGGCGTTCTGGTCCGTCCTTCACGCCCTACCGAGGTCACCAGTTGCCCCCCACGAGCGGCTCTCCAGCACGGCCACGGCCCCAGAAGCACAAGGACTTAATGCAGAACCCAGCAGCTTGGAGCAGAAAAGTGAACGGACTATGCATTGATCCAGGCCATCAAGTCTGCCGGAGGGGAAAGGGTGTTGCCCCATTCGCCCTCTCCTCTCTGGAAAGAAAGATGGCGGCCACATGGGAGCCTTGTGGACAGCAGGTATGAGCCGGGAGTGTGGGGGCGACTAAAACCTCATGGGAAGGGGGGCGTTTCGGTCCGCCCTTCACGCCCTACCGAGGCCACTGGTTGCCCCCCGCGAGCGGCTCTCCAGCACGGCCAGGACTCCAGAACACAGAAACCAATTTCTTAACTATCTGACTTTCAGTAGAAATACTTCCAGGGTCAATAGGTAAAAGAGCAGAAATCCAAAACCAACATTTAATTCTTGAACCCAGCCGTAGAAAGCAAATCACTTCACAATGCTTTTTCAGCATGTCTGATTTGGGGGGGGGGGGGGTAAACTCTAAATAATAGTGGTGAATCTTTTATTGAAACAATGAATCTAATCAAAGCAGATAGAGTGTTAACTAGAATTCATCTGCTTCACAGGGACGGGGAGGGGTGGGGGGTGGGGTTTTATTGGGGTTCTTCATGGTAAAAAATAAGTATTGGTAAAGGGAAGTGTGTTTGATATTTGCATGACTGAGACATAAACCTGAAAGCTTTGTAACCTTTCCCACAGTGATTCAATAAATAAATTTAAAAAAAAAAAAAAAAAAAAAAAGGTCTGTTTAGAAGGAGGAAAAAAATAACTGTCAATAAATATGGCTGTTCAATAAATGTTTATCTTCTCATTAGGGTTAGTGATAATTTGGTGAAAAATTGGCTGAAAACCATAAAGATAATGAGTAAAACCAAGATTTAAAAGAAGCCTGAATCCAGAATCCATGCTACCAACCTACTTAGGCAAATTCTATGTATGTGTGCCTACAACACTTTCCAAACTAGAACAGGGCCAGATTACCTCTGTGACTAGTGTTCAGTTGCATGTCCTTTTAACTCATGTATGCCAGTATTTTGTACAACATATGATTCAGTTATCCGACTGAGGGTTGAAGGAAAGACGCTCCCGTACAGTCTACAGAGTCTAAACCAAAGATCTAGCCCAATATCTACCTTATTAAATCACAATTCATGTCCTGTCACTTCTTTTTCTCTTCAGGTACATTTACCTTCCTTTAGTTTCTCTGAATTCCCCTATCTTTCTTCATAATTTTTTTTTTGCTTTGGGGGGTTGGGCTGGAGCGATAGCACAGCAGGTAGGGGGTTTGCTTTGTATGCTGCCAATATGGCCGACCCGAGTTCGATTCCTCCTCCCCTCTCGGAGAGCCCGGCAAGCTACCGAGTATCTAGCCCGCACGGCAAAGCCTGGCAAGCTATTCAATATGCCAAACACAGTAACAATTGCACAGTGGAGACGTTACTGGGCCGGCTTGAGCAAATCGATGTACAACGGGAGGACAGTGATAGTACTTTGGGGGTGCTTGGAGGCCCTCTCAGAACCAGGTCAGCTGTTCAATGTAAGGGACCCTAGGATCACAGTTTGGGCCCTAGGGTGCAGGAGACTATCCAGGTCCCCCTGGCAGTGCTGGGATATGGGACTGGGCTCCAGGACCACACCCAGTGATGTGACCTACTACTGTACCAAGGATGATCAGAGAACTGTTCGGGGCAGAAGATCAATTACTTTTAAGGTTGGATTGGAGTGATAGTACAGGGAGTAGGGCATTTGCTTTATATGTGGCTGACCCAGGTTCAATTCCCTGACATCGCCATAGTATCCTGAGCACTGTCAGAAGAAATTCCTGAGTGCAGAGCCAGGAATAATACCCTGAGCATCACTGGGTGTGACCCAAAAAGCCAAAATCATCATCATCATCATCATCATCATCATCATCCTCCTCCTCCTAAGAAGGGAAAAGAAAATCGATGACACTCCATGACTACAGTCCCACTAAGACTAGCTCCTTTTTGATTCAGCTAATAAACTAATTCCTCATAACCCCCTATCCAAACTAGGAACTCATGGTTCTCTGCAACAGAGGTCCCTTTGTTTTCTTCTTAGCAGGTACTATTGTCTGTCACCCATGCTAGAATGTAAACTCAACAAAGGTAAAGATCGTCCATTTCCATCTTCTTCTCCATTATACCATTGTGACTAGCACAACATCAACATTAGAAATAAAATAGATGCTCATTAAGTATTTGGTGAATGAATTGAATGTGCTGCAATTTTTTTAAATTTGAGAATCAGTCAAACTATGAATTTCCAGTCCCACCCCTCATCCTTCGTTCCCCCCCCCCCCCACAAAAAAAAATCAACAGGTAATATCTCTAGTACAAGTCAAGGGATTCAAAGGCAACAGAAACTGAGAAACTTCAGTAGAAGTTTACCACAGAGGCAGATGGCGACTGGGGGAGATACTGGGATACTCTGTTGGAGAGTGTAATGCTAGAATGTTTTCTGTGTAAAAACCCTACCTTTAATAGTTTTGTAAACTACAGTGACTAAAATATTAAAGAAAAAAGAAAACTAAACTGGGAATATAGTTTAACAATAAAACACACACTCTGTCCCTCTGGGAGAGCCCGGCAAGCTACCGAGGGTATTTCACCCACACAGCAAGCTACCTGTGACATACTGAATATGCCAAACACAGTAACAACAAGTCTCACAACAGACACATTACTGGGCCCGCTTGAGCAAATCGATGAACGGGAGAACAATGCTACGCCTCACATATACAAAGTTCTGAGTTTAACCTTAGTAATCCTCCCTTCACCCAAATATTTCTAGCTATTTTTCAAAAAGTACCACTCACACTTAGAATCAGTAATTACATGTATAAAAATAAGGCAAACCAAAGAAATGTTCATTCTTGTTTCTCTCCAGAGAAAACGAAAGTGTACATCTGCTTGCACACAAACATGCACATCTTAGAAAGGTTGACTGTACAATGCCCATACTGAGAATGGGGTAGGTATGACACACAAAAACAAATGTATATGACATCTGGGAGAAATAGTCTGTCAAACAGTAATGTGAGTTCAGTTAACTCTGGACAAAATGAATTTGCAAAGATGTAATTAATATGGTCTTCATATTATTTCGATCAGCACTTTCACTTTGACAAAAATCAATAAAACAACGAAAAGATAACTTGGATAAAATGTGAAGGCAATAAAAGAGGATTGAGGAAGAGAGGGAAAAAAAGGAAGGGAGAGAATTTGGAGGGTTATTTATTCTATTTACCTGAACTTCCCCATTTATAAAATGCATATTAACAGTAGATACCTAGAACAGAGAGGGGGAACCTATTTTCTGCCAAGGGTTATTTGGATATTTATATCATTCATGGGCCATACAATACAGGCAGATGGGCTTCAGGCAGCCCGTAAGAAGGATACACATCCTGTCGTGTTCTAGGATCAGGCTACATGATTTCATGTGGCCTGAAGGATGGATAATCTCTACTAGTAAACTAGAAGGATTACTGTGAAGACAATATTATAAACTGCTTAGAAACGTGCCTGCATGGTATAATTGTTATAAAAATGTGGCAAGATATATTTTTCATGTACATACCACCATTCTTAAACATTTATACATCTCTAGATCTATTTAAAAGCTGTACATTAAGTGATAAAAAGGTTATTCAGTGGTGGGAATATAGGTGGTTTTGTTTGCATGCTCTTTTTGATGGTGTCAGGGATGGAGCCCCGCCAAAGCATGGGCTCTCCAATGAGCCACATTCCCAACCCTCCAGGTGACTCTGGGACTGCGTAAGAAAAGAAGACTGTTCCAAAGTACATGTTCTTAATTAGCCCACTATACTAAATCAGTGAATCATTTTATCTGCCATAAAAAAAAATGAGATGAGGCTGGATAAACAGTATAGCAGGTAGGGTGCTTGCTTTAATCCCTGGCACAGCATATGATCCCCGAGCACTACCAGGAAAGATCCCTGAGCAGAGCCAGGAGTAAACCCTGAGCACCTGCAGGTGTGGCCCAAAAACCAAGGAGGGGGTTGGGAGAGACTTGCTGATATGATAAAGGGTGATAAATGAGCTCAAAGAGCAAATATAATAGTGATATTAGATAAAATTACCTATGGTCATGGACCTTTCATTATATAAAAACTATACACCTATAGGAACAAAAGATTAAAAAGGCTAAACAAGCTTTACTTTCCTGGAATTACAAAAATTTTATAAGTAACAACTGCAGCTTTCCAATGAGGACATCTATGCTCCAATTAATTGGCATTCTCTGGATTAATGACATTTTCACATGTTCTTCTTCTGAGTTTTGACTCTGACCCCAATACCTCCTGTGGCTAATTCTTTTAGTTCTTGATACAACTTTACTTTCTCAGTGAAAGTCCTTTGCTTATTCCCAAATCTTGTATTAGGTATAACTCTCCATTATTCTCTCTAGGAGCACGTGCCTCTTTTCTTCACAGTACTTCTCAAATCTGAAAATGCTTGTTTAAAAGTCTTTATCCCCTCCATAAAACCTACCATTTTCAGAAAAATAAGAGACCACATTATTTTATCTTTGAAGATAAGCATGACTCTTGCAACATAACAGACCCTGATTAAATATTTGGATAGATGAATAAATGAACCATTTTATATCTGACATTAATTGCTAACATGTACTGAGCAATTATGCTACAGAAACAAATGTACATAACATTTAATTCTTATACTAACTCTCCAATATATTGTGTTATTATCCTCACTAAACAGAAAACTGAAGCAGAGAGGTTTAATAACTTGTCTGATATCACAGTCAAGTAAAAGCGGAATTCAACAGTAATTCTGATTCTACCTCTTAAATACTATGTCTCAGCTGCTGTGACCTACCAAAGTTACTTTTACAGTAAGTCTTTTCTCTGAGGCAATCAATTATAAGCTTTCTGGTGTGAACATGGCCGGGTGCAGATCACTTTACCAGGTAAACCCAGGCCCTCACATTAAGTAAGACTTAACCACTCAGCTACATCCCCAGTGGCAATGAATTTTTCAACTCTACTTCCAAATAAATACTTCACAGGATCAAATGTGTACTTCCTACCATAAAACTTTCTTCAGAATACTAGAAAAAAAATCATCATAAAGATATGCCAACTGTAGCACCAGGCATTTACCTCAGCAGTGGAGCAATTCCCTTGTATTATAAAGCCCTGGGTTTGATGACTTGGAAACTCGGTGAGGAATGCTGGAATATACACCAAGTGTACAACATTCCCTATATATCTTCTGAACTACCAGGTACAAATCAATTTTAAAAGGCCATGGAAGAAGCACCTAAGACATTTTCCATTTCTCTCACTCGAGAGTTTCTACCTAAGGGGACAGACTAAGATCTAAGGCTAAAAGTTCCTGAGTCAAGGTTAACAGAATGTTAAAATAATTTTCATCTTAAAATGCACAGGTTTTTCTTTGTTCTGCATATTTTAAAGCCAAATAAAATTTAAGATAGAAAACTACAACAAAAAGCCATCTAAATTTTTCTTCATTTCCCTTCTCATTTTTAACACACTAAATTTTAATAATAAAATTAAACAATGTCTACCCTATAACAACAACATGACACATCAGACTCTATAATTTCTCCTCTCAAACAAAACTACAAATTCTAGTACTTCTTTCACAATCACACTTCAATTCCTGGTTATCATATAGTTCCCTCAGTCCCCTGAGCACTGCCAAGGGTGCCCCATCCCATCTCTCAAAAATAATTTCAAATGAACAAAACAAATATTCTTACCAACTGAACTTCACCAAAAGCACCTCTTCCAATAACTTTTACAACATCATAGTCTTCTGCCTTCATCTGTAGACCTCTGATTTTTTTAACTATTTTCTCATCTACAATTTAAAAAAATTGTTTTTGTCAAATCAATTATATTTATAAAAAATTTTAGAAACTCACCATAATTGTAAGTAAGTTTTTATTGTAAGAAATTGAACTTGGGGTATGGGGGATGGGAGGGATACTGGGACCTGTGGTGGTGGAAAATGGGCACTGGTAGAGGGATGGGTGTTTGATCATTGCACAATTGAAACCCAAGCACAAAAATTTGTAAATCTACAACTGTACCTTATGGTGTTTCACTAACAAAAATTTTTTTTAAAAAATGTAAATGATGGAGAATGGGCACTGGTGGAGGGATGGGTACTGGATCATTGTATAACTGAAAACCAAGCACAAAAATTTGTAAGTCTACAACTGTACCTCACGGTGTTTCACTAATAAAAATTTTAAAAAAAAAGAAGAAATTGGACTTTAGGGGCTGGAGCAATAGAGCAGCGGGTAGGGTGTTTGCCTGGCACGCAGCTGACCTAGGTTCGATTCCCAGCATCCCATATGGTCCCCCGAGCACCTCCAGGAGTAATTCCTGAGTGCATGAACCAGGAGTAACTGCCGTACATCGCCAAGTGTGACCCAAAAAGCAAAAAAAAAAAAAAACCTGGACTTTAATCTTCAGTTACATCTATAAGGTTTTTTGATTGGCTACGTTGGGGCCTGGGCTGGAGAGATAGCACAGCGGGTAGGGCATTCGCCTTACAAGCGGCCAACATGGCCGACCCGAGTTTGATTCCTCCGCCCCTCTCGGAGAGCCCGGCAAGCTACCGAGAGTATTCGATATGCCAGACACAGTAACAACAAAGTCTCCAATGGAGATGTTACTGGGCCCGCTCGAGCAAATCGACAATCAACGGGAGGGCCTTTACCTTTACCTTTACGTTGGGGCCAATCATGGGACTGTTACATTGGGAGGGTTATAATTAGAGTAAACATAAATCTCTTATTGAAATAGTTATACTAAGGTTAAATATACTTACATCTATTTAAAAAATTATCTATATTCTTGTTTTTCCTCAAAGCAGGAAAATCCAAATCAAGGACCAATGAATTTAAGCCATCCTGTTTAACAAAACATAAAGAGAAAGAAGAGTTATTATTTTCAACCTTCCAAAATTTATCTTTAAAATTGTATCATATGCTGTTTCCCGCTGAGTAAATTATCAATTCACTTTGATGTCAAATTACCCACTGATTCCATATTCAATAGCTTTAGTTTTCTGTCTCTGCTACAAACAACTTGGGCTAACTGTATACCATGCTTCTCTTTGTTATTTTAAGTTAAAAAAAAAAGTAATTTAAAATATATACATCCACTACTGTTTTTCCGGTCAGATGGCTTCTTTTTCTTTCACTGTTCAGTAAAATTTCACCATGATTTTAACTTTAAGAAATAATAACATACAGGGGCTGGAGAGATAATACAAAGTTGAACAAACTTGCTTGCATTACATTTAGCTAACCCATTAGATTCTAGCATTGTATGATCCCCCATGAATCACCAGATACTGCAATAGAGGACGGACCCCAAGCACCACAGGGTGTGTGCTGGTGGCTTCCTATCCCCAGCATCACTGGGATGGCAAGGTAATCCAAGGCACCACAGGGCTCCAGAAGTACCGTCCCCTTAGGACCTCATATTCAACCAAAGCCTGGCTACCCAAAAATAACCGAGAGGGATATCTGGACTTTCTGAGTAGCGACTGGGAGGACCCAAAATAATTATACTTAGAAAAAGAAGAAAAGAAATAACATCCAGACTAAGTTAATTCCCATGCAAACAAGAATTAATTTTCTGTCTAGTACATAGAGAGCAGGTGGAGCGATAGCACAGTGCTAGGGCATTTGCCCTGCATGCAGCCAGCTGGGCCAACCCAGGTTGGTTCCTCTACCCCTTTTGGAGAGCCCGGCAAGCTACCGAGAGTATCTCGCCCGCCCGGCAAAGCCTGGCAAGCTCCCCATGACGCATGCGATATGCCAAACATAGTAAAAACAAGTCTCACAATGGAGACGTTACTGGGCCCGCTCAAGCAAATAGATGGACAATGGGAGGACAGTGCTACAATGCTACATAGAACAGAAACCCCCAAATGACACTATCCTTAAAGGAGCTCAGCCTCAAAACTAAGTTTCCTGTGAAGAATATGAGAATAGTATAATACGTGGGCTGGAGCGATAGCACAGCAGGTCGGGCGTTTGCTTTGCACACAGCCAATATGGCCGACCCGGATTCAATTTCTCCGCCCGTCTTGGAGAGTCCGGCAAGCTACTGAGAGTATCTCGCCCACACGGCAAAGCCTGGCAAGCTACCCATGATGTATTCAATATGCCAAACACAGTAACAAGTTTCACAATGTTACTGGGCCCACTCGAGCAAATCGATGAACAATGGGAGGACAGTGATATTGACAGTATAATACATACTTTAGATTCATATTTTCAATTTTCTGTATTTTCCAAACTTTAAAAACAAACATGCACTGAATTTTTTATCAAAACATAAAAATTAGGGGCTGGAGGGGCTGGAGCAATAGTACAGCAGGTAGGGCACAGAGGGTAGGGCATTTGCCTTGCAAGCGGCCGACCTGAGTTCAATTTCCAGCATCCCATATGGTTCCCTGAGAGCCGCCAGGAGTAATTCCTGAGTGCAGAGCCAGGAATAACCCCTGTGCATTGCCGGGTGTGACCCAAAAAAAAAAAAATTAGGGGCTGGAACAATAGTACAGTAAGTAAGGCGTTTGCCTTGCATGCAGCCAACCTGGATTCAATTCCCAGCTCCCATATGGTCCCCCGAGCACCGCCAGGAGTAATTCCTGAGTGCATGAGTCAGAAGTAACTCCTGTACATCGCTGGGTGGGGCACAAAAAGCCAAAAAATAAAAAAAAAAAGAAAACACATAAAATCAAAAATATAAACTCACTAGGATGGGAAAAGTCTCAAGATCCTCTTACCCAGACCTTTAATGAGGGAGGGAGGGAGGGAGGGAGGGAGGGAGGGAGGGAGGGAGGGAGGGAGGGAGGGAGGGAGGAAGGAAGGAAGGAAGGAAGGAAGGAAGGAAGGAAGGAAGGAAGGAAGGAAGACTGAGAAGAATTCTGGAGATTGGAACAGAGAAGGCACTGGCTGTACAGGCAGTCAACCCTGGCTATTTCCCCAGCAGCAAAAGGTCCCTTGAGCCCCACAAGGAACAACCTCTGAGCATAGAGCTAGGAGGATCCCCTGAGCACTGCCAGGTATGGCCCTCCTCCCCTCAAAATCTAGAAAAACTTTTATACTAACACAGAGTAAGCACGACACTACTGGAATACAGAGAAATATAAACACATGTCAGTATGTTTCCAGTTGCAGGAGGTCCAAAGTATAACTTAATACTTCTGATCTCATGGTGGTTGGTGATCTTAAGTTCTATATAATTCAAGGGCCAACCAAAATGCAAAACTTAGAAAGGTAAGTTGAAGTTCTAATTCTAGGAGGGTCCTGGGAATTTTGGCGGTAGGTAGTAAGTACCATAACTGTACATCAATACTATTAACTTAAACACAGCTGTAATCATGTTACCTAAATTACAATTTAAAAATGTTAAAGAATTGCTTATATTTATATACCACATATAAAGAAACAAACTGGAATAGACAATATCCAGTGAACTTTACAAACGCTTAGACTCTGAGGACAGAACAGAAGGATATTGACACTTTTGAGATGAGTTGGTGTGATAACAATGTATCCCTAAAACTTACTATTTAAGTTCTTGTAAACCACTCCTACCTCAAAAGATGTTTAAAGAAAGAAATGCACATACTGTGTTTATTATTCAGTTATATTTAATATTTCTAATTTTCTTTTTTTGTTTCATTTTGTTTTTTGTATTTCGGACTAGGTCTGCAGTGCTCAGTGCCAATTCCTGACTCTGCCCCCAGGGATCACTCCTGGAGGGCTCAGGGAACCCTATGAGGTGCCAAGATCAACCACGTACAAGGCAAACACCCTACCCTTGGTACTATCACTCCAGCACCTAAATTTTTAATTTTTAATCATTAAAAGAATGTCAATACATCATAAAAAATACCAATTATAAAATGGATATCTAAAAAAATTAGATTTAGCTCACTTTTTATTTTCTTTTTAAATAAGTTATATTTCTTTTTATAATGAGCGATAGCACAGCGGGTAGGGCGTTCGCCTTACAAGCAGCCAACATGGCCGACCCGAGTTCGATTCCTCCGCCCCTCTCGGAGAGCCCGGCAAGCTACCGAGAGTATTCGATATGCCAGACACAGTAACAACAAAGTCTCCAATGGAGACGTTACTGGGCCCGCTCGAGCAAATCGACGATCAACGGGAGGGCCTTTACCTTTACCTTACCTTTACAATACATATTACTTATAAAATACTTATCAAAAAATATATCTCCTTAAAGGTACTTTTTTTTTCATTTTCTGTATTTTAAGAGTAGAATATTGAGCCAGAGATTCTGGTTAGAGCCCTCACACGACAAGTCCCCCAAGAGACCCTTAAGAATGGAGCCAAGGTGTGGCCCAATCTCCCTTGACCCCAAAGAGTCTTGTACTTCTTCCTTTTGTCTTTTACATTACCAAGTAACTGCCTCTGAATTGCTAATATTCCCTCTAAGGTATCACTGGAGCTCCCTTTTTAAATTCCTTTTCCTATTTTGTTCTCAGCTTCTCATCATTTCTTACCCTAAAACTAGTTCCCTACCTTTTATCAAGCCCTGCTTCTTCTGCTTCTTCAATTCCTCTATATTCTATTATCAAGCCGTTAATTTTCTTGAAAATTTAATCTATATACTCTATGCTCTTTGACCATCTGGTCCCACCAAACTTTTCCAAACTTAACTTGCACTAGTTGATGAATTTCACTCACATTTGCTCTAGATGTGTATACTGTTGGTATAGACATAAGTAGTTATAAGTAGTTATATAATACGCCTAGCGGGCACTTGATAACGTGATTAGCCCAAATGTAAATGTTCTATAAATACAAATATACCATGAATTTTAAAAACTTAGGATTCAGAATGGGCTGGAGCGATAGCACAGTGGTAGGGCGTTTGCCTTGCACACAGCCAAGATGGCCGACTCGAGTTCAATTCCTCCGCCCCTCTAGGAGAGCCCGGCAAGCTACCGAGAGTATCTCACCAGCAGGGCAGAGCCTGACAAGCTACCCGTGATGTATTCGATATGCCAAACACAGTGACAACAAAAGTCTCCAATAGAGACGTTACTGGGCCCACTCGAGCAAATCGATGAACAACAGGAGGGCAGTGATACAGTGATACAGGACTTAGAATAAGAATATAAAATATCTCATTAACAATTTATAATATTGATATTGAAGTGAACTTCAATTACATTTAATTAAATATATTAAAACTGGGTTGGAGCAATAGCACAGCTGTTTGCCTTACATTCAGCCAACCCGGGTTCAATTCCTTCGTTCCTCTCGGAGAGCCCAGCAAGCTCCCCGTGGCATATTTGATATGCCAAACACAGTAACAACAAGTCTCACAATGGAGATGTACTGGTGCCCACTCAAGCAAATCAATGAACAACGGGGGGACAGTGCTACAGTGCAGTGCTATATTAAAACTATCTTATCCTTCCAAGTTTGTGATTACAGCTATTAGAAAAATTGTACTAACGTGACTTAAATCATGTAGGATAGACTAGACTTAGTTTCATAAAATGCAACTATATGTGGAGGTCATAAAAAAACCTTTAAAACTTGCCTTAAAATAATTTTATTTAATATTTATTACCAGTACTGGCCAGAGAGATAGTAAGGTACTTGTCGTCGATGAACCAAGTTCAATTCTTGGAATCCCATTAATTCTCCTGAGCACTACTAGGAGTGATCCCTAAATTCAGAGCCAGGAGAAAGCCCCTGAGCACTGCTGGATGTGGCCAAATCTCCCACCCCAAATGTATTACTAGTAAATGTTTGATTTGTATACTTATTACACAGACCTACAATATGTACACCCCAAACCATCGCAGAAATTTCTCCTATCTTGAGTGGGCAAAGTTTAAGAACCCTTAGATGAAATAAAGTCACCTTCACACTAATTTTTCTAACACTGTAACTCTGCTCATACCTTTCTTTAATCACAGAATATCAGAGAACATTTAACACTTAGCATTTTTTGACAGGCAATCAAGTACCATGACTGAGGGCTAGGAGAAAATGTTCTGCATGTTTAATACCTGCCAAACCTTATCACTGATTCAAAGTTAAATTCTGATTCAAAGTTAAATGCATCATTATTTCCATAAAACCTTCTATACCCAATCAGGATAAAAATTCCCCTTCTGAATATCTTTATATTACATAGTCTTTAAGAAAGATGTTACTCTGTACTTAGGATATTTACATCCACAATCTTTTGTATTTATTACCTGTAAATTTCCGTGTGAAATACTTTAAATTCAATGATTCCTCTAAAAGGTTTCTGTCATAATACTTTACAGAGCACACCTTCAAATATTAAATCAGGTATCAACACAATCATCTAAGATTAATGAACAACTGGAGGACAGGGCTACAGTGCTAGTTTTTGAAACACACCTGGTAATGTTCAGGGCTTATTCCTCCCACTGTGCTTAGCAAACACTCCTGGAAAGGCAAAATGTCCTACCCACTGTACTATCTCTCTGTCCCCAAGTCATTTTAACCCTATCCGGTGAAACAGAAAGGTAACTCAGTAAGGATCCATGCTTTCTCAAGTTGAGGACATCTGAGCAGTATCACAGCCCAATGTGTAATATATTGGTTTATACTGGAGAACTAAGCAAATGAGTAACTTTATGATAATAGAAACCAGCTCTTAATACTGGAAAAAGAAGCATTTGTATGGGGGTGGGGGGAGAGGGGAAAGGAGGAATATAAGAGAAGAAAAAGAAAGGAGACTAGAACACTTCACAAATTTGCAAGTCATCCTTGCGCAGAGGCCATGCTAATCTTCTCTGTATTGTTCCAATTTTAGTATATGTGCTGCCGAAGCGAGCACAAAAGAAAGGGGACTAGAATGAACACACAGAATTGGTCTGAAATTAGAACAATCTTTACGTCATGGATTTCAATATAGAAACACAGTAATATGGCTATAGGTGTGTATTTACCCATATTAATGCTTCACTGATCTACCAAAAGGGTGTTATTGTTTCATCTAGGAAGATACTGGAAGAATGACTGGCCCAGTACCCAGATCATGATTTTGATTTAATATGCTGCACAGAAAGGAAGTAGGGTTCCTTGGAGAAATGGCAGGTTCTGGGAATAGCAAAATTTTTAAATGAGTCTGTAACATGTTATGCCAAAAGTAGGTGTTAAAAAGGCACTACATATATTTGTGTTACATCAACCAATCACAGAACAGGAGCAATGTACTAGGGGTATGTAAAATATAAACACTAGGAGAGATGGTATAAAAGCACCAGTCTGGATTATTTCTTTCAACTTCCTGTGACTTGATAATTATTTTGAGATCAAAGCTTACAAGAAAAAGAAGTACACAAGAGTGGTAGAAACATGTCAAAAGGAAATAAATATAAGTCAGCTTGAAAGAGTTCCCAGTGGCAAATCTGGAACAATCTGAGCATTAAAATAAACAATGATAGGGTCAGGAGCGGGCCCAATGGCTAAACTACCTGCCTTCTTGGCAAGAGTCAAAGTTCAATTCCCGGTACCACCCTCATGTGCTGAACATGATCCTGATTGCACTGCTGTTGTGCCCGGTGGCTCTGCTGTCTGGAATCCCTACGGCATGAGAAATTTTCAGCTGCACCCCAGTCAGATAGATGCAAACCCCGGCAAGCACTGCAACTAAAATGACTTGTGTCACTGTGGCCAGATGTGCAACCCCCTGGGCAAGCATGTGTGTAAGCAGTGCAGCAGTCTGGTGAAGAATGCAGGGATGCTGTGACCACAACTAAAGGAATGCAGCCTCCAGTGGGCACCCGGGCAGCCTCAGTAGTGCAAGCATCACCTGATGTGTGATCCACAGCGAGTACAACTAAATGTTCAAGCACCACCACCAAGCATGTGTGTCACCCCCAACCACAGCAACAAATCACAAGAAGGAAGAGTAAATGACAGTTATGTACTACATCCCACTGCTCAGGAATTAGTGACACAAATTTATGTTAGTTAAGGAGTTAACTTGCTTTTCTTATTTTGTTTTGGTTTTGGTTTGGAGGCTACACCTGAAGGTGTTCAGGGGTTACTCCTAGCTCAGCACTATGGAATTATTCATGGCAGTCTTGGGGACCATATGAGATGCCAGAAATTGAACCCAGATAGGTGACATGCGAGGCAAATGCCCTACCCGCTGTACTATTGTTCAAGCCCCTAACTTGCTTTTTAAATAGTAAAATGTCAAGTGAAAAGTGTAAGAGTAACTAAATCAGAATAATATTTTGAAAGCAACATGGAAAAAATTTAGGTGAGAAATATCAATAGATGCTACAGCAGATATAAAAGAAATACAAGAATTTTACATAGAGTCAAAGTGTCTCTCCACAAAATGCTTTATTATAAAGGAAAGAACAACAGGAGAAATTCAGCCCAAAAAAACTTTTAATCAAGTAATCAGAGTCAATACTACCTATTGTATAAACTACATGCCACCACATAGGAGTCATTAAAAACACATCACTTCTGTTAAACAGCAGTCAAAAATATGTAAGGGAGGAACTTGTACTCTTTAAAGCCACAAACAGCATGAAAGTCAAGAAACCCTGAGAAACTGTTCCAAACTAAAAGAAACTGAAGAGACATCAGAGCTGGATGTACTGAATGATCTTGGACTGGATCCTTTTGTTCTAAAGAATACTGTTTGAGGAACTGACAAAATACACAAGCAAAGCATATAGGGAAGTTTTCAAATTTTCTAAGTTAGAAATTGTTTCAAAATTGTCAAGTAATAGTTTATTTTTAAATCACTTGAAGGTACATTTCTGACTCAGAACTTTTGAATTTCCTATGTTTCATTATGTTAATTATTCCAAGTCTACCAGGTCTTCATTTTAAAATCATCTTTTTAAGGAAACTTTAAAAACAACTTTCCTTTTTGTTGCTGTTTGTTCATTTGCTTGTTTGAGGGCCACACAGAGAGGTGCCCAGGGATGCTCCTGGCTAGATGTTCTAGATGTTCAGGGGACCATGCAGTGCCATGGATCAAATAGAGCTCCAGCATGCAAAACATGTGTTCCGGTCTATTAAGTTATATCTAATATCTAACCTTTAAACATTTCAATCTTCATGTGAATTCTACTTTTTTTTCTTAACATAAATATCTCACAGATAATTATTATTTGCTTCCCATTAAATGCAAACTAACAGAAGGGAATTTTCATCTGTTTTTGTTTATCATTACATTCTCAGAACTTAAATCTAGGAGTGACACATACTAGTTGTTAAACAAATATTAAGTGGCTAGATGTACAAAGTCCTTGAAACACAAAGCACTTGAAAGATATAATTACAGGAGTCAGAGAGACAGTACAGCATGTAGGGCTCTTGCCTTGGAGTGATCCCTGAGCACAGAGCCAGGATAAGCCTGGAATATTGCTGGGTGTAGCCACAAAACAAAAGCAAACAAGCAAACAAAAACATATATATATACACACATGTAATTACAAAGTTCACTATTCGCATTCATAGAAACTAGACACAGGTTGTTTCTAAAAAGAAAAAAATCTCTACTATTAACTTAATAGTTCTAGGATGTATCAACACCTGTATCTTCTGCATAAATAAACAAGCTACTTGCTGTACGCTGAGAGCTTAGTGAACTACCCTATTTCCATCAAAAAACAAAGTTGTAATACTGAAGCAGTTAACACAGCAAGAAAATACATGCAGATGTAAAGTATAAACTCTCTAAAAGCTGACAGATAAGTACTGACTGCGTAAGATTTGATTTTTAATGCAAATATGTAAAGGGATCAAATTTTGCGCTTTTCGTTTTTAGTCTGGGTTTTTTGGGTGAGTGGAGGAGTGGGATAGAAGCAACAACAATAAACTAGCACTTAAATAGTCAACAGTGCAAATCTAGAGACATATGGTCTGGTATTTACATTTCTCTGAAAAATTACCAAGACCATAATTACGCTAACCACAACTATATCAATTAAAAGTATTATAAAACATGCTGAATAGGGGCCAAAGAGATAGTACAGCAGAAAAGATGCTTGCTTTTGCACAGGGCTGACCCAGGTTCTATTCCCTATGGTTTCCTAACCACTGCCAGGAATATGCCCTGAGCATCACTAGGTGTGGCCCATAATGTCGATCTGCTTCATTTTGGCAATGAATTACACATAAATTTACATATTCATCAAATTATAATTTTCAACAGAAATAGTACAAATTTGGGTTCTAGAACTTGGAAATCTAATTTAGTACTTCTCTCCTGCAGCTGGCAAAAAATAAAAAAATTACCAAAATACAATGTAAAATGCAAAAATCTGGTTTATCATTCCTAAGTGTGGAACCAATGTTCTTATTGTAAAAATATGTAACACTAATTGAAAGGTGAGAAATAACTGAAAATATATTCTAGGCTTTTTCTAGAATCTGTATATGTGTATATAATTTCTAAAAATATCCTTGGCTACCTAGATGGTAGCAACTCAGAAAATTCTTCCATTGAAAAATTAATAGTAAGTAATATACAACGTAGCTAATAGAAAACTACAGAAATCCCGCACTCCCCGTGAAGTATTCGATATGCCAGACACAGTAACAACAAAGTCTCCAATGGAGACGTTACTGGGCCCGCTCAAGCAAATCGACGAACAACGGGAGGGCCTTTACCTTTACCTTTTACATATAAGGTATGTTATTACATGAGTTAACATATTTAAATGAACAGGAAAAAACTACTTAATCACTCAATCAGCACCTCAGAATAACAATAATAATCTCACAATTCAAGATAGCAACTAAAAACATTACCACAAATACTTTTGCTGTTCTCACTATACCAATTTTGGTTGGCATATATTCCTTGTGTATATACTCTATAAAGGAGATAATTCAGACTTTGTACATACTAGAGTTTTTTGTGATTATTTACCGAAAAATAGTATCTAAGAATACCTAAAATATCATATGAACAGTTTCAGATTTTGTTTAACTAGTACATTTGTTGGTACCAAACAATTTTTTGGCACCAATATGATTTTTATACTGTATTTCATGAATAAAATTTAAAAAATAAGACTTCATTCTCCAGAGTTAAATGCGATCAAATCGAGTATTCACAGAAAAAAGAATACAAACTATATAAAATTTTGCTTTACCAGTTTTTAAGGGCTGGAGCTTTAGCACAGCGGTAGGGTGTTTTGTCTTGCACATGGCTGACCCAGGTTCAATTCCTACGTCCCTCTCAAGAGAGCTCGGCAAACTACCGAGAGTAAACTGTCCACACGGCAGAGCCTGGCAAGCTCCCCATGGAGTATCTGATATGCCAGAAACAGTAACAAGTCTCACAATGGAGACGTTACTGGTGCCCACTCGAGCAAATCGATGAAAAACTAATGGAAGAACAGTGCTACAGTTTTTAAATAGAAGGTACACCCACCAGTGCTGGGGAAGAAGGTTGCTGGGAGGTGGGCAGACAGGTCAGGTATGAGAGGAAGGGAAGGAGAGGCAGAAAAGCAGAAGGAGAAAGAAAGAAGAGAGAGAATGCTATACTAAGAACACCCAATGCTTTCTTGAAATTAGGGCCGCTATGTGCTCTACCATTTGAGTAATATTCCCAGGCTAATTCTGCTTTTCAGGGTTGCTAGTTAGAATACTGTTGAAATCTACTTATAAAAGAAAGCAGAGTTCAGAGAGACAGTACAATGCCCAGATTCAATCCCTGGCATCCTATATGGTCCCCTGGGCACTGCCAGGAGTAACTCTTGAGGATAGCCAGGTATGGCCCCAAAATAAAAATAAACACACGGGGTTGGAGAGATAGCACAGCGGGTAGGGCGTTTGCCTTGCACACGGCCAACCCAGGTGTGATTCCCAGCATCCCATATGGTCCGCTGAGCACCACCAGGAGTAACTCCTGAGTGCAGAGCCAGGAGTAACCCCTGTGCATCACCAGGTGTGATCCAAAAAGCAAAAATAAATAAATAAACAAACACACAAAAAGAAAGTCATGGGATGGGGCTGGAGACATAGTACAATGGGTAAGGCACTTGGCACTACATAGGGCAAACATGGGTTTGATCCCTGGTATTCCATATTGTTCCCAGAACACCGCCAGGAGTGACTCTTGAGCACAGGGAATAACTCCTGAGCATTGCCGAATGTGGTCCCAAAACCAAAAATAAAACAAAATAGTTAGAAAGTCATCTCATAATTAAACCTGACCAATACCTTAGCACTCATGAATCACTATTTGGTATGCACCATTAAAGACATCTTCAAATAACTAAACCATATTCTAGCATGTATAAAGTGAAACAAATGTAATGCTTAACATATGAATGCCCTTGAAAAGAACATTTTTCTCCTCAAATAGTATAGTCAAAATCCTTTGTACAATTAAAAAAGCTAAAAGAAAAAAGGCAAATTACTAACAAGACATTAAAAAAAAAAACTAGGCAAGGTACCAAGGATGTGACAGTATGGTAAAATAAATGTCATGGACAAGACAGATGGTACAGAGAGAAAGGCACTTGCCTTGCACATGGCCAAAGCCAATTTGGTCCCAGACACCTCATGTGATCCCTGAGCACAGTCAGGAGTCACTCCTAAACAGAGTGAGAAACAGCTCCTGTGTTCTGTCAAACGTGGCACAAATAACTGTCCCTAACCCATATGACCCCCCACCCCACCCCAAAAAAAGACTATGCCTTACATGTGTGACGCTCTGGATTCAATCCCTGGCACCACAAAAATACATAAAAATAATTCTTAAAAGTTACTCAAAATCGTCTTCAACTGGTAGCGCTCAAACTTGAGAAGGGGGAAATGTAGGAAAGTACTATAAAAGCAAAAGAGGAGTGCTACATACATCAAATATCAGAGGCTGGAAGAGGGGGAAACAATACATAGGACCATGCACAAAATGAAAAGTCAGTTTATACATTTGCGTATATAATCTAAAGATGTTTTTATAGTTTAGAGGGGCAAGTAGGACCTTTGCATGCATAAGGTATAAGATTTGATCCCCAGTCCCAAAAATGTTTTTCTTAATTCTCCTTGTTAAATTTACATCTATACTTTGTCAATAAAGACAAAAACCAAGTCAGGTTTATAAAATAATAACAACTACATTAGAGACGCTATAGCTTGGTAACTGAGCAGTAGGGAATGACATATTCCTCCACAGTACTTCCTGTATTTCAAAAAAGAAAAGACGCTACAAAAGAAAAGGTTACACAAACAAGGGCTTACTCTCAACAGTTCTGGCATTTGTCTCTTTCACCACTGATCTTCTTTTTCAAGTATGCAATCAGTTAGGAAATAACAAGTAAAACAGGTTCTGAACAACCAGACTTTGAAGATATTCTGCCGTAACAGATTACAAAAATTAGATTCCTTTAAGTAGCATTTTACGTGATCATGTATTTTAAGTAATTCTTGGCACTCTAAAGCTCATGTAATGTATTCTGTTACAACTGTTATCATGTCGGAACAGTTAAAAAAAGAGAATGAAATAAAAAAAACAAATTTTCTCAATGAATTGAGAGTCAGGAATAAACTAAAAGTGGCTTGTCTTCAAGTCCATATTCTCTTTTATGCAGAAATTTCACTCACTTGCCCTTGATATTTCTTTGTTTGCTTATTTTCACTCTGGAGAAACCTGTTTTCTCTCTTGAATACATGCTTCTCCCTTTCTCTCCCCTAATATCTTTCTTAATAAGTTCCAATAAAAAACTATTTTTCTTCACACACACACCCTCCACTCCAAAGAATACACTAAAAGTACAAAGTACAAGTACTCTAATCCTAACTACAACAAATCAAAGCTAACCATACATAAAATGAAACATCCAACTGATGGACACAAACATAATTTGAAGACTTATTTAATTAAACAAAGTCTTCAGAATAATCATCATCTATATTATAAACCAAGGGTTGAATTGCCACTAGCCTAGGATTTACTGTTGTTTTGAACTTCTCATTCCTTGTTAACTGAAGAAGCAACCTTAACAATTTAGTAGACACTTGTACAAGATACACCTATCTATGTAAAAAGATTAATCTATAACTAAAAGGTATTTAAGAATTAAAGATTTAAGACAAAGGCATTAGAAAGGAATGAATTAGCAAAAAGTGTGATCTGGGGTCAGGAAGATTTGAAAAGGAGTATATATGACCTCTAACACTACTATCAGATCATCTAACCTCTAAACCTTAATAGGCTCCCTAACCACTTTATTTCAGTGCTACTCACAATCCCTTTATGTTCATGTTCTATAAAGTACCACATACTTATGAGGTCAATCACACACAGCAAAAGGATCAAACTGTTTACAAGAAAAACAACCACATCCTAGAACAAAATTCAAGACCATTTATAGTCATACAGAAATAAATATCTAGCACCCAAAAGGGTAAAATTGGCAGTATCTGACAACCATGAAAAATTACCATGTAAACCAAGAAACAGGAAAATTCCACACAGACTAACTAGGAAAAAAAGCAATTGTAAGGCAGGGGAGATAGTACAGGACATTAGGTGCTTGCCTTGCACGCGGCTTACTCTGGTGCAAACCACAGGATTGCATATGGTCTCCCAAGTAATACCAAGGAACACTTCTGAATACAGAGTCAAAAACCATCTCTGAAAACCACCCTACAAAGGTTCAGATGAGACACACCATCACTCCTTCTCCACCCCTTCCACAGGTGGGGCCTGTGCTGGCGGGCATCACAGCACCCAGGCTCAACCTGTGCCATATAAACGTTTCCATGCCACAGCTCTTGAAGCACGTGGCCACGCAAGGGACAATGTAACAAAACAACTCAACAGATAACACACTGCCTAGTTATTCTTCCTGTCATTTGGTGAAGATGGATAGAGAAGAAAGAGAGCAGCTGAAACAGGCAGAGAAGAAAGAGAGCAACCTCAGCTTAATCCCTCCGCATCTTCCAGGGTGTCCAACTACAAAGACCACCAGCACAGCAAGAATACTCAAAAACAAATGGGGGGAAATACATGAAATTCATCAAGCTCAATGCATGAAACCAGAATCACCAAAGACATCAGCAATACCAGTATATCCTCAGCAATGTCTTCAGTGACATTGATGAGGATGTTCAACAAGTTTAAAATATGACTCTAGAGCCTAAGTCCAGAAGCACTATTATGTTCTCTCTGTCAGCTGCTATTTTTATGAAGGCAGTGTTATCTATCAAAGAAAGTGTGCATAACAGAGAGTAAGGTTCTTAGCTTAAATGGCGACATATAATTTGATGATATAGGATGATACTATATACAATGGAACAATTTCATGTTTACGTTACAAATATCATTAAGTATTTTCTTCTATATATTGCTATAAAATAATATATATCGCTATACTGTTTTATATATTGTAATATATGTCAACAACACTGAAAATTGTTTATAAAAAGCACTTTTTGGTGGTCTAAAATTTTAAACATTATCAAGGGTACGACAGGGTCTTCTGATTTAATTCAGTATTACTGATTTATAATTACAGAGTATCACTTCATCTGGGGGTAGGTGCCCTCACCTAGCATTGCTCAGGGACTAGTTCCAACTCAGAACTTTGGGGATCATTTCAATGAACATTCTTGGGACCATGCACTTCCAGAGATCAAACTAAGGTCTCCCGTTCAATTATTTTTCAATGCAGAATAGTCATACTATTTTAGAGAGTTTTACCCAAATGTCCTAACATGATTAAAAGAAAAAAAAAGACAAAAATAAAAAACTACACCCACAAAGGTTAAACGAGTTCTCAGGGTTGAAGCAATAGTACAGTACTTGCATATGGTCAAACCCGGGTTTGATCCAGGCATCCCATATGGTCCCCCAAGCACCACCAGGAGTAATTCCTTGGTGCAGAGCCAGGAGTAACCCTTGAGCATCACCGCAGGTGACCCAAAAAGCCAAAATCAACCTAAAGGAATTTTAGGATGAAGAAGCTAAAAACCACTAACAGAAAAAAAATCTGAAATCTGAATACTGATTTAATACTCAGAAAGCGGAAATCCTTTTTATGTTTAAACATTTTATTACTTCTCTAAAACAGCATTCCAGTTTTTCTAAAATTAAAAGTTACCAATTTTTATAGAGCCTAAAATATTATTTTAAAAAACAAGCATGATAATGATGAAAGAACTCTATCTTAGAATTCTACACTACCTTAAAACTATAAACATACCTCTCTACTCCCTCTCTACTCCTGCTTTCGTTTTTTTTTTCTTTTATTTGTAGAGGCAAATCATTTAACCTCTACAAACCTCAGTTTCCTCCTCATTCAGGAAAACATGAAAAAATAACATCAGCCCTTCATTTTTCAGACTGTTTTAACAAATGAGACAACATATAAAAATACGCTGTAAGGGAAACCATAGTGACAGTATAGTGGCTAAGGTGTTTGCCTTGCATGCAGCAGACCCAGGTTTAATCCCCAGCACCCCAAAAGGTCCCCCACTAAGCCCAACAGGAATTATCCCTGAGCATAGAGCCAGAAGTATACCCTCAACACTGCTGGATATGCCACTCACCCCAAATAAATGTCCAATAAGAAACTAAATCTAATAGATAAAAATTGTTTGGCTACAGAAAAAAATATCTTCACTGAAATAACTCTATCCCATTATACTATCAGATACATGCCACTTAGATTCCTAATCGTAATATGCCTTTAATACAAAAAGCAAGAGATTTCTTCTTAAAAATGCAGAGTAGGCAACTAACTCAGTTCTATCAAAAGGGAGTCATGATTTGTGGTCAATCAAGAATTGTGATGATTGTGAGATGGAAGGATGATCACTGACACTGTCCTCCCTTTGTTCATCAATTTGCTTGAGTGGGCACCAGTCTCCATTGTGAGACTTGTTGTTACTATTTTTGGCATATCGAATATGCCATGGGGAACTTGCCAGGTTCTGCCTTGCGGGTGGGATACTCTCAGTAGCTTGCCAAGCTCTCCGAGAGGGACAAAGGAATCTAACCTAGGTTGGCCTCATGCAAGCCAAACACCCTACCCTCTTGCGCCAGCCCCCAAAGGATAATAGAACTCTAAATTTCTGTTCTGATCAAAGCCAGGTAATAGCAGAAACTACAGCTAAATCTATGATCACAGGAAATAAAGCAGATTTGAAAGTGGGCAAAATAATGTAGATAGAACTAAAGTGACACTGAAACATCTGTGGTATAACCAAATAGAAACAGCTCTGAATTTGTGGAGCTAGCTCAGCAGCAAGTTTTCAAACTGAAAAGTTAATGAGTGTATAAATGAAAAAGTACAAATGATAACAGATACAAAATTTAAATATCAAAAAATGTTTAAAATAAAGGCTAAATAAGCAAAGAAAGCAGGGGCAGCGAAGAAACATGGGCAGAAACAATAAGGCGACCTCACTGCTGTTAGAGAAATCAAATGAAGACAGAAATTTTAGGTGTTTTTTTTTATTTTTGGGTTACACCCGGCGATGCACAGGGGTTACTCCTGGCTCATGCACTTAGGAATTATTCCTGGCAGTGCTCAGGGGACCATATGGGATGTTGAGAATCGAACCCGGGTCAGCCGCGTGCAAAGCAAACGCCCTACCCACTGTGCTATTGCTCTAGCCCCGAAGACAGCAATTTTAGAAGTGTCAATACTTCTAAACTAAGTGGACAGCTATAGTCTATGAGGAGTAAGTAGAAAATCAGACAATCAAAAGGAAATCTGGGATCATCCTCACTGAAGATGGAGGGAGAAGAAGCTAGAAAGAATGGAGACTACTTTCTAGGTGTATTTTATTTGGTTTAGGTGAGACACCTGACTTAGTTTAGCAAAATGAGATCAGAACTAAGAGAAAGGCTAGACAGTTACCAGCAAGGAGAACAAAATCCAAGTTGGAAAATCATTCAGCCTGAGATAGAATGACGGAGACATTATCACCCACTGAAACAGAAGGAACGGAAGAACAAACGGTACTGAAAAGATAAAATTGGTGAGTCAAATAATAAGAAATTTAAGGGATCTCCTTTTAATGTCTTGTGTTTTCTCATGAAGTTAGAAGGACCATCTGTGGAGAAGAGTTTGTTTCTTATACTTAAAATAGCCTCCTTAGGAAGGTGAAAGAATTGCTCAGCTGCTCTGGCAGCTCTTACAAGGACTGCAGACCTATCTGGGTAGGTTAAGTGCTCTGTTTTGTTTTCACTCTATCAGTGCTCAACAAACATCATTTGTGTAGCCAAGAGAGACAATATGATTCAAACTCCAGGTTTTTCCAGATGTCTGAGACAAGAAATTCAACAGGGCAAGGGAACTGGATTCTGGCAAGCGGTAAGAACAATGGATTTCAGTATGCAGTGATGGTCAATAGAACCTTGTCTGCTTATAAGAAAACTATTTGTGCAGGTCTCAGATATCAATGAACAGATTTAATAAAAAGGATAATACAGTAGTGTCAGAAGCAGAGTGTTTAAGAGTGAAGTTGATTTCAAGTAATGGTGAGATTCAGAGTAGATTCATGAAAATAAATAAATGAGCTACCTGAAAAATAAAGACCACCAAGGTGAGTAAACTGTGAAGCCAGAGTCCCATGGTACACTGTGCTTACACTGAAATTGGGTCTGAGAGATGAACTAAATGGGCTGGAGCACTGCAAGGTCATACAAACCTCAACAACAGTAACTGTAACAAAAGTTTTTTCAGACTCATTAAGTAAAATGAGAAGAAAACTTCCTCCTGCCTTTTTCTATGTTGAGTTTAATGTAGACAGTAAAAGGTGTAACTTCCTCAAAAGACTGGAGCGATAGCACAGTGAGTAGGGCGTTTGCCTTGCACATGGCCGACCCAGGTTGATTCCCAATATCCCATATGGTTCCCTGAGCACCACCAGGAGTAATTCCTGAATGCACAGCCAGGAGTAACCCCTGAGCATAGCTGGGTTTGACCAAAAAAAAAAAAAAAATGGGTGTTTAACATAGATAAAAGTGGCATTTCAACAAAGCATTTGAAGATGCTGAAACTTAGAACACAGGAAATTTTTGAAAAGGAAAGGAAGATAGAGGAAAAAGAAAGAGAAGAGTTATTCACAAAAGCTTGTATTTGGGGCAGGAAAGGGCAACAATGAAAAGTAATTCCATAGGGTCTCTTAACAGGAAAGTAGCCACGAATTCTCAAGATTCTAGAACAAGGATTCTTAAACGTTTTCTACTCATGACCCCTTTTCACTTTAGAATTTTTATGCAACACTAGATATACATAAAAGGCATAAAAATCAATCACCTACTGAAAATAAATCATAAATTTACACTGAAACAAAATTTTCATATCCTCCATATTGAATTTGCACAAACTTCTATGAGTTCACAATCCACAGTTCAAGCCAGGCTCTTTTAAAATCCAGAAAAGTCTAACTTTAGTGTGAAAAAAGACTCAGACCTCTTTTGCAAGCTTTCATCTGGAAGGAACCAAAGCAAGTTTGGATTAACTGGTAATTGGAGAGTGAGTGGAGGGAATAGGTAAGGCACCTGGAATTGCACACAACTGACCCTGTTCAATCCCAAGCAATACAGATGGTCCCCTGAGTACCTCTTGGAGAGATCCCTCATCACAGAGTCAGGGGCAAGCCCTCATCACTGTCAGGTGCGTCTCTCTCTCCCTTGCAAAAAAAAATAAATTAAAAAGTTTGGACAAAAAAAAAGTTTGGACGAAATGTACTGACTCATGGCTACAGAGAGAAGAGAATCAGGCAAAGCTGTATTTGCTAGGCTTGATATGAAAGAACTTAGGAAAGTTCTAATTAACTTTTTCCTTTTTAATTAGTGAAATAATTAGTGAAATAAGACATGCCTTATTTGGAATTGGTGACCTGTTTTTAAAAAGGAATAAATTAAGAGTATTTAACATTTAGAGTCAACCAACCATCATTTTTTCCCCACCCCTAAAATGCAACATATCCCATGTATAGACAACCAGCTGGGAATCAGAGTAACCTTTTGCTAAAGCTTCTGAAACGTATATAAATTACTATTAGTTCTATTTTTGAAACTAAAAGAGAAATAACACTGAATACTACAAAACTACATGAGATGATCAATAATCTCACTGTATATGTAACCTTAGCTATACAATCTATGTAAGACACAATACTGTATACCTTAAACACATTGCAATGCTTAGCATCAATTATAATATTTAAAACAGAACCTTTCTGGCAGAGATGTAGTCTCAGCAGCAGAGCATTTGCCTTGCATGTACTCAGCTCTGGGCTGGAGCAATAGCACAGAGGGTAGGGTGTTTTTGCCTTGCATGTGGCTGACCCAGGTTTGATTCCTCCACCCCTCTCGGAGAGCCCAGCAAGCTACCGAGAGTATCTCACCCACACAGCAAAGCCTGGCAAGCTACCCGTGACATATTCGACATGCCAAAAACAGTAACAAGTCTCACAATTTGTTGTGAGACGCTACTGGTGCCCGCTCGAGCAAATGAATAAAGAGAGGAGAGTGCTACAGTGCTACAGTATTCAGATCTGGGTTTGATTCCCGGCAATACCAAAGAAACCCAAACAAAAATAAAACAAAACAACTAAAACAGAAAGGAAAAAAATTAACTTTAAAGGACTTAGACCCCATTACTTAAAACCTGGAAGATTTTAGCTTCCAGACTGCCAATAAGTTAAGATATAAAAGCAAAAGGGGGGGAAGGGGCGGGAAATCTTGTTGCAACCCCAGAGGATATCCTGATTCTATTATATAATAATCACAATGCAATAAGATTATAATTGCTTCAAACAATTACAATAAAAGTACTATGTGAGCACAAAAGAGGAAAAAACTGCCTAAGGAAGGGGAAAGGGTTGCAAAGTAATTAAAGACCTCAGAAAGAAAACTTAAGTGTTATCTTAAAGGAAAACTAAAACCCAGGAATGACTGAAAACAGGTACGAAATTCCATATGCTATCAAATATTGAAATACAAGCATAAACAAAGGGAGATACTGGCTCTGTCCCCCATCTTTCCTGCAGCAAAGTTTATAGCAGACGAATACAAACAACCCAAATATCTATCAACATTAGAACAGTAAAATAAATTACAGCAAATCCAGTAACAGAAACCTCTGCAGCCTTGAAAAGAATTAGGAAAATTGTAGGTTCTGTCTGAAAGACCTGCAAATAAGTTTTAAAAGTAATTACAAAACAGAAGATATGGTATAGCTGCGCTTTTATTTTTCATAACTATCACTGTCACTGTCCTCCTGTTGTTCATCAATTTACTCGAGCGGGCATATTCATGTTTTTACACACACAGTAAACCAGAAATTGATATTGATATGCTTATAAAGTGGTTCCCTCTGAAAATGAAGATCAAGGAGAGAGGGATAAGAAGAGAATTTAATGACACTTGCATAATTTTTCTTGGTTTTAAAGGGGTTTTGTTTTTTTGTTTTGGTGACACACCCAGCAGTGCTTAGGAACCAAATCCAGGACTCTTGTAAGCAAAGCACGCAGTCCAGTTCTTTGAGTCAGTCCACTGACTCAATTTCTAATGTTTTAAATAAGCAGGTACTTATTTTGAATTTTTTAAATGTTTGCTTTTTTGGGTTTACATAATATGACATAGCAGGGAAGGAAAGGGAGCACTGCAGACAGAAATGAAGACAAACAATATAAAAGAACATGGTTATCAATTAAAGGACAGCTGCTTCTATCCCAGATGCTACTCCCTCCTTCTTAACCTCTATTTCAAAGCCTATCATTACTGAGACATAAAATCCATCAAGACTTTGCCCAGTTATTCTCCCTCGAATGACGAGCATTCAAAATAACTTTCCTTTAACTTCTAATGGAAGAGAAAGATGGGCACCAGAGCAACAGAGACTACTCATTACATGATAGAAAAGTCTATGAAGTCTAAGAAAAACACTGAAGGTTAAAAAAAAAAAAGCAGATGGAGCTGCAGAAACAGGACAGCAGATAGAGATCTTCCCGTGCACATGATCAACCCAGAATCGATTCCCAGCACCACATATGGTCCCCAAGTCCCTCCAGGAGTGATCTCTGAGTGAAACGTCAGGAGTTATGCCCTGAGCACCTCCATACATGGCCAAAAACAAAACAAATAAACAAACCCAGGAGGACATAAAACTCATTCCCTAATACACAGATAACACAAAACGGAACACAGGCATAAGCTATCACTTTAAGAAAATTGACTATTAATATATAACCTATTAACATTGGCTGCCAGTAGGATTCTGACATTCTCCTTATGGGAAGTGTCCTGGGGATACTTGGCTAATCAGGCTTGATGGTTTAATACAAAGCCCTATACAGTAGTACAGTGCTGGGTGCAACAAGGGCCACTGTGGCAGTATTTGACTCGAGGTGGGAGATAAGACTACAAAAGGATCACATCCAGCAGTAACTGGGGGTCCATGATATGCTGGGGGTCACCTGAGTTATCTCCCTAAACCCATTCACTTTAACTGTCCCTGAATATTAACGCACATTTTCCTAGCCTATAGAAATATGTATTCTGATTCCATGCGTGATGTTGTTAAATAGTTGTAAACAGACATATGATAGAACCTCAATAGCCAGATCCTAAGCCCCAAAACCAACTCTGAAATTACAGGATGCAAGAAAATTCAAGCTATTCATTAAGAGGTTATAAATGCGAATCATTTGCCATTATGCATACTACTTGTATATATTTTTCTATGCAATAAATTAAACTTTCCCTGATATGTCTAAAACCAAAATTCCCATCAGAGAACACAGCATAACTTTTGAAACTGGGAGCAATAATAACGGAAAGTATTTCAACTTGATGTACAGCTTCAAAATAACCCAACTAGTAGGCTCATTATCATGAGCAGGACAGGACTGACATAGCTCAGTAGGTTTATCCATTACTTAGAAGCAAAAGATAACCGTGCGAGGTCATATGTACATTTGTTTTAAATATTAAGGCTGTTGTATTTTTACTTTTTAAAAAAATAAAAAAGTAAAGTAATTTAATAGAAAAGATTGATAATACCAGTATGAGGACTTCATACTGATGGCAGTATCTAACATTGTAATACATGTATATCCTGACCCAGCAGTTCCAGTTCTAAGTGTACACCAGAAATATATATCAGATAGCCTTCGAAAGACATGTGCAACAAGTTACAGATTTATAATAGTTCCAAAATGAAAACATACAAATGCCTATCAAAAGGAGAACTGAAAATGATAGCATGTTTATGTACTGAAATATTATACATCAATAAATGTTCACACCTTAAGAATAAACTATGGGGGTATGGTGCCGCCAGCAGGTCAATCTGTACCTGTGAGGTGAGTGCGTCAACAGCCTCATGGAGACTCTTCAGACTTCCAGATACCCCAAAATTGCTGCTGTGCCTTTGGCCAGACCCCAAAAACTTGGGGCAAAGTTACCAAGAAAGTAAACGGCCAAAAGTTAGGTATGTGGGAGACACACCCACAAACCACCTCCGGCTCAGCTATATAATTGGAGGCATGGCCTCTCTGGTTCCTGATTGAACTGCTTAATGGCCATGATCCCAGAGACTCAGAAACAAATCTCGAAACCCAGTGGCTTTTGGCAGAAATGTGTCTGGTCCCTGCAGTAGGTTACCAGTGGTGGGACAACCCAGGTGGGAATAGGTTTTGTGCCTTGGCCTGTTCCCCCCGGCGGCCCAGGGGCCACCATCCTTCAGAGGCCACTGGACAGTCAGGTTTGGGCCCCCAGTGACAAGACACGCATGGCCTCACGGATGGGGGTGGAGCCAGTCCTGTCCTCCCCACCCCAACGAGACCCCACGTCATCGCCCAAGAATGGCCTCTCTGGCTCCTGATCAAGCTACTCAACGGCCATGATCCCAGAGACTCAGGAGCAAATCTTGAAGCCCAGTGGCTTTTGGCAGAAATCCCTCCAGATTTAAGTGTTAAAAATGGGAAAAAAAGTAAGGTGGAGTTCATGCACAATTCAATCAGCTAATCAGTGGCTGAATAAATAGCTGTACTCCTACATAAAAAAAAAAGAATAAACTATAAATACATACTACAACATAATGACAGTCACATATTACTATGCATGGAACAAAGTAAAAATTTTTTAAAGACTTGGCTTTTAAGTAGAGAAACTATTCAGAATAATCTATCAAAGAATCTGATTTATATCTGCATTCTATTTTTAAACTCTGGAACTGCCTATGGTACCCAAAAACCTCCTTTGACTGGTTAATTACCCTCTCCTCCCACAAAAACAAAACTAATTTAAAAACTCAAACTGGACCACACTCCTGGTACATTAGCATAAATCAAAATAACAAGCAAATTTAACAAGCACATAAAATGGGGCTTGGCATAATTTGTCATTCGCAAAATATACTAAAATGATCATAGTCACAAAAATAATACCAAGTATTTTTTAAGAAGATGGATAAATGAGGGGCCAGAGCGAGAGTACAGCGGGTAGGGTATTTGCCTTGCATGCAGCCGACCTGGATTTGATCCCTGGCGTCTCATGTGGTCCCCCAAGCACCACCAGGAGTAATTCCTGAGTGCAGAGCCAGGAGTGACCTCTGAGCATCACTGGGTGTCATCCAAAAAAGCAAAAAAAAAAAAAAGAGATGAAGAATTTTCTCCATACATAGTTGATGGAGTTGTGTAACAGTGCAAACACTTTCTTAAAAGTTAAACTTACCATATGACCTACCAATTCACTCTTTGAAATCTAGCCAAGAGAACTTGATGTCCACACATATGGTGAATTCATAAAAGAAATGCACTGTACAATGTAGGGCACTTGCACGCAGCCTACCTGGGTTGAATCCCTGGGATTCTAAGCACCTCCAGAATAATTCCTGAGTGCAAAGCCAGGAATAACCCCTAAGCATTTTCAGGTGTGATTCCACCAAAAAATAAAACAAAAAAATGTGTTATATCTATATGACAGGAAATTGTTCATTATTCAAAAGAAAAAATTATATATGCTACAACATAAATGAATACCAAAAGCACTATGTAAGGTAAAAGAAGTTAGAATGAACAACTATATATTTTATGACTCTACTTATATGAAAATTTTAGAAAAGAAAAGGTTGCAGAGATAAGAACCAGATGAATAATTGGCTAGACTGGGAAGTCAAAACCGATGCAAATATGCTAAAGGGAATTTGGAGTAAAATGAGTTGTGGTGATGGTTATATAACTGTATAAACTTACTGAATTTCAATATACTGTATGTTTATAATGGGTGAATTCTGTACTTGGTAACTTATAGCTCAATAAAAAGATCTAGTAAACAATGACACCTAGTTTCAACACCTTCTGACTACTCTTCAGGGCAAATTCCAAGAGCAAATAAGAGATTGAAACATGCTTTGTCAATTGTATTACACCTGTAGACCATTTTTACTCAACCAACAATTATCAAAGACTTACTTAGATGCAAGAAATAGATCTACTTTAACTGAACACACCAGTAAGTATGTAAGAAAAAACACTGTAACTCTAAATTACCTTCTTTCTATAACATTTTTATTGATGTATCACAATTTACAGTGATACTATAATAACTGCTTTACACCTTCAATGTTACTGCACCATACCCTCCTTTAAAGAGTCAATAGCAATTCCCCAAGTCCCTCTTCATCCCCTACCTTTGCCACCTCAGTTTTCAGTTCTATAAGCAATATCTGAGGGCTTGTTAAATGTTTTTATTGGTTTTGGTTTTGAGTCCACACCTGTGTTCCAGTGCTTAGAGGTCACTCTCAAAGTTGCTCTGAAGACCATACCATGTGGGGGACCAAACCCAGGCTTCCATATGCAAAGCATGTATTCCAGCCCTTTGAGTCACTCCCAGCCCAATTAAAATTGTTTTAAATGATACAAATGTAGTAACACTTAAGTATTTTGTTTTATTAGAAAAAGTAATTTATAAATATGAACAATAACCATTTTAAAGTTAAATAAAAATATTAGTAATCAGAATACTTGACAGAATCTGAAATAGTATCAAACAATCATTTGAAAGTAGAGGCAGAGGGTGAAAAAATAATTCATAGTGGCCCAGAGCAATAGTACAGTGGGTAAGATACTTGGCTAGCATGCAGTCACCTAGAATTTGATTCCCGGTACCACATACAATTACCTCAAGCCTCACCAGGAGTAATCCCTGAGCACTGACTGAGTCAGGAGTAACCAAAAAAACCCCAAATATCACATGCATAGTAACTTAAAATAACACTCCTGGTTCCTGGTCATAATCTCTCATGTCCTTTGGCTATGTTTTTTATTTAATAAAGAAATAACTGCTAATGTACTGGTTTAGAGAACTTCACCCTTTGAACATACCATCAGCATTCCACCTGAATTTATTCGAGAATTACTGTTCTACACTATCATCATCTAGGTATGACTATAAAAAAGAAGTAGCTATATTTAATGAGAAAAGTTGGCAGAGAAGGGAAACATGATGTATGATAAATGACAGGCTCTTCCCTAAACGCAACTGTCTTTACTTCACCTAAAACCCCTGAATAAATAGCTTAAAATGTTTCAGCACAAGTCCAGAGAAATAGTCCAGAGTTTATGGTACATGCCTTCAGGTTCAATTCCTGGCACTGCATGGCCTCCTAAGCATCACAGCGTATAGCCAGGTTTGGTCCTGGGGTCCCCAAGCACTGCCAGGGTAAACCTGATGGTCCTCAACAATGCAGGGCCCAAGCAGCACTGCATACTCAGGCCTAAACACAGAACTGATAGTCCAGTTAGCCCAGAATCACCAGGACAGGACCCTAAGTCCCCTAAGCATTACTTGATAGCCCCACTTCCAAAACTGTCTCAGAAAACCCAGAAAATATTCAGATCATAATTTACATTTCCTGCTTTATTTCCATTAATCTACCACTCAAATCCATCCTCTCTGCATATACAGATGTTTACACACCTTCCTTCCTATGATAAGTAAAAAATATGTGCCAGGAACATACATCTAAATATTTATTTGGGGAGTAGTTTACTATCTCTTCAAGTAGTGATATACTTCTACACGTTATCAGTCTTGTTATTTAAAAGAATTATTTGTTATTTCATTCAACAAATATTTACAGGACACACAATAGAAACACACACAAAAAAGCATGCTCTAAAAGAGCATTATTATGTCCATTACATAAACTCTAAAACCAAGAGGTATATAAAAAGACAGCACTCAGTTTACTAAACATTCTTTATCACAATCACCCAGGTTGTAAAGATAATGCCAAGCCTACCCTGGTTTGTTTCCATCAAAATTATAGTCAAGCACTGCTAGAGATGGTTTTGTATTCATTTCCAAGGCAATAAAAATAAAGAATTTTAAAAAGTAGTTCCAAGTCTATAATCTTTAAATTTAAAAAAAAAAAAAGACAGAAAGAAAAGAAAAGAGGTCCGGGAGATAATATAGACGGTAGGGCATGCTTTGCTGGCAGCCAACCCTAGAACCCACACAGCTCCCTGAGCCCTACTCTAAGCACTGAGGTATATGCCTCTCTCGCTGCCACGCAACATAAAAGAAAAGAAATGGAAAGAAGAAAAAATAAGCTCTCTGGCCAAGGAAATGGTGCAAAGGGCAAGCATGCACACTTTGCTCGCAGGCGGCCCAGGTGCGATCCCCAATTCTACATGGTCCCCCTAGCACTTGCTGGGACTCAACCCCCAGCAGCACTGCCAGGTGTGGCCCAAAATAAAAATAAAGAAAACCCCTGTGTTACTTCACAATTAAAAATCTCTACAACTCAAAAGAAAAAAAAAAGTCTAAAACTCTTTGACAGAGAATAAAGGACACTAGTGCATGCTAACTACAAAAAAGACATAAAGCACGTTAGATATCTGAACAACCCATACCTTACATCAAAATCCAAAATGAAGCCAACAGAAGCATAAGTCATTCTTAGACTTAAGACACATTTTAAAAATATTTTCACAATAAACCAGAAATGAATTAAATGAATCTTAGTATTTCCTTTCTGAGAGAGAAAGAGACACAGCAAGATACAATGAATCACAGATGGGGTTACTCTCATGATCCCAATGCTTTCCAAAAAGTAAATGAAGGTCACTTAGGTCAGCCAACTCCCAGAACTTAGAAAATCTATCATCTAAGTATACTTAGAAACAGGAGATAAGCAGAAATCAGTATGCCTCCAAATTCGAATATCAAGTGAGAAGAAATAGTTTTAGCAGAGTGAATCCCAAATGCCATCATGATTGCACATCAACTTAAACAATTTCAGTAGCTAACCACCAAAGGAAAACCTCAATTTGCTTCCCCCCCAAAAAACCTTTAAGTTGTTACTAGTTACTGATACTCCTCATCAATGGCATTCCCTTGAGACTGCTTGTATATATTTATTTGGATGTCTACACAGTCTTCGAGTCACTGAATATATTTTCCTCAAAAATTTCAAGAGAACCATGAAGATCAAATATACCATCATACCCTCTTCCCCCAAGTGCCACTCTCCAAAAGGGATGCTATATATATGACAGCACAGAGGGATCTGATAAGGAACAGTTGTACACCATGTCACTTTTTATCCAAATTCCATAAAACTGAAACAATTCTCTCAAGCAACAGAGGGTGAGGCGCTGGAGACCTCTGAGCACTGCCCAGGGGTTCCCCAGACATAGATTAGATGACCCCAGTGTTCCCCATCCCCTTGGGATCCAGGCAGCACCACATCCAAAGACCTCAGACCATCTGGCCTGGTAGTGACCAGGGTGTCCCCTGGGTCCCTGAGCCTTGCTTGGGAAGGCCCTTCCCCGACCTCCCCCCGACCAACCCCAACAAACACATTCAAAAAAAAAGTATGAAAAGAAAATTAAGAGGCTGGGGATGTGGTTCAAGTGATAGCACAGCCAGGAGTCTGTGCTAGTGGCCTCTGAGCACTGCCTGGAGTTACCTTAGTCCCACAGGTAACAAAATAATTTCAAGTATGGGCCAGAAAGATAGTACACAGATAAAGCACATGCAGCCAACCCCAATTCAATCCTAGTACCACCTCTGGTCCCCGGGGCACCATAACGAGTGATCCCTAAGCACAGAGTCAGAAGTAAGCTTTATCAGCACAGCCATGTGTGTCAAAAAAAAAAAAACAAGTTCAAGTATATGACAGTAATAAAGTCTCAGTAATAAGGTACATACAAATGATATGACTATGAGAATTCTTATAATCTTAACTGTATAAAAATTTCCATAATTAAAACTGACAAATAGAACAGAGAGGCGGGGTATGGCTCCCAGCAAGCACCCTGAGAAGAAAGTGGAGGGAAGAGGAAGGGAAGGGAGAAAGCAATCTCACTAGAACTCCACCCCTTCAAAAATTTTAAGCCCCCAAAAACTATACATTACTTGTAAACTCTTGTTTTCTTTTTTTTGGCGGGGGGGGGGGGGGTCATATTCACAGTGATCTATTCGTTTCCCTGTGCTCATTATGCATGTCTGGTGGTGCTCAGAGAACCTTATGCAGTGCTAGGCATTGAAGCGGCACCTGCCACACGAGAGGCAAGCATCTTACCCCCTGTACTCTCTCCACTCCCTGTTCGTAACTAAAGTTGTGTATGTCACTATTTCCTTAACTTAATCAACACTGAAAAGATATTTATGAATTCAATTTTTTTTATTTTAAAATGGCACTGCAGTACATAGGAGATATACTGCTCAAAACTCTTGAGAATCTAGGTCCTCACCCTTAAATCAAACACAATATCCTTTCTCAGCGAAAAACTACTATTCACATCAAAACGGATGAGCTGAAGTATCCGACCATCAGATCAGAGTTAATGGTACCATCATGTAAATTCTATCAAAAACTTGGTTTTCAGAGTTATTTATCTATCAAAAGTGTGTTGAGGGATTGTGAACCCATACTTTATAAAAGACTTAACTTCACATAGCACTTAAATTCTATACATTACTTTTTTAATCTTTCTAGCCAATTCATTTAAAATGTCCTTACTGCCAACAGCACCGTAAACCACAAAGCAACAACTTACTTATTTTCAAAAAGTGCCCCTCGAACAGGCAGACTGTGTGAGTGAGAAACAAACTGGGCAGGGGGTGGGTGGGAATTTGTAGGAATTGGTACCAATATTCATTTTAACCCTCGTCTACTGAAAAATAATTATGCTATAATTTCTGGCATCCTTCATCTTACTTTAGTCATCTCAGACAGCATGTTTTTTATTTTATTTGGGGGCACTGCTGAAGTGATTGGTATTTCTGAAACCCAATCATAAATAATTTTGTGATTTCATGGTGCGTAATAAAATTTGTTTTAATTCGATTTTAAAACAAAGATTTCCTGTCTGCCGAAACACAAGTTCTAAAGAAATTCTAAGAACCAAGAATGCTGTTCGGTAGTAAATGCAAGGCATTTGTGAGGCCTCTTAGTTCAATCACTGCCATGAAAAAAAAAATAGATAAAACTAACTCCACTTAAAACTATAAATATCCAAACTCTATTTCACAAAAGACAAATGTGTATAAGGGTGGGAGCAAAACAGGGCTTGAAGCTCATTCCCTGCTTGGGCCTGACACTGACAAGATCCTTGGCACTATATGGTCCCCTACTGGCACAGCCCTGGATCCTTCTACCCAAGCCCTGCACTGTGTGGCCCTTTTAGGTCCCTTCTCACATCCAGGAGAGCTGGGTAATCTCCAGGCACTGAAAAAACTAAGCAGCACAGCATCCTCAGGCCCTTGCACTGAACTGCTGGCCAGGTTGGCCAAAATTGCCCCAAGGAGCCTGGCCTCCAAGCACTGCTTGAATAACTCCCACCACCACCACCAAAAGAAGAAAACTGTGCATAAAGCAACTTTGCAAAGTTGATTCTATTTTTTATGTGTTTATTATATTCATACTTAAAACAGTGAAAGAAAATCAACATACAATCTAATTTTAACAATGCAAATAACCAACACCAAGATGAAAAAGTCTACGGCACCTGTAAGTATTAAACTTCTCATAAAGCTCAAGGGATAATGAATTAATCAAGTAAAGCCTTTGTACTCTGTCTCTGAAAACTGTTCATCACCTTTCAACCGCAGTCTTTCTGCTGCTAGTTTGTTTGTTTGTTTGTTGGTTGGACGAATGAGCTGTAAGCAGGAGGCATTCCCCACCGCAGGGCTCAGGGGAGGACCATGTGGAGCTGGGGTCTAACCAGGGGCTCCAGCTCTGAGTTATCTCCCCAGTGCTCAATATCAATCTTCAGTAATAGTCTACATAAATTTGAGTCCTAGGTTTATAACTACTATTTTAAATAGTAGAATAAAATCTCTAAGCACAGATACTGAGAAAGACATCTCCCCAGTGAAACCCTGACACACAAATCTTTCATTCTGCTTTGTTTTAGGGGCCACACTAGGGTGTACTCACTCCTGGCTCTACCTATGCTTGGGGTCACTCCTGCTGGTGCTCAGAGGACAATATATGGTGCCAGGGTCAAGCAAGAGTCAGCTACATGAAAGCTAGAGCCTCAACCCCTGCACTATCTCTCCAGATCCTAAAATACAAGCCTTTGCACCGTAATATTTAAGAAACATGAGAAAAGAAAAAGCATTAGTATTAATTGACAAAGCATTAGTATTAATTCAAAAGTCTCAGACACTGCAAAAGTCTACTGAAAATCCTTTTTTTAAAAAAGGGCAATACAGAAACAAAACTCTTATTTTTAAAACAATGCCAGAACTAAGAATCTGTCTCTACAAGAAGTATATATCCTTGTCATATTAATTTAAGAACCTATATAGAACAAGCCTCAGCAGACAAAAAAAAGTATATGAGAATCTACACAGATATAATCTAGAAATCCAGCTCTATCTGTGCTTGACAATGACGGCAAGCACAAACACTAACACCGCTCGTTTAAAATTCAGTACCTGGGCTCAATACCCAGAGAATAATAATGTTTAAGAAAACAATACAGCAAGAAACTGCTGCAGTAAAACCACTTATCTGTCAAAGGAAATGTGAAGCAATTAACAAAATATATGCTCACTGCTCAGAGAAATGACCTAAATTTAATGAGTACCACCAAACATCAAGCACTGAACTAAGTACTTTACAAATCAACTAATTTTTTTCCTACAAATACTCATTTTAACCCTAGTTTACTGAAAAATAATTAAACTGTAATTTCTGGCATACTTCATCTTACTTTTGTCATTTCAGACAGCATACACTTTATTTTTGGAGAGAGGGGTACACCCAGAGATGCTCAGGGCTTACTCCTGGCTCTGAGTTACCGATTACTCCCAGCTAGCTCAGGGCTCAGGATGCTGGGGACTGAACCAGGGTTGGCTATGTGAGGGCCAGACCCCTATCCTCTGTGCTACCACTCTAGTCCCTGTATACACTTTAAGTGATACACTGTGAAATCCTGAATGAAGTAACTTAGATTTATAACTGTTTTTATTAAACTATATTAGAGTTTTTCTCTGTTAAACACAAATACTTTCTATAGTAAAACCGAAAGAAAAACGTCACGTTCAATATAACAATGATCAATTGTAACATTCTGGTTAAAAAACATTTCGAATCTTTAAAGTGATACCAACCATAATTCATCAACAGTACAAGAAATGTTTTTATCACACTGTTAGAATTAATTCATAGTTTTCTTTTGGAAGGAAGAAAAAAGATCTTGAGTAGAAATTCATAACGAGTTATACACGAATGAGAATGTACACAGTAATGCCATCAAACTTTTAAACATCAAGAAAGGGTTAAAATGATAAAAAAAAGTAAGCTATCCCAATTTTATAAAATTAGCATATTCTACTATTTCATACAAGGAAATATATATATAATTTAAAACCAACATACTATGGCATGGTAAAATTTTAAAAACAATTTTCAGCTCATCAATTTGAAACAGAAGTACCAACAATCTCACTCCAAGAAAAAAAAAATTTTGGCACGGTAAGATTTGCAGCAATTCAAAACCATATATTTAATCAACTAAAAATAGCAGGAACAAATTCTGTTCACTCAGCAGCAACTGATGTCAATCCCTCACACCAGTAATATGTCATCTTAATAAAAATGTAAAATGTCTCGACTCCAACAGTCACACATAAATGAATGGACCAGAGTGTTCACTGAGATGTGATGATTCGACTGCCTAAAAAAACTGCCTTCTGTTTAAAAATTAAGAACTATTACGTGTATAAATAATATGCCCAAGCTCATACTAGCCCTAACAACGATGATTAATATCTGTAAAGACCCATTAAAGCGAAGTGCAAAAAAAAAAAAATTTATCTGGGGTTGCATATGAACCTGATAAATACTTGAGATTTGCTGTGCTATTTTTAACTGAACTTTCTGGCCTTGGGTCAAAGTTTTGCTAGCAAAATTCCAAAGTGAAAACGCTGGGGGAGAGAAGCCCACAGTCTTTGCTCTGGCTTAGGGAAAAGCTCAGCCCTTCGGGCAAGCACCCAAAGACCGGGAGTGCAGGTTTCCAGCAGGACCTCGACTGGGGGGGTGGTCCCGCCGCCCGGGCACAGGTGGAGAGCTCGCAGGCGAAGGCGCCCCGCCTGCTCCGTGGAAGAAAAGCGCATTCTGCCGCGTGCGCCCCCGACTCGCGCCCAGGGGAACTGAGTCACGCCGCGTGCGGGTGCGGGTGCGGGTGCGGGTGCGGGTGCCGGAACCTCCAGGGAACCTCCAGGGACGCCCCCCGCCCCCCCCCCGTTCCTGCAGCGGTCAGCCCGGCTGGAAAAAGGACCAGGGCGCTCCCTCGCGTCCCGGACAGTCCGCGAAGCGTGGTTCCTGGCAGGACAGGCAGGGGAGGACACCCCCTCACCCCCTAGGACCAACCTCACCCCCCCCAACCCCCGATTCCGATCCGCCCAGAGCGGACTCAAAAACATGAAGATCATCTACATCCCTCTCCGCTTCGGTCCGCCTCCCAGCCCCACGCCCTCTTCTCCCATCCGCGCACCTGGACCCCGGGCGGTGGGTGAGATACTAGAGGAATGGGGACGGGGGTGGGGAACCACGGGGGGGGGGAGGTGAGGGGTCCGAGAGAAAAAAAAACAAAACACACATTTTACAAGGGTCCGCGAGCCGCTTTTACGCCGCTATTAGTTTAGATCTCAAAACCCGGCTTGGGAACAAGGCACAATGGAGAGAGGGCTCCATGGAGCTCCAGCCCCGGGAAATCAAACTTCCCAGCACCAGCAGCAGCAGCAGCTGCAGCAGCAGCACAGAACTGAGCAGCAAGTAGGAGGATTTGAAAAGCAGACACGGCAAAGGAGGAAAAGGAGGAGAAAAAAAAAAAAAGAACACCAAAACGGTTTGCAACTTGGGGTTTCGCGCTCGCAGACGGAAGTGGAGAGAAGGAAGAGCAAGCCCCCGGGGGTCTCAGGTGGCGCAGGTGGGTGGGGGCCCCCTCCCCGCACTGCCGGCCGGTCGCGGGCAGGCGGAACCAGGAGCGGGAGCTGGCGGGGGCGGCGGCGGGAAGCGGCGGGGTGACACGCGCCCCGGGTGGGACGGGAAGGAGCCGGGGGCGGGGGGCAGGGGGCGGGGGACGGGGGAGGGTCTCCCCGCGCGGAAGCCCGGCGCGCGCGCCGGCACCTACCAGCAGGCTCTCCACGTTGATGGGGGAGCGCGGGTCTCGGATGAGCGCCTCCAGCTTCCTCTGGCGGCCGGCGCCCGCCCCGTCCCCCGCCGCGGCCTCGGGGGCGCCGGGCATTTTCGCCGCCGGCGGCGGGGGCCGGCTCATGCCGCAGCCGCGGGACACGCACGGAGGGGGCGCGCGCGCGCGCGCGGGAGCCCCGGCCGCGGGGTCGCTGCGGGGCCTGGGGAGGAGGCGGAGGCGGAGGCGTCGCCGCCGCCGCCGCCGCCGCGCCCCCCGCCCAACCGCCGGCTCCGGGCCGCCTTCCGCCCGGGCCCACCGAACGCCGGGAGAGCCCCGCGCCGGGCACCTCCGAGGCCGCTCGCTCCGAAGCCCGCGGCGGGTCCCGCAGGCCCCCCGGGGGGCGGCGGGCAGCGCACGGCCGCGTCCCCGCCCCTCCGGTTCGCGCCGCCCGCTCCGGCCGCTCCGCCGCGAGCTTTTTTCCCTCAGGACGCCCGAGGGCGGGAGCGGGGAAGTGGTGGCGGCGCCGCCGCCGCCACCGCCCCGGGGGCACCGGCCGCCCCGCCCTCGGAGGCGCCGGGAGGCTGGAGACCGGCTCCCCGCGCTACGGCCGCCGCCCGCCGCCTCCCATGGCCGTGCCCGGCCGCCCGCGCCCCACCAGCCCGCAAGCCCTTCACACACTCCCGCGCAGCGCCCGTCTCCGGCCGCGCGCAGCCGCTACCCACAAGCCCCTCCGCCCGCGGCCGCCGGCGCGCGCCCCCGCGCGCCCCGCCACGCCCCGCCCCGCGCGCACAGGCCCCGCCCCGCGCGCACAGGCCCCGCCCCCGAGGGCGCAGGTCCCGCCCCCCGCGCGCACCGCCCCCGCCCGACGGCCTCCGCCTGCTTTACCCCCTTTTCTCTCTCTCTCTCTCTTTCCCCTTTGATTTATTTATTTATTTTTTCCCTGTTTCTTCCTGTCTGCTGGGGCTACGCTTATTCTCCTTTCGGAGACTCCTTCCTCGCCCGCTTTCCTCTTCCCCCTTTTGGAGTTCTCAAGTGGGGGGGGGGGCGGTCAATGGCCAGGCTGCGGATCCCCGGCTGCCCGGACCCTTCGAACTGCAGCTGGGGGAGGGGAGAGTGCGCCCCGCCCCCGCCCCGGGATGGGAGGGTAAAGGGTGGCGGTCGGGGGGGGTGGGGCGGGGGAGAGATCTGGTTCCGCTCCCGCGCGTCCCTGCCGGGACCGACGACCCCGCGGGTCCCTCCGCCGCCGCGCCCGGGTGTGGTGGGGGTGGGGGCCGCCGCCGCCACCAGACTCCGGTTCGCGCCCGCCAGCACCGGCACCACCACCCAGCCCAGCTGACTCAACACACAGCTATGCGGGCCTCGCTCCGAACGCGCCAGAATCATAGCGACCGCTAGTCACTGCCGGCTCCCGCTGAGCTCTGCACTTGCAGAGGGCCCGAGTGGGCTCCCAGGAGGATGCGTGGGGGAAGGAGGGTGTGCAGCCTGGGCGTCGGAGTCTGGAAGCGAGCAAGAGGGGGTCGGAATCCGCGTCCCGGGGCGGGAAGGCCTTGCCTGAGCGCCTGCGGCCCCCGGGGCAGAAGTCCTGGAATCCCAAACCCTTTCTGGTCCTTCCCTAAGGCCCAGACTTCAACAGTAATCTTGAAGAGAACAACAAGGGGGGGGGGGGGGGGGTGGAAAATGCTTTTCATCCTCAGACCTTCCAGCGGTCCTTGCCTTTTGCGGGGCGGAAGAGGGGTGGTTATAGGGGGCCACTCCTCCACATTCCTGCCCTCTCCCGGCCTGGCCGTGCTATTGGCCAGATCCACCCCGGGCGCAATCTGAAAAATATGTGCCAAGAACTATAAAACTGTTCATTGAGCCCCTTTGACCCAGTAAACCCATTTAAGGAAGTACATTTCTAAGGAAATGATCCAACGGAGGGAGGGGGGGGGAACTTGCATAAAGATGTTTATAGCAGGGCTATTCAGAATGTTCGTAATGACCAAGACCTGAGAAGGAACCAGTTGTCCAAGAACTGCGAAATCGTCCAGTCAAAATCAGCAGAATCCTGGTGGTAGGCAGACTATGGCAAGTGCGAGAAATGTGGGCAAGTATATAAAAAAGATGCATCAGAAATTAAGTCCGGTGAAACAGTACATGCAAAATAGTTATTTAAAGCTGTAAAAAAAAAGTCGCCCTCAACTGGAGGGGAAGTAAGGTTGTGTATTTGCTGGTAAAACATGGTCAAGGGAATATTAAGATTTCAAAAACTGATACCTTTTGTTCCAAACGCAAAGGTGGACGAACCACTTTTTAAAAGCTGCCCTCTGCTTAGGCATTAAGTGGTAAAGAACCTTAAGAACTTTTCTCACCATTCTTTTAGAGGTAATTTTGCAGATAGGCAAATTAGTTCTAAAACCCTAAACCGCAAAAAAACGTTTCTAACCATTAAGTGTTCCAGGAGTCTCCTCTTTCATTTCAAGTTAAAGCCACATTTCCATGGAGAAAGGGCCTATGGCGAGGGGGACCAGAGTGATAATACAGTGTGTAAGGCGCTTGCCTTGCAGAACCCCAAAGGTCCCCTGAGCGTCCCCTGAGCGTTCTTTGAGATAAGGAGGAGTAAGCCCTGAGCAATGCCTGTTGTGCTCCCCCTCCAAAAAAGGGGAAGGGTAGCAAAAGGGCCTAGAGGAGCTAATACAGCTTTTCCCTTTCCACTTCAACCTCTAGCCAGCAGGTAAATATCTTAAATAGAATACACAAAGTAATAATGCATTCTCAGGTTCCGAATTACTTTCACAGTGACTGCATGTACTTTTTAACGGAGTTTGATATCAAATGCGGAACTTTATAACCTTACAGCTAAAAAACAAAGTATTGGCCAACAAAATACTGCATGCCTTCTCCTATGCTCCTTGATAAAGGGTAGAAAAGGGCATTAGTGTCAAAGATTTTTATCCAAGAACCACACCGTTGTTTACAGATAAAAAGAAAAGATTCCTCCGCCCTTCTCAGAGAGCCCGCAAGCTACCCAGAGTATATCGCCCTCCCGGCAAAGCCTGGCAAGCTCCCCATGACATGTTCAATATGCCAAAAACAGTAACAAAAAGTCTCACAATTTGTTGTGAGATGCTACTGGTGCCCGCTCTAGCAAATCCATGAACAGCAAGACAGTGCAGTGCAGTGCAGTGAAATCCCTTAATAAGTTATTTTTTTCTCTGGTTGTTAAAATTCTTCCTTACCCAAGTAATGCAGGCATGCATTCTTATAAAAGTTAAACCCCAAATATACAGCAATATGACTTCAAAAATTATTCTCCAAAATCTTCCTACACATCATGCCCCAATCTTTCAAGTGCTTCATCCAATCTTTTTCTCACCAATATAGCATTAAACCATAGCATAGGGTTTTGCAACTTGAACTTTTTTTTTTTTTTGGTTAATAACGTGAGGGGCGGGAAGAGAGAGAGTACAATGTCTGAAACAATCGCCTTGCAAACAGCCAACCCAGGTTCAATTCCTGGCATCCCATATGGTCCCCCAAACACCACCACGAGTAATTCCTGATCTCAGAATCAGAAATAACTTCTGAGCATTGCTGGGTTTGGCCCAAAAGCAAATTTTAAAAAATGATTAAGAAAATAATAATGTCTTAGGGTTTCTCTATGTTTATATAGAGTTTACATTGTCCTTTTCAATTGCTATAAACATTTTCATAATATGGGAGTACCATACTTTATCTCCCTCTATCTAGCACATAGTGGGTAAGAACAAACTTAAGACAGAGGATAGCCTGTCCTAAAATCTTGCTACTCTCACTAGAACTGAGTGTATCTATTTCGTCTCCAGCTGGTCCCCAATAAGTCTTACATGACATTATTGTTCTCTCAATGAAACAATGTTGCAGTTAGCATCCTTTAAGATGAATATAATTTAAATAGTTTTTATTCATGAAAGTGAAATTCTTGTCTCACAGGGTACTGATCTTTAAAGTGTTGCAAATTCTGTCAATGGTGTTCTTTGAAAAGATCACTGCAGGGCCAGAGATAGAACTCAATGGAAGGTGTGTTGCCCACTTTTGATCCCATGGAACCAAGCCCACAGCCAAGAGTAGTCCCAGTGCATCACAGGGTGTGGCCACCATCAAAACAAAAACCAACAACAAAACTACATCAGTTTACATTCTCACTATCAGTAAGGGACACTGCCAGTTTCCTGTTTTCTTTGCCAATATTACATGTTACAAATTTTTGAAATTTTTGTCATCTTAACAGGCAAATGGGTGTGCATCTTTTTATTTGTATTCCCTTCATTTTTACTGAAGATGAGTATTTCATGTTTTTAGTTCTTCTGAAATCACCCGGTCATATCTTCTATCCAGTAAAATTGCCTTATGCCTGTTGATTTACAGGAATTTTAGTCTTCATCTTTGATATTCCTTCTTATTGCAATAGTAAATTACATGTTAGAATTTGTAAATGTTTTCTTCTAACTTTCTAGCTTGTTGCTTGTCATCCAGTTTTGGCTTACTTATCTTTAATCACACCAAAACTTAAGCTTTTCATGAAGTCCAGTCTGTTCACATTTCCTTTTACAAACATCTAGGTTTTGTTTCTGGATTGGTAAAAAAAAAAAAATAAAATAAAACTCAATGATTGGGGGCATACAGAAGTTAAGTGGTCAGGTAGATAAAAGAGGTTCTGTTCCCGCAGTTGGTACTTGACCTGTCAGAAGGTCTTATAGGTATTGCTGGGGAGCTGATGTTAAACTGACACCAATCACTTAGCCATGATCTGGTTATGAAGAAGTTGTCACTGGCTATAAGGAAATGGCAGTTTTCTAAGAACACATTCCAAATAAACAGCTCCCTTGAATACTCACTCTGAGGAATTTAGCCCTGATTTTTACTGCTCTGTAACTCTGTCCCAAACTGGCTCCTTTCTTTTTAAGCAGGAACCATTGTCCCTGATGGTCCTGAGCCCATGTAAGACTGGTGGGAGCTTGGGAGAAAAAAAAATACACAACTTTGTTCAGGGTTTGAGGAGCTAGTTCAAAGAGCTGAAATATATGCTTTGCATGGGGGGGGGGGGGGGGGGACCCCTTCCAGAGTCCAGCTGGGAGTAGCTGCAGGGTGTGGCTTAAAACAACAACAACAACAACAAAAACTCACTTTGTTCAGGAAGAGCCAGGAGGAAATGGACACAGAGTACAGGGCATTTAAACAGGCCTAACCTATCAGTGTCTAAGGCATTGATTCTTCAGGGAGAGTCTGATCTGTCCACCCATCTCATCTGTCTATTTTTCTCTGTCTCTTCATTCCCAAACCATGGCTAAGTGATGGCTGTCAATTTAATGTCAATTTCCCAGCAATACCTATAAGACCATCTGACCCATCATGTACAAACTGAGGAAACAGGACCTCTTCTCCTTGCTACCTGAAGCTCCTCTTCTTGGTAATATTAAAATTTTAATGTGAGGAATCCACACCTTCCTCAGCAATTACCCTTTCCTGCAAATGCTATCTAATCTCTACACTCATAGACCTAGCTGGAGAAAGCCAGGACCTGTTTATTTGTTTTTGGTGATATTTGGAATTCAGTGATTTGAATGACAAAGACTATTCTGCTATTTAAAGGCTTCCTATGTACTAAGCAATATGCTTTAGAGACATTACCTTTTACTAATGGTAATAGTACTATATCTATTTCATAAATGATAAGAGATTCAGATACATAATGATGGAATGGATCAATGACTGTATGGATAGAAGGTTAGGTTAATAGCAATGATTAATCTGGGATGGTCTGAGCCTTACTAATAAAACAGGAAACCACTTTTCCCAGGTTGCTGCCTACTGCCAAACAACTCCCACTGGCATTGTAGTGAGATGCTTTAGTGCCACAGAAGCCAAGATTTAATAGCAATAAAGGAATGGATTCTCAATATAAAGCTGTCATTATTTCTGTAAACTCTACTACTATAAAGGGCACATAGGGTTTAATGGCCTATGAACTAGGGTTTCATCCTAAGTTTCATTCATGGGTCTTGTAATAACTCCCAGCATGAATAAGAAAATTTGCTGAACCTCTCTATGAGTCAGTTTTCTCATGCACAAAATAGAAATAATGAAGCTTGGTTGTCATTAAGTCTCCTTAAGATCTCCAGATGAAAGATATTGTGTGCGTCTAAGAGAAATTATTCATCTGTAATGCCATGAAGATTCTCAGAGAAGAAAGATCTAGTTATGGCTCGAAAGTACACTTGGAAGAAATTGTAAGTCACTCGAAAATATATGGACAAGTAGGTTAAGGAGCAATCCTAAAATATGTCTAAGATCCTGGAAAGCTCCGCTTTGCTTCTGGTCCTGCCAGTTTGGCAGGAGGCCTGATGTCATATCAGGCCATCTCATTTTCTCCATTAATGAGATAGAAATGCCCCCAGGATGCTTTGGGGGATTTCCCTACTCACAAACTTCCTTTGAATCCTGGATGATTATGCGTTAAATCCTCAGCCGGAAACCAGGTCTTTCTGCACTGTCCCCCCCACTTCCCATTTTAAAGGTTTCCTCTTCTATTCCTCTCCGCTTTTTCTCAGACTGATCTACTTGACCCTTCCCTTCTTTTCTCCCTGGGTAAACAGTCTCCATTCGTGTGCAATGCCATCTTTCCTTCCCTTCTCCACCAGACACAGTTAGAGCCGTCCTGAATGCAAGGCTGTTCTCTGAATGAATGGCTTGCCTCCTCCTGCATTCTGGGTCCCTGGCAGATTATGTTTCATTTAGGTTTGGTTTGGTTTTGAAGTCACACCTGATGGTGCTCAGGACTTACTCCTGGCTCTGTGCTCAGGGGTCACTCCTGGCTGGGCTCAGGGGACCATATGAGTGCTGGTGTTGGTGGCATGCAAGACACTTACCAACTGTACTATTTCTCTAGCTGGCAGCTGTTAATAAAATACTCAACAATGTATTTGAAATGTACACTTGAAAAGAGAAATAATCTTATTTCTATGTGTTTAATATTAATAGGTAGGTCTATTGAATGTCCAGAGCAAATGAGGGATTTCCCATCATCTTGTATTCATCATATGAAGATATCTTTCCTGCGATTCCACACTTCGGGGACTTTGATCAGAAGAACTATAAACTGTATAGGAGGCATAATTCATAGAGAAGGCCACGCTGTCTCCACCTCTGGGTTTTACTGTGCCATTCCATCTTCCCTGTCCCATTCCTGCCATTCTCCTAGAACTGCCCTGAAGGCACTCTCTTTCCACACTGGTTTCCTAAGTCCTCTTGGTTTTCTAAGTTCAACCTTAATTGTTTAATTTTGTTACAACAAGTAACTAAGTAGGGATTCTTCCCACATTGTTTTCTGTAAAAAAAAGTTCTGATTGCTGGGGCTGGAGTGATAGCACAGAGGGTAGGGCATTTGCCTTGCACACAGCCAATATGAGTTCGATTCCCAGCATCCCATATGGTCCCCTGAGCACCGCCAGGGGTAATTCCTGAGTGCAGAGCCAGGAGTAACCCCCGTGTATCACTGGGTGTGACCCAAAAAGAAAAAAAGTTCTGATTGTTATGCAGATATTGGTCACAATTATGTACACCTGAATGTTGTATAGGTAAAAAAAGGTAAAGGCCCTCCCGTTGATCGTCGATTTGCTCGAGCGGGCCCAGTAACGTCTCCATTGGAGACTTTGTTGTTACTGTGTTTGGCATATCGAATACTCTCGGTAGCTTGCCAGGCTCAGAATCTTATAATTCAATGATACTTTTTTAAAAATAAAATTAATTGAAACAGAAAAACCTTTAAACAACAGAAAATGACTGAATCGGTACTCAATGTTTGCTTAATAATGATGAAACGATACGAAGGATGTGTAAGAAAACACAAAATTGGTATTCAAGAAATATAAGTGGGGGCCTGGAGATTTTCAGTGGCAAACAGTCTGTATTACAAGCATGAGGCCTTTAAGTTCTAGCCCCTGAACTGCCCCACATGTGTTGAGTGTAATCCAGTGGCCACTGGCCACCCTTTGCAATCCCTGATACCAAACAAACTGTGTCATCACCAGTGCATTGCAATCAAGTGTGGTTTTCCTGACACACAACTAAGAGTGTGAGCTCTAAAACCAATTGTATGTGACCTCCACTTGCTAATGTTACAAAAAAACGACAAAGGGGGAGGAGAAAGGGGAGGGGAGAGAAGGGAAGAGGGGGGAAGAGGAAGGGAGGGTGAGAAGAGAAGAGGAGAGGAGAGGAAAAGAGAGGAGAGGAGAGGAAAGGAGAGGAGAGAAGAGAGGGGAGGGGAGGGGAGGAGAGGGGAGGGGAGTGGAGAGGAAGGGAGGGGAAGGGAGGGGGAGGGAAAGGAAATGGGGGGGAGACCAAAAGACAGCATACTAAGGTAACTCTAAGTTTCCTACACTAACAGATATCTTCTACACTAGGGATATGAAAAAGAAGGTTGCGTATGATCTGGGTCCTTAAGATTCAGTAGGGTTTGGAAGAGAGGAAGAAAGGAAGGGAGGGAGGGAGGGAGGGAGGGAGGGAGGGAGGGAGGGAGGGAGGGAGGAGAAAGACCAATCAGAGAGCTTGTATATATATGAGGTTAGAAAGTGAAGATCAGTCCCAGCTGAAGGAAAGCCTAGACCATGTTGTATTATGATTTGTGATGTCACGTGAACCATAACTGTCCCCCAGAATAGACTGCCATGGAAGATACAATGTGGGCACCTTATGATTTTGTCACCTTGTATGGGCATTGGGGGTCACCTTTGAGCAACTATGGGCATGTGGGGGTGACTCTTGGATCTCAATAGCAGTGTGAGGAAGCAAAATGGAAACAAAGCAGCTTGGGGGGCATTTTGGTAACCCACAGACTATCATTTGTAAATAGGTGGCTTATGACTGTGAGTAATTAAAAATGTGCAAAGCATATAAAGAAGAAGACAGCTGTAAAAGTGGTTGCTCATTAGAGGGATAACATTTAGTTCCCATAAAAGCTTGCTTTATTGTGAAATGAGAAACCACTTTAAACTTCCTGCCTTTGGAGAGGCACTTTGTTTGCTAAGGCTGCCTTGTAATATTCCATTTGCTGCTTTGGTTCTAAGTGAAGACAGGCCTCCATGTAATGAGCGCAGAGGAGACCAGCCCACTGGGTATTGAGATATGTGGCCAGCAGCATGTCAGGACCCACAGCTCCGGAGAAACTGTGGGTGGTGAATGAGGACATTACAGTAGAGTGGCTGAAACCTCATTCCGGGCCTAACTTTGCTGTGCGGCCTCAGACAAATTGACTTCCTGCCTGAGCTTCTGTTTCTCTCAGGTTTTTGTAAGAAACAAACTTGAGAAAGCTCATGCATCATTTGGCATTCTGAAAAGATGCTCCCTCTCACTCTCTCATTGGTCAGAAGCTGACAGGATCCCAGGCATTAATTCTTTTCCTATTCATTTATTCTCTCAGAAAAATTATCTATGTGCTGGTAACTGCAGTAAACAGCATAGAACTCACTCCAGTAGGCCCTGAATTAGGCTTATGATCTAAAGGAGGGCACTATATGATACAAATAATCATAAAAAAAATAAGCCACTAACAAAAGAAAATTATAATGATGCACTGATTTGGGGAGATCAGAGGTCAGGGAAAGTTCACAGGAAGGTAGTAATTCTGATGATATCTAAAAGACAAAGAATGGGCCAGAGAGATAGTACAATGGGTAGGGCACTTGCCTTGTACATGGTCAACCTTGGTTTGATCCCTGGCATAACATATGATCCTCCAAGCCTCAACGGGAAGTGAGTTTTGTTTGTTTTTGTTTGGAAAATTGGGGACATTTAATAACATTCTGGGCTCAACTTTCCTGTGATTTGCTTACAATGAAATCACACCAGGAAAGCTCCAGGTCCATGACAGGTTGTGAGGAGATCTATGTTCTCTTGAGCAGTGAAGTTGAGCCTGATCGGGTTTCAAGAGCTTTATTCTACTTGTCCACAACACTTCGTCTTTGCAGGGCTCTTTTTTACAAAGAACTTTTTTGCAGTCATTCTTGGAAGCTGGTTCATCTAAAAAATTTCTGGGTCAGATAGATGATTGTTCTATTGGTCTCAGAGCAAGGGCTCATTTTTCTCTTTTCTCTGAATAGGAGTTGCACCTTGAGACTGGGTTCCAGCTCTATTTCCACCCTTTGTGGGTCGTGTGACCTTGAGCAAGTCTCCTCACCTCGCTGAGTTCCACTTCCTCATCTATACAACCTTCCCCGCACAGTGGATTCTCCTGTTAACACAAGAAAACATGAAGACAAAGTGACATGAATAGAAAGCACATGATCCAAGTGTGTTCCCTTATATCCGGCTGGAGTCCCAGCTTGCACCAGGGGAAGGAGGAGGCGAGAGAGGGAGATGGCCACACAGCTAGCACCAATGAACCACTAAAGAGGAACAATGCCTTCTACCTGCTAGGCATTCATTGGTTATCTCTAAAAATGGACACACCTTTAAAAGTACAGAAGTAAGTCTGTTTGTCCCTGACCAGCAGGGGGAAAAAAAAATTCACTGAAAAAAAGAATTCACTGAAGCAAGTCCTTGGATGCTGAATGCAATGGGTTCAGAAGCAGGAAAAATGACGGCTGAAATGGTAACTCATTGAGGTGTGTATCACACGTCGTGCATGTGAGACCTGGTTCTACATCCCTGTACTCGAGGTTCCCCAAACACCACCCAGGGAGCCCCAGTGGTCCTGGTAGCCACCAAGCCCCTCTGGGTGTGGCCCTGGCTCCATTGAGCATGAGCTCACAACCATCAACAAGAAACAGTGGGTGGGAACATCAGGAAAATGAGATCTCAGTTTTTCCATTTGCTAACGTGTGACCTCAGGCAAATTATTTTCCCATTCTGGGCCTCTGTCTCTTTTTCCATAAAACAAAAGGACTGATTTGGGATGGGGAGATAGGGTGCATGCTTTGCATGTGGAAGTCTCTGGAATCATCCGGAAGCACTGCAGGGTATGCCCCCCCACACCAAAAAAAATCCCCAAGAATTCATATGAACAACTTCTTGAGGGGTCATGAAGCTAGGACACCCTCTCAAGTAGGAAGTATAAAAAGAATTTGAATTGGAGGGTTTGGGGGGAAGTGTTCAGAGCAGAACAGTGATGTGAACAAATTAGTACGTGCTAGGATAGCAGAAGGTTGGACATTCCAGGGAGCAGAAAATGTGAGGGGACGGAAGCAGGAGTGGGGGGGTGTTGGTGTAGTGCTATGACTAGGAAGCATCTGGCTGGGTCAGACGTTGTCTGCGGGGCTTTCAGGAGCCTTGAACATCAGACCGAGGCACTCACACTGAACAGGGAAGGCACCGACTTCCTCGATGTCTGGGAAAGAACTCTCACTTCCTCTGCTTAACGCCCTGAATTGCCCTCTTCAAGGGCAGAGTGACACCCTTGGTGAATTCTTTTTTGTTTGTTTGTTTTGTTTTTGTCCAGGCCACTTGTCCAAGCAGTGAGGAGAGAGCATATATCGGATGAAGAAAGCATTTGGTAAAGGGATATTTTGGGCTCTGCTCAAATCTTGGCAAGGACTTGCTCCTGCCATTAGCCTACTTGCATTTCTAAAGTCTGTTCATCTGCAACGATGGTGAAGGCTAAATCATCGAAAGAAAGCAAAAGCAAACAACAACAAAAAAATGTAACGAGGGAGAAACCTAGGCATTAAGTTAAAAAGTACTTGAGGGGCTGGAGCAATAGCACAGCGGATAAGGCGTTTGCCTTGCACGCAGCCAACCTAAGTTCGATTCCCAGCATCCCAAATGGTACCCCAAGCACCGCTAGGAGTAATTTCTGAGTGGATAAATCAGGAGTAACTCCTGTACATCACTGGGTGGGACCCAAGTAGCAAAAAAAAAGTACTTGAAACAGTATACAATAATAAGTAAAATAACAATATAAAACTAGATACACAGTTACAAGATATACTAGACACAAGTGCCTGGGTGAGCTGTGCCCATGTGCTAGTTATTTGGCCAATGGTGCAAGCAAGCTATGTGTTTTAGGCACACCTATTTCTCTTCAGGCCTCAGTTTCCCCACGTGTCCAATAGAGGGGTTAGTCCTACCAGCGGACTGAGGGACCCTCTCTAGTCCTAGCCAGGCCCCCCAACTCCCATCTCACTGCTTCTTCTGCACTGCTGAGAGCAGCATTCCTGAGTGGACACACAAGAACCCGCACCACTTTGATTTCGGCTTATCTGACCTCTGTCCCCTGGGTGGCCTCTCGATGCTCAGGAACCAGAGAAGAGAGACAGCTGCTGGGTGCTGGCACTCTGTGTGCCATTGGCCAGAGATGAAAAGGAGTGAGTGCCAGGCTGCAGCCAAGCTGGGCCTCTTGGAAGGGGTCATTTATGTAGGAGCCAACCTCCGGGCCACTGCGTGGGGATACGATTTATCTCTGTGGTGGATGCTCATCAAAGTGGCCCCTTGACCCCCTCTTCCACACCCCACTGGCTCACAGGGTGGTGCTTCCAGAACGCTCCTCTGTTATTGTAGCACTCCACTGTTGAGACCTTCATCCTGTGCGGTGTCCCTGAGGGCCCAGGCTGTGTCACTTGTGTTTGGAGAAGGCAGTTTGTCTGCTCCCTTCCCTCTGGTGAGCCCCAAGAGCCAAAAAAGTCCCACAAGAAAGAGACCCAACATATTTCCAAAAATATGTTTGGCCAAAGAACTTTCTGTTTAGTAACACCAAGCTCTGACCGGAGAGTTGCACCTCCAAACACTATACATTGGTGAAGTGCTACTCTGGGGATTCAGACCCAAACATTGTAGTTTGTGGAAACCCTCTCAATCTGGACCCCCACAAACCATCAATCCCATGTCCATGGCCCCTCTGCCCTCTCAGGGCAAGAGATGTTGCAGGACTAGCTGGTAGTTTTCCATATGTGAAAGATATAAACTGGGGGAAAGTAAAGGAAAACACCAGGGTCTTAAGCAAATGACAGAAAGATCTTAGATTTCTAGTCAAAGGTACTAGAAAAGTTAAGTTATACCAATACTTAGCTATACTAATCATTCGCTCCCATTTTTGTTGATAAGCTGCCTTTTGCCTTCCAGGCCTCAGTTTGTGCTCTTCCCCCTGTCTGGGAAGCCTTTCCCTATTTTTAACCTGTGGACCAAAAGTCTGTTCATCCTTCAAAGCCACCTCCCCACATCTGATCCTAAAAACTGATTGCTTTGTGTCCCCACAGTACTCTTTCTGGACTCCTGTTAAAGCACTTTTTATTCCTCTCTCTTTGAGGCTTTGTGGGTGATGATTATTGGCACATAGTATTGTGTGTTATGCAAGAAGTACATGGTTTTTAAAAAAAGACAGGGACTTGAGAGATAGTGCAGAAAGTAGGACACTTTCCTTGAATGTTGCTGACCCTGGTTCAATTCCTACTTGGTCCTGAGTACCACCTCCCCCCATGTGACCCCTCCCCCCCTACCCTCCAAGCTGCCCCCGAATAATAATAAAGCAAAGCTCTGGGCTGGAGAGATAGCACAAGAGCTAAGGCAATTTCCTTGCATTAGATTTACAGGTACCATCAATGGTCCCCCATGCACCATCAGGGGTCATTCCTGAGCATAGAGCCAGGAAAAGGCATGTGCCCCCAAGTCCTCCCCCCCCCAAAAAAAAAACAAACAAAGACAGTTCTCATCATCTGCCCTTTCTGTCCCCACCCCTCATCTCGGCAGCTCCTGAATTCTGGGAGCCTATCTCTGCACATGGATCCCTCTGAGACTGAGACTGTCTTGGCTATATTGGTGGAACTTGGGCATGACCTACCCTCACATTCAGAGAATCTACTGACGTCATACAAGAGACATTGCAAGCTCCCAGAGGAAAGGAAATGGGGTGTTAATTAGCAATATTCCCCAAATTACAGGTTCAATGATTTGGCATTCAAACAGTCAGAAGGGAAACAGTGGTTCAGACACAGCAGGCCCCTCTGGAGAGATGGAGCTGGGGTCCTCAAGTACCTGTAGTACATGTAAGCTCTTTTTTTAAATTTCTTTTTATTTTTGTGTCATACCCAGCGATGCTCAGGGGTTACTCCTGGTTCTGCACTCAGGAATTACCCCTGGCGGTGCTCAGGGGACCATATGGGATGCTGGGAATCGAACCCTGGTCGGCCGCATGCAAGGCAAACGCCCTACCCACTGTGCTATCACTCCAGCCCCCTGTAAGCTCTTCTTGAGTCATTGTCTTGTAGGCACACAATCCCAATACACAAATGGCATATTAGATATGACCGATCAGATGTTTGGGATGGTGACATGGAGAACTGCATTGGCAGCAGAAGACAACAAAAGATGGGACAAAAGAAATTAGTGAGAAGAGAAATAGATTTGAGGCCATAGGGTGGAGGGACACTCAGAACGAACTTCAGCAGTTTCTCCCCTGGGGATGTGACTACATTAACCCAGCTTTGAGAGTCCTAGGAATACTGAGAATACCCAGAAAGCACTAGACCCCATCTGTTGCATCCTCTCTTAGCAGATGCTACTTAGGGAAATTTTTCTAAAAGTCTGAGTTTGGTCAAAAAGTTTAATTTTGGGACTGGAGGAATAGTACAGTGGGTAGGGTGTTTGTCTTGCACATGGCTGACCCGGGTTCGATCCCCAGCATCCCATATGGTCTCCTGAGCACTGCCAGGAGTAATTCCTGAGTGCAGAGCCAGAAGTAGGTCCTGTGCATTGCCGGGTGTGACCCAAAAAAGCCAAAAAAAAAAAAGTTCAATTTCTCCCTTGTTATCCTAACAATTTATGTGTCTTGCTAGCAGGTCTTTGCTCAGATGCACCTTCCTCAACATTTTAATCTCAAAGGAAGCCCCATTAATCCCTCATATTGCTTAGGATCCCCTTTTTTGTTTGGGGGTCATTCCCAGCAACGCTCAGGACTTATACCTGGCTCTGCACTCAGGGATCACTTCTGGAGGTTATCAGGGGATGATGATGCAGCATGCCAGGGATCAAGCCTGGGCTGGCCATATGCAAGGTAATTACCCTATCTGCTGTACTATTGCTCTGTCCCCTACTTATCCCTCACCTAGTGTACACTTTGGGCATGGGTTTGGTCCACACGCAGAAAATGGGCCTCAGGGAAACCTATGTAATACCAGGGATGGAAATGGGTTGAGTTGCATGCAAGGCAAGTGTCTGAATTCCTGTGCTATCTCTCTGCCTCCCCCCCCACCAGCATACTTTCCTTCATATAATTTATCCCCCCAACGTACTTTCCTTCATATAATTTATCACCTAATTTATAACCAGTGCAGGTTAATATAACCAGTGAAGGAATCCCAGGAGGATAGAGTTCATCTCCCTTTTTTGAACTCTGTATCTGGTGCTTAGTATTTCTTCATTAAACAAAATCAAGAACGAATAGATTTTTTTAGTTGGAGTGCAGGTAAAAATGTGAAATATTCTAAGAAATAATGGATATATGCAAAAATATTATGAGATTTTATTATCATGAGGCTATTTTCTAGCAAAAAAAAAATTATGACTGTTACATTCTACCTGCATAGAGTAGCACTATGTGCTGGAGATCAGCTTATTTTGCTCACACTCACATTTTGAGTGTGACAAAATACTTTGAGAAAATACCAAGTAGTTCAAAAACAGAGTTAGTTATTGGCATGCTTCTAATACATACATACGCACACAGGTACACACACGCACATACAGCCGCCCACATACAACATTCTGGTTCCTCCCTGTAGCCGACCTCAGATTTTATCAGCAGTCTTATGTAAAGGTTTGAAAACCCTCAGCTATGTCTCTTCAGAAAATTCTTCAAACTAAGAACTGTTATTGATTAGAAGTGTTGCTGCTTCCCACCAGTGAGCCTAGAATCAATACTTAATTGCCATTTATTAAGATTTTGGACATAGATATTGTATCCTGGAAAATGTCCTAGTTGTGGGCTAGAAAGCTTAAGTACCAGCCATGGTTATATCATCTTAAAGCTGAATGATCTTTTTATTAGTAGGTGCACTGTATGGCACTTGGGGGACCATGCAGTGCCAAGGACCAAATCTGGGGCTTCAGCATGCAAAATGTATACTCTAGCTTGTTGGACTATTTCCCTGACCCCAAGGACAGAATGATTTGGCCAATTCTTAAATCATAAATATCTAGGTGAGAGTATTTCTTAAAATAGGCCTCCACAGACTACAAAGTGCTATACACTTATCCTCATTGTGTTGTTCAGGAGTAAGGAATGCATTACCTGTCACTGAAATAGAGGAAACATCAGATTCTGATAAAAAAAATAGTAACCAATTTTTTTGGAAATGCATGATTATCTATTTTGAAATCTTGCTCAACTTCACTATTGAATAATTTATTATGTGACCTTCACAATTAGGGCCTCAATGTCACTGCACCCAGAAAGGGAATTCACCTAACTCCAGCCTGCTGAGATGATTTCTCTGATTTAATGACAGCCTACAGACTCCAGAGGCCTGTAGTAGTTCCAGTCCTTCTTGAAGCTTTATCTGGTGGTTCTTGAAGAGTGAAATCGCAAGCTTTCTTGATATATTCATTTCTTTACTCATTCATTTCTGTAACATAAACTTACTGAGTGACACTTAATGTGGCAGAGGCCAAGACCACCAATGGAAGACCATCACTGTGTCAGTACTGACAATGCTCCAAGCTTACGGGGAGAGCTGACTTTATAAAGCCCTGATGTGTGCCCCTTAGGGGCCATGCAGCAAAACAAGAGCAAGGTTTGGGGAAGCGCAGGAGGATGCCTCACTGGCTTTGTCTAGGGAAAATAGAGCTAGACTTGGACAGAGATACATTTGGGAGGGACCACAGTGGACAGGCAAGAGTCAGGCAGGGTTGGAGAAAGGGGAGTCTTCAAGAAGGTAAAGAATGTGGAAAGCTTCCTAAGCATTTATTGTGCCCCTATGATGTGTTAGGCAATGTTGAGGCAAAGGGAGCATACTTAGCAGATAGGATCAAGATGATGAAGCTTAGGTTGTAAAGTCCCATACTTCAGACAGACACCTGGTTTGGTTAAAGCAATCTGGAAGAGGGGCCTGGAGAGAGAGTACAGCAGGTGAGGCACTTGCCTTGCACATGATAGACCTGGATTCTATCCCGGGCATCCCATTTGGTCCCCCGAGCACCATCAAAAGTGATTCCTGAGTGCAGAGCCAGGAGGACTTCTGAGCATCGCTCAGTGCAACACAATAATCTTAATCACTTCACTTAATCACTTAATCCCCGTTATTCATCGATTTATTCGAGCGGGTGCCAGTAACGTCTCCATTCATCCCGGTTGCGTGCTAGCGTAGCCCAATGGTATCTGTTCGTTTTAGGAACATGTAGAGCCTCAAACCGATCATTTAGGGTCTTGACGAAGAAGTCTGACCATCTTATAGGTGGGCGTCCACGTGATCTTTTGATGTCTCGTGGAATCCAATCAGTAATGGCTCTAGTCCAGCGGTTGTCTGTAAACCTCATTACATGTCCAGCCCATCTGATTTTTGATGTCTTGGCAAATGAGACAGCGTCCCTGATTCTTGAGCGTTGACGAAGATCAGAACTCCGGATTCTATCTCTCATTTGAGTGAATCGTGATATTCCAAGCATAGTTCTTTCGATTCCTCTTTGAGAGACCCGAATAGTGTTCTCATCCTGTTTTCGCAGGGTCCAGGTCTCTGAGGCATATGTTAATGCAGGAAGAATAGTGGAATCAAAGAGATGTGCTCGTAGCTGGAGGTTCTTTGTCCTTTTAGTTATTTCTAAATAAATAACACAATTATTCTACACAATAATCTAAAGAAAAAAAAGAAGTCAAGCTGGAAGATTTCCAGAACATGGTCCCTTTGTGCAAAGTTATGGACCTTCACCATTCCAACATTCAACAACTATTAAGGGCTAATTATGCACTAAGCACTAGAAATGCAATAACACATCAGACAGAATGCCAATCCCGGTAGAACAAGTCCTTTTAAAAGTGTCATAAATGTTGATTACAGAGGCACTGAGAAAGAGGAACAGTTCTAGCTGACAAAGAAAGAAGTGCCGGGGAGGTAACATGTTATCTAAATATCTGAGGGCAAACAGAATTTCTCTAGGTGAGCAGAAGAGGAAATGGTCCCACAGCAACAGAAGCACATGCAGAGCCCTGGAGACTGAAGCGGCGGAGCTAGAATCTGGCAGTGGAGCCGCTGCCTAGCACAAAGGGGAGATGTGACTGGAGCATCCATGCTGGGGTCCAATGGCAGAGAAGAGGACTCCATCCCAAGGAGTCACTGGTGGATTTGAAGCCGGGAAGTGACATGACAAGATTATTTTGCATCTGTGTGTCTATAACCCCATACATGATTTTTCCCACTTCACTAGCAGATGTACAAAATAAAGTCACCTTTCCTCCAAACCTTCATTCCCAGGGCTTCAGAGAGGACCCAACAGGCTGAATGCAAACTATGCATACACAGAGCCCAACTTTACCCCCTGGCACTACGTGGTCCCCCAAGCACTGCCAGATGTGACCTCCCCAAGCAATGAGGCAGAACTAGTTCCTGAGCACTGCTGAGCATGACCCAAATAAAATGACAAAAACCAAAAAAATATATTAATGCCCAGAATATCATACTTATCAGATAGATGCAGGTTAGAAGACCCTGATATCCTCTTCATTGAATGCTTCTAAACACCTTCTTTAAGTCATTCCTTGCAGGTTACACCTTGCTGCTACCTCCCAAAGATCAACTCAGTTGTTTCCTTCTCTGGGTACGTTTCGTGGTCCACCAGTTTCTGGGGGCTCACATATTCGGGAGAGCTTTGAAGCTTTGGAATCAGAGCTAAGCTTATCAAACAGCCTTGGGCAAATCAGAGCCTCAGTTTCCTCATCTTTACAACAGGAGAGACAAGATTTCATAAGTAATTTGTGGAGAGACATTCGGTATCATTTTTATATTATTTTTATTTTTCTAATATTTGCACTTTTTATGATGACTGATAAGCTTTTATGATTATATACCTGTGTTTATATTCTATATCTTAAATAAGGATCTATATCTTAAATAAGAATATATTCTATATTCTTAAAATAAGGTCCATTTTCCCCTTTTCATTTGATATCTGCCCGTCCTCTTCTAGTCTGCTTAACTCTAATAACTCCAGAAAAAATTAAATGAAAAGGGGAAAATGGACCTTATTTTAAGAAAATCCACTACAATATAGAATATAATCATGGGTATATAATTATGAAATTTTATCAACTCTAATAAAGAGTTATTAGAGTGAAGCAGCTAGAGGAGGGGGGGCGGAATCAAATGAAAAGGGGAAACTCTAACACCAGACTCACAGCGTATCCCACATAACTGTGCTGTCAAACCTGCAATGTACCTTATACATTTTTCTCCATGAAAATACAACAGGAGAACAACAGGAGGCTGGGACATCACTTGGAAGAAGAGTGCCTGACTTGCAGGTGTGAGACTGGGCTGATCTCCGGTACTTCAATATATAGAGATAACACATGTAAGTGAATATGCATCACCATGGAAAGTTTTTTTTTGTCATTTATAAAGACATCATATTTCCATGACTTAATGTGTGTTGGGCTGGAGCAATAGCACAGTGGGTAGGGTGTTTACCTTGCACACGACCTACCTGCATTCGATACCTTCACCCCTTTCAGAGAGCCTAGCAAGCTACCCGTGACGTATTTGATATGCCAAAAATAGTAACAAGTCTCACAATTTGTTGTGAAGACGTTACTGGTGCCCGCTCAAGCAAATCGATGAACAATGGGAGGACAGTGCTACAGTGCTAATGTGTGCTACTTTCCCACTCAATGCTATGTTTTAGAAGTACAGCCTCATTATCTGGTAAAGCACTGATTTTAATGACTATCGACTTTTTGTCCTTCTTCATTTTGGCAGCCTAGTTGGGCCTTAAGATTTTATCAGCCTCTCCTTCCTCATCCTTTTTAACACTGCCGTATTGGTGGCTCTTTCAGGGTCAGGGGAATGAGACCCATTGTATTTACTGGTTTGGGCATATCGAATACACCATGGATAGCTTGCCAGGCTCTGCCGTGCGGGCGGGATATTCTCGGTAGCTTGCCAGGCTCTCTGAGAGGGATACAGGCTTTTAGGGAAGCCTCTAATTGCCCTTGCAGGTGTTCCCATGGTTCAAACCATATTTAAACCCATCAAATATGGTGTGGTAATCTTGTATTAAGTGTCTTATGATGTGTCAAAAGCAGTCGCACGGTCGGGAAAGCGTCATAGAGTGTGGCGGCGGATGGGTAGTGGGGATAGTGGAGGTAGTGGAGGTATGCCAATGAGGTATTTATCTGGTACCAGTAGGGTGGGTCTTCTGTGTGTAATCCCTGGGTCGCCGGAGGTTGGTGGAAGCGGACAGGACAGGGTAGGGTAAGGCTTCTGGTTTTAATCCCTTGGTCGCCTGAGATTGGTGGGAGCAGGCAGAAGAACTCTCTTCCCAATCTCTGTTCCCGGGTTTGTTGAGCCTGGAGTCCAAGGTCACAGAGTTCCACTTACCTGGTTCTGTGAGGCTTCACTCATGCGTGAGTCTCGGCCCAAGCATACGGAAAGCGGTTTTGCCTGACGGATGTCGCTGTTGTACCAAAATTCCAAATGGGATCGGACCACCGTCTCCTTCGTACAAAATTCTACTTCATGGAGTGGGGAGAAAGGGCTGAAAAGTTTAAGAAGAGTACTCCCAGAACGACCACCAACTTGGAGCTCTTTGGGACTATTGCAGCAACATGGAAAGATACCACCATTGACAACATTGACAAGGAATACGATTGACTGGTTCAGAAACTCCATGATTGTGCGAGGAATGCTGAGAGAGAAAGATAGCCACAAAAAGATGCCTGTCTTCAAAAACTCTCGAGTTCATTCACCAACGTGGCTTGGTGCAAGCCTCAGGCAACCACAAGCAAACATCTGAGCTAGCAAAGTAGTGCAGAGAAAGGATAAAGAAAGACCTCAAAGAGAGAAGAGCAGCAGTGCTAGCAGATGGGCAGAAGCCAGGAAAAGCATTTGCAACGCCTGCCTGTTATCCTTCGCCAACTACAAGACCAAGATGACTGCCCTCCGATGTCCTGATGGATCTATCACATCTTCCAGAAGGGCAATAGAGATTATCTATGACTTCTACTTGGATCTCTTCTATAGCCACGTCCACCTGCCCACATACCAAATTCCATAGGATGGATATGTCATTCCCAACATTCTCCCTTCCAAAATCCAACACACCATTTCATCGGTAAAGAAGCGAACAGCACCCGGCCCAGACAAGGTCAGACCCAAACACCTGAAGAACCTGCCATTGGTACTCATCAATACACTGGCTCGGCTCTTCACACGCTACCTGTCTGAATGCAAGGTTCCATTCCAATGGAAAACCAGCCGGACTGTACTACTGTACAAAAAGGGAGACATCCACGACATTGGCAACTATCACCCGATCTGCCTGTTGTCTGTCATCTGCAAGCTGTTCACTCGAGTCATCCTGAATAGGATTGGCAGAACACTAGATGAAGAACAACCATGCAAGAAAGCCGGGTTCCGAAAAGGATTCAGCATGATCGACCATATTCACACGATAACAAAGCTCATTGAGGTTTCTCGGGAGTTCAAGATGCCGCTCTGTCTAATGTTCATTGATTTAAAAAAAAAAAGGCCTTTGATTCTGTTGAGACTGAAGCAGTCATCGGAACCCTAGCCAAACAGGGCATTCAAAGTCAATATATCAGAATCCTCCATGAGCTGTATTACAGATTCACTACCAGGATCTCACCATTCTACAAAGAAGTGATCATCCATGTCAAGAGAGGGGTTCGGAAGGGTGATACCATTTCACCGAAACTCTTCAGTGCCATCCTCGAGAACATCATGCAACAACTGGAATGGGAAGGAATGGGAGTGAAGATAGATGGTCAGCAACTACACCACCTCCGCTTCTCTGATGACATCATTCTAATAACACCCAAACATTAGCCAAGTGGCACAAATGCTGACTGACTTCGACCATGTGTGTGGAAAGGTCGGACTACAGCTGAATCTCACAAAGACAATGTTTATGAGAAACGGTCTCATTCCTAACATTCCATTTGCTCTCAATGGAACAAACATCTCTGAATGCAACAGTTATGTGTACCTAGGTCGAGAAGTCAACATGACGAATGACCTGGCACCTGAGTTGCGCAGGAGGAAGAGAGTGCTTGGAACACCTTCAAGAGCATCGAAGAAATAGCTAAGAGGGCAAAGAAACTCTGGCTCCAGGCACATCTCTTCAATTTCACTGTTCTTCCTGCATTAACATACGCATCAGAGACCTGGGCCCTATGAAAACAGGATCAGAACGCTATTTGGGTCTCCCAAAGAGGAATCAAAAGAGCTATGCTTGGACTATCACGCTTCATTCAAATGAGAGAAAGAATCCAGAGTTCTGACCTCCGTCGACAGTCAGGAATCAGGAATGCTGTCTCGTTTGCCAAGACATCACAAATCAGATAAGCTTAACACGTAATGAGATTTGGAGATGACCGCTGGACTAGAACCGTTACTGACTGGATTCCACGGGACATCAAAAGATCGCGTGGTCGCCCACCTACGAGATGGAGATGGTCAGACTTCTTCGTCAAGACTCTGAACAATCGGTTTGAGGCTCTTCATGTTCCTAGAACCAGCAGACACCATTGGGCTACACTAGCACACGACAGAGATGGATGGAGACGTTACTGGCTCCCGCTTGATCCAAATCAATGAGTAACGGGATGTCAAGTGATCAAGTGATGGACTTTTTATTGTTTGAAAATACACTTTATTATCTGTTCTCATGTTTCTTGATAGTCACTTTCTGGTTTTTGCCACCATAACAAGCTGCAACACATACACATACACACACACACACACACACACACACTCCTTTGTTGCACAAGTAGCTTTTGTTTTCTTTTGTTTTAGGGTTTCACCCAGTGGTGCTTAGCTCTTTCACCTAGCCCTTACTCATAGCTCTTACTCCTAGCTCTGTGCTCAAGGATAATTCCTGGTGGGACTTAGAGGACTACACATGGTACCAGGGATCGAACCCAGATCTGCTGCACACAAGGCAAGCGCCTTACCCACTGTACTATTTCTCTAGCCCCACAGTTGATTTTATTTCTTTTTAATCCTGTGGATTTTTAGGAATGGGATTTATATGTTAAATAGATGTGGCAAATTGGCCTAAGCAATAGTACAGAGAGCAGGGTGCTGCCTTGCACGCACTGACCCTGGTTCAATCCCTGGCATTCCATATGGTCCCTAAGCCCTGCCAGAAGTGATCCCTGAGCACAGGGCCAGGAGTAATTTCTGAGCATCACTGGGTGTGACACCCCCCCAAAATTTTTTTAAAAAAACAGATACAGCCAAATTTCTAATAGTAATTGCTCAATAAAATGATATGTGGCATTGTTCCCATTAATATAACTGCAGAGCTGTATTTTGGAAAAGTTTAGTCATTTATTTGATCCCAATTTAGATAAACTACATGCACTCTAAAGACTCGGGTTATCTGTAATAGCCAAGCTAACAACTGTCCTTTCTTTGTTTATACAGAGTCAAAAGGAAACAGGACTTGACTAGAAAACTAAAATAGACATGAAAGTTTACCTCCTCATTTCCTCCTTGCCATTTCAAATCCATTTCCTCAGTGAGGCAGGAACTCAGAAGCCAAAGATTTGGCTCCTATCATTGGAGAGTCTTGTTTTGTTTCTTAAAAAAAAATGTTATCAGCTTATTTGTATATCTGATTTGAAAACCAAACGGGAGACTCATTAAAGCATTTTCCTTTTCATGAATAAGAAATCAAGTTGTCACCTCTGAATGAGATTAATGAATAAGTTCCTGTGTTTGCAGCCTCATTTCTGCCCTGCCAGGGCTGCAACTGGCGGGAGAAATCACATAATTTCAATTTGGAAGGTTCTCATTCTTCAATTCCGCTCATCTCAATGAAAATTGAGGCCATCCTTGAGAAGAGAGGGCAGTTGTATGGAATACAGATGGTGTGGGTGCTGGACATGGGCGCTCCGAAGCCGTTTGACCAAAACATCAGCCCATGGCAGATTCCAAACTTCAGACTGAAATGGAATCTTGCAAGTTGGCCTCGGGCCAGGGGCTGGGCTCTGGACACAGCCTGCACCAGGATGGGAGAGAGATTCTGGGAGCAAAAGGCACACACAATTTGAATGAACGGGAAACAGGAACCTCTGTTCATCTACTGCCTTGTTCCCCTTTTGTCTGGACACAAGGATCCAAGGGAAGCCAGGGAGGCCAGTGTGTGTGTCCTCTGACTGATTCTGAGCCGTCATGCTGGACTGAACCTCTCTGAGCTCCGACTCATCCCTTGAAAGGGAGAATCAGGCTCATGGGCCATTTTCCCAATCATCCTGTTCCTCCTGCCTTTCTCTCTCTCTTGTCTACTTTGCTGCCAGAGCCTGGCCCTGGGACATCGTGACATCCACACATATTTCTGACATCATGATGATCTCCTGGACAGAATTCAGCTCTGTGGGTTTTGACGCTCATCCTCCCTACATTAGCTCGGGTTTCTGTGGATGCTCCCATGTGCAAAACCAGTCCTCAAAATTGCTTCTTCCAGGCCCAGGCGATCCCTGGACAGGAGAACTGGACATTCCAGTGATGAGCACAGAACCCAACTCAGAAGCAGAAGTGATTCGCACTTAATATCAGCTTTCTTTCTTTTCTTGTCTGTCCTGCCCATGGGGTCTGGTCTTTGAGATTTTTTTTTCTTCAAATAGGTGCCATGTCCAGGAGCTAGGGTGGTGCTTGGGGCCATCAGGACCACACTTGACAGTGCTGGGGAAGACAAGGGTTGTGCAGATTGGAGTCATGTGCTCTACTACTTAAACAATCTGCCTGGTCCATGCCCTGGTCTTTTAAAGGTTCAGGGGTTGGTCCTTCCTGCTGAAGCATCTACAGTGCAACAGGTCAGGTCTGAAACCTGTGTTAATGGGGCACAAGCGTGCTGAGTCCGTGAAGTGTGAGGGGAGACCCTGTCTTCAGTTGCTGACCATCTGGATTTCGAGGCCCATGTGCCCAGAAGAAAAATGCTCTAGGGCACAGTCAGCTGAGGTCGGAGTTCTCAGAACAAGCATGCCCCAGGGGGCTGTGGAGGAGAGCGTGAATCAGGCCCCACCCTTGACTACTGGGAAGAAAGTGAGGCGGGAGTGAATGAGCATTACTGTGTGTGTTAGTGAGACTCAGATGGGTAATCTCGGGCAATTCCCAGGCCAGGGCTTGGAAGTGAGATGAAAATGGGATGTTTCTAACAGGGAAGTGGGGCCTTTAAAGTATTGACAGCATGCTCTGAGCTATGGCCCAATCAATATATTCAAGTCAGGCGTTTGGACAGACAAAATAAATGGTTCTGCTGGGGGGTGGGGAGGAGTCTTGCTCTGCATAAATTAAGCAAAGAAGGGGCAAGAGTGGTGGCCTCACTGCACACTGCCATGAGCTGTTTGAGCACATGCTTTGGGGCCTGTACACATTGTGTGCAGGGTAGAGAGGATTGGGAACCAGGGCTTTGCTGAGAGGGCATCAGCCTCCCAAGTCAGAGTGCCATGATTCAGGATGAGAAATATTAGAAATGTGTTGTGGCATTGTTGAAAAGATTCCCCTGCAGAGGCAGGGGAAGGTTTGGGAATGGGGGGGGGGAAGGTTACTGGGGACATTGGTGGTGGAAAATGTGCACTGGTGGAAGGATGGGTGTTTGATCATTATATGACTGAAACTCAAACATGAAAGCTTTGTAACTGTATCTCACTGTGATTCAATTAAAAAAATATATATATATATATGGTTCCCCTGCGTCAGAGATGTAGTACTGCAGGCATGACACTTGCTTTGCATGTGGCTGATTCTGGTTCAAATGCCCAGCACCACACATGGTCCCCCAAGCCTTGCAAGAAGTGACCCCTGAGGACAGAGCCAGGAGTAAGTCCTGAGCACAGGTAGGGAATGGCCCCCAAAACAAAAGAAAGAGAACAGAATAAATGATTCCCCTAAAGTATCATTGCTTTTTAGGGGCTGGAGCAATAGCACAGTGAGTAGGGCGTTTGCCTTGCATGCGGCCAACCCAGGTTCGATTCCCAGCATCCCATATGGTCCCCTGAGCACCGCCAGGAGTGATTCCTGAGTGCAGAGCCAGGAGTCAGCGCTGGGCATCGCTGGGTGTGACCCAAAAAACAAAATAAATAAATAAATAAAATAAAGTATCATTGCTTTTTAGAGAATGTTTAAGATTAGACAATTATTTTAATGCTTAAGACCTTACTACCTATATTTGTTTTTATAGCTTGATTAATAAGTTTGCTTTTTGTTTTTTCAATTTGGGGGCCACCCTGGTGATGCTCAGGGGTTGCTCCTGGCTCTGCACTCAGGAATCACTCTTGGTGGTACTTGGGGGACCATATAGGATGCCAGAGAGTGGGCCCAGGTTGGTCACATGCATGGCAAGTGCTCTACCCACTGTACTATCTCTCCAGCCCCAACATTTAAGTATTTTCTTTTATTTCATTTTGGGGCCTCTTCAGTGGTGCAGGGGCCGCTCCAAGCTAGACTCAGCCTGGTGCCAAGGTCTGATGTTCAGTGCATGGACCCAGCCATGTGGACTCCATGGGAGGCTCAGGCCAGGCATTGGGGGGCTGCTGGTGGGCAGCACCCAGTCTTGGGTTCCCGTGTGCTCTCCAGGCTTCTGAGTGATCTCCCCAACCTCAGTGAGCATTTTCTCAAATGCCTTCACAGCACCAGGAACATGGTGGTAAACAACATGGGCTTCTGGCTCCAGTGTTCCCGTGCAGTCAGAGAAGTGACCTTTAAAAACAGGCTGTACAATGTTCCAACACCCTTCACCAGTAGAAACCCAAACATGAATGACTTTGTAAGTGTGTATCTCATGGTGATTCAATAAACATTAATTTTTTAAATAAAAAAGCAAAAAGTTTACCTTTTTAAAACTTCCATAAAAATATCCAGTGAAAGGTTAAGAAAAAAACAATAGGCCATTTTACAGAGAGGTAGGTGGATGCAAAGATACTGGAAGTCAAGACCCGGAACACGGGGGGGGGGGGGGGGGGGGCTTACTGCAAGGGGGACAGTGCAGACCAGTTCTCCACAGGCCACGAGTTGGGGTGAAGGCTTGTGCACTGAGGCAAGCCTGACTCCTCCAAACTCCTGGATAAACAGTGATGCCTCAGTCCAGGTTGCCATGGAGATTATTTGATGTAAGTCACCTGGCGGGGTGCCCGATGCTACTGCAATCACTGAACAAATGTTTGCTGAATCGACTCCAAAGTCCTCCCGCCTCCCAGCATTCCAGGGCTCCGAGTTTCTCTCTGACTTTGACCCCGGGGAACCTCAGCCTTGCTGAAAGGGCCTGACAGGACCTCTGGGCTACCTGAGCAGGCAGAGAAGAGCGGGGTCAAGGCGGCGTGGACAGAGCCCTTCAGGAGCTGTGACCATGATGTCCCTGCCTTGCTCCCATCACTCGTCTGCTCGGAGGGCGTGCTTGTCTTCTCTCTGGGAAGGACACGGCTAGCACTTTCCCAGCTACCCACCCAATGGCCTGCACTGGAGACAAATATCTCAGCTGACCTCATCCTGATATTCTAATTATACCTAACGTTTCCATTCCTACTATCTCCGTGGAGCCAACTGTCTCTCCAAACCCTGCTCCAGCTACAAATGAGCCGCACGGCCCTTTGTGTATAACATCAGCTGCCCTATGTGCTTCCGTGGGCCAGACTGGCAGCTCAAAACCAGGCACTTCAGAGGAAACAGAAAGACTGGGGGCTGGGCAGTGGCCTGCCAAGGTCATGCCAAGGATCTGGATTTGCTCTCAGGGCTCCTGTTCTCCTGCTGTTGCTGGCATGAGGTGGCAGGGAGGGCGTGGGGCTCGGCCGTCTGCTCCCCTCTCGCTGGCGACACCGATGGTGCCTTGTCCTCTCCGAGGCACCGTGCTGTGCCCTGAGTGGGGCAGGGGTGGGGGCTTGGTCTCCTTGCTGGTGGCCCTCGGAGGTCTGGATGTCACAGAGGAATGTGGGGTTTTCCAGCCGCTGCTGGTGACTGACCTGAATGTGAGCTTGGCTCTGAAAGCAGTGCCAGCCCTGCTGCCTGCCCCGTGGGCGGTAATCCCATCCCTGCTGTCTGCTGGTGTCTGGGCTGCCAAGGAGACACAGAGCAAAAGCTCAGCTGCCTCCTCCTGAGCCTGAAGTTCCACAACAACAGGCAGCTCTTGGGCACCCGAGCCCATCTGGCCGGAAGCTGCTCCTTCAGCCCTCCTTGCTCGCTCTGCGGGTCTTTCTCCCGTACTTCCTCTGTGGCCAACTGGGTCTTCTTCTCCTCCTCCTCATGCTCCACCTCCTTCTCCTCATCCTCCTCCTTCCTCTTCCTCCTTTTCCTCCTCCTCCATCTTCTTATTCTACCACCTCCTCTTCCTTCTTCTTATTCCTCTTCCTCCTTCCTTCTTCTCCTTCTCCTCTTCCTTCTCATGCTTCTTACTCCTACTTCTTCTCATTCCTCCTCCTCCTTCTTCTTTCTCCTCCTTCCTTCTTCTTCTCCTCCTCCTCCTCCTCCTTCTTCTCATACCTGCTCCTCCTTCTTCTTTCTCCTCCTTCCTTCTTCTTCTCCTCCTCCTCCTCCTTCTTCTCATACCTGCTCCTCCTTCTTCTTCCTCTCCTCCTCCTCTACCTTCTTATTCCTCCTCCTCCTCCTTCTTGTTCCTCCTACTCCTCCTTCTTCTCCTTTTCCTCCTCCTTATCCTTCTGCTCCTGCTTCTCCTCCTCATGCTCCTTCTCTTCCTCCTTCTTCTTCATATACCTCCTCTTCCTCCTCCTCTGCTTCCTCCTCCTCCTCCTCCTTCTTCTCATACCTGCTCCTCCTTCTTCTTTCTCCTCCTTCCTTCTTCTTCTCCTCCTCCTTCTTCTCATACCTGCTCCTCCTTCTTCTTTCTCCTCCTTCCTTCTTCTTCTCCTCCTCCTCCTCCTTCTTCTCATACCTGCTCCTCCTTCTTCTTCCTCTCCTCCTCCTCTACCTTCTTATTCCTCCTCCTCCTCCTTCTTGTTCCTCCTACTCCTCCTTCTTCTCCTTTTCCTCCTCCTTATCCTTCTGCTCCTGCTTCTCCTCCTCATGCTCCTTCTCTTCCTCCTTCTTCTTCATATACCTCCTCTTCCTCCTCTTCCTCCTCCTCTGCTTCCTCCTCCTCCTCCTCCTCTTCCTCCTCCTTCTCCTCCTCCTCCTTCTCTTCCCTGACTTTCGCTCCCTGGAGGGATCTCCTCAGGATCCCAGGAGACTTGCTTGCTCAGGAAGCTTACTGGGGGTGGCAAGTGAGCCCCATGTCTGGCCGTGTGACCAGGCTTCTTTGACTTCACACTCCACCTGAACTCAAGGGCTGGGCCTTTTGAGCTTCTCCATGCCCGGATTCCTTGTGCCCATGCCTCTTCATGCCACCTCTCCATCTGACACCCCCTCCCCCCCAACCCCATCACGGTCTCAGACGATTTTCCCTTCACTAATGTGTCTGAAGCCCTCCCCACTCATTCCCAGTCTTTGGCACATGGCCCATCCTCCCTGCCCTGATATCTTTGGCTCCCCTGGGCCTGGCATCGGGCTCTAGCCAATCAGGGCAACTTCTCTCCACAGCAGTTCTGACCTCAGGGCACTCCTAAGACCCCCACCCCTACCCCGTCTCCTGCTGTCTTCCTCATGACCCCCTTGGGCACAGGCAGTGACATAGTGTGTGCTTTTCCTTCCTCTGCTGAGCAGCACAGCGAGAGGGGAGGAGCACCTGGGGGTGTGGCCATAGATAGGTGTGCCAAGACAGGGGGTGAGAGGCAGCATGAGTACCAGGGGTGCCTGGGGGGCAGCTCACAAGGCTTCACAGACAGCAGCCCACAGCACCTCCCCTCTACTGACTAGTTCAAAAGCAGACGTCAGTCCTCGAACTGACTTCTCCCAGAGCTCACCTGGAGGGCGTGAGGGTAGAAGCCAGAAAGGACTCCTAGCAGGAACAATCAGAGAGTGGACAGCAGGCATAGTGCCTACGCTTTGTTGAGCACCTACTATGTGCGCAGCACTCACCAGTCACCATGGGGCCCTTGCGACTCGTGGATCAATGCCATTTTGTAGGCAGTGGCGCAGCCATCAGTGAGCTGCCACCTGTATTGGAAAATAGAAGCGTCGTAAGCCAGGACTTGCCTTGCCCGAGAGCAACTGCCTCCAGAGATGCCGAGTTGGCAGTCAGTTCTAAGTACCTTCTTCCCATCCTGGCCATCTTGAATTCTCTTCCCGTCCAAGCCTCTTGAATAGCAGAGCCAGTAGGAAGGGGCCTCGGCGACGCCCCCTCTGTTCTCGGGGCTGCGAGGAACACCTGCGTCTCATTTAGGTGGTGACTCACAAGTCCCATTTCTGAAATAGGCCACACAGGCCCACACACGCTGTGCTCCCCTTCTCTGACCTCGCAACAATAATCCCAAACTTCCGACGCTGTTTGCGGTGATTGGAGAGAAGGGAAGCAACGGCATTGGGAACAGCTGCTCCCAGACACACATGTGGACCCAGATTATGTCGGCGGGCACAGAGCAACCTGACCTTTACTAAGTGAGAAGCAAGATGCAAACACAGCACTCTGTAAGACTCGGCACACCAAGGGACGTGTGTGTGTGTGTGTGTGTGTGTGTGTGTGTGTCTGTGCACGCATGCATGCATGGGTGTGCATAGGTGTAAGCGTGGGTGAACATGGTTGTATGCATGTGTGTGTGCACTCATGTGTTGTGTGTGTGTGCATGCATCTATGCTGTCCATATTGGACAAAAATATGTCTGCAGAGGCTTCACTTTTTCCCTTTCTTAAGTCAGACAGAGCACCTTGAAGTACCCCTTATTGGGAAGAGTTGGTGGTTACCCCACCAAAGGCGAGCCCCTTCTCTCTTTTCTAATCACATGTTAGTAACTGGAAAAAACACTTTTTTTTTCTTCCTTTTGGTAAAGAAGCTGCTGGTTGGAAGTAGGACTTTCATCTTGATTACTTGGATGGAAACCATTTGAAAACGATTTGGTTTCCAATGAATACCAAGGGCTCAGTGGTGGAGCTCTTGCAGTGCATGTGTGAGGCCCTGGGTTCAATGCCCAATACCACACACATGCGACCCTCCACCCCTGCAAAAAAAAAAAAAACAAAGAAATTCACAAACTTAAGAAACATAAAACAACTAAGACTCCTCCAGCAGTGGTGCCACCTCAGATCTCTGAATGATCTGATAGCTTTGGCGCCCACTCATAGTGACACAGCGGGTCACATTCCACCACCTTGGATTACCAGAAGGCACGGCCAGCACCCTGCCTTCACTTTCCCCCCATGAGGACGGGTGCTGTGGGCCACGGGCTGGCGAGGAGCCCTGGGCCGTCCAAGCCGCTCATTCCTCTCCCAGGCAGAGCTTCCTCCAGCAGACAGCCGACTGCTCTTCTGAGGTCTTTCTTGGCATTTCTGGAATGTCCTTCTCCCCCAGCTCTGCTGTTCTTTCTCCTTAGCATGAAGGCAGGGGCATAAAGAGGCCTATTTATCCTGCCGGGGCTACCGTGGAGCCCGGCTCATAGCCGAGGATTTAAGACTGTTAGTGTTTCAGAGGCAACCTGTGAAGTGCCTGGCACGTCTCCAGGGGAGAGCCGCAGGCTTGGCGGCACGCGTTCGCTCGTCTCTGGCTGGGAGTGTGTGGCGCGGTCCTGTGCTGGCACCATCCCCCTCGGGGCTGCAAGGCACCCCGACTTTCTGAGGAGAAACCCATTCAGCCGCCACAGTTTCTCAGAGAGGACCGACTGCTTGGGTAAGCAACAACTCATTTCTCCTCACAGCACCTTGAGAGAGCTAGGGCTTACTCCCCGTACTTTAATTTTTTTTTTAAGAACTTGGTATTTTTTTCTATATTCTAGGAAATTATCATAAGCGTTGGAGTTTCTGGTATTGCTATGTGAACTGACTACACACGCCCCCCTGCCGCCACCACCGTCGTGCCCACGCCCCTCCCCCACTGTCTTCACATCTCGGCCAGTCCCGTCTTCCTACAGCCTCCGCCCAGGCTGCTAATTGGTTCCGTATTCCAATGTCAAGGGCTTGTCATTGCTCAGTCCCGTCTGTGTTTATTAGCCATATTTTACAGAGCAAGGGCTCCAATATGTCTGTTTTGTTAAGATAATAGAGGGCTCTGAACGCCCTCGGCATTGTCCGCCCCTTCAGCATTAACTCTCTCTCTCTCTCTCTCTCTCTCTCTCTCTCTCTCTCTCTCTCTCACACACACACACACACATACACACATACACAGCCCTGCTCACACATCCTCTCCTCACCACCAATCTCTACAAGATTTCACTGCATGAGCCAGGTGGACAGACAACCCAGAGTCCATCAGTTTCTGACTCTCAGAGTCTTTGTGCTTTTTCTTTTCCAACGACTCGGGGCCACACACACATAGCTGGGTGTGGTGCCTACCTCGGGTACTCTCCCCACTGTGGGGCTCACTCCCTGCTCGCCAGGGCTCCTGCTCGCTGGGGGTGGTGCTCCCACACCAGAGAGCCTGGCCCTCCCTGAGCCTGCAGGAGGGGCTGCAGTTCATACAGGCCCTTGCCAGGGGCTGCCCTTTCTGGCCATGAAACTCACCCGGTCTTTTAGCTGTGACAGTCACTCCGCTGCCGGCAGTGCTCTCACACTCCTGGTTTGGGTCCAGCCAGAACCTCCTGCGGTGCCGGGGTTCGAAAAGAGCCCAGCCACCAGGCTCAGACAGTAACTTGCCACACTCATGCTTGGTACATAGGCAGCGCCAGGAATTAAACACGTGATTCTTTGTGAACTCACACCTGGTATTCCTCCAGCCCCTTCACACTTTTCTTTTTTTAGTGAAACAAGGTAAGGGCTGGAGCAGGTAGGGCCAACCCGGCCGACCCCAGTTTGATTCCTCCATCTCTCTCAGAGAGCCCCACAAGCTACCGAGAGTATCTCACTCACACAGCAAAGCCTGGCAAGCTCCCCATGATGTATTCAATATGCCAAACACAGTAACAACAAGTCTCACAATGGAGACATTACTGGACCCACTCTAAGGCTAACAACCGGAGGACAGTGCTACAGTGAAACAAGGTAGTTTTTTTTTTGTTTGTTTTGGAGCCACACCCAGTGGTGCTTAGGGCTTACTCCTGGCTCTTCACTTGGGGATCACTCCTAATAGGGTTCAGAGACCATATGGGGCGCTAGGGATTAAATCCAAGTCGGTTAGGTGTTAGGCAAACACTGTATCTGCTGCTCTATCACTCCACCCTTGCAAGTGGTTTTTAATGAACGAAACTTTCTTAGATAAATGCAGGGGTGGGGGATCAAGGGGGAGAAAGAAAGGAACCCATGTTCAAGAGAGAACATGAGCTTAAAAGACCAGGCAGACAAGCAAGCAAAGAGACCTAGAGATAAGAGGGCAAGACAGATGAGCAAGGGAGAACACAGGTTTGAAGAGCAAACCAACACTCTGATTCTCGGTTCAGCTTCCGGGAGGGCCTTGAGAGAGAAGGCAGAATCACGCTGACATGAGCAGCCGGTGGCTCTCTGTGAACCAAGTCCTGGGTGCCCCTCTGCAGAGCAAGGACCAGCAGGCAGGCCCTGGGCCCAGCGACCCCAAAAGTCAGTCTGACAACTTTCCTGTTTCCATCCCTGTTCCCAGTTCCATCCACTCTGGTTCCCTGAAAGATCTCTGCATCTTTCTGTCACAGAAAGTTCTATTAGGGCTTACATTTTATGTAGCAGAACTTATTCGAATTGAAAAAAAAAATTCTAATCTTTGTTGACTTTTTGGGTCACACCCGGCAGTACTCAGGGGTTACTCCTGGCTCTGCACTCAGGAATTACTCCTGGCAGTGCTCTGGGGACTATATGGGATGCCAGGAATCGAACCCGCATCGGCCACATGCAAGGCAAACACTCTACCCACTGTACTCCGGTCCCAAATCCTAAATTTTCAATGGAAAATTTTACCTGCTGCTCTGTGGAGAGACAAAGACAAAGGCTGTTAGGAGGCAGGTTCACAGGGGACTTATGTGTGTCCAGTGACCAGCAGGAGGCCTTGCTGGGCAAGGTTAGCCCTCCAGGTGGTCTGCACAGTGTAATACTGGCAGGACCTCTTCTGGGGTATTTTGGCAACAGGAAGAAGCCTGCTCAGCCCTTCTCCCTGACATTTCCTGGGCTGTCCCAGCAGTGACCAGCCTCAGAAAGCACCAAGGTCACACCACACTGCCTGGAGCTATGCACCCATCAAGAGACCCCAGCTAGCTTTGTTTCCTGTCGCACTTCCAGGAGTACTCACGTACCTTAGGATGGCTGAGGCCATGAGACTGCGCTTCCAGCACCACCCCCACACCCCACCATGAGCCCCACTGGCCAGCCCCTGGGACTTTGTGGACGCAGAAGAGGAACTCACAGAAGAGGACCCCACAAGGTGTCATCAAGGCAAGTTTGCTCTCAGGCCACTGATAGCGGGGTCTGAGGAAGACCCTCCCGTTACCTTCCCCGCTGGGTGAGATCATGCAGGCAGGAGTCCGGATGCCAGCATGCCCGACACACACAGGCATGAGAGGCTTTTCAAGGCTCCGCTCTGCGAGGAAGCTCCAGCCCCTCATTACTCACAACCCTGAGGGGAGCCTCCTGCAGCCCCCAAGACCGGCTGACTTAGAATCTCGTTTCAATTAGAGTCTCATGTTGGGTCACACCCAGCAATGCCCTTTTGAGGTCCTGGCTCCCCTCTGTTGGCGTCTGGGGCAGCACCTTCCCAAAGAGACAAGGGTGGGGGGTGGGCACTAGAGCGATAATACAGAGGTTCGATTTCCAGCATCCCATATGGTCCCCCGAGCACCGCCAGGAGTGATTCCTGATTGCAGAGTTAGGAATAACCCCTGAGTACTTCCTGGTATGGCCATCTCTGTTGCTGCTGAAAAAAGCAAGAAAACGATTTTTTCTTTTCTTATTTATTTATTTATTTTGCTTTTCGGGTCACACTCGGCGATGCACAGGAGCTACTCCTGGCTTTGCACTCAGGAATTACTCCTGGTGGTGTTCAGGGGGACCATATTGGATGCCAGGAATGGAACCCGGGTCGCCTGCATGCAAGGCAAATGCCCTACCCACTGTACTATCGCTCTAGCCCCTAATTTTTTTTTATTTTAATGACTCACCATGAGATACAGTTACAGACTTACAAGCTTGCATGATTATGTTTCAGTCATACAACGTTCGAGTACCCATCCCCCACCCATGCCCATTCTCCATCACCAATGTTCCCAGTATCCCTCCCACCCCCCCCAGCCCACCCCCCACCCCCACCTCTGTGGCAGGCATATTCCCTCTTATTTATTTTTAATGGTACCAGAGAGTAAGAAATGACAAACCTCAGAAAAATTCAGCTCTGTTCTTCAGGGCCCTAGGATTTCTCCACAGGAAGGTTTTGCTCCTGACTCAAGGGTTCTCTCCCAGGAGCTATTGGAAGCAGATGCCTCAGTAGGCTGGAAGGGCATGGGAAAAAGAACATGTGAAAGTCAAAGAGGTGAGCACGGAGCAGAGGGGGCCCTCCCCACAAGTACCCTACACAGCGACTCCCAGCCCCCTGCTCCCTGACTCATCCCTAACTACCCAGCAGTTTCCTGGGGATGCCGGCTTAGTTGGGGAGAATCTTGTCGATTTTACATTTCTTTGAAGAATCTCACCGTTCTGTGGCCAGCTGACATATATCCCCCCCTTCCATGGTGCTATGGCTGTGAGGATAGGCATTTATATTCACACTTGATTGTGCCACTCTCTGGGGGGACCACTCATGAGTGGTGATGCTCTCACACCTGTCTGCATGCTCGTGCGTGGTGGTGCTCTCACATGTCCATCTGCAGGTTCACTAGGAGTGTTGCCCTTACACAACTGGTTGTCTTCTCTGTTGCAGTGCTGGGGAGGCCAAGCAGCCATGCTGGGGATCAACTCTGGGCAGCTTTGGGTCTCACAGGAGATCAACCAGCAGTGTCACAATTGCCAAGCAGATGCTTTTGCCATGATGCCATTCTGGGGCTCCCACGACTGTTTTTGTTGTTCTATTTTTTGGCTACAACTGGAAATGCTCAGGACTTACTCCTAGCTCTGCACTCAAGAATTAAGAATTACTCCTGCTGGTGCTTGGGAGACCATATGGGATGCCAGGGATTGAACCCCAGGTCAGTTGCGTGCAAAGTAAGTGCCCAACCTGCTGTACGATCTCTCAGGCCCCCATAACATTTGTTTTAAAAGCATATATCCCCCTTCAGCACTGGGGTGGACTTTTTATTACAAATATTTAAAGAACCAGAGAAACAACCCAAGGTCGACATAAAACTGCATGGAGCTTGGAGGGCTCGCTTGGGATGGGAGACGCGTGATGAAAGTTGACTATGGACCAAACATGAGGGCCACTTACTATCTGTATTGCAAACCTTAACACCCAAAAGGGGAGAGAGAGTAAAATGGAATGTGCCTGCCACAGAGGCAGGGGAGGCGGGGATGGAGTGAGGGTGGGAACATTTGTGGTGGAGAATGTGCACTGTTGGAGGGATGGGTATTCGATCATTGTATGACTGAAATGTAATCACAAAAGTTTGTAAGTTTGTAACTGCATCTTATGGTGATTCATTAAAAAATTAAAAAAACAAAAACAACAACAATAAAACCTTTGCATTCAGGAGGCCTGGGTTCCATCCCAAGTAGCAACTGGTCCCCTGAGCACTGCCGGAGTAACTCCTGAGGCCCCAAGCCCTGCCAGATGTGGCCCCAAAACCATGAAAAATATCTTTAGAGGGGCTGGAGCGATAGCACAGTGGGTAGGGCGTTTGCCTTGCATGCAGCCAACATAGCCAACCTGGGTTCGATTCCCAGCATCCCATATGGTCCCCTGAGCACTGCCAGGAGTAATTCCTGAGTGCATGAGCCAGGAGTAACCCCTGAGAATCGCCGGGTGTGACCCAAAAAGAAAAAAAAATCTTTAGAAACATGAAGAAATCTACAGTAGAACCCTTTTATATAGAGCTGGGGGTGTTTCCTAGGGAATTTCTGGCTTTCCGGCCCTCAAACCAGGTCTCCTCTAACTCCTAGGTCAACTTCTCACTTGGAAAAAGCCTACTCCCATTTATTGAAAATTGAGCTGAACCACACCCTTAAGGATATCAGAAAATTGAGTAAGGTAAAAATCAGAAAGCTGGATGGATGTGTCAGACTCTATTTATCTATCTATTTATTTATTTATTTATTTGCTTTTTGGGTCACACCCAGCAATGCACAGGGGTTACTCCTGGCTCATGCACTCAGGGATTAGTCCTGGCAGTGCTCAGATGACCATATGAGATTCTGGAAATCGAACTGGGTTGGCCGTGTGCAAGGCAAACGACCTACCTGCTGTGCTATCACTCCAGCCCCCAGACTCACTTTCTTATTAGTGAAGACAGAGTACCAAGCCCAGGGCGTGCTTGTGTATTCCCTTCTCTTGCTTTCTGCTCCTGCCACCGACACCCATAACCCATTTTACTGGGCAGAGAGAAGAGGATAGAAGCCACCGAAATGGGCTCAGCAGGCCGGGCCATCATCTAGGGAAGGGCATTTGAAGTGCCAAGGGTATCCAAGCTCCCCTCCTCCATAGCTCTTATTATTAGTTTGCTAAATGAGGAGACAGAACCCATCAAAGATTAGCCCTCTGCCAGAGTTCCTGGGCCGGGTGATAAAACCCAAATATTTCCCTTTCCAAGACTCTCTGAACTCAATGTCATATTTCTCTGGGCTGTCACTCTTCTGCTCACAAAAATAAACCCAGGCTAAACTCAGCTCCCTTCCTCTCTTTGCTTTTTCAAGCCCTCTGGTGCCTGAAATAGCTATTTGTGGTAGCAGCACGTGGTGACGTTGTGTCTGTGATAAATAACCCCTACCCCCAAATGGTCACCAAACACACTCTGAGAACTTTGGGATCATGGACTGGGAAGGGTCTGGGCTGATCCTGTGGGAGCCAGCCTCAGGCTGCTCTGCCTGTTTACTAGAGGGATGAGAAGGGCTTTCCAGGTGGGTCAGCCCCTCAGCTCTTCATGTGTTTGGGCCATTATAGCAGAATGCCATAGAGAGCAGCTTAAATGTTTATTTCTCACAGTTGTGAAGAGCAATCAAACCCATGATAAGACTGATTTCGTGTCTGGTGAGGACATACCTCTGGGTTCTTAGGGGGCTGCCCTCTTGCTGTGTCCTCCTGCATGGGATGAGGGATGAGAGAGCTCTCAGGGTCTCCTTTATGAGGATACTAATTTCATTCATGAGGGTCCCACCATCCAAATGCCATCGCTCGGGAATTAAGTTTGAAACATATGGATTTGGGGGAATGAAAACATTGCATCTACAGCATCCGGTAGGCCACTTACTAATCATGCAACCCTGGCCAAGTTATTTTACTCTCTCAGTCATTGGCTTTAAGTCTTGTTCGGTGGAGATGAGAATAAATGAAATATGAAAATATGGTGGTCCGCCAAGTAAAGGATGCTTGGAGGATGCACTCAGGATGGGAGATGTGTACTGAAAGTAGACTATAGACTGAACATGATGGCCACTTAACACCTGCATTGCAGGTCACAACACCCTAAAGGAGAGAGTAAAAAGGGAATGCGCCTGCCACAGAGGCTGGGAGGGGGGTGGTGGTGGGGAGATGTGGGAGGGTTACTGGGAACACTGGTGGTAGAGAATGGCCACTGGTGGAGGGATGGGTACTCAGTCATTGTATGACTGGAATGTAAGCAACGAAAGTTTGTAAGTCTGTAACTGTATCTCATGATGATTCATTAAAAACTTGTTAAAAAATATTGAATGCCTGTAACAAATGCATCATGAACAACTTTGCAAGCCACTATGTTTAAGTAAAGTGTGTGTGTGGGGGGGGGAGAGAATAAAGAAAGATAAAACCGAAATAAAAAACGTGGTCCGTATTCGAACTTCAGTAAGTGATTATTCTTTAGGATTAGCTTCCTTGCGCTTCCTTGCACAGGTAGGGCAAGAGGTGGTCTCACCTGCCCCTCCCCAACTTCTCCCTCTCCCCTCTGTGCCTACTTCAGCTCTCTCCTACTAAGGGGTGGGAAGGAAGTTCTGAAAGGCAGTTGGACCATCCCATGTCCTGCCCTGCTCCTCCTTCCTGAGCTGGCCTCTGACTCACTCATTCACTCCCCAACTATCTCATCAGATTACTCCTTCTCTCGCTCCCTTTCACCCTCACCCAAACACTCATTTATCTACTTACTCATTCACTTTATCTACTAACCCACTTACCCTTTCACTCTCTCACACTCACCACTTACCCAACTAACATTCACTCATTCACTCTCTCCATCACTTTCTTGTTCCATGTGTACATCATGGACATATATTGTCTCCAAGAACCTGCCCTAATCCATAGAGAATAAAAAGACCATTATGGGTCAGGGGCAATGCCTTGCATGTAGTTGACCCCAGTTTAAATTTTTGGGACTGAATATTGTTCCCTGAGCTCAGCCAGGAGTGATCCCGGAGCATAGAACCTTGAGTACACACTGAGCACTACTGGATGTAGCCCAAAGTACACAAAAGAGGGAAAATAATAAGAAGAGAAATAGTGGGGAGGGGAGTCTGAAATGAGGTTGATGACACTTAATTTAGCTTAAAAAGAACGATGAAGGCCCCCCAGCGCCATCTTACAGCACACAGCAACAAAGAAGAAAACCGGATGGGGGACCCCACAGCTCCCAGAGAATGCTCCAGGTCCTAAATAGAGCCAATATCACCGGGAGGTCTCAGATGGGGTAGGTGCTGCATCCCGCCTTCTCCAGATGGAATCCCGATGACCATGAGCCAGCAATCGGGCACCAGGACATTCTTTCCAGGACATCTCCTTATATACAAAGTGATCAATGGAAAGTAAATCATCCAATTTTTCTCCCGGAAAATCAGACTTAACTCTTTTCCAAACCACAACACCCAAAAGGAGAGAGAGAACAGAGGAGAGTGCCTTGCCTCAGAGGCGGGGTGGGATGGGGGAATGGGGGAGGGATACTGGGATACGTGGTGGTGGGAAATGGGCACTGGTGGAGGGATGGGTATTTGAAATAAAAAAAAAGAATGATGAAATAATTTCCAGTGATGTCATTACATTGATTAAAGGCTATGGGGGGGCTTTTTGGGTGACACTTGGCAATGTACAAGGGTTACTCCTGGCTCATGCACTCAGGAATTACTCCTGGCAGTGCTTGGGGAACCATATGAGTTGCTGGGAATCGAACCCAGGTCAGCCATGTGTAAGGCATATGCCCTGCCCACTTGCTATCGCTCCAGCCCCTAAAGGCTATTTTTAAAAACAAAAATAAGGTTAATGAATTGTTGGTTTTTAACTCATCACATTACTTTTCTTCTTATATTTCAAAACAAACTCTCATTTTTAGATCCTGACCCTGGAACCCAGACTGTGACCTGGAGACCAAAGGTTCAGGAGCACATTATACTTTAGAAGGTTTTGAGAATGGCACAAAATGTAAACCCTTAAAACCAAACTTGTTGATGTCCACCTTTGTTCTTTGTACAACTCTGTTTCAGGGAGAAAGATGTCAAAGGGTCAAGAATGGAACAAGATCTTTCCCTCCCACAACTAAGTTAGTCACTAAATCAAGATTCAGCTCACCAAGTTCAGAAAGGCTGGTGGACCTCGACCCCTTAGAGGAGAAGAAAGTCTTTCTTAGTTCCTTTCTTCCTTTTTTCTTTCTTCCTTTTTTCTTTCTTCCTTTTTCTTTCCTTCTTCCTTCCTTCCTTCCTTCCTTCCTTCCTTCCTTCCTTTCTTTCTCTTTCTTTCTTCTTTCCTTCCTCTCTTCCCTCTCCCTATCTCCCTTTCTCCCTCTTATTCCTTCCTTCCCTCCTTTTTCCTTCTTTCCTTCCTTCCTTCCTTCCTTCCTTCCTACCTTCCTTCATTCCTTCTCTCTCCATCGTTTTCTTTTCTTTCCTTTCTTTCTTTCCTTATTTCTCCTTCCTTCCCTCTCTCCCTTTTTTCTCTCTCCCTCTTTTCTTCCTTTTTTTCCTCTCTTCCTCTTTTTCCTTTCTTTCTTTCTTTCTTTCTTTCTCTTTCTTTCTTCTTTCCTTCCTTCCTCTCTTCCCTCTCCCTATCTCCCTTTCTCCCTCTCATTCTTTCCTTCCTTTTCTCCTTCCTTCCTTCCTTCCTTCCTTCCTTCCTTCCTCCTTTTCTTCATTCCTTCTCTCTCCATTGTTTTCTCTTCTTTCTTTCCTTATTTCTCCTTCCTTCCTTCCCTCTATCCCTCTCTCCCTCTTTTTCTCTCTCCCTCTTTCCTTCCTTTTTCTCTCTCTCCCTCTTTTTCCTTACTTTCTTTCTCTCCCTTTCTTCTTCCTTCCTACCTTCCTTCTTTCATTCCTTCCTTCCTCCCTTCCCTCTCCCTATCTCCCTTTCTCTCCCTCTCTCTTCCCTTCCTTCTTTCCTTCCTTCCTTCCCTCCTTCCTTCCTTCTCGCTCCATCTTTTTCTCTTCTTTCTTTCTTTCTTTCTTTCTTTCTTTCTTTCTTTCTTTCTTTCTTTCTCCTTCCTTCCCTCTCTCCCTTTTTCTCTCTCTCTTTCCTTCCTTTTCTCTCTCTCCTTTTCCTTTCTTTCTTTCTTTTTTCTTTTTCTCTTTCTTTCTTTCTCTTTCTTTTTTCCCCTCTCTTTCTTTCTTTCCTTCCTTCTCTGTTTTTAGTTTTGGGACCACATCCAGCAATGTGCAGAGGTTACTCCTGACTCCACACTCAGGAATTAGTCCTGGCAGGCTCAAAGGATCATAAGGGATGCTGGGGATCAAACCAGATTGGCTGCATGCTAGGCAAATGCCTATCCACTATACTTTCTGCAGCCCCTACATTACCATCTTGAGAAGAATCTACCACTCCTTGGTGACCAGAGTTCACCTCAGTGCTGCTGTCCATAGCTTGGACCTGTGTCCTGCTGAATTTTCAGGCACGTGCCAATTTCATGACACACTGAGGCACCAGCCCCAACAGGGAAGTGGGGTCGTCTTAGAAGAAGCGAGAGGAAGCCTAGTGATGTGTTTAGGGGATTGCTTCCCTCAGATGTACAAGCAGGACTACATGTTCTCTTCAGGGAGGGCTCTGACCTTTCGGGGCCCAACAATCCTCCCAGTGGATTACTATAAAGGGGTCCTGAGTTTGGGTCTGAATTTCCTGGCAACTCAACAAAGGGAGGAACATACTGGGTTACATGGTTTTCTCTTTTCTCACCAAAGAATGCATACAAATTGATTTGCAGGAGCCTAACATTTTCCTGGAATGTGACTCCTGCTAAAGTTTCCCAAGTGTCACTGGGGGGGAGAGAGAGAGAGAGAGAGAGAGAGAGAGAGAGAGAGAGAGAGAGAGAGAGAGAGAGAGAGAGACTGGGCTGTGGACTAGCCCGGGGCGCCCACTACAGGGTTACACAAGACCCAGACACACTGAAGCCACAAGGGGCTTGTGGGGCGTTTCCAGGGTCAGTTATCCTGGGAGCAGCCAAGACAAGGAAAGCGTTTGTGCCTTTGGCGTTGCTGTGCTCTCAAGACAGTCCAGGGACTCCAAGGAAAGCATGGCTTCACCTGACCTCAGAACCACAGCAAGGCATTGGCACAGCCTTCCCACAGGAGCCAGCCTGACCACACAGTCGTGTGCCCAACACACAAGGATGGGTGTATGATTTACACCACAGCCCCCTTCCGCTGGGTTCCATACCCAGGCTCAGCCATGGTCTGAAAATCTTGCACACACTAAGAGACTTTGAGAAAGATCTTGGTCACATGACTTTTTATTAGAAGATGTGGTTATAGTTGTTCTTTTTCACCCATCATTGTTTTAGAACAATATCTCATTGGTGACTTTAAGTGGAACTCCTTTTAACTCTTGTGCCTCATTGTGATATGCATGCTTTTATGAACTCCCTCCTCCCTTCCCTGCTTCCATTGCTGTGATGACTGGGGTCACGCACTTGGTGCCAGCACATGCGTTCTGGTTGTACTTGGCTGCACACTGCTCGCCCAGTAGAGCTTATTTTAGTGATGGTGGTCCCATGTCTCTTGGTTGCAGTGCTCACCATTTATATGCATGGTCATTGCAATGCTCACACATACTTGGTTGTGGCATGCTAGGGATCACACACATTATTGGCATGTCAAGGATCCCAAATGACCACACTGCCGAGATGGCCCTGATGCGTGTGTGACGAGCATGCCAAGGATCCAACTCAGGTCCTCACATTTATAAGGATGGGCATCTGTCACTGAGCTAGCCACAGACCCCTGACTCTGGCTAATTAAAAAGTTAAATGCCATCATAAAGAACTATGTACAGAAAAATATGTATAGTGCTCCCTGTACAAAATTTGGGGTTAATTTTATTTGTTTAAATGACCATTGGGAGAAGTTCCCTAGGGGACATCAGGGGAATTTCTAGTGGTGTTAGGGAGACCATACAACAGTGGCAAAAGCACATGCCTTGCAGGTGGAAGGCCTATTTGGGGGTTCGATCCCAGTTCCAGTCCACATGCTGAGTGTGATCTCAGCTGCACTCTCGTGGGGGTCCCCAACCTCAAAGCCTTAAGTTATATTACAGTGACATTCTTAAAAGGGGGGAGGGTAATAAAGAAGTAGGAAGAAGAATGTAACAACTCAGGTACCCTGCATACAACTTTAATCAAGAATTGCAGGGCCGGAGAGATAGTCCAAGGTTTAAGGCACATGCCTTGTACGAGATTGGTCCTGGTTAATGCCCAGCATCCCATAGTCTCCTGCGTACTTTCAGCTGAAGCACTACCCAAGCGCCTTACCCACTGTACTCTCCAGTACTGGGAGCTGCATCTTTAGGCCAAGCATTGAACTTCTGGTCTGATCACAGCAATTGCTGGGAGGTGTTCTGAATCTTCTAGGCCCCACCAGAGAGCTCTCAAACCTCTATAAATTGCAAATATTGCCCAAGTCTTCTGAGTACCTCTCCCCAGCTAAATCTCTCTCCCTTTTACATAGAGGTAATCTCTATCTTGAAGGTAGAGTTTGATGTTCCTCTATGACACCTGTACTCTGCTTTTTAGGGAGGCCTTCATAGCCAGGAGGCTTAGCAGAAGCTTAGCCTCTTTCTGGGGGCTGGAAGATCAAGGTGAAGACGTCAGCAGTGATGCTTTCTTATGAGGCCCCTCTCCTTAATTTGTCCATGACCGTCTTCTCCCCAAGTCCTCTTCTTTGCTACTGTGTCTGAACTCTCCTTTTTTAGGACATCAGTCAGATTGTGTTTTCTTTCCAGACTTGTCAACATTTTAATCTCTTCTGATAAGAACATAATTGTATTGGACAAGGGCCAACCCTCATGATCTCATTCTCTTCTAGTTACCTCTTTTTCTTTTTTTTTTTTTTTTTTTTTTTGCTTTTTGGGTCACATCCAGCGATGCACAGGAGTTACTCCTAGTTCATGCACTCAGGAATTACTCCTGGCGGTGCTCGGGGGACCATATGGGATGCTGGTAATCGAATCTACGTTGGCTGTGTGCAAGACAAACACCCTACCCGCTGTGCTATTGCTCCAGCCCCTCTTAGTTACCTCTTTAAAGGCTCTCTCTCCAAGGACCAGAGAGCTAGTGCTGTGGGTAAGGTACTAGATTTGTATGAGGCTGATTGGGGTTCAGTTCCTGAGCACAGAACCAAGAGTAATACCTGAGCACTGCTGGGTATGCCTGTCCCTTTCGCCACCCTGGAAGATTGTGTCTTACCATAGTGTCATTCTGAGACACTGGAAGTTAGGATTTTCAGCTTATGAATGGGGGCTGGGCGGTAGACACAATTCAGTCCATAAAACCACCAATAGACTCATTCTTCTATGGATAGACTTTGGGGGTGCGGGTATTATGACCACTGCTGCAATGAATGTTCTCATGCAGAACTCTGTGTCACATTTCTAGGAAAGTTGGGTGTGCCTTTTCAGGAGTGAAAATGTTGTTTATTTTGGTTAGTGATTAACTAAATCATCTTTTTCTTGTTGATCGCAATGACACGTATCAAGTTGTCAAAATACACATGAGACTAAGTCTGAATGTGCCTGTGTCAGTTTGTGGCTCTACTTTTCTCTTTGGACCACTCCATAGTGGAGAGGGTCTCTGCGATGGGCTGAAATGTTTGCCTCAAGCCTACATACCAAACTATGAACCCCCAGTACCTCAGATTGGTACTTCATTTGAAAATCTGATTGCTGTTGGATAACTGCTTAAGATGAGGTCTTATTGAGGTAAAGTGATCTCAAATTTCATTTGCCTATTGTCCTTATGGAAGGGGGCATTTATACGCAGACCCTCACCAAGGGGAGAGGCCATGTGAAGATGAAGACTTCAGAGGATTCTCCCTTGAAGCCCTTAGAAGGAACTGGTTCAGTCAGCCTGGGCTTAGAATTGAACTTCCAGCCTCCAGAACTTGTCAACTATCACGCAGTTGACACATCTCTTTGTTGAAGCATCATTTGTGGTACTTAGTCATGGAATCCCTAGGAAACAAAGATAAAGTTCACTCTGGTTTTTACTATTTTTTTTTCTTAAGTGGGAGAGGGCTCCACTTGACAGTGCCACGTGACCATGCGGTGCTGGGATTCAAACTCAGGACTTCCCCATGCCAGGCAAGAATTCCAACCCTTGGAACTGGATTATCTGCTTGTTCTTCCCTTTGATTTCCCATCTCTCTACCTTGCTTGCAAAGCTAGAAATAAGCTAAATGATGAATTGGGACATGTGTACATAGTTAGGATATGCATTGCTCAGAAATATGGCCAACTGCACTGGGGACAGGGAGAAAGACTTTCTCCCCACAGTTAGGAGAAAGTCTAAAGCAATGCCATAGACCTGGACTCCAATAAACTGTGTCATTATCCTCAACCATCCAGGCCCGTGTGTCTCCTACAAGCTGCTGACCCTCTCTGGTCTTTCATTTTGCCGGCTATAGAAGAAGGTTGTAATGTGGTGGCTGTCAGGACTGGGGGAATAAAGAACAGAGAGCTACTGCTTAATTGATAAGGAGTTTCCCTTTCAAAGATAAAAAGCTCTGGAGATGGAGAGGAGTGGCAGCAGCACCCCATTAAGAATGTATTTCACACCATTGAGCTGTACTTCCCCTCCCCACATTTTGAATTGAGGTATCATGATTCACACAATGCTGTTAATGGTAATGCCACACATACACCATTCCAACACCACACCCAGCACCACAGTGCCCGCTTCCTTCCACCGGTGTCCCAAGGACCTCTCCCTTCCCCTCCAACCCCATAAGCTCAGCTCTGTAAACAAACTTGCCTTGAACTATCTGAAAACTGGTTGAGATGGCGGCTGTGAAATGTGGCTCCCATGGAGAGCACATGCCTTGCACGTGTGAGGTGCTGGGTGTTCAATCCCTGGCACCACATGGAGCCCTATGGACAGGATGGGCAGAAGATCTGGCTATAGCCCTAGCAGATACTAAGCTCTGAAAGGAGTGGCCTCTACAAATGGTTAGGATGGTGAATTTTATGGTATGCATATTTTATAATAGAAAATAATGGTGGGGGGTAGAGGGACTGGTAGATTTGGGCTGTTAGGCTGTTAGGCTGTTAGATTTGGGATCTGCTAACTGTTCTGTTTATGACATAGCATTTTAGGTCACCAGGAATAAAAATATTCTGCTGCCTCCCACTCTGCAAACTTGGGTGACAAAGATGATTTCAATTCTCCTAATTAGCTGAGCCATGAAGACTTGTTTCTGTCTCATCCTCAAGACAGGACAGGTTTTTAAATTTTTTTGCCTAAACTTCTCTGTTGGCTTTAGAGATGTTAAAACGTGTGTGTGTGTGTGTGTGTGTGTGTGTGTATTTGTGTATGTAGTGGTGACTTACCTGATTTCACAAGGTCCTTGGTGGCTACTATCACTCAGGATGACTGAATCTCAGTGGATCTTCACCAGCTTCGATCCAGAATCCCAGAACCAAGCATTAAAATCTTCCCTACTCTTCGGTCAAGGATGTTGGGAATCATCAGACATCAAGTACCCTGTGTGTTCCAGAGGTTTCAGGATAAAGCATTGGTTCTGCGGTTCCCTGTCTGGCATCTGGCCTTTATTAGCCCATAAAAAACAGAGTTATGACCTTCTGGTTGGAATAACAACTTTTACAATACCCACAGTGGAAGAGTGGTTTTCAGAGAAAGCCAGTCAGCCCACTAGCTTCTCTGTGCCCTTATTTATCTTGGGGTGTGCTAGGCATTTGTATTAATGTTGAATCTCGCCTCCCCCTACCCCCTCACAGAGGAGGTAGCTGAGTGCCACTTCCAGTCTAGGTCAGAGTAGCTGACAGCTTTTACTGGCTCCCCCAGCTAGCAGGGCCTGGATTCAAACCCAAGTGTTCAGATTTTGAGACCAGCATTCTTTTTTCTTTTCTATTTTGCAATGTTGCCCAGCCCATTTTGGTGGTGGCTCTAACTTGTTAAAATTTCATGTTTTAGTTCAGATAGACCTCTTGTTCATCTGTCTCTCTAGCTAATGCCTCTAACAATGAAGAAAGAACCATGTGTGCAGATGGCTAAGTTCCATGCTCTGGGAGGCCTGGGACCAGGCAAGCTTGGCTCTCATGCACACGAGCTCAGAGGCTAAGTAGCTGGGTCCCCCGTGTGCTGGGTTACACTGGAATCTCCTGCCCACACTGTCCTCTGCTTGGTTTCTATCTTGCCTTCTACAAGGGCTGAATCTTTGGGGGAATTCCACAGTGTGCCAGCCTGTACCCCTTTCCCTGAGAAAACTTGAATTTCCAGCTGTCATCAGACCACCTCAGCTCCAAGCCTCTCTAGGAGGTGCCTGAGCTGCAGCTAACAGGTGGGTCCAAGATGGCAGCCTTTGCTGTGATGTTTGCATCCGGGGGCAAGGGGCAGAGGCTTGGTGAAGGTCCGCCAATGTGAAGGTCAAGGCTGTCCTCGATAGCCTTGCCCCTCACCTTCTGCTTCTCTCCTTTCTTCTCCTCTCGCCAGGGAGTGGTTCCAGTGAGCCTCTTTAGCAAAGAATCTGTCAAAACTTTCCTCTCAGACTCAGCTTCCAGGGAACCCACCATGTGCCAGCACCCTGTTCCCTTTCTTCCTCCAGACAACCCTGAAGTCTGGGAAGGGTGAGTGCTGCACCCATGGGTGCCTCTTCTCTTCTCTCTCTCTCTTTTTTTTTTTTGTTTTTGAGTCGTACCTGGCAATGTTCAGGGGTTACTCCTGGCTCTGCACTCAGAATTACTCCTAGCGGTGCTCAGGGGACCATATGGGATGCTGGGAATCGAACCGGGGTCAGCTGAGTGCTAGGCAAATGCCCTACCTGCTGTACTATCGCTCCAGTCCCCAAGGCACCTCTTCTTCTCTTAAGCTCACATTCTCACAGCCTGGGAAGGATTCTGGTTTCTGGGTCTCCACTTTCCTGAATTCCTCAGGTGATTCTGAATTTGCCAGTCTGGAGGCTAGTGGAAGGGGGTTGGGTTTTTAGGGGACAATCCGAGACCCTGAGGCCTTCTCATTGACTGTGTTGTCTGTCCCTGGGTGACTTCCGGGCAGAGGGAAGCACTGCTCAGTGTCTACAGGAACTGATTTATTCCAAACATCAGCCACAGAAATCCGCATGGCTGTGTCTCATATCTTGCTTTCCAAGTCTCCTCTGTCTCCAGAGGGGACGGTGCTTATCAGGCATCTGTGAAACATACTTAGGAAATGCATTTGCTGAGCTACTTAAAAAGTTAATGGGCATCTGCCTGCCTTTGCAAGGTCTCTAGAAGGCAAAGGACCTGAGCTAAGAAAATGCAAAACCTTTCTGTTCAGGAGATGGGAATGACGTTATAATGATTTAAGTGAAAGTCTGAAGGTTTTAGAGCCATAGTTAACTAAATTTTTTAAAAAGATCATAGTATCCACCCAGCCCTCCAAACTATGCCTCCCCACCAAAAAAAAAAAAAAAATTAAAAAAAAAAGCACATCACTTAAGATCTTCTGGTTACAAATGAAAGAAAGAAACATGGCCCAGTTGAACGCAACAGAAGCTAGAAAAGAAGAATTATTCTAGGGCATTCCACCAAATCAAAAATCAGAAATACTACCAGAATCCAGAAAGGGGTCACACAGAACATGTGACATGGATTATGCCTCAGAGTCTCAGTGTGCATGTAGGTGGGTGCACACACACATATAGGTGTGTGGCTTTGAACATATGTGCATGCCCCCCCACATGAATGTTTCTGCATGTATGCATATGTACATGTGCACACAAGTGTTTTTTCGTACATCAAAGTACCTCCTGGTGGTAAAGGGAAATTTTCTTTTCTTCTTTTTTTTTTCCTTTTGGGTCACACCTGGTGATGCACAGGGGTTACTTCTGGCTCATGCACTCAGGAATTACTCCTGGAAGTGCTTAGGGGACCATATGGAAAGCTGGGAATCGAACCCAGGTCGTCCATGTGCAAGGTAAACACCCTACCCGTTGTGCTATCACTCTAGCCCCGGCAAAGGAAAATTTTCACATTCTAAGATTGATTTAGAGAAGTATTTTAACCACATCAAGACACTAATATAGCCCTTCTTGCACCTGCTCTTAACTTCCAAGGTGATTAAATTTTATCAGTGGGGTTTGGCCAGATATTAATATCTAATACTATGAGGAATGGATTCTGGGGAAGCTCGTGCTGTCCCAACAGGCTGGCAGCATCCTACACTGTGGATGTGATCAGCTGCCCCAGAGTGGGTCACCCCCAGCCAGCCTTGGAGACCACAATCTGATAGATTTTCACTTGGCAACTCAACTTGCGCAGTGATGCTTAGACTGCAGGCTCAAATCAAGCTCTACTTCTCCCTGCATAACCCAGGAGGCAACAGGAGCCTACAAGAGGGATCAGCAACTCTTCCCTAAGCCTGCCTGGTGCGGGTCCCTGCTGAACCCAGCCTAGCCTAACACACAGCCCCAAAAGAGGACTGGCTAGAAAGGTCAAGATACAGCAAACTGGATAACAATGTATCACTTTGCAAATCACTAACAGTTTCTTCAAGTGAAGCCTTTATAATTCATAAATTGGAATGCTTGCCTGGCCACCGGATGCCCAAACCACTCACGGAAACAGACATTCTGCTGGTCATTAGCAGCCCACACTTGAGTCTAGAATGATTCGCAGTAATCAATGAGATGAGAAAATTTCATTCAATTAATTCACTGTCCCTGCCTTGTGCTTATTAATTACTCTGACACTCATCCAAATGCTTTTGCTGCTTGGTCCAGGCTTGCAATTAAGAACCATGAATAGCCACGGGAAGGCAGAGGGCTGAGATGCTTGCCTCTAGGGACCTTTTAAACAAAATGTTATGTGTGAAGCATGGAAAGGAGAGAAAACCCCACACACTGTGTGTGTTTGTATATGTCCTATGCCACAGGACTTTGGGGATGGCAGCAGCTCCAGAATCAGAACCCAAATATCCCCATTCTCACCCTATGGCTGTCTCTTAGCCCCGGTGGCCCTCAACGGGCCCTGAGGTCTCATTCATCCTCTTACCATTCTCACTACACTGGAATAACGGTTCTTTTTTTTTTTTCTTTTTGGGTCACACCTGGTGATGCACAGGGGTTACTCCTGGCTTTGCACTCAGGAATCACTCCTGGCAGTGCTCAGAGAACCATATGGGATGCTGGGAACTGTACCTGGGTCAGCCGCATACAAGGCAAACACCCTACCCGCTGTGCTGTCACTCCAGCCCCTGAAACGGTTCTTGGTGTGTGAGAGAAACAGTGATGGTGTGGCAATCACGGTGAGGGTTTCCTGATAGACTCCTTATCGCCCTAAGAGCTGCCTACGTCCTGTTATCAACCCCCATTTTACAGATGAGGCAAACAGAGGCCTAAGAGGTGACATTATATACCCGCAAACAAGTCAGCCTGGTCCAGAACCCCAGCAGAGAAGTCCTGATAAACCAGCCTGGAGAAAGCCTGCACCTGTAGGAGGGTCATCGTGGCCATGCAAGGTCCAGATCAAGAAACTCAGGGTATGGCCTATGCAGGGACTGTGGTGAGGGGAGACAGCCGGACTGCCAGTACCCTCCTCATCATGTTCAAGGAAACAATTGCTCTCAGTGTTGCTATGGAAATGATCTGAACTCTCCCCTTCACGATGGCGACAGCCACCTGGAAATTAGCTCTTCAGGTGGGAGGAGGAAACTCCTTTATGGCAGCATCCAGTAGGAACCCAGACCTGGGTGTTTCCACACCTTGGAGAAAGTGGAAGATTACTGGAGTGTCACAGAAGCACAAGGTCGGAACTGGGATGTCCCCGGGAGAAACATTGATTAGAATTAGTTAGCATTGGTTTCTGCGTGCATTCCTGGAGGCTGCCCTTCCTGCAGTCCAGATCAAAAGAAACTCCAGATTTTCATGTCCCACGAAAGGTGAGAACATTGCTCAAGCCAGGTGTTCTCTCTAACTTTGCTTCCAACTTGCTGGTTGACATTAGGTACCTTTATTCACTCTTGTCAGGTACTTGTCAAGCCAACAGGCTGGGATCTCTTAATGCCCCTCTGGCATCCAGATCTCTGGACAGCACCAGTGTATAAAGGGAAACCCAGGGTCCTCACCCAAATATGGAATCATTATGTTGTCCACTTTGAAGCTAATGTGACATTATGGGGTCAATACAGCCTTACTTAGAAAAGATGCATAAAGGAGAAAGTTTATTGTGTCAAATAAGGGCAAGGGTAGACAAGGTCTGTTTGTTGGGAATGCAATTAAGCCTCACTCTGCAGTGCTCAGAGACTGTTGCAGCTTCTGTGCCTAGGAGTGGCCTCTGGCAGGGTGCTCAGGATTGGGGCCAGAGTTAGCTGCATTGCAAGGGAAGTATCTTCACCTCTTTACTATCTCTCTGGTCCCACGACTTCTTAAGTTGTATCTCCAGAGAAAGGCAGCATGGTGTGAAGGCTACTGTGTGTGGTGAGATCTGAGTGGTCAAGCTCAGGCCTAACTATATGCACGACCACATCTTTTTTTGAAAGTAAAGTTGGATTTTTTTGTGGGGGATGGGCACACCCGTCAATGCTCAGGCTCTGCACTCAGGAATCACCCCTGACGGGGCTCAGAGGACCATAATATGGGGTGCCAAGGATTGAACCAAATTTGGCTACTTGCAAGGAAAGTGCCCAATCTGCTCTACTATCACTCCGACCTCCCCTCACTTTTTTGCTGAGGGGCATATCCAGTAGTACTCAGGTGTTATGACTGCCTCTTATTTGGTAATTACTCCTGACAGTGCTCAGGGAACCATTCAAGATGCTGGGGAATGAACCCAGGTCAGCCACATGCAAGGCAAACATCCCATTGTATTATTGCTCTGACCACTAAAATCAGATTTCCAATAGCATTTCTCTCTTAAAACTCTTATGACTGAATTGATATAAATTAAAAACTTTTGTACAAACATGGCCACACTAAATGTTAGCAAGCGTTACCCCCATCCCCATTATCATAAAGGCTAGTTAAATGGACCAGAGAGATACTACAGTGTTCGTCACTTACCTTGCATGCAGATAACCATGATTTAATCCCAAGGCACACATATGGTAACCAGAGCCCCACCAGGAGAGATCCCTGAGCCAGGAGAAAGCTCTGAGCACTGTAAGGTAGAGCCACAAACCCTTCCCTTGCCCCACCACCCAATGATATTTTATTTTATTTATTTATTTTTTATGTAGGAGTACTGCTATTTATTCAACCACTGATTAGGCTGATTGAATTGTGCATAAACTCCGCCTTACTTTTTTCCCCCCACTTTTTATAATTTTATTTATTGAATCACCATAAGGGCAGTTACAAAGCTTTCAGGTTGAAGTCTTGGTCATACGATGAAACACCCATTCCTTCACCAGTGCCCACTATCCACCACCAAAATCCCCAGTGTACCCCCTCTCCACACCCTCCCCCTACCTGTGGGGCAGATGATTTCCAAATTTTTCTCTCTATACTTTGATTACACTCAACATTTCAACACCACACCCACCATTATTATTGGGATTTTACTCCAACACTCAGATCTGCTGAAAAGGCAACAGTAGACAATTTGTTTTCTATTACTGGTTATGAATAACATATGATGCCGTGTGGCTGCAGTAGTGGTCGCATGATTTTGAAATTTCAAAATTTCAACAATTAAATCTGGAGGAATTTCTTGCCAAAACCTGCTAGGTTCCGAGATTTGTTCCTGAGTCTCTGGGATCATGGCCATTAAGCTACTTGATCAGGAGCCAGAGAGGCTGTTCATGGACGGTGACTTGGGGTCTCGTTGGGACGGGGAGGAAAGGGCCGGCTCCACCCCCATGTGGTGAGGCCCCACGTGTCTCGTCACTGCAGGCCCAAACCTGACTGTCCAATGGCCTCTAGAAGATGGCAGCCACCAGGCCGCCAAGGGGGAGCAGGCGGAGGGACAGTACCCTTTTCCCCCTGGGGTGGCTCGGCAACAGTAACCTACTGCACGGTCCACATGTATTTCTGCCAAAAGCCACTGTGTTTCAAGATTTGTTTCTGAGTCTTAGGGATCATGGCTGTTAAGCAGTTCAATCAGGAACCAATTATATAGCATAGCCGGAGGTGGTTTGTGGGTGTGTCTCCCACATACCTAACTTTTGGCCGTTTACTTTCTTGGTCAAGTTTGCCCCAAGTTTTTGCGGTCTGGCCAAAGGCACAGCAACAATTTTGAGGTATCTGGAAGTCTGAAGAGGCACCATGAGGCTGCTGATGCACTCACCTCACAGGTACAGATAGACCTGCTGGCAGCACCATACCCCCTCCAAAAGATATTTTAACAGCAAAGAAGAAAACAATAAGGACCCAATCTAATCCATGTGTAATCACCCTCACAGCTCGGTCTCTGGGCCATACCTCCAGCTCTGGCCTCATAAGCCCAGCAGTTCTTGTCTGATTTTTAGTCACAGGAGTGACCCAATTAGCCCCATGATTGTCCAGTGGCTCATGACCTAAGACAAGTGACATAATGGAGGCAATTAGCGGACATCCTGGACATGAGTCAGACCTTGGATCTACGGAGCCAAGACCTATCTCTGTGCAGAGCTGAGCAGTGCTGGGAGTAGAGATGCCCAGACCAGCCTTCCCTACCCTCCTCCTGTCTGTCCGTGATGCAGAATTACATCACAGCAGCACTAACATGAGGTCCCCTGGGCCAGGTCTAGGCCCTCCCAATGTCCCATCTTGTCCTCCTGCAAGGCCGACTCCCTGTGCTACTATCCTCCCATTTCCCCAGCCCTGGGAGATGCAGAACTTTCTCAACAGAGGCTTATTTTGGAGGCCTCATCTTCCTCTTTGGTCTCCCGCTGCCTCTCCCTACTGGGACTTGGGTAGCGGAAGGAGAGTCAACAGACAGAGTGCCAAAAAGTGTGTAGCTCTCAGAATCTGGAGGGAAATGTGTTCAGCCAGAATGAACAAGCAGCTTCATCTCTGAGCCTTCATTTCTCTTTCTCTGTCAGGCAAGGCCGTCCTATCCACCGCGCAGCTTTGATGAAATAATACACTGGCTCATTAAGATGATATTCATTCAGGAGTAGATCCAGGTTTTGTAGGGTCTAAAGCTTACTTGCTTTATATGAAATGTTCTCTGCAAATAAGAGTGCAAACTTGCAAATACAAAATTCAATATAAAAGGGAATATTTATCTAGGAGAAAAATGTCACAACAAATTACAATGAAAAGAACTGAACACGTACTAAAAACACAAAGATTTAGAAAAATGATATGTTCCATTAAAATGCTTCTCTAATAAGTTTTCCTACTCTTTTGTACTCTGTACATGTTGATAGCTTCTTCATAAGGCAATAATTTTGTAATAACATTTTCTATAACAAGATTAGAAAGTTGATTTAATCTGTTCCCTAGCATGGTTGATCAAGGTTTGTTTTCTGTAGCTGATAGTTTTGAATAGATATCATCGAGAAACACATTCTCTATCTGTAATTTTACATATTTAGGATGGAAGAGACTTATTCATTTTCTTTTTTTTTGAGTCACGCCTAGCTTTGCTCAGGGCTTACTCCCTGCACTGCATTCAGGGATTACGTGGCAGGCTCAGGGGACCGTATGGGGTAACAGGGATCAAATCTAAGTCAGCAATATACAAGACAAGTACCTTACCCATTGTAATATCTCTCCAGTCCCTGAATTATTACGTCTTGCTTTGAGGTGAGAGCGGAGTGTGGAAAGACTGTTATGAGAAACAAAAAGGGTTATCTAAAGGCTGGAATTACAGTACAGCAGGTAAGGTGTTGTCTTGCATGCAACTGACATGGGATCCATACTCAGCACCCCACAACCCTAGCCAGGAGTGATCCCTGAGTGCAGAGCCAGGACTAAGTCCTGGGTACCACTGAGTGTGGTTCTCTCCTGCCTGAAAATGGGCTATTTCATGGGACTAAAGAAAGATCCTGGGGGATGGAGATAGAACAGCGGGTAGGGTGTTTGCCTTGCACTCGTCCGACCCAGGTTCGATCTCTGGCAACCCATATGGTCCCCTGAGCACCGCCAGGAGTAATTCCTGAGTGCAGAGCCAGGAGTAACCCCTGTGTATTGCTGGGTGTGATCAAAAAAGACAAAAAGAAAGAAAGAAAGAAAGAAAGAAAGAAAGAAAGAAAGAAAGAAAGGAAGGAAGAAAGAAGAAAGGAAGAAAGATCCTGAGACCTTATGTCTTGGCAGCCTTACAGTTTCTAACTCTGTGATAACGAGAGGACTTTTGAAAACTAGCTAGAGAAAATAATCCTGACAGTAATTTCACTTTTCTCCTCATAAACACATATTAACACACCCCTTGCTGCATATCGAGATGCTAATGATACATGCAACGTATGAGCAAGCAGGTAGTTCTTATATGCATGTGTAACTTGAACACAACCCAGAGCAAGCTATTCACACCCAATGCTTTATGCATATCTACCCATCTCTGCTAGCTCATTCTTTTAAATATACTTGTCCCCCCATTCCCCCCTTCAAAAAAAAAACCCTCAGAGGACAACTCTCTCATGAGTGTCTGCACCCAACTCATGAATGTGTACTATTACTTGAACGAACTTCTCTGCTTCTTATACTCTCTTTGTCTCGTCCATACATTCTTTCTCATGATAAAGCCAAAAGCCTTAGCTCCAGGTAAAATAAATCTAACTTCTTTTCTTTTTTACCTCTTAAAAAAAAACAAGAACTTTCCCCAGTCAGAAATCCATGGCTGGGACCGGAGAAATAGTACAAGGGAAGTGTATTTGCCTTGCATACAGTGAACCCGGGTTTGAGTTCCCATATGGTCCCCAGAGAACTGCCAGGAGTGGTTCCTGAGTGCAGAGCCAGAAATAACCCCTGAGCATCGCTGGGTGTGGCCCAAAAAGACAAAATAAATATCTTTTAAAAAGAAAGAAAGAAATCCATGGCTTTCTTCATTAGGTAGCAGGGATTCAGTCCCAGCTTAAGCAAATCACATGGAACTCAGATGGTGGGTGAGAGTCCCTATAGGACTGGTAGGATTTTATTGCAGGTTGTGAAGGAGTCATGGGATAATTTCTATACCTCCCTTTTTCCTACTTCTGACATCTTTTGAAATCACACCAGAAACATCAATTTGGATTAAGTTACTTTCATTTATTTTTCCGGACCCAAAAGGAGTCAGTCATGGCCCAGCCTAGGTCTGGTCCTACACCCCCACCATTTCCACTCCAGACTCAAAGTAGTAGTGTTAAATTTTCAGACTTTCAGATCAAGTGGAGCTATGTATGGCCTGCTGGCCACTTCACCAAACTCACCAAACTCACAGGTAAAATATTGCCCACACCAAGCAAGGGCTTGTATGGGTTCTCCCTTATCTCTATGGCCTCCCCAAGTCTGATCTCTGGCAGAAGTTGCACAATGCTGTGTTTTTTTAGTCAGAAATATTTGTTTCAAAATGTACAGCCTAGTGATTTACATGGAAGGCCTAGATAGATATCTGTAAGTCATTCTACCTTCAGCAGAGCTAGCAATAAGTTAATGGAAGTGTTCTTGAAAGACATCAATCTATCCCACTAATCCAAACAATATGTATCTCTAGACTCACTCCTAATACTCTGAGTAGCCTGGCCAAGCCTCCTTATGGAGCTCTACATTCCATATGTTTAAAGTAAATACTTGAAAGTCATCAGTTAGGCCAATAAGCTCTAAGATAAACTATGTTTCCTCCTCCTACCGTGACAATCTGCAAGGCCGGCTTTAACTTTAGCATTCACAGCATCCTCAGAGTTCCACATTGGAGCATGTTGTGTGCTGAAAGTCGGAGGTTCACCCTGGCTGCCTGCCTGCCTCCTCCTCGGGGAGAAAGCATTATATTTGCACTGTCAGATGTTTGCGCTTGTGTATGCTCCAGATACCAGGTCCAGGATCCACTAAGGCACTTGCCTTGCAGGAGGCCAACCCCAGTTTGCTCCCTGGGAACACATGGTTCCCTGAGCATTGTTGGGTGCAGCATTGAAGGCTCCCAGCCCCACCAGGTGGCCTGAGTAATCCCTGGGGCCACAGGGCCTGAGCAGCGCCACATCCTTGGACCAATATACTGAACTGCTGCAGTGGCTGACCAAAAATCATCGGGAAGGATTCCTGCACCCCCAGAGCACTTGTTAGGAAACACCCCCCAAATTAATTTTCAGGTCCTCATACTAAACCAGCCGTCTGGTTGATGGAGGAATTCTGGGAGTGGTCCCCAATCCCCCTGAGCACTACTTGGGATCCTCTCCCCTCCCCCCAAAATTGGAAGATAACAAACAAACAAAAAAGACCCAATTTTTTTCACTCTATTTTTATAGCAGTTTATTCACAATAGCCCAATGTTATCAGGACTGAGATGTCCAACAACAACCAAGAAAAATGATAAAAATTAATGTATTTGACACTTAGAACTGTGTGGCAATAAAGAACAAACCACCTAATATACAGCAACATGAATGAATTTCACAGAATATCCTCTGGGATATTGATGTTGGCAGGGAAGGGGAGGGGACCATGGAGGTGTTAGTGGTATTCTGTGCTTTGACTAGTGACTATACAGGAAAACAACCAATTCTTGTTCCTGGAAGATGACTCAGTGGCTAAAGCCCTCATCCATCAAGCCCAAGGCCGTGAGTTTGATACCTGGTGCCTCCATGTGCCTGGGGCACAGGCCTAGCAGCTCTGGTATCTGTGATTGCTCCGCAGTTCCAAGAGAAAAGGACTAGGGTAGGCAGGGAGCTCCAGAAGAGATTTCAGGTTGTGCCACTTTCAGGTGAGTGTGTGCACCTCAACTAAACACAACCACCGAGGCCAGAATCCAAGCCTTCAGCCAACTCAGGGCAGGCACCATAACCGAGCATGTGTGAGACCCCAGTCATCACAAAGCAGCAGCCAGAGAGGGAAGGGGAAATTACTTTTTGCTGATGCATCACATACGGTGATCTCCACACTCTGTCCCTCACCCTCCTACCTCTATCCCCTATCACTTTTCCAGAGTCTGAATCATTGCCCTGCTTGGCTCATCCCAGGACTGGGACATTGTCCCAAGTAACCAAGGAAATTACAGTTGTTGGGTTGCCACATTCCAATTCTTGGGACATACTTACCCTATGAAAGTATTCATTCAAATTCAAATTCAACTCAATCTCCTGTTTTCATTCTCTCCATCTGGCGATCTTACTCGTGCTGTGTTGCAGGCCAGATGGTCTGGTGAACAATGTCTCATCTGCAGCTTCCCCGAGAATTTAATCCTCTGGCCCGCCTGGGTCCCACATCAGGTCACTTTCTCAGCAGGCCATCCCCCAGGCCTCTGAATCACTCTCTCTGGCCACCGTTAGAGCACTGAGGCTATCCCAAATGTGCCGTGCCTCCTCCAGGTGTCTAGGGGATATCCCAGCCTCGAATGACACCTTCCTCCTACTGTTCTTGCTAAGGTGTCCAGTCCAGCCTGTCCCATGAGAATGTTCCTTAGGTCAAATATCTCTTATCCAGCCGGGGGTCCTGGCCCTTATCATCAGAGACCCTCAAAGTCTGGCCTCATCTGTGCTTCCTTGATAGCAAAAGGTGTTCCCTGGTCCTTGAGAGGAAGGCTCCCCTTTCTCAATCCTGTATGTCTCTGGTAGGCTTGTGCTACGTCATTAGTGATCTGCTAGTCAGGAAAGAGAGCGGGCAAGATCCCGAGGGGAAGTACTGCAGCTCTTGTGGGAAAGAGCTCTGGGGTAGGGGAAGGATTAGCTTTTAGTCGTAAAAGTAATCGAGATGGTTTGGGGGGGGTCTCAGGAACCAGGATTATGAGGGGTGACCACCTGGAGAACCTCCACCCTATGGGTCAGGGCCCCTTGGTTTCCCAGGGAGGGGCCTGACATGGCCTCCCAAACAGCTTCGACTGAGCATTGAGCTGTTGTTGCAGGTGGCAGCTCTAACCATTCAATTCTGAGTTTCCTCAATAGTTTTTTGTTCCTCTCCCACTGCTTTATTGAAGCTACCCAAAGTATTCCTTTAGCCTTGTTTAGATTCCAGTGTTTAGTTAAATGTCTCTGTCTCTGTCTCTGTGTCTCTGTCTCGTCTCTCTCTCTCTCTCTCTCTCTCTCTCTCTCTCTTTCTTCCTCTCTCTCTCTCTAAGGCAACAAGTCAGTTCCATTGTCCTTATCCCCTACTGTTTTACCTGCATCCTATACTCTTCAAAAGCATGAACGTCAACATCCAGGAAAATCAGAGCTATTGGCTTGCTTTTTTGCTCCAAGGCCCTCTATGCCTTATAGACCACCTAGATCAGAGCTCTATTCCAAACTGAACTTCATCTTATTGTCTGCTTTTTCACACCTCTTTTTCCCAACGTGGATGAGGATCATGGTTTCCATTCCCAGTAAGGGAAGGCTGGGTCAGGAGAGCTGGAGATGTACTAGGCTTGGGGTGGGAGGTGATGCCTGTTAAAATTGCCAGAGGAAGAAGCAGGGAGGGTTTGGAGTGCACCACCACACGGATCTGAAACCCATGAAATGAAATCAGGAGGGAGTAGAATAGGCAGATGGAGACTCACACTGAAATCCCATTGTGACCAAATCATATCCAACACCATAGGGAGCTACAGGACCAGTGTGCCTTCTGGAAGAGTCCCTCCCTGGGAAGGAATGACCAGTCTCCAGGCACCCCGTTAGGCTTTGCCATAATCTGCTTGGACAAACGGAGCTGTGGAATTTTCCCTATGGCAGATTCTGAAGATTCCACTGTTGGAGGTTCTGGGCTAACTGTGCTCCCTGCAGTGAACTGGCCGAGGCACTGGCTATGGTTGCGGCATCAGGAAGGCAGTCTAGGAGAGCGGGAGGATCACAGCCCAAGAACAAGACTGGGAGCCAAGAGTGGGCCTGCATGGTCATGAACACACAACCCCAGCCCCTGCTTATATATTAAAATTCTACCCCTGATGTAAGGGAGGCAGGAGATGAGGCCATCGGAAATAGGGTTGGTGTTTTCACAATGAGCCCTTGCAGAGCTGTAGAGTCATTTCTTCCCTGTGAGCACTGCAGGAGAGCTTCCTTCTGACCCTGCTGGCCCCTTAACTTCTTCCAGAACAGAGAGGAGCACAGTGCCGCCATGTAGAAGCCACCCCTAAATCATGCTGCTAGAGGAGACCGAGTGAAGGGACAGCCTTGAAGCGTAGGTGCAGCCTGAACTTACCTTGATCAAAAGATGTGACAGTGTAGACCCAGCTCAACTTGCCCTTGGCTCACAACCCCCAGCAAAGTCCCCACGACCCTTAGCATGGTGGTGAGTGGGGAGTCTGAATGGAAGACTGAAACAGCAGTCTTCCATGACTGATGAAAAGGCTTCATTCTGCATATTTTATACCAATATAACTCCACTGCTCAAGTCCCTCATAAGGTCTTCTTGGAAGGGGCCCTTATTTATTTATTTATTTATTTATTTATTTATATTTTAATGAATCAACATGAGATACAGTTACAGACTTACAAATTTCCGTGATTACGATGTTTGAGTACCCATCCCTCCACCAGTGCTCTTTCTCCACCACTCCCACCTCTTCCGTCCCCCTGCCTCTGTGGCAGACACATTGTCTCTTACTCTCTCTCTCTCCTTTTGGGTGTTTGCAATATAGACACTAAGCAGCCATCATGTTTGGTCCATAGTCTACTTTCAGCACGCATCTACCATCTAAGTGATCCCTCCAACCATCATTTACTTAGTGGTCTCTTCTCCCTCCCACCTGCCTTTCCCCCCAGCACATGAGATCAGCTTCCAAGTCATAGTGTAATCCTCCTGGCCCTTATCTCTACTATCTTTAGGTGTTATTCTATTATGTTACTTTATATTCCACAAGTAGGTGCAGTCATTCTGTGTCTGTCCCACTCTTTTTTTTTTATTAGTGAAACTCCATGTGGTACAATTGTTTATCTTACAAATTTTTGTGCTTGAGTTTCAGTTATACAATGATTGAGTACCCATCCCTCCACCAATGCTCATTCCCCACCTCCAATGCTCCAGTGCTCCCAGCATCCCTCCCACCCCACATCCCCCCATCCCACCCCACCCCACCCCTGTGACAGGGCATTCCCTTTTGCTCTCTCTCTCCTTTTGGGTGCTGTGGTTTGCAAAAGAGGCATTGAGTTGTCCCGCTCTTTCTGACTCATTTCATTTAGCATGATACTCTCCATGTTGATCCACTTATATGGGTTGATAAATTTCATGGTTCATCTTTTCTAAAGCTGCATAGTATTCCATTGTGTAGATATACCAAAGTTTCTTTAAACAGTCATCTGTTCTTGGGCACTTGGGTTTTTTCCAGATTCTGGTTATTGTAAATAGTGCTGCAATAAACATAAAAGTGCAGATGTCATTTCTACTGTACTTTTTTGCATCTCCAGGATATATTTCCAGAACTGCTATTGCTGGGTCAAATGGGAGCTCAATTTCTAGCTTTTGGGGTTTTTTTCTAGTTTTTTGAGAAACTTCCATATTGGTTTCCAAAAAGGCTGGACCACTCAGCATTCCCACCAGCAGTGTAGGAGAGTTTGTTTATCCCCACTGAAATGAAAACTTCTTTGCTTGGTAATAAATTCCATCTCTGAGGGCCTAAGGATAGGGTGCTTGCTTTGCACGTGACCCACCTGGATTCAATCCCTGACACCCCAAACCACTCCAAAAGTGATCCCTGAGCCCAAAGCCAGAAGTAAGCCCTAAACACAGCCAAGTGTGGCCCAACAATAGGATAAAACAAAAACTCCTCCGTGGCCAGGAGGACAGCTCAACAGACAGGAGCACATTTTTTTTTATGTGTAAGCTCTGGTTCAGTAAGAGTGACCCTACTGAGTCAGGGATAGCCTGAGCTCCACCTAGCATAACCCCGAAATAAAACACAGAACTGTATCTATATTTAAATATCACCATTTTCCTTCTAGAACTATCCTGTACCTGGAGGCCCTTCAGGTTCAGATGGTGGAGATTTTCTCCCTCAGGGAAGGGGATCTCCAGCACAGGCAAGCAATCAGCATGGCAATTCTTGGCTTTTAAGAGTTTCTTGTTATCACCATAGTAGAGATTTGTTTTTAATGTTTAGGAGAAGAAGCTTCTGTTGCAAAAATCTAGGCTTTTGTATTTTAAAATTCTAATCCCTGAAAGATTTAGGGGATAAAGTTTATGCATGAACAGCAGATTTGGCAAGAGAAGCATACTTGATTACTCATAGTCATTTTTCCAACACCCCAAACTATTGTTTAAAGATTCCATAGACTGAAGTCAGTGGTGAGGGGAGGTAAGGGAGGCAGAGGGGAGGAGAGCAGAAGGAGCAAGACACCACATGGAGATTGCACTGCAACCTCAGCAGAGGGCTCCTGAATCAAGCTTCTAGAAGAAAGGGGGCATAACAGAAACTTTAGAGACGTTCAGGCGGTTGGCTCCAAAGAGGACTTTCGCCCTTGTTCCAGAGTGGATTCTGAGATTGCAAGTCCTAGAGATTTTCGCACAGCTTCCCATGGAAATTACATGCTGACAGATCTGTGATAGCCTCTAGTGCCCCCACAAACAGCAGTGCCAAACCATTACCACCACCACCATTATCACCTCCATAGTCACCACCAATATTATTACCATCAGCACCATGGACACCATATGGCATCATTACCACACCAACCTCTATCATCACCACCACACCCACTACCACCATCACCACCTCTACCTCCACCATTATCACTTTCACAACTACCATCATTCCCGTATCCACCATCACTTCTATCCCCGCGTCCACCACCATCATCATTACCAACACCATCACCACAACTACCATCATTGCCTCATCCACCATCACCCCTATTACCATCGTCATCAGCACAATTGCCAGCAGCATCATCCCTCCTAACCAACTCGATTAACCACATCAACACTCATATCACTACCTCCATCACAATACTACAGGCGATGACCAAATGTTCCTGAATTCCCTAGAAGGGTAAAAGAGAACAGACTCTAGAGGGGTCTTATAGTTGAGACCAGTACTCATGAATCTGATTCAATAACAAGAAATCAAAGAGGGAACTAAGAGGCAGATGCCAGTGTGGAAGCATGGGCAGAAGAACGCTATTGACTGGGTCTCCTGGAAGTCACATAGATACATACATGAATTCCCTGAGAAAAGAATATTTTGGGGCTGGAGCAATAGCACAGCAGGTAGGGTGTTTGCCTTGCACGCAGCTGACCCGGGTTCAATTCCCCGCATACCATATGGTCCCCTGACCACCACCAGGAGTAATTCCTTAGTGCATGAGCCAGAAGTAACCCCTGTGCTGTAACTCAGAAAGAAAAAAAAAGAATATTTTAGAGATTAGCTTGGCTGACGACATCATGAACAGACTGTAATAATGTCCCCACCCCTCCCCCAGAAGAATAGGTGGTTTCTCCTAGAAAAAATTCAATTTCCCTTGTTAGGCACATGAATGGGCAATCTGAGACATGAGCTGGCAATCTGAGATTCCATAGTCTTCATGCAGGACACAAGCGCACAGGTTTATAACCTGGGTTACACAATACCATCCTGTAAATCCCCGGTGTTGTTTCTGCTGCATAAGTGCACCGCAGACCATGGCGGGATATTGGCCATTTCCCCAGATCTGCTTGGAGCTCTTCTTCTCTGGGCGCTCAGCGGTGGGAAGCTGACCTCACCCACTGCGTAGACAGGGCGGATCTGCCCTTTGGCTCTCAGTTAGGTTTGGCCAATGGGAGGTACCGACAGGAAATGGGAGGAGAAAGCTCTGGGATAGGGATTCATTGCTTGGGTTTGGCAATAATTATATTTCCTCCAGCTCTTGCATCGAGGGTTAGTGAGCACTGGAGTTCAGTAAGTGCCCCTCTCATTGTCCTTCCGGGTCCACGGGGAGGCAGCAGGGGTTTTCCTGAACTTGTGAGTTGCAAGGCTTCACGTCCATTATGGTTCGCCTTAACACCTTTGTAAACATCCCTGCTTATGTGACTCCCACGAATCACCTCTTTGGAGAGTGCCATCTGTTTCCTGCTAGGGACTGATGACACAGCTGCTATTGGTATTACTTGTACTTTGAGAATCGTGTCTGCTTTCCGGCATGAGCCTCTCAGAGTCCACAGTGCTGGGGAGGAGAAAGGGGAGGGGTCTTATTCTTCAGCTACTAAATGAGAATGGAAAACCCAAGCCTTTCCCCCTGCAAAGGATGCTGTGAGAATGAAGTGAGTCAAAATCGGGTAAAATGCTTCGGGAAAAGAGGATGAGCACAAGTCTATTTTAGAATCATTACATTAATATTAGCAGTGAGTTCTTCCTGCCCATAGACCTCCTCTGATTTCTCTCTGTTCCCCAGCACTGTCGCAGTGACTCAGGCTCAGATTCTTGGCAAAGCAGCCCTCCTTTGTTGCAAAGCCTTGTAGAGGCCACAAGATAAAGCTCTGTGACTAGACGCAGATCCAGGGCTCAGTTCTCAGAGTGGCTGCCCTTATATTTTGACCAAAGACCACAGAAAGCGCAAAGCCAGCTATAGCCCCTCAGAGCTCTCTCTCTCTCTCTCTCTCTCTCTCTCTCTCTCTCTCTCTCTCTCTCAGACAGATAGCGTCCTACCCTGGCAGCCCCTGGCTGTCCTTGTGAAGAGGAAGCCACAGATCCTGGCTAAAGCCAGCCAACATGGATGGGTCCCTCCTGTGGGAGCCCAAGGCAAGGCTGACTCAGTGAGAGCTGGTATGTATGCAGACGGCTCCACACTCCAAGTAGGACAACGGCTGGTGGGCAATGCATGCAGGAAGCTGGGCTTGCAGGAAACTGGGCTTGTATCCGAGCTGAGAGAGCACAGCAGCGCCCCAACTGAGACAGTTTTGGGATTGAAGAGATAGGACAGTAGGTAAAGCACTTGACTTGCATGCACTTGACCTGGATTCGATTCCCGGTACTGCATAGGGTCCTTTGAGCATCTCCAGGAGTGATCCTTGAGCACAGAGGCAGGAGTAAAACCTGATCACTGCTGTTGTGCACACACCCTCCCTCATCCCTAGCCCCCAGACAAAATGAAAACAGAAAAAATCAACTGGGACACTTTGGATTTGGGTTTTCTGTGCTCATTTCCAAAAGGGAACACAAACCGTGATCCTGAGATGGCTTCTCCTCCCAGTTTTGAGGTCAGGGAGTGCAGCCATTAACCTTTCTCCCCAGGCCCTCCCTTGCAACAGACTGAACAGGGAGGTTCAATAGGATTAACAAGGCGAGTTAGCAAAGCCAGCCAGTGCTCAAGTGATCTCTGTCCTAAGTAACTTAATACCAGAAGTCAAGGACCCAAGAGGGGTGCAGAGATTAAGGCGCTTGCCTTGCTAACGGTCAACCCAACCAATGCCCCCTCCCACCCAGTTACCCCCACCCCAAATTAAAACTAGAAGTCAGTCCCTGGAGCTACCAGGAAGGATCATGGGACAGTCCTGGGTTGTGTTTTTCTGGATCAAACAAAAGAGGAGGCTCCAGCTGGGTTTCCTTGTTTTTTCCTTTTCATCTTTTTTTCTGTTTGGGCTTTTGTTATTTCTATTTTTTGGTTTTTTACTCATAAAATTGTCTAAGGTAGGCAGTTCTGGACTGTCCTGGGTGCGCAAGAATTAACTCTCACTCTCAGCATGAACTCTGAGAAGGAAACTGAGCCCCCAGCTTTCTCCGCATTTTCGTGTGAAACTGGAAGAGGGAAGGGCTAGGGCAGAAGAGCCAAGTGGGCTGTGGATCTGTTTCCTGTCAAAAACGGACACCCAAGTCTCCCCCAGGATAGAATGACACCTCTGAGTCACAGACATGCACCGCTTTGTTACGGCCCGGGACTCGGATGCTCAGGAATGACCTCGTCCCCCCGGGAAAGTCTGTTCTGATCCCAGACTCAGATCCGGCTGATCTCTGGGACCTGGGCCCAGCCTAGGCTGGGAAACGTCCATCCATTCAGATCAGACGCGTCAGATTCAACAGTGGGGCTGGACCTTGAAAACCAGGTGGGGTCTCAGCCAGGAGGAAGGGGAAGAGAGTGACTACACCAGGGCAAGGCGGGAGCTGCCAGCACAGCGGTGACATTCTGTGGTAGGCACCAGACAGTCCCAACGCGAAGGCTTCCTGGAATTGCAGTTCTGCTGAGAGACTCTTCACCACGCTTCCCTTTTCTGTCTGGTTCTATTTAGTCAAAACAATGTCAACGGCCCACTCCCTGGAACTTCTCCACAGGGTTCCTGCCTTTGGCTCAAGCTATGGGAGCAGCAGTATGTGTCTGAGGCCTTCCAGAAGCTTCCAAATTTAAACCAATTCATGGATGTGAGACATAATCGCCCATACAGAGTTGTCTAATAGCCAAACGCCAGGGCACGTATTTATTTGTGCCTGAGTTTCTCACTCCTTTTTAAAGAAAAAGCCACACATTTGGCCAAAAGGCAAAGTGGGTAAGATGCACTGCAGGGCAAATATTCGGGAGAGTTGCTCAGAATATTTGAAATGATAAACTGTGTGAAAAAAAAATGCCTGTGGCAAATTGTCAGCAGGCTATATTTGGGGGTCCAAATCCAGGCCCCTGCCAACTGAGTTCACACAGTCCTAGTGTTTTTCCATGTCTATTTATAACCGTCCACACGTTCACACGCAAAAAATGCAGTGGACATTCGACTTAGTTTTTAAATGACTAAAATGTTCTGAATGTATCAGGTTACAGCACGTGAGAGCCCTTAATACAGACTGCGATTAGCTTTACTTACTGGAGAAGGGATTAATCAATGCGCAGAAAACAATGTAATAGGATCCTTTGGGAATTTGAAAGTATGAAAACAACGTTTGCTTGATTTCCTTTTTAAAAAATGTGACTGACTTCTACAAAACTTTATAGAATGCCAACCAGTCAACAGGGAACTTGAAACCTAAATGTGAGAAAGACACAGTGTCTAGTCCCAAGGGATTTTTCTGGGGAGGCTAAGAACCTGGAGTAACATCCATGAAAGGGATGTTAGTGCCTTGACGGAACTGCTGACAAATTAGGCACTCTGAAAAGCCAGTGAATGGAACGGGTGGGAGGCCGGCTCCCAGAATTCACTGGAAATGGAAACACTGCCCCCTTCCCAGCATCTCTGTTTCTATTTGGGGAGACTCATGTGGTTGCAGGGAAGTAGATGTTCCCTCCCAGGTTTAGAGGTTGAGCACGTGACTTTCCTGGCCAATGAAAAACCTTCACCCCTTTCCTCCTCACTGTGAGTGGCTCAGAGGTGACCATGTATACTAAGCTGGACCAATCAGAGCGCAAATCAAACTGGCACTACTAAAAGAAGACTTCTCCTCTTGTTGGACATAAAGAAAGAAGCCCCAGGAGGTACTGAAAGCTGTTCTGTGACGCGGGTTGAATCATTGTTCAGATGAGGTGGCAAAGGTGATGGAAGAGCCAGAAATATACTCATTCCTAAATAAACTCAAACAAAAATCTCCCTTACCTATCTCCCCTTTTTGTGATATTCTAGTCACATGAGACAATAAAACCCTCTTGCTTTTAATGTTCATTTGAATATTTTATTTTTTTAATTTAAAAATCAAAAACAGGGACTGGAGCAAGCCGACCTGAGTTCGATTCCCAGCATCCCATATGGTCCCCTAAGCGCCGCCAGGAGTGCAGAGCCAGGAATAACCCCTGTGCATTGCCAGGTCCGACCCAAAAAGAAAAATCAAAAACAGGGACTGGTTCAATAGCACAGAGGAGTAGGGCGTTTGCCTTGCACGCGGCCGACCCGGGTTCGATTTCCAGCGTCCCATATGGTCCCCTGAGCACCGCTAGGGGTAATTCCTGAGTGCAGAGCCAGGAGTAACTCCTGGGCATCGCCAGGTGTGACCCAAAAAGCAAATAAATAAATAAAATAAAATAAAAATAAAAATAAAAAATCCCCATTGATATGGGATGAATTAGTACGCCTCCAGGTGTACTTCCTGGATGGTTTATAATCTATAAACTTAAGGATGAGAAGGATTCAGACCAGTAAGAAGGGAAAAGATGAAGATGTTCCCAATGGTTGATAAAAAGGGAGAAGAAAAGATGTTCCAGTTGTATGCTTTGGGTCCAATTCTAACTTAGTCCAATCTAGAAAAAGTGAGCTGATGATCAGGGCAAGCAGTGAAGGACCCAGTAAGGAAGTTGGTTTAAAGTTTGTGGGCAATGTCTGTGTGTGGTGGGCGACTTCCCCCCTGATTCCTCGAATCCCGTCCTGGGTACAGGAGTTCATTGAATGACTCAGCATCTGCTGTTCAGAGCATCATGAATAAAACTTAAGAGAAAATGTGAGACAATGCCAGAATGTTCTGGTACAGAGGAAAGACTATTCGTTTCCTGAGACTGTCATAAAAAATCACCTCAAATTGGGCGACTTAAAACAATACTTATTTTCCTGGTCTGAAGCTACAATTCTGAAACCAAGGTGTCCAAATGGTCTCACCCTCTCAGCAGTCTCCAGGAGAGGTTCCTGCTGGCCTCTTCCAGTTCCTGGGGGTGCCAGGCCTTCCTGGACCTTCTTATTCCTTCTCTCGGAGGCCTCGCCTCTTCAAAGTACAACCATCATTGAATCCAGGGCCCATCCTAAATCCAAGACATTTTATCTCAAGATGCTTGACAAATTATATCTGCTGAGAATTTTTTTTTCAAATTAGGTTACATTCTGAGGATTTGGGAACACCATATTTGAGGGGACAGTGCTCATTTTACAACACCGATCAACACTCAGAGTCGCTTATTCTCCAAAATTTTTGCCCGTCAAATCATGAGTCCTCCTGCCTGCTGGCTATGCTGGGGTCTGCGGTGGACGGAAGTGCTGAGCTCTAAGTCTGCCTGTGCACTCAGCCAACAGAGCCTCCCTTAGTAATTAGAATAGCTATTAAGAATTGCTGATGTAAAGCCCAAGGTGCCAAACACTTCCTTAAGCACTGGCCCTTCTGGAGGGCAGCCATGCCTGACATGGTCAAGTGCGGAAAACAAGAAAGAAGAGAGGACATGGCAGGGAGGCTTTAGAGGGTTGGCTCCAAACAAAGCAAAACAACTTTCTCAGAGGAGATGGGCCAGAACCTGAGTGTGAGAATGTTTTTTCTCACTCCAATCGTATTTGTACCCCTGACTTTCTTCTTAGCTTAGAAGGATAAAGATTAAAAATGGCAGGAAGAACTAATGAATTCTCTTAACTTTTGATTATCTTGTTGAACAAGGTGAGAAAGCAAAGGGTCAGAGAGATAGTACCGTGGGTAATACGCTACATGGCTACTTGCATCCCCTGTGGTCCCCCGCGTGATTCCTTAGTGCAGAGCCAGGAGTAACCCCTGAGCATCACTAGGTATGACACAAAAAGAAAGAAGGAAAAAGGAAGGAAGAAAGAAAAAAAGAAAGGAAGGAAGGAGGGAAGGAGAAAGGAAGGAAGAAAAGGAAGGGAGGAAGGAAGGAAGGAAGGAAGGAAGGAAGGAAGGAAGGAAGGAAGGAAAAGAGTGGCTAGAGAGGTGGCACGGGTTCTTTGCAGCTGGAGAGACAGCACAGGTTCCTTGCATGCAGCTAACCCCAGTGCAATTCCCAGCAGTATATATGGTCCCACTGAGGGATTCCAGAGTGATCCCGAGCACAGCACCAGGAATAGCAGCGAAACTCTGTTGGGTGTGACCTCCAACCCCTTAAAAAGCAAGCAAAAAAGTTTCTTAATTCACTATGAAGTATATTTGAAACACCAAGTTTCAGACCTGAATTCAATTTTTTTTCTTTTTGGGTCACACCCAGCAATGCTCAGGGGTTATTCCTGGCTCTGCACTCAGCAATTACTCCTGGCGGTGCTTGGGGGACCATATGGGATGCCGGGGATGGAACACAGGTTGACCGCATGCAAGGCAAACACCTACCCGCTGTGCTATCGCTCCGGCCCCTGAATTCAATTTTTTTTTTACTTCCTACTATCTTTAATGCCATCATGTTAGAAAGGAGTAGTCCAAGAGGACTTGAGTGCAACACCCACAGTTTTTAGACAGAGCAGGACATGACAGTGGTGGGAGAGTGAAAGGAAAGCCTTTTAGGGAACATCAATTAAAAGGCCCTCCCGTTGATCGTCGATTTGCTCGAGTGGGCCCAGTAACGTCTCCATTGGAGACTTTGTTGTTACTGTGTCTGGCATATCGAATACTCTCGGTAGCTTGCCGGGCTCTCCGAGAGGGGCGGAGGAATCGAACTCAGGTCGGCCATGTTGGCTGCGTGCAAGGCAAATGCCCTACCCGCTGCAGTGATAGCACAGCGGTAGGGCGTTCATCTTACAAGCGGCCAACATGGCCGACCCGAGTTCGATTCCTCCGCCCCTCTCGGAGAGCCCGGCAAGCTACCGAGAGTATTCAATTCGATATGCCAGACACAGTAACAACAAAGTCTCCAATGGAGACGTTACTGGGCCCACTCGAGCAAATCGACGATCAACGGGAGGGCCTTTACCTAGGGAACATCAATTAAATTGTAAATTTATTTAAAAATTTAATAATAGAGATTCAACTTTTGATAGAGGTCTAGGAGAAGGACTTTGCACGGGTCATTATAGATTATGATCTGAATCCATTAGGCCAATATGATTTTATGGCTCAAATGGCTAACCTAGTTGAAACATGATTTCTCAGGTTTTGGAGAAACCAACTTGAATATATTATCATTCTCTGTGTAGGGGCTGGAGAGATAGCATAGCAGGTAGGGCGTTTGCCTTTGTACATGGCCGACCCAGGTTCAATTCCCAGCATCCCATATGGTCCCCTGAGCACCGCCAGGAGTAATTCCTGAGTGCAGAGCCAGGAGTAACCCCTGTGCATCGTCAGGTGTGACCCAAAAAGAAAAAAAAATCACAGTATGTTTATTGCCAGCATTCTTTTTTCTTCTTTTTTTTATTAGTGAAACACCATGAGGTACAGTTATAGACTTACAAATTTTGTGCTTGAGTTTCAGTTATACAATGATCAAGTGCCCATCCCTCCACCAGTGCCCGTCATCCATCACCACGGGTCCCAGCATCTCCCCCCCCATCCCCCCCCTGTCCCATCCTGCCTCTGTGGCAGGGTATTCCCCCTTGTTCTTTCTCTCTTCTTTTGGGTACTGTGTTTTGCAAGAGAGGCATTGAGTGGCAATCATGTTTGGTCTATAGACTACTTTTAGCATGCTTCTCCCACCCTGGGAGGGTCCTCACAACACCCTTTATTTGGTGCTCTCTTCTCTATCTGAGCTTCCTTTTCACCTCACACCTGTGGCTGGCCTTCCAGTCATGGAGCAAAATTCCTGGTACTAATTTCAGCCATTCCTGGGTGTTAGTCTCCCTTTTTGTTTATTGCCAGCATTCTTTGGGCATTTCTGCTGGTTTGATATCAAGAAAACCACTGTCATTAATTGTTTACTGTGTCATTGAGGATAAAACTCCATAACACATTCATTTTTAGGTAATTGAAGACTGTCAGTGCCACTGTCCTCCCGTTGTTCATCGATTTGCTCAGCGGGCACCAGTAACGTCTCACAACAAATTGTGAGACTTGTTGTTACTGTTGGCATATTGAATGTGTCACAGGTAGCTTGCCAGGCTTTGCCATGTGGGCGAGATACTCTCAGTAGCTTGCCGGGCTCTCCAAGAGGGGCAAAGAAATCGAACCTGGGTCAGCCGGGTCGGCCACATGCAAGGCAGACACCCTACCCACTGTGCTATCACTCTAGCCACCAGGTTGCCTAAGGAGGGAGGGGTGAACCGGCCCAGGTCGGAAATGAAGCAGGTCAATTGAAGATTAATCAACTGAAAACCTAAACTCATTCCTTTTTGACTCTTTGTGGAGGACTTTCTCTCTGGATGGCAGCACACATTGTAGCACCCTCTGGGGCTGGGAAGAGCAGCAAGGGTGAGGACGTGAGTCACCAAGAGGAATGTCATTCTGGACTGGGCAGTAAACAGAGAAGCTGCCGGAGGCAAGACAGCACAGGACATAGCCAGGGCTTTCAAGTCAAGCTGACCCCTCTCAGAGTTCAGCTGAGCTACTTACTTGCCTGCTGAGTGACCCTGCAGAAGTCACCTAACCACTTCTAGAGAAAATGGAAATGTAATTCTTATCTCCTGGGGGTGGTGGTGAAAATTAAATGAGTTTATCTATTCGCATGATATAAAGCTTTCAGCAGCATATCTGACCCAAAAAAGTGTGTTCATGAGCTAGGGAGATGGTTCAAAGGGCAAGAGCACAGGTTTTGCATGTGGAGCTCCTGTCAATCTCCAACAATGCAGAGTTCCCTAGGCACTGCCGGTGTGGTCCCAAAACAGACAAAAAAGCATGTGTTTATACCATTAATATTATTAAAGGGGCAGCATACGGTTCAGAGGTTTGTATGCAAAATACCCCAAATATCCAAAACATGATTCACTCTGACTTCAAGTTATACTACAAGTGATAATCATCAAAACAGTCCGCTCTTGGAACCAAAACAGAGGCAATGGATTTGATGTGAGAGTCTAAAAATAAATCCACAAAAGAGTAAGCCTGACCCCAAAACCAAACAAAAACACCAAAAACCAAAAAAAAAAAAAAAGGAAAACAAAAAAACAACCTACAAATATTTGGATAACTTACGACAAAGGAACCATACTATGGGGAAAGGAGAGTTGTTGTTGTTTTTTTCAATAAACAGTAGTAGAAAAACCTAGACCAGCACAGGCAGAAAATGAAGCAGATCATTATTTAGCATAATAGACAAGAAATATCTCAAAACGGATGGAAATTTGGAAACCTGAAACTATAAAATACTTAGAAGAAAACATCGGCAATTCACTCATGGATACTGACCACAAAGACATCTTTGGAGAATTACTCCAATGACAGAGGAAACAAAAGCAAAATGGAATGAATGGCACTGTAATAATTTTAAAGGCTGTGCTCAGGGCTTTCACCTGGCTCTGCACTCAGGGACCACACTTAGTGGGACTCAGGGAACCTTATGGGAAGCTGGGAGTCAAACTAGGGTGGACCACATGCAAGGCAAAGATTGGACCTACTGTACTGTCTCATCAGCCAACAATTTCAAAAGCTTTTGTAAAATGAGGGGAAAAAAACAAAAAGGCAGTACGATAACTGGAAGAAGACATTTGAACGACATATGTTTGACAACGGGGTAATACCCCCCAAATATAAAGATCTCATAACCACCATAACAAGAGAAAATCTAAAGAGTCTCATTTTTTTAAATAGGCAGAATATTTAAACAGATGTTTTCTAAGAAGATACACCAATATTCAGGCCCTCCCGTTGTTCGTCGATTTGCTCGAGCAGGCCCAGTAACGTCTCCATTGGAGACTTTGTTGTCACTGTGTTTGGCATATCGAATACGTCATGGGGAGCTTGCCAGGCTCTGCCGTGCGGGCGAGATACTCTCAGCAGCTTGCCGGGCTCTCCGAGAGGGGCGGAAGAATCGAACTCGGGTCAGTCATGTTGGCTGCGTGCAAGGCAAACGCCCTACCACTGTGCTAGAATACAAATCAAACTCACAATAAAAGCCAGAGAAATAGTATAGCAAGTAAGGCGCTTTCCTTGCATGCAGCCAGCCCTGGTTTGCTCCCTAGCACCATATGTGGTACCCCAACCCCCACCAGGAATGATCCCTGAGCACAGAGCCAGGAGTTAAGCTCTGAGCACTACCAGGTGTGACCCCCAAATCAAATCAAAACAAAACAAAAGCAAACAAACAAAACCCACAATGAGATATGCCTCATACCTGTGAGAATAAGCTGGAAACATCTTGTTTTGGTGAAGTGTGAGGAAAAAAAAAACTCACATACAGTGTTGGTAGGAATGTAAATTGATGCAATGTCTATGGGAAATGTAAAACAGGGCCTGGAAAGATGACTCAAAGGGCTGGAGAGCCCTTCCTCGAATTCTGGAGCTCCAAGTTCAATTCTGGCACCACAGGGCCCCCTGAGCACTTCTGGAGGTGGCCTCCAAACACTGCCATGTCTTCCCACGCCCCAAAAAATACTATAATAAAAATACAAATATGATATGATCTAGCAATGGTATGCCTAAGTAACTTTTCAAAGAATAAGAAATCACTAGGTTAAATAACTAGATGCATCGCCCTTATATAGCAGCATCATTCATGATAGCCAAGACGTGGATAAAACCCAAATGTCCATGGGTCAATGAGTGACTACAGGTATAGGATGGAATATTACACAGATATAGAATTACTAAAGATATTACTAAAGATATGAAATGCAATATACCCAATGGAATATTGCACAGCTGCTCGAAAAGATGAATCTTACCTTTTTCCAACAATAGCAATGAAACTTGAGATGATTATGCAAATCAAATTAAGTCAGAAAGTGAAAGACAATTACCAGATGGTGTCCCTCATATAGGGAATATAAATAATCCGAACAAACAAGCTAACAAAACATGACAAAAATAACTCTTCAACTCTGTAAAAACTGGTGGTTACCAGTGGGGGAGACAGTGGAGGCAGGAGCGAAGTAGAGAAACTTCTATACATACAGAGCTATAAAGTTGTGCTCCTGAATTTATGATGTCTGTAAACCAATGGTAAATCAATAAAATTTATTCGAACAAAACAAATATATTTGTCCCCAGATTTTGCTCTTGCCCCTTCACAAAATGTTTTCTTTGGTTCATTCTAAGGACTACTGGGTTCAGAGTATTCTTCATCTATTTTGGGTTTTTTTTTTTTTTGGTGGTGGGGGGGTGAGGACTGGAGTTTGGGCCACACCCAGTGATGCTCAGGGGTTACTCCTGGTTCTGCACTCAAGAATTCTTCCTGGTGGTGCTCAGGGGACCATATAGGATGCCAGAGATAGAACCTGGGTCACTGCAAGGTAAATACCCTACCCAATGTACCCTGCCCAGCCCTATTTTGTATTTTTCATATTTGCTGTTTGAAGGGGGCGTGGAATGTGTGGTCTGGGTTTCACTGCTACCAGATCTCTTCTTGCTGATGATTTCTGTCACCCCTACCCACCTCTACTCCCTCATCCTATTCATTGATTTAACACCCATTGCTGGGTGACAAGATACCAAGGAGAAGATCAACACCAAAAACACTCCAGTGTGTTCTAAGAACTTCCAGGAGAGAGGGAGGGAGCAATAAACCAAAGGAGAATGAGTGCTGGGATGAGTGTCTGACAAGAGGGTCAAAGGGCATGAGGAGAAAGCTTGAGAACATTCCATGTCCTCCCTCGGTCCTTCCCAAAGCACACACTTTTGCCCATTGTTAGCAAATATTTGCATACAGCATACCTTTAGAGTGAGGGAAAGAACCTGAAGGCCATAATTATGTAAACGTTGGCACCTCACACTCAATAGATCTCATGTGCAGCCAAGACAGCCCCTCCCCTTCCTGTCTATGTCGCCCGCTGAGGACAGATGCTGAAAACCTGGAGCTGTTTGGATCTACACCCATGTTTATCTCCTGCTGTAGTTACAGGACCTTTCTCTAAAGGAGCTCCACCGCACCTCCCACTTTCTTTCTACCCCTCTTTGACTTTTTGATTTAGAGCTTCACAGGTGCCATTGAAGTGTCTTTAAAGAGGAGGACTCCACATGACGGGGTCCCAGCATCGAAGTTGCCAAGCTGGGAGCAGGTCCAGTGCTAAGGAAGGCTGATGAACTTGATAATCAGCCCCTCTCTCCCCCCCCCCACCCCCACTCCTGCCTCATGATCTATTTTGAAGGTTTTAATCCAAGTGCAGTTCTAATCAGCATTCTATTGGCATATATATCCATGTCCTCAACTGACAGAGACCTGTCACTGGCACAAATGTCAGATCTGAAAGATGGAGTGATCGTCTGGGTCACATCATCTGTACTGTAGACTTGAGAAATAAGACGAGAGAACAAAGTCAGTGACAAGAGAGCCTAGAATCTAGGGACACTTAGGTCCCCAAAAGCCCATTTTTCCCACCTGGAGAGATAAAGAGGAGGAGGACGAGGAGGAGGATTGTGTGTTTTGTGCCATCAGCGGTGTTCAGGGGTTACTCTCAGCTCTATGCTCAGGGGTTACTCCCTGTGGTGTTCGGGGATCAAGTGATGCCAAGAATCAAACCAGGGCCTCCTTCAAGCAAAGCATGTGCTCAACCATTAAAAGTTATGTCTACAACTATTATTATTATTATATGATTGTTATTACTGTTATTAAGGGCTAGAGCGATAGCACTGCGGGTAGGGAATTTGCCTTGCAAGCAACCAACATGCCGACCTGAGTTTGATTCCTCCGCCCCTCTCGCAGAGCCCGGCAAGCTACTGAGAGTATCTTCACCTGCACGGCAAAGCCTGGCAAGCTGCCAGTGGCGTATTCGATATGCCAAACACAGTAACAATTGTCACCATGGAGACGTTACTGGGCCCGCTCGAGCAAATTGATGAACAACGGGAGGACAGTGACAGTGACTATTAATAAAATATCTAGAAGAGCTGGGAATGTGGCTTAGGGATAAACCCTGTTCCTTGCACATGTGACATACTGGGTTTGAGCCTCTGCACAACAACAACAAAATAATAATAAATAAACAAAAAATCCTAATCTGGGCATTCTTCTAGAGATTCAGCTGCAATTGACCTCAGAGTAAACATGTTTTCCTCCCCTTCCTCCACTGGACAAAACCTAGATTCAATCTAATCTTATTAGAGTCATTTACCCTCTCTCTAACTCAGTCCTTTAATATGAAGGAAAGAATGACCATTTCAATTCGAAGCAAATCACAGTTCATGAATTAAGCAATTCAAGCCAAAATGATGTTACAAATCAGTCTAGTGGCTTTCCAATTTAATTAGCGGAGGATCCCTTCACTCAGTATAAAAACTCACTCCTAGTGAATTTTTTTCCCTAGGGAAGTTTGCCTTGTGCGAGGCTGGCCTGGCCGAGCCGGGTTCAATTTCTCTGCCCCTCTTGGAGAGGCCAGCAAGCTACCGAGAGTATCTCGCTGCACGGCAAAGACTGTCAAGCTACCCATGCACTGTAGCACTGTCCTTCCGTTGTTCATCGATTTGCTCATGTGGGCCCAGTAACGTCTCCATTGTGAAACTTGTTGTTACTGTGTTTGGCATATCGAATACATCACGGCAAGCTTGCCAGGCTCTGCCGTGTGGGCGAGATACTCTCGATAGTTTGCCGGGTTCTCTGAGAGGGGCGGAGGAATCGAACCCAGGTCGGCTGTGTTGGTCACGTGCAAGGCAAATGCCCTACCCGCTGTGCTATCACTTCAGCCCAATAAATAAGTCAACAATAGCAAAATGCTGTTCACCCCAAGTGTCCACCAGGCTCTTGGCCAATTGGTGGGTGGTAAGACACCAAGAAGCTGGAAAGGAGAATGGGGTGTGGCTACCCATGATGTATTCAATATGTCACACACAGTAACAACAAGTCTCACAATGGAGACGTTACTGGGCCAGCTCGAACAAATTGATGAACAACGGGAGGGAGGACAGTGCTAAAGTGCAGTGCTCTTTGGGCCATACCCAGCAGTGTTCAGGGCTTCCTCTCAGCTCCACACTCCGGTGGTGCTTGGGGGACCATATAGATGCCAGGGATTGAACCCCAGGTCAGCCATATGCAAGGCAAGTGCCCTACCCACTGTATTATCTCTTTGGCCCTTGTTAGTGAATTTTTAAGTCCTATTCAGAGAGTTATAGTCAGAGCTCACTGATGGGTATGAGCCTGGGGGCATTAAATTGGACAGTGGGGACAACAGACAGAGGAGAGTCACAGGAATGACAGTGTCAGTGGGGTTTCAGCGTGGTTAAGGGTTGCATCAGGGAGAGCCACTGTGACTCAGAAAGTGAATGCGTCTCATCCTATGTTGGCATTCATAAAATGTGCTGAGGGTTTGGTAATAGTGGGCATTTAGTCATGTGTGGAGATTAAAGAACCCACTCTATGCTAATGTCCATAACTTAAGAGAAAATATCATTCTCTTAAATATACATTCATCTGTGCAGTCGAAGACATAGCCTTTTCTCTTTTTTTGGTATATAGTTAAAACTGTTTAAGCATATCATGATTCTGATGCTGCTTTTCAATACCTTTGCCAGGGCAGGGGCACAGCCCTGCTGGGGTGAGGGGTGACAGCTTTCCCATCCTGGTCTCCATACCTTATCCCTGGAAGCAACTCGGTATGTTGGAACTGACCAACATACCGAGAAGAAATATCTGCATTTCTTACTTGGTTAAATTCCTACTTTTCCTTACCAAGCCCCACCCACCCCCAACCCCTCAACCTCCAACTTAATTACCAATGACTGAACTTCAGTGGGCTGGAGCAATAGCACAGTGGGTAGGGCATTTGCCTTGCACGCAACCAACATGGCTGACCCGAGTTCAATTCCTCCATCCCCCTCGGGGAGCCTGGCAAGCTACCGAGCGTATCTCGCCTGCATGGCAAAGCCTGGCAAACTCCCCATGACATATTCGATATGCCAAACACAGTAATAAGTCTCACTACGTTACTGGTTGAACAAATTGATGAACAACGGGAGGACAATGACAGTGACAGTGAACTTCAGCAGGTTCTGGGGAATGAAACTCAGCTCAGGCAATGCATACACTCTAATCCTTTGAGCCGTCTCTCCAGCCTGGACGTGTTACTAACTTTGAAAGCCAGAATCAGTAACAAGACCCTTGCTTTGACTTCAGAAGTTCTCAGCTCTCTTTCTGTGAACATTGGCCATTTTCACAGTATTTTTGTCTCCGTGGTAACTGAGACTCTGTTAGAAGACAATGATACATTGGAGGCCCTGGAGGTGACCAGTGGCAGTTCACTGGCAGGTCAGATTCTGCAAAGTGCGGCAGCACCAAAGCAAAGCACCAAAGCACCAAGAGGCTGATGAGACAAGAAGGGTAGGACAGGGAAGGATGGGAGCTACTGCTGGCGGGGGGGGGGGGGGGGGGAGGCATGTCTTGGGTATGTCCTCAACCTGGACCAAGGTTCGCCAAGGGATGTTTGCATTCTTCCTGTTAGTTATTAGTGGGAACCTGTCAAAACTACCGTTATGGGGGAAAATGGTAGATAAACGTGGAATCTTGCAGGGGAGTGAAGGAAAGGAGTCCAGTTGTTGTGTTCTGGGATGGGTGAGGGTCTGCCATTGCCATTTCCATATGTACTTAGTTTAGAGTCACCGGTTATGGGTATCCCAGGTCATGTCCCAGGTCATGTGACAGTGACATCTATTTTAGCAGAGTTGAAGGGTGAACAGACTCTATTTTTGGAAAGGAGGCTGCTTGACTCACACCCAATGGTGCTCAGGCCTTCTGGCTCTCTGTGTAGGGATTACTCCTGGCAGTGCTTATGGTTCCAGGGATTAAACTCAGGTCAGCTACGTACAGTACCCACTGTACTACCTTGCCGACCTTTGCACAATCTTTTAAAATACATTTTCCTGGGCCCGGAGAGCTAGTGTGCATGCATTGCAGTGAGACACCTGGATTCAACACCCAGAACCACATGATTCTAGCAATGTACAGCAATGTGCTGGGAGTAACCCCCAAGTGCTATCAGATGTGATCACAAAGCCAAAAAAATTTTTTTAACCAATATATTTTTCTTTTCTTTTCTTTTCTTTTTTTAAATTTTCTGCTTTTTGGGTCACACTCAGCGATGCTCAGGGGTTGCTCCTGACCCTGCACTCAGAAATTATTCCTGGCGGTGCTTGGGGAACCATATGGGATGCAGGGATTGAACCTGGGTCAGCCGTGTGCAAGGGAAATGGTCTACCTGCTGTAGCTCCCCCCCAATACATTTTTATTTCTTCAACGGAACCACTGGGATCACCATGATGCTATTTCCAGAGCTAACACAGAACTGCTGACTGATTTGAGCCACGCCCTTTTCCTTCTGACCTTCACCAGCCCTGCTCGGGTGAAGGAGGAGTGCGGAACGGAACTACTTTCCATTTGAGAGGGTTCTGGCGAAGGTCAGCGGTCTGAAATTAAGCAGAAACTTTATAATTGCCCCCATAAGAACCCAGCAGCAGGAGAAGTTTTCATTGTGATGCTCTCAGCAACTATTTGAGAAATAATTCTGACTGAGCCAACGTGTCTTGAATAAACTGCCAACCTAGTGATAGATGTTCTGAGTAGTCATTTTAGGTCACAGACAGGAAAGTCACATTGCTTTGCTCTCCACCTGCATAAAACAAAGTTCCTGGGTTCTCTCAAATCCGTGGGAGTTTCTGTATGATGCTAAGATGGTTTTGTGTGCCAAGTGTGTGGACAAGGGGGTAAGAGACAGCCAGTCAGAAAGCAGATGTGGGCAGAGGGCCAGAGTGATAGTACAGTCGATAGGATGTTTTACTTACATGCAGCTAACCTGGGTTCAATCCTCAGCATCCCATATGGTCCCCTGACCACTGCCAGGAGTATTTCCTGAGTGCAGAGTCAGGAGTCACCCTTGAGCATCGCTAAGTGTAACCCAAAAATAAATAAATAAATAAATAAATAACAATAAAAAAAGAAGATATGGGCAGGCTGGAGAGATGATTCAAAGGTCTGGAGTAGATGCTTTGCATGCTAGAACCCCAGGTTTAGTCCCTGGCATCACATTGTACCCCAAGTACGCTTGGGGTTCTCCTGGAAGTCACACAAGCATCAAGCCAGGAGTAAGCCTCAGAACACTACTGAGTATGACCCTTCCCAACTGCTCCCTCCCCCCCAAAAATAGAAGATGTGGTCCCAGTGGTGTGTAGATAAAATCCTTCATTATTTCAGCTTATCAACCCAATTTAACTGCTTGACCTTTTAAGTCTCAAAAAAAAAAAACCCTTTTAATTTATCAAGGTCTGGCAAGAGTGAAAGAACATTTGGATGTTTATAAAATTCAACGACCTCTTTATCTGCTCTATTTGAAGGAATTCTTAAAAGTGGATCCCGTTTGTCCTTGTCTTCCAGAATGGACATGTGCGATCAGCTCCCCCTGCAGGTCTAGGTCTTTCCAGCCTGGGATTCCTACAGGTACACACACACACACACACACACACACACACACACACACACACACGTGAAAAGAGATTCTGGAGAGACCGAACCACCGCTTACAGATTGGGCCCTTCATCTGTTTGCAACTAACCCATCTTTCTGCTTGGAGCCGTGAGTCCCAGGAAAGAAACTAAATCTGAACTTACATGTCCATAAATATGCCACAAGGAAAAACAGAGCTGCCTGGAAATTGCGTTCTCTGCATAAAGCACTTTCCTAAAATATTCTATGGTCTCTCCTTCATAATCACCGCAGCCCATTGGTAGATTCATCACAGCTAAAAATGTTTCTGTGAAAACCATGTATAAAGAAATAACACGTGCTTTGGGGGTATATAGTCTGCAAAACAGTTTTAATAATGCCAAATTTTGTATACTGTCTTATTGAATCATTTATTTGATAAGTGTTGGTATAGCAATTGTGACTGATTTTGACCTGATTTTATAACTGAGAAGTGGTTTAATGTTTTGGTTTAATGATCTTGGTTTAAATGAGAACCAATGAGATCCCATCCTCATGAGCTAAATACCAGTATAGTAGCTACACAGTGAACAAATATACGAACACATGTCTCATTTCTTGTAGAGACATAAAATGAAGCAGGATAAAGGATTTGTGTCACTAGTTAGCTATCACTGATTAGGTAGGGAGTAGTCAAGATTGGTTCAATTAGATGGAAGAAGGCAACAATTATTGCTAAGATATAGATAAAGAACATTTCAACAGCTAATCAGTGACTGAATGAATAGCAGTACTCCTACATTTAAAAGAAAAAGAACATTTCAAAGCAAACAGTAAGTGCAAATGTACTGAGGCAGAGACGAGCTTGGTGTGTTCCGGGAACAAGTGGAAGATCGAGGTGACTAGGACAGGGAGAGTTTAGGCAGGTTTCTTGCTATAGAATCTTGTAGAACATAGCAAGATGTTTGCTTTTTTGTAACAGACTATTTTCTTTGTGGCTCTCGGTGCTGTTGCAATATCACAGGATGAACTTTATTGGGGTACACCAATATGGTCCAGAGGATCACATTGTGTGCAGTGGAGCAGAGAGTACCAGGTATTAATACTTGTGGCCTCATACCTACCAGGCAGACCCTCTGTCATTGAGAACACATTCCCAGTCAGGGCTGTGAGTTTTGAGACGAGTAACCCCTGAGGCCCCAGGAATGATATGCTCTGATTTCTGGCTTTAAAACTTCACTCAATCTCCTGTGTGAGGAGAAGACTCCAGAAAACACTCTGAAGCCAGAGCATCAGGCTGAAAAGGCTCTTCCGGAAGCCCAGATGAGAGATAACAGTGGTTGATGGGAGTCGGCCAAGTGGGTGAAGCGTTGGGGCAGAACGATTGGATTTGCTGGTGAGCTCAATGTGGAAAGTTGGGCAGCAGGGGGCAGGGGAAGAAATGAATTCTTACTTTTAGATCTTGGCCTGGACAACTGGGCAATTAAGTGGGCCCGGGTAGCCGGGAGAAGAACACGTTTAAGTAGGTGGGTTGGAATCGGGAGTTCTGCTTGGACAAGTTCAGCTTAAGCAACTTATTAGTCATCCATCTGGAGATGTCAGGCAGGCAGCTGGAGCTGGGTCTGGAACACAGGCTTGGTGCCGGAATAACCAGGGGGAGTTATTTATGGGAAGAGGAGCTCCACGCGGGGACACAGCGACACGGGGTGCTGAGCCCACGCCTCTCCTGGGGAGTCGGCCTTCTCATGTGTAAAATCAGGGGGCTGGCTGGTCTCTGAGTCTGTCTTCCAGCTAGGTCAGAAGAAAATAGAACATCGGCTTTTGGAATTCACAGAGCAACATAAAACCAGGAGGCACGAGTCTTGCAGACGACAGGTGGCTCCGTCAGGGACGGGAGCAGAAAGGAGTCTCGTTTAGAGAGGCTCGTTTAGAATGCAGCAGAGGCTGTACTCAGAATCTTCAGCAAAGGGCAGTGAACTGGTGCTGACCCCAGTGTCCCCTTCCTCAGCTCCTCACCCCATAAAAATCAGACCTGTGATTTGACTGGAAGCAACGCAACTCAAGAAACAATGACATCCACCCTGGACGTAAAACTAGAACCCTGTTTGGGTTCTATTTTGACCTTTTGTTTGTTTGTTTCTGTTTGGGGGCTCTGCCAAGTGGCGCTCAGGGCTTACTCCTGTCTCTGTGCTCGGGGATCATTCCTGGCAGTGCTTGGGGGACCATATGTGGTGCTGGGGATCAAACCTGGGTTGCCTGTGTGCAAGGCAGCACACCCCAGCCCCACCCCCACCCCCACTCCTTGTCCTATCTCTCCTGCCACTGGTTTAGCTTTGTTTTGATCCTGTCCTAAACTGCTGAGATAAAATGTCACTTTGTCTAGCTTTTTTTCGAAAGCAGTCCTTAGCAGAAAGAGATACGGTTTCTATTTTGTCTTCTTGTGTTACAAAGTGCTCTTCAGCTCTAAACACCTCAGTGAGCAGCAAACCGCTCTGTGAACTAGGCAGACTTTCCTCTAATCATGCTGTGGGAAGAAAGAAACGGAGGGTCCAAGCATTCAGGAACAATTTACACCACCATACGGGCAAAGTAGGGATGGTTTTGTGAATCCTGAATTCCTCCCTCTTCCTACGATCGTACTGGCCTTTCGAAACTCAGAGATCTGATCAAGAGTACTTGGCCAAAGTCTTAACATTGGAATGGCCCGATTATTTAGTGCTTTGCTTTTCAACGGGAATGTAACTGTAAATGACTTTGGTTCAGTTTCCCATGGAGCTTTTTAAAGCCTTTTAAAGCCATATTAATGGGAATCATGACACACTTCTGAGTTATTCTGAGGTACTTCAGAGAGAACCACTAGACAACGGTGTATGTTTAGAAGTCCCGGGCAAGATTTTCCACCCGAAGATCACGCAGAAGAAAAGGAAAAGCTACCGCAATATTACTAGGAGGGATGAAATGTAAATTCAAGCATAGCGGTGAGTGCTGATGGGGTCCATGGCCAGGTGGTTCTCACCCAGAACAGCTTTACAGTGGGGCTGAGATTCCCTGGTGAACAGCGTGCCGTGTGTGTAAAAGATTTGGGTTTAATCCCCAGCACAGAAAAAAAAATATTTTTTTTAAAAAAATTACTCTTTCTGCATAACAACTTAATCCTCCAAAGAAGTCTGAAATGGCCATTTTGCTACTCTCACAGATTCTGAGCTCAGGCATTTGAATAAGGCGCTGGGAGAACTTTCCTGTCTGGGAAGATTTCCAGACAGGGGTCTGGAAGCATTAAAGTGCCTGCAGGCCTCTTCCTTCACCTAGTGGGAGGTGATCTGGCTCTGGGGAGAATAACTGGAGCTAATGGTCAGAGGACTCACATGTGGCCTTTCCAGGCAGGAGGGACAACTTGATGTGGAGTCTTCAGGAAATGCCAGTGTCCAAAGGTGGGTGTCCCAGAGAATGAGGAGGACACTGCATTAGATCAGACCCGGGCATCACAAACCAGCACCCTGACACATTCTGTGGGTTATGAACAAGTCACACACCTTTTTAGATTCAAGGCAGGGGACCTAGGAGCCATCTCTGGACAGAGGGCTGGTAAGGTGGTACTGCGGGCCATCAGGCCATGTCTGCAGGAGACATTTGGAAATGGGGGAGTTATCAGCAATTCTGGAGAGGTATCTTAATTTTGAGTTTCATTCACAACAGTAAAGGGACATGTTCATTGTATAGGCTGGTGGGGCACCTGAGAGCCAGTGACTTGCTGTCTATGTCAGAGTCAGGTTTCAGAAGCAGCCAACAGGCCGGCCAGGAAATCGTCTGAGAAGTGGCACATCTTGGGTTCCAGTAAGCATTCAGCAAGTCAGAATGAATCAGAAAAGTGAATCAGGAAAGTCCTGATTTTCGGGGGCTGGAGCAATAGCACAGCAGGTAGGGCATTTGCCTTGCACACGGCCGACCCGGATTCGATTCCCAGCATCCCATATGGTTCCCTGAACACTGCCAGGGGTAATTCCTGAGTGCAGAACCAGGAGTAACCCCTGTGCATCGCCAGGTGTGACCCAAAAAGAAAAAAAAAAGTCCTGATTTTCAAACAGCCACTGGATCTTAAACCTGAGTGTCCATAAAGTGAGCTGGGAGGGAAATTCCAAATACGGATTTTTCCCTCCCGTGCCCCATTCTAGTTCAGTCTGTTGTTGCAGTTCGAGGCTAGGAAACTGCAGGATTTGGGGTACGCCTGGTATAACAGACCTATGGCAGCACTTTGAGGCTCATTGTTCAAGGGGCTCGCTCAAAATTAGATGGATGATTTTTGTTTTGGGGTCCACAACCTGAGGTGCTCAGGGCTTACTCCTGACTCTGTGCTGAGGGATGACTCCTGAGCAGAGAAGTATGATGCCGGGGATCCATCCCAGGTCAGCTGCATGCTGGGTGTTTTTGATAAGTCACTTTCAGAGGTAGTGAATTCTTTAACTCTATTAACCTTGACAGGTTAGGTTATTCTCATGCTTATGGGAAAGATAAAGATTCATGGACTTTATCTTTAAAGTGGGCTGGAGCGATAGCACAGCAGGTAGGGTGTTTGCCTTGCACCCAGCTAACATAGCCAACCTGAGTTCGATTCCTCCACCCCTCTCGGAGAGCCCGGCAAGCTACTGAGAGTATCTTGCCCGCAGGGCGAGGCTTGGCAAGCTACCTGTGATGTATTCGATATGCCAATCACAGTAACAAGTCTCACAATGTTACTGGGCCCGCTTGAGCAAATCAATGAACAATGGGAGGACCGTGACCATGACCATGATCTTTAAAGTAACCCCCTGCCCTTTTGTCATCATTGAGGTTGCCATGATTGGAAGTTGTGCCCGTGCTCGGCGTGGGGGTGGGAGGGTCACCCCTCTCGCTGTGGTGCTAGCACACTTTCATTGCAGTGTGCAGAATGTACACAACACTTGCACAGGGGCTCACCCAGGGCCCCTCTCTCTAGCCCAGTGCGCCTCCGTATTTCCCCACATGGGGGCAGTAGGCCTTGCTGGGGGTTGGGTTAGCTTGGTAAACGGGTGTTTGCTCTCTGGAGTGGTGTTCCCGGCAATAGTGCTCACACCTCTCCAGTTAGGACCGTGCACACGCCTCACCAGATGTCTGAGGCCACAGAGTGTCATTGCGGCAGGGCCTCAGCACATAGTTTCTGGCAAGTTTCGACATGCCAATGTTCAGCAAGATTCAGAGTCCCGCTGTGATCTCTAACCCCTCAGTGAGCCACAGCTGAACACCCCTCCCCCATCATCTGGATCTCAGCCCTGGGGGCCAGTGTGGCCCCTGCCTGAACTCCCTATCTCAGTTCTAGGTGTGGTGACTGCTCCTTTTATCGGCGACTCTTGTGTTCTTTAGCATTTTCTAAATTTCATTTTCACTAATCTTTTTGCCTGGGCACCTTACCTGGTATTTCTTGGTGTTACCTGGTGTTTCAAACACCTTACCTGGTGTTTGACCCGGAATCAAACCCACAGCTCCCATATGGCAAGCGCGTGATCTAGCCCTTCTGAAACATTTCCCCAGCCCAATGGTAAAGTGTATGTTAACTCTATGTGAAACAGTATGCTAAACTAAATGTTAAATAATTAACTGTATGTACGTGTGTGTGTGTGTGTGTGTGTGTGTTAAACTTTGACTCTTCAAATTATCCCGTTGTTCCTCATACAATCATCCAACAAATATTCACTCCCTATTCCTTGATTTCTATGGGATAAATATACATGGCTGCCCTGCTGTTATGGAGTTTATCCACATTGCTTGCTTTGACCAACAGAAGAGCAAGTTCCCAGGCTGGGCCTTGAAAAACATCAAGGGACTAGAAAGCTCAGTGGGCTGGAACACATGCTTTGCATGCAGAGGGCCTGGATTCAACTCCCCCTGATCTCCTTGAACACCACACCAGGAAGAGCCCTTGATCGCTGTGGGATATGGGGAGGTGGGTGCAGATCACACATTTCTACTTGCTCTCAGTTACCACTCTTTTATATTTTAACCACACCTAACAATGTTCAGGGCTTACCCCTAGCTCTCCAACTCAGCCATCACTCCTGGCTGAGCTCAGGACCATACTGGGAATTGGACCCAGATTGGCCATGTGCAAGGCAAGTGTCCTACCTCTGCACTATCACTCCAGCCCAGGTAAACACTTTTTAAAACATTTACTATAAATAACACCATCTAGCCATCCACAGATAGGTAAGCACGAAGATGAATTAGTAATGATTTAATCCACTGAGGGTTCATGGAAGGATTGAGGAGGATTGTTGCAGCATTATGATTGCAATATTTGGCCACCATTTGAGGGCTGGAGCGATAGCACAGCGGGTAAGGCGGTTGCCTTACAAGCGGCCAACATGGCCGACCCGAGTTCGATTCCTCCGCCCCTCTCGGAGAGCCCGGCAAGCTACCGAGAGTATTGGATATGCCAGACACAGTAACAACAAAGTCTCCAATGGAGACGTTACTGGGCCCGCTCGAGCAAATCGACGATCAACGGGAGGGCCTTTACCTTTACCTTTTGAGGACTAGCTGCTACAAATACAATATTGGATAGAGGGAGAGGGAAAGGGTAGCTGGATCTCTAAATGAAAGTGGGTCTCCATGAAATTGTACCCGTCTTAGCAGCAGCCACAAGCCTTGCAATCCTCCAGTACTGAATTTCTTTTCTTTCTTGATGTCACAAAAAAGTTCACTAGGAGTGAGAGCAATAGTAGAGTGGGGAGGGCACTTGCCTTGCCTGTGACCAACCTAGGTTCAATCCCTGGCATCTCATATGGTTCCCAAGTCCTGCCAAGAGTGATCCCTGAGGACAGAGTCAGGAGTAAGCCCTGAGCAGCCCTGGGTGTGGGCTTCCCCCCGCCCCCCAAAAAAGCTTCTTAAGTGGAGTCATTAAAAGCAAAAACAAAAGGTCAGCAAACATCAATTTTAGAGTGTTAGGAGTCCCTTCCCTCACAGCTCTGCCTAGTTACTATGTTTGACGATCTATTTTTACATTTTAGCGGCACAAGGTAAACTTCACAGTACCTAAAACGTTTTACAACTCTGTAGAGGCTTTTGCACTTCCCTTTGTCATATTCACCTCATTTAAAATGCAGAGAATGCTACCCTTGTTTTCACTTTGCAAGTTATGCTTTATGTGTGGGCGCCTTACATAATCTTCGTGAGAAAGGGCGAGTCGGTGGAAAAATTAATTCTTCCTCTCAGATTTGCCCACTGTTGGTGGCGATAAAAGCCAGTTCCAGAAGGTCCTGATTCCACTTGTGCCTTCCCAAACATATGCCAAGTGAGCTGCTGGCCATGGAGAGGACTCATCCCGCTGTTATCGCCCTACAGAGAGAGCAACTAAAGATACCTCGGGTCTGTTGACGTCAAACGGATATGAGAATTCTACACAGATGATTGCTGGCTCAGAGTCCCAAATTGGAAACATGAGCTTGCCCACATAAGAAGTTCCAACTCACTTGACAAATGATTCTTCCAATGCTCCTCGTGAGCTCTTGTTTTTCTTAAAAACTTGTGTGATTTCTCATTGTCTCAGACTGTGAGGCTGGTTGCCTATTCGGGAAATAATAACGGACGAAACTCAAGTGGAAGATTTCCTAAGGCAGAGCAGAAAGAACAAAGTATAAAAAAGGACAAGAAGTTCCACTGCTGAAAAAAAAATAGTTGGAGATGCCTGGTCCAAAAAAGCCACATTTTTAGGAAAGTGAGCTGTGCTGTTTTATTTTTAAAAATGAGATGCCATAAGTGACACACACATTTCAGCAAACATTCTGGTGCTAACCTTTCCCCTGATTTCCCCTCATATCTTTCTACTTTTATTTGCCCCAATTTTCTTACCCTTTTAGAAACGAAAACTGAACTGCATATTTTCATAAGATGTGGAAATCCTATTTGATACACTCTGCATTGTAAATTAAGTAAGAATGCCACAGTTCAAAACATCAACGACAACTTTCAAACTTTGCTGTGACAAATTATTTTAGGTGAGGCTGCTCAAAATACCTCAAATTCCTAATGGAGTATAAAAATAAATATTCCCAATTTCTGAGAGCAAGTTCTAAATAGATGTCCCGGAATACATAAATATATACAATTGTCATGAGACTATACAACACCCTACTTCCCCATTACAGGCCTGGGGGTTCAGTGCCTAGCCAAACTTTCCTTAGTAGTGAATTATAGTCAAATTCAAGGCTGGAGTGATAGTACAGGGATTAAGGCAATGGCCTTGCATGCTGCCAACTCCAACTTGATCCCTAGTACCGTATATGGTTCCCAGAGCATCACCAGGAGTGACCCCTGAGCATAGAGCCAAGAATAGTCCCAGGTGTGCTGGGTGTGATCCAACACACCCACCTCCAATAAAAAAGTATATAATTGATATATTTTTTATTTTTTAATGAATCACCGTGAAATATAGTTACAGATTTACAAACTTTGCGATTACATTTCAGTCATAAAATGATCGCGTAACCATCCCTCCACCAGTGCCCATGTTCCACCACCAATATTCCCAGTATTCCTCCCCACACTTCCCATCACCCAAGTATAATTGATATTTTTAGAAAATAATAAACCAAGCTCAGAAACCAGTCCTAAAGTTAGTGGTTTAGTAAATTGCCTCTATGTTGATATAATTATTATTGCACATATCTATACTTCTGTGTAGGAGAAATAGTTGATCATAGGGACCACATCGATAGAGCAGGAGATTAAGGCTCTTCTCTTGAATCCCTGTGGCCCCCAGAGAACCATCAGGAGTCACTCATGAGCAGAGAACCAGGACAGCCCCTGAGAACCACCAGGCATAGCTCCAATCCCCTTACCCCTTACTTCCCCCCCCCCCAAATAAATGATCAGTGTAAAATAATGGTACTGGGTGTGATAATTATCACAATCTGGTATTTGTCTCAAAGTCTATCAAGTTTTTCAAAAGTTAAGACTTTTTTCACTGCTATAGCATAAGTTGCAAGAACTCATAAGCCTCAAACCAGGTAGCTTGACAAAGGAGAATTCTTCCATTCTACAGAAATATGGACTGTCCATCACTCTGTCTTGGACATAAATCCTGACTTCTTACAGACTAGCTGTGTAGACCTGGGCAGGCATGTTCCTCCCATCTCAAACCTTTGGCTTCTTCTTTCCAAAACAAGGAAAATGACACCAATATGACAAGACAATATTAAGTTACTTACATCCCTTGCTCTAGTGAAAAGTATGGGATAAGATCTCAGAAGAGGAATCATTGGTATGAGCAGAGGATAATCACAGATAATCATGACAGTAAAACAAAAGATTAAAAAAACACTAGCTAGCTGGAACTTGAAATCACCAATCTCAAATATGATACAACAGTGTCCCTTGTCCTCTGGTTTTCCTTTTGCATCCAATGAATTCAGCAGTGCAACTCTTAGTGGTTCTTTGCAAGGATTCTAAGTATCTCTTCCAAGTGAGAGATACACTATCTCTTCCGAGAGAGATACACTGTGTGCAAGTGGAAGAGTTGACTCATGACAGTATTTTCTACTGAGGTGATCCTTAGAGGCTGGAAAAATTCTGCAAAGTATGTAGTGTTCAACTCCCTCACAGCCCTACAAGTACTAAGTAATACCTTGCCATGTAAACAGTCAGTTCATGATCTCTTCTCATTCACTAGATTATGGTAAGTAACCACATGCTAGACGAAAACAAATTTTTAAGAGCTTTTGACAAAGTACCATTTCAAAACTGCTTTGAAGTCTGATCTTTTTCTACAGTGAGCCTGGTTTTACTTAAATATCATCACCTAAATCAGAGGTAGTTCAAGAAGCAGCCAGTATGAAACTTTCTTACAAAGCAATAGAACAATTAGTTGTATGGATTCCACTGCAAAGAAGGTCAGCATAAAGGGTCTTCTGTTTAGGTTTTCCTCACACGGCGTTTTTTTCCCGACACTCAACTGCCTTCATCCACGCACTCATAGAGTTCAGCTGCAAGAAATCATTATTTAGGAAGAGCAATGGAAGCTTTATTGATCAGTCTCTACGCATCATGTCTTCATTTTCTATTACCTTATTCAGCCCTAGACAGGTAAACAAAGAGTGGAGTGTTGCAGCCAACAAAGACAAGAAAAATAAGCTGGTGGAGGCCAGAACAATAGTACTGCAGGTAGGGCATTTGCCTTGTATGTGACAGTCCCGAGTTTAATCCCCAGCATCCTATATGTCCTCCTAGCCCACCAGGAGTGATCTGAGCACAGAGTCAGCAGTAAGATCTGACCTGCTGGACGTGACCCCCAAACAAACCAAAAACAAATAAAAAAGAATTACTTGGTGGATTATTTTAAGCAATGAAATATAACTGGCAAAGACATGTCCAAGGGTCACTGTTAGCCTGTTTCACACCTTCCAACGGTGGCCTGCTTCAAAACGAGAGTTCTAAATTCCATGTGTCATTCCACATAGGGACTCTTCATTTAGATATAAGGACATATGCACCCCACTAACTCTGAGGCCAGATCTCTGACCTGGTTCTCATTCCTTAGAAGGGGCATTTTCCTATGGGGACTTCTCAAGGCTGTTAATGAAAGGCTTCACAGCCAGAAGGCCCCCCAAGTGCTCACAGGCCATGTTCATTCACCAACTAGACCGATGTGTATGCAGCCCCTACTTTCTTCCTCTGGGAAAGGCTGCCTGGTGGCTGGTGATCCTATACTTTAGGTAGTTTAAAGAAAGACAAGGTGCTGTCAGAGCCTTGGCATAGTTACACTGCCACCTCTGCCAGGCAGGACCACAAATCCAGCCACAGGAAGTTCAGGGTAGAGGAAAGACATGGCGTGGGGGACAGAATGGTCACAGCCAAGTGTCTAATTAGCCATAACAGTGGCTCCCGGGGTCAGGGCTATAGTTCAAGAGGTGAAAGTTCATGATTGGCATATGCAAGCCCTGCATTCATTCTAACCCCACAGCCTCCTGGGCCCCAGGACACTGCATTGTGTGACCTTATTGTATCCCAAGTTCTAGTGGTCGTGAGACTGCATCACCAGGGCCAGATGTTCAGACCCAAGCATCACTAGGAGTCGTTCCTATGAAAAACAACAACCAACATTGGGCTGGACAGCTAGCACAGGGGTTAAGGCACTTGCCTTACATGAAGGCGACCTAGTTTCTATACTCAGAACCTCATATAGTTCCCTGAGCACAGCCAGGAGTGATTTCTGAGCAAAGAGTTAAGATTAAGCCTTGAGGGACTGGAGTGATAGGACCATGGGTAGGACATTTGCCTTGCTTGTGGCCAACCCAGGTTTTCGATTCCAGCATCCCATATTAGTGCAGAGCCAGGTGTTAGCCCTGTGCATCACCCGGTGTGACCCAAAAAGCAAAAACAAAAAAAAGAGAGTAAGCCTTGAGCACTGCCAGGTGTTGGCACACCCAAACAAACAGACAAAAAATTAAAAATAAAACTATGAAAGACAAAGCCAGGCTCCAACCTGGGTAAACGTGATGTATAAAATGTTCTGCAGAGGAGGATGCTCCTCCTCCAGCCCTTAGACACAGACTCCCAAGATAACAGCACTAGGAAATTAACTGCAAATGTGTTACCATGTCTCACTTTCTTATGGGAACATCAAAGCGGTGAATCAGCAGCTAATTTCTCTGGGAGTTGGAACTCATTTGGCTTTGGCTGGAACTTTCGCTGCAACACAATCTGTTCATGGAAGGATGATTGCTATGGTCCGCCTGTTGTCATCCCTGCTAGCACACTGATCAGCCAGAGTCCTTGAAAAGAAACCACGTGCCCTCTATGGGGTAAGAAGATCCTGTTTTGGACTGATTAAAGATTCAAAGCACAAACGCTCAATTACAGAACCCAGATCAGTGGTCTGCCAGGCCCAGTACATTAAAATTCTTGACAGACACTGATGTGCAAACCCTCCCATACAATCCAGGCAGTTGGTCACTTTACAGATACACAGAATCACCTTTTCATTTGACTAAGGTCCCATTGGCTATCAGGACCAAACCATGAGCCCAAGTAAAGCAAGGCAACATTTGCTATCCAAAACTATTCCAAACACTTCCTGAAATTCAATTCAATTTTCTAAAATATAGGAAGACTACTATTTATTCAGCCATTGATTAAGCTGATTGAATTGGGCATGACCTCCAAATTATTTAAATTTTTTTCAATTGAATATCTGTAAGATAGACCATTACAAAGCTGTTGTTCATAATTGGGTTTCAGTCATACAATGATCCAGCACCCATTCCTCCACCAGTGTACATTTCCCACCACCTATGTCCCCTGTTTACCTACCACCATCTCCCAACACCCATCCCCCACCCCCAGTCTCCCTCTGTGGGAGGCACTTTCCTTTTTGCTCTCTCTTTCCTTTTCTTTTTGTGCATTATGGTTTGCAATACAGGTGCTAAGAGGTCATGGTGTTTGTTCAGGGCATTCAGTATTTTTATCAGGACAGTAAGTAAGATTGGAGTAGCTTTACAATTGGGTGGCAGCTTTGGGGTGTGGTTGTGACTGCTGAGGCTTCTGGAAGTGCAGGGATGTTGGGGGGAGGTAGCCTATCCTGACCCTGAGAAAGCCGATAGATTTCAGTCACAAAATCCGAATACCAGAACTTTCAGTAGATTATGTCTCAGTGAGATCTGTCCTGAGATGGTGGAGTCAAGCTCGGGAGATAGTGGTGATTTTGAAATGTGGAAGCAAGTAACTGCTTGAGGCTCTGCTTGGGCAGGCTCCAGGCTGACCCACCCCTTGGTCTGTTCAGCCATGCATGGGTCTGAGATTATGGTGTTTTTTTTTTTTATCTCTTTCGAGATTTATTTATGGGTCTCCAAAATAAGGCCAGTAAATGAGCTTGTATAGCTGAGTGGGAGGTGGTTTGTGGCCATGGTTCCCACAAATTTTCGGCCGTTTAATTTCTTGACAAACTTGGTCCCAAGTTGTTGGGGTCTGGCCAAAGGCACAGCGGCAATTTTGGGATGTCAGGAAGTCTGAAGGCACCATCAGGCTGCTGATGCACTTGCCCCACAGGTACAAGTTGACCAGCTGGTAGCACCATACGCTGTCGATCCGATTTTTTAAAGGTAAAACATCCTGGCCAGTTACTTGAGTATAATTTCTACATCTTCTCAAAGATGAAGCAAAAAAAAATCTTGTTTTCTTGCTCCTCATCACTTTCTTCTTTAAGGCCCCTGCACAGTAGAGAGGAGAAAACTGGGGTTTACAGAAGCTAATTGACGCTAGCCATAGCATTACCACGTCTCATGCTGAACATCTGAATGACTGAGACCCAGAGTGCCAAAAAGCTGGGAAAAGACTGCCAGGTCTATGTCCAGTAGAAGATTCAAGTCCCATAAGAGTGATCACCTTATCTTTGCACATCTAACACTTTATAAGACACACAACCCATAGCGGTTGAATACATGAAGGAGTGAACCTATTCCCATCACCCTCACTCAGCTCAGTTCCATGCCCTCTCACTAGATCCCTCTGCAGTCCTATTCATAAAATACAAATCTGACCATCTCACACACTTGTGAAACAGCAGTTGTCATTTAGCCTACAGGAACTGGGGAGTTCTGGACTGGACACCAGTGTTTCACCAGCAGCTCATGAAGATTAAGGAGCCTGGTGCAGGGGGGTTAAGCATTACTGCTTAAGAAAATACCTGCGTGCACTGGATATCCAAAATATTGTTTTCCTGGTTGTCAGAAACTTGAAGGCCACACTGTTTCTGCAGTCTGAGCCCTCAGGGATCTTGCGACTTTTAGTCTTTGCAGTTTCCTCATCTAGAAATGTTCTCCTGGGGCTGGAGCAATAGCACAGCTGGTAGGGCGTTTGCCTTGCAAGCGGCCGACCCGGATTCGATTCCCAGCATCCCATATGGTCCCCTGAGCACCGCCAGGGGTGATTCCTGAGTGTAGAGCCAGGAGTAACCCCTGTGTATCACCAGATGTGATCCAAAAAGAAAAAAAAATTAGAAATATTCTCCCCATTCCTCTGAGGACTATTCTCCAGTTATTCTCAAGTCCTAGACTACTTTGGGTGGTTTTTTTTGAAGACACACAAGAAACATATGGTGCCTGGGATTGCACCAAATTTGCAAATCTTGTGCTCCAGGAACTACCCCCAGCTCCCAAGTCCTTGTTTAAATGCATGAGTTGATACTTTCTTCCTCATTTAATATTAATCTTTCCTCCACCAGACACCACTGGTGTCTCCTTGGGCACATTGATCCCAGTGTGTGGTACAGTTCTTTGCTTATGTGTCTCCTCTCCTGCTATGGTTAAAGGCAAGGAATATGCAGTCTTGTCTTTCAAGTGCCTGGAACAGAGCTTAAAGCACCTTGAAAGGTATGTGTACACTCATTTTATATTGAATATATATTATATATTGTTTGGGGCCAGAGCAATTAGCATAGTGGGTAAGGCGTCTGCCTTGCACGAGGCTAACCCAGGTTCAATTCCTCTGGCCCTCTCCAAGAGCCTGGCAAGTTACCCGTGACGTATTCGATATCCCAAAAACAGTAACGAGTCTCACAATGAAGACATTACTGGTGCCCGCTTGAGCAAATCGATGAACAATGGGAGAACAGTGCTACAGTGCTATATATTGTTTAATATATATGTGTATATATTTGCTCGAGCGGGCCCAGTAACGTCTCCATTGGAGACTTTGTTGTTACTGTGTCTGGCATATCGAATACTCTCGGTAGCTTGCCGGGCTCTCCGAGAGGGGCGGAGGAATCGAACTCGGGTCGGCCATGTTGGCCGCTTGTAAGGCGAACGCCCTACCCGCTGTGCTATCGCTCCATATATATATATATTGTTTTGGGGCCACACCTAGTGATTCTCAGAGGTTATTCCTGGCTCTGAACTCAGGAATTACTCCTCTTGGAGCTCAGGGGACTTTATAGGGTACCAGAGATCAAACCCAGGTTAGTCACATGCAAACAAAAAAAAAACCACCCTACCTGCTGTACTATTGCTTGATTTTATAGACTTCTGCCTGGAGTTTATCTTTGTTGACATAAATGTATTCCCTAATATATTTTACAATTACCAATCATTGCCATATTCAGTTGGTTAAAAGTAACTGGGGTCAAAGTGATAGTACAGCGGGAAGTGCATTTGCCTTGCATGAGCAGACCTGGGTTCAATTCCATATGCCACATTATGGTCCCCAGAGCACTGCCAGGAGTAATTCCTGAGGACAGAGCCAGGAGTAATCCCTGAGAATCACCAAGGGTCGCCCCCAAATCAAAGATCAATTAAAAAAATGAGCTATCACCTTACATGCTTATGATGTTATGATTTTTCATTTCTCCCTTCAGTATTGAAGCAACCCCATTTAAAAGAACAGATTCCAGAATCTCTATACATTTATTTTCTTTCTTTCTTTCTTCCTTTTTCTTTCTTTCTTTCTTTCTTTCTTTCTTTCTTTCTTTCTTTCTTTCTTTCTTTCTTTCTTTTGCTTTTTGGGTCACACCCGGCAATGCTCAGGGCTTACTCCTGGCTCTGCACTCAGGAATTACTCCTGGCGGTGCTCAGGGGACCATATGGGATGCTGGTATTTGAACCCGGGTCGGCCACATGCAAGGCAAATGCCCTACCCGCTGTACTATCGCTCCAGCCCCCACATTTATTTTCTTCATGCTGCTGGAAATGGAACCCAGGACCTCAAGCAAGATTAAGTGTTCTATTGCACAGTTACATCCTTAGCCCTGCGATACACTTTTTTAGCATAAAAAGAAAAAAAAATGTGATGCTTTGAAAGGAGGCTTATTGATTCCTGGGGGAAATAAGACAGAATAAAATCTTAATAAATGTTAAGTAAAATTTATACTTTGGCATTGTTTTCTCCTCTCTCTATCTCTCCCCCCATCCCCCCACTCACTCATGGCTCCTGGCTCTGTGCTCAGGGTATTATATGGAGTGTCTGAAGCCCTGTGCAAGCAAATATCCTATCCGTTGTACTATCTTTCCAGATTTCGCTCTTTAAAAACAAACCGATAATGGGAAACTGAAGGCCCAATGAAACAAACAAGCCACATGCAACTGTGTCTGGAGAGGAAAATATTTTCCCCCATCCATTTTGCTTATGCTAGTTAGTTTTCCAGGATTTCCACTTGCCTTTGGGAATGAATTCTAGAGGAAACTTACGAAGTAACTCAGTTACCAAAGTGATACTGTGCTGGATGGTTTTCTTCTCTTTCCGCCTACACAGCACCTCTGCTTGGATCCTGAAATATTGCATGATAGCTTGGGAGCCCGTCCAAGCTAACCACAGCACCACTTCACTTATGAGCTTAGTGGTCGTGTTGGAACCCGTTCAGCTTGAAGATCAGTGGGCTGCATTCTTGGCTTCTTTTCAGGGCAGTGGAAACAGTTGAAGTTGTTACCTTTGTAGATTCCACTCCCAGGTTTTAACGAATAACTTTTTACCTCCTTCTACTGTGGTTTCAGGAGATACAGACTCACTTTCCCCTCAGGGCAAGATGAAAAAAAAATCATGCAGGAGACAGAAGACTGGGGAGCTGCAAATCACCCCCAGCAAATTCTTATTTTCCCAGTGAAGGAGAATGGAGATGAACATGAGGAGGAAGACGGTTCCCAGTGTTGTATCTTTATGACTGTACTTCAAATCATATTAGAGTACAAACCTCTAAGACACCATTTCTACCCAGTCAACTCCTGCTTCACACACCCTTGCCCATGCGTACCACCTGTGGTTCAGAGTTGAAAGTGACTTGATTAGCACAAACCACAATGCCTGCGCCGGGTCAAGGTTATCTGGGGCTCAGGTGGCAGTTCTGCATCGTAGCTGATGAGAACTACAGGGGACTTTAAGTTGGCATGTTCTAGGTTGGGGCCACAGCTGACAATGATCAGGACTTATTCCTGGCTCTACACTCAGAGGCAGTGCTCAGGGGAATACATCGTGCTTGACAAGGATCGAACCGAGATCAGCTGCATACCAGTCAGAAGCTGTAATGCCTTTAGTGGGGGCAATTTGACACTCAAGACCTCTGCAAACTGCTAGGTAATAGTGAGAAAAGAAAAATCAATCAAGCCAGGAATATAATCCCCTCATCCCCTCTTCCATGCGCTATTCCAGGCTCAGTGATCAAGGGTTTCTCTTGCTTCTGGTGGTGCCCCAGAAGGACAGAGCGGGATTTTCTGCAAAGTCTGTGCTCCAGCCCAGTGAGCTCTCTCCAGACCTCCAGCTGATCTATTTAATGAACAGCTGTAATTTCTTGCTTCCCAGGCGACTCCACTTAGATTTTCCTATGCAATACTTGGGGTATATTTACTCTCAACAACAGAGGCAAATTTCATTTTAAAGTCAATGCCTCTCTGGAGCCACATCTGTGGGATTGAATGTGAGTGGAGACATCTGAGCAACTTCTCCACCAGATGGCAGTCATCACATAAGCTTGCTAGACGGCCATTAACAGTCAACACAGCGGCTCCTATGTTGAGAGTGTGTCTAAGGAGCTTACAACACCTGTCTGGTGTGAGGCTGGTTTTTGTTTGTTTGTTTAATGAATCACAGTGAGATACAGTTACAGACTTACAAACTTGCATGATTATGTTTCAGTCATACAATGTTCAAGTACCCATCCCTCCACCAGTGCCCATTCTCCACCACCAAAGTTCCCAGTATCCCTCCCACCCCTACCCCCCTGGTCTCTGTGGCAAGCACATTACCTCTCTCTCTCTCTCTCTCTCTCTCTCTCTCTCTCTCTTTGGGTATTATGGTTAGCAATACAGGTGCGAAGCGGCCATCATGTTTGGTCCATAGTCTACTTTCAACACACATCTACCATCTTGAGCGAGCCCTCCAAGCATAACATATCCTTAGTGGTCTCTTCTCTATCCCAGCTGGTGGGGCTCTTTTTTGTTGTTGTTGTTGTTGTTTGTTTGAAATTTTTATTAGTGAAACACCATGAGGTATAGTTGTAGATTTACAAATTTTTGTGCTTGGGTTTCAATTATACAATGATCAAACACCCATCTCTCCACCAGTGTCTATGGTGAGGCTGTTTTGACCGCCATCATTCTTTTCCTCATGGACTTGACCCTGAAACACATTTAGGCTTGGTTATATAGCAGTCACATATTAACCCTAAAGAAATGCTAATTTGTTGCATTTCAGACGGCACCAAGTCTGGAAGAGGCTCTATCACAGTCCCTTACCATCCAGGACCAGGAGACACTGGGGTTGTGCATCATCCCAACGCAGGGCAATCTGGGTTGCTTCTGCAGGAAAGGACGTGAGAGCCACAAATTGTTGTTCCAACGCTTCCCTTCTCATAGCAAAGTGGTCAGAAACGACAAGTGGTCTCACGACATCCAGTCTTGGAGGAAAATCAGATCTTGGTTTTCCTCCAAGGTATATCTACGTTACTGCTTATCTCTAACCTGCCCTTCTGCAATAATGGCTGCCCTACATAATGGCTAGGGCTCTAGCAGCTCGGATTTTGAAGTGACTTTGGGAACAGTAGCCAAGCATGAAGGAAGAACTACTTGGAAGTCTTAGTCCCTGACTTATTGGAGTAACCATACCAATTGAACACAACCTCAGGACTTCCTAAATGTGAAAAATAATTTTGGGAGAATCTTGCCCCATCCCCCCAAAAAAGTTATTTGGGTGTTTTATTACTTGCAGTTGAATTTAACTTATACCAATATGGCGCCTAAATGCAAATTCTATAGGGGTTCTTTTCCTAATTAACATTTTCCTTTCTTCTGTCCAAGTTCAAAATTGCTAGACACAAATCTGAGAAAGAGATCAAAATATCTTTTTTTGGGGGGGGGGTTACACCCAGCGATGCTCAGGGGTTACTCCTGGCTCTGAACTCAGAAATTACTCCTGGAAGTGCTTGGGAGACAATATGGGATGCTGGGAATTGAACCTGGGTTGGCCATGTGCAAGGCAACGCCCACTGTACTATTGCTCCGGCCCCGAGAGCAAAATCTCTTGGGCTAACTGAAGGTAAGTGATCGCTGACACTTCATCCCGGAATGGGGCAGTTCACCTACTTCTGCTACTGAAATTTCTCACATGTCGCACCACAGACATCTGAACCCGTAATGTGGACTGTCCTCCACAGCTCAGTAACACCACTGGCCTCTACCTCTAGGTGCGTGTCGTGCCAATCAATCTTGATCATTTCTCCAGAGAGTACCTATGTCACATACAACAAACTTTGCCCCCATGGAGATCCACTGGCACAATTAAGCAATCAAAATGCCTATTTCCAGGCTGAAAAAAAAAATCCAGAGAGGAGACCCAATCTTCAACACCCAGTTCCTTTTCACAACTTTATCAGAGCCAGAGAGCCCCCTTCCCCCCACTTTCCTTCTGAGGAGACTGGATGGCAGTAGAAGCTAAGAGGGTCACTCTAATCAGCGTCCCAATTGAACACTAATCTAGTTTGGAAAATTCCTTCATTCCTCCTTTTTAAAAAAATTTTTATTCACGAAAGTTTGTAAGTCTACAACTGTACCTCCTGGTGTTTCACTAATAATAATATTAATAATTAAAAAAGCTGGAGGGCGGGGAGAAACAAATGACACATGAAGGAAGTCAGAAGAAGGACAAGCCCAGGATGACATCACTATTATGTGGGATTTAGAGTTACTGGACTAGGAAATGCAATGGTTTAAAGGGGGCGGCCGTCGGGGGGAGAGGGGTTGCCTAGATCCCCCTTGGCCCGAGTATAGGGAGAAGGAAAGAAAAATGAAGGGGAAAGGGAGGAAAGATAGATGAGAAGCAATGAAGGACAGGGGCCATAAGGATTCAAGTACATCAGTGGTATTAAGGAATGACAGAGCTGAATATCCAAACCACAGAGTCAGCAACATTGAAATCACAGGGCCCAAACTTTAATAACCAAACGTGAAAGTTGCCTGTGAGGATGGCAGCCTGGGACTGGAGTTGGGGTGGGAGCATAAGAGAGGAAATCTGAAAACACTGGTGGAGTAAAGTTGATACTGGTGGCAGGATTAGTAATGGCACGTTGTATGTCAAATACCTAACTATGAATAACTTTGTAACCCACTGTGCTTTAATAAAATAAAATTTGGAAGAAAAATTTATTTTTGGCTTTTTAGGTACACCCAAAGATGCACAGGGGTTACTCCTGGCAGTGCCCAGGGGACCATATGGAATGCCGGGGATCGAATCCGGGTCGGCTGCATGCAAGGCAAACACCCTACCCTCTGTACTAACGCTCCAGCCCTTCTTAATTTTTGCTCTTTTCTCTGCTCCATCTCTTCGAGCATCCCCTTCCTGTCCTTGGGAGGGCAGGCTGAAAGTCCCAACTTCACTCCCTGCCATGTGACGGCTGCGCGGTAGGACCAGAACAAGTGATCAGTCAGTGCTCTGTGGTCAGAGCAGTGAACACAGGGGCCAAGGCTAGGAGGCACTTCCTGGACCTTCAGCACTGACGCCTGGTGCCGTGGGTGAGGAAGAGAATCAAAGCTTCAGCTTGAGAACACTGGCGCGAGTGAAGTGCTTTTCCAGACCCGAGTATGTGGTTTTATTTTCATTTCCAAATTCTTCTGTTGTTGTTTTGCAGCCTCAACCCAGCAAAATGCTCAAGACTTCCTCCTGGCTCTGCACTCAGGAACCATTCCTGGTAGGTTGGTGGGACCATGTGGGGTGAATGGAACCGTGGCCTGCTGTATGTGAAGCCAACACACTACCATCATTTCAGCACTCTGGTCCCCTTCACTCTTAAATGATAGATAAGCAAAACAGCAGTTTCCTGAGGTTTATTATTCGTGGAGAGAAAGGCTGGTTCCGGCTTAAGCCCTTTCCAACCTTCATGGGTGTGACTCAGAGCACTGAACTTGATGGTGGCTGTCACATATGTCTCTAACACCGAGAAACAGGCCAAAAGGGAGGGTGTCAAAGGTGTCGGGTTAAAAGCCTGCCTCCTGACAGCTCATGGCACAAAGGTCACTGAAGAGGAATCCAGATGGGGATGTAATCTTGAAAAGCAAAAGAGGAAGACAATTCCAGGCAAAAGGATCTGAACAAAGGAAGCAAGCTGGGAAAGTGCAGTGAGTTTCAGGCACAGCAACACATTTACTCTGTAAAGATGGGCTGGGGCGGGGTTGGCGCGATAGCACAGCGGGTAGTGCGTTTGCCTTGCATGCAGCCGACCTGGGTTCGATCCCATATGGTCCCGAGCACTGCCAGGAGTAATTCCCAAGTGCAAAGCTAGGAGTAACCCCTGAGCATTGCTGGGTGTGATCCAAAAAAGTGGGAAGAAAAAAAAAAAGCTGGGCTGGGGTTCCTCAGGTCTACAAGGGCTGTTTGGACTTCAGCAGAAAAAAGAAAGGTGAAGCTGCAGTGTTGAGAAAGTAGGGGACTCAAAGGAAGGCAGAGCTGGGGAATGCGGTCCAGTGATGCTCTCTTTAGCAGCTGTCTGAAGAGTTTAGGCACCAGAAGATTAGGTGAGGGGACAGAAATACTTACTTGCACAGTTAGCACAGCGGGTAGAGCACTTGCCTTGTACGACCTTGGTTTGATCCTGGCATCCTACATGGCCTTCTGAGCCCCGATAGAATAAGCCCTGAACACAACCAGGTGTGGCCCGCAAACCAGCATATTTGCACATAATCATTTGCATGGTGCATCTCCAGCCGGAAGGCCCTTCACTTCCACTCTACCTCCAAACTACCTGCCAGTCTGCACCTCTCAATCCAAAGGCGGCTCACCCTGCAGTGCCTTTGTTGGCTTTTAGGGTCCTGCTGACGTAGGCAGGATAGGCAAGGCCCCCTGACAAGGCAATGGCATAAGCCAATCTTGCGGAAAACAAGAAAACCAGGTACTAAGGCCTCATAAGACCCTCACCTTTTGACAGCAACAGACCCAGAGAAGCTCCTGCAGAAACAAAAGGCCAGGAAAGCAACTTCAAAGAAGACCATCACCACTCCCAACTCCCGTGGTAGCCTCCTTAGCAACGGACTATTTCCTGAAGTCCCACATGGGGGCAGGTTGAAGAAACATATAAAGGCCACCTGGATCAAAGAAAAGGTGTGAATGTGCTGCCAGAGTCCATGAGCTGCTTGCGCCCACGTGGCTATGCACGTGTCACCCGCAACTCCCCTCTTGAGATGTGTATTTTCATGCTTTCCTGTCTAATGCCGGGATGTGTGCAGGGCTCTCTCCGCCCTTGGCGAAGCCCACGTTCTCTCCTGAGCATATTACTTTCCACTCTCTCTCCCTCCTTCCCTTCAAGACCTCCAAATAAAATCTACTTACTTCACTGCTTGTCTACTGAAATTTCTTGCTGCGAAGCGAGACAAGAACCCAGTAACCCTGGGTCCCAGGTGGCAGAGGGAGACAGGGAGAAAGTGACCGTCTTTCTCCTCCCCACTTCACATAAGTCACCCGTGGGGCCCACCGACATCACTGCCTCCTTCCACTGCCCCCCGCGTTCCCACGAAGACATTTTCTTCTGTATTTCCCTTTAAAATACAAAGACAGGGAAGAAAACTAAAAAGGCAGGTGTTTCTCCCAGCCCTCCCCCTCTCGCCAGGTGAGTCGCCTTCACACCAGACTGAGGACACTCCACTCAGAACCTACTCTCCACCACCTGGTCAGCGACCTGCACTGGGCCGTGAAGCACCTCCCAGCAATTCTCTGCCCTCTTTCCACCTTATCTACACAGCCGGGCTGCCCCACTCCTCATCCAATGCTGTGCCCTGCCGACCACCGAGCTGTTGCGGCATCCTATGCAACAGCAGGACCTGGACGGAGACCCCAAGGCTCATGACACAGAGCATGTATGTCAGCAGCTGCCAGTAAGACCCTTTTCAAAATTTAGATTTTGACCCATTTTATTTTTTTGTTGTCAATCCTCCCAGGATTAGTGTGTGTGTGTGTGTTGTGTGTGTTGTGTGCTTTAATCCCTTAATACCTCATTTCAAGTTGCTTCGAAGTGTTCTTTGAGAGTAAGAGAGGTCTGCAATGTGGATCTGAATGATAGCCGCAAGAAACCGATGGGGGAGGCAGGTTAAGTGTGAGCGACTTAATTTTACAATCCACTCGCTCACTCACTGGTTTGTTTCAACATTTATTGAGCACTTCTCAACGTGCCAGGCATGGTGCAAGGCGCTGGGTATAACAATGATTAAGACACAGTCTCTCAAGGAGCTCACAGTCTAATGGTAAACTACTGAGTAAACTGAGGCACAGAGTGGTAAATGACTTACCCAATGAGGTAGAGAGAGCCAGGTACTGGGAAATGCGGGGCTAGAGCTGGAGAGAGGGCCGGGTATTAAGAGTAAACCCCATTCAGAAAGCAAAGGCTGCATACAGAAACATGTTTACAAAATCTGCTTGCAAAAAGATAAAAATAGCTTCCATTTTCCACCGTGACTGAATCCACGTCTTTCAATGAATGAAGTCATTCCCTGATGACATTTCTGTATCTGCCCCCTTGAGGCAGGCCACCAGTCTGCTTGGAAACAGTAACTGCAGAAAGCCTGAAATCTAATGTGAGCACTGGGAACCATCCTGATTTAGTCCACGGACGCTGGATGTAGGACGCAGCTAAGATCCTTCTACATGTAGAAGTCTGGGGGGAAAAATTCTCCTCTAACCCTCCTGCAGAGGATTCTAATAAGTTATAGATACCACAGAAATTAGAGAATTTCTTACTCTCCTTATATACATTATTTTGGCTATACAATGGTGAAGCTTCAATTAGATGTCTCTTAAGCAATCTAGACATTATACAGATATATACAAAGACATCACATCGAGCTGCACGCGTTCAGCCACCAATCACAGTCACGGATGCCAGGCAGGAGCCTGTATAAGGCAATTTCTCTTGTGATAATGACACATGATCTTCCAGGGAAAGGGTCGGGTCCAAGAAGAACTGTCTACTTTAGTGATACTCTGTGATGCAGTTATTTCAGCAGGCTAAAGGTCCGGTTCACAGACAGAAAGCAGTGAACAGGCACACAAGAGTTCGTTTTCAATTGTGGGAACCATAATTATCCCGTCATCTAAGCAGCGAGCCACTCAAAGCTACCACTGGCCTCGACACTGCGGCTAACTGAGAGCGAGGAAATGGCACGGATGAGTTATTGCTCCTAGAATGAAATCTGACGCATAATTCATCCATGAAGGGCATCCAAAGAAAACCCAAGACAGGAATTCTGAATCGTGATCAGGTGCTCACTTCAAGCAACTCTTCACTTTGCTGTGGGGGATTTTCTTCTGGAAAAAAAAAAAAATAAAATGAGAGAAATTCTCTTAAGTGGGGGACCTGAAAGGCAGATACAAGAAAAAATACGTTTCTAGTGCTCCAAAAAAAAAAAAAAAAGAAGATCCCTGGTCGGGAAGCATATTCTTATTTTCAGTGGTTTGAGGCTACTGTTTTAAGCCTCATAACAAAACTGGAATTCAAAAGATCTAGCAGGAACACAGCTCAGAGACAACAGCCCACCTTCCCCATGCAAAGTTCAGAACCAGCCACAGCTAAAACACTAAGTTCCCACTGATATCAAAACGACATGGACTTTTAACTGTAAAGTTATTTATTTTTTGCTTTTTGGGTCACACCCGGTGATACTCGGGGGACCATATGGGATGCTGGGTATTGAACCCAGGTGGGCCGCGGGCAAGGCAAATGCTCTTACCTCCTGTACTACTGCTCCAGCCCCTGTAAGAAACATCTTAAACTATAGTACAAAGTACCTTGATTTAAATTTTTGTTTTGTTTTTGAGCTACATCCAGCAGTGCTCAGGTCATACTCCTGGCAGTGCTCAAGGGGCCATATGGGATGCTGGGTCTGGAACTGGATTGGCAACATGCCAGGCAAGTGCCCTACCTGCTGTACAATTGCTCCAGCCCAAGTACCTTAATTGAAAAACAAAAACAAAAACAAAAACTTCTTCTCCTGGGTAGAACAGTAATAAAAATAGTGATGTTAAAAATGAGTAAAAGTATATATCATATATGCATATATATATATATCTGTATCATTAGAATCTTACATTTTCCTAAAACAAATCTGGCATGTTTACCTTTACCTGGCTGTTCTGGGTGTTTGCTTTTAGAAGAGGAGGCCTTTGCACCTTCTGATGTTTTATTATTTGAGTGATCCTGCTCCACTTCACATAAATAAACATCAATAGGTCCCTTGGTGCTCCTTATATGCACTGTAATAGAGTCCTAGCAGAGACACATAAAACATCAAGATGCGAGATTTCATTGAGTATTTGCTTTTTTTTTTTTTTTTTACGTACTAACACTCTAGATGTTTCGGGGACATTTCTGAACATTTAAGCTTTCTGTGCCTCTCATAATTTTGAGAAGCATGCTCTCAGCTTTAGTCACAGTGAACTATCAGACAGGGCACAGAGTTCAAACAACCAGTGGGTCAGCAAAAGCTTCAGAGCCATCGCGGGGACACTGTCGCGCTCACAAGTCCATCTCTTGTCTACTCGAGGGTTGATCTCCTCAAGAAAACTGTACACAGGAGTCAGAAACAGCATTCTGATGACAAGAGAAATCCAAAGTACTCAGAGGCCCCAGGGATTAGGAGCCCGGCGCTAACTGAAGGGGCTATTCTTTAATTTGAAAATAAGATAAAGAGGATGAGAGCAAGACAAAATATACTTTCTGACTGAAAACAAAAAAAAATTCAGAATTGCATGAAACATAATCATGAGATTTACATTCTTTTTTTACGAAGCTTTTACTTTGAATTAAATCAAACACACTTTTCCCCTAAGGTATCAGGGAATTGGGTGCTTCTGCTGAGAATTCTAATGCTCTAGTTAGAAGAAATTTCTCTGCTGGGGCCAGACACAGTACATAGTGGGGAAGGCATTTGCCCTGCTCGAGGCTGTCTTGGGTTCAATCCCAGGCACCCCACACAGTCCCCAAGCAAAGCCAGGAGCAAGCCCTGAGCATCCCCCAGGTAGCTCAAAAATGAAAACAAAATTCCAACATTTGTTTTCATCGAGAGCAGGTTCATTATGACATAAAGTCTATTTTCTTCTTTTTCTAACTGCCATTCAATTTCATGCCCCAGTTTCTAGATGCCAGGACAGGTACACTTTGAACAGTACCACTCAAACAACCCACACATTCCAACGCAAGACAACAAGCCATGTTATGCTCAGAACTGGTCAAGTTGCAGGCTTCTTCAAAACCCACTAACCTCGGGGTTGGCAAACATCTTGTGGAGTGAGAGAGACAGTAAATCCTTCTGGCCGTGCAGGCCACACCATCTCTGTCACTATACAACGCTACCACTGAAGAAAAGCCAACAGCCTGATTAGCAGTTCAACAGCTGGACCCGCAGCTACGAGCCACAAAGAACCAGTCCCAGGAATTCAGCAGGCCAGATGTGCTGAGAAAAGGCCGTGTGGGCGATACACAGGTGGGCTTTCGAAGTGGGTCTCTGAGGGAAGTCTGGAGCCCTGAGCAAAGGCTGGGCAAGATTCTGCCATCAGTCTGACAGCTGAACTCTCCAAACATAGCTTAAGGGGAAACCCCAAGCCTATTAGTCATGTCTAATGGACCAGACTGTGGGATCCCCAAGTAAGGGTGAGTTGGAAGATTAATAGTGATTTAAAAAAAATAAACCCTTAATCAAAATCCAAGACCTCTTGCAAATATCACTAAGAAGTCACAATTTGAGTGTTGACTGGAATATTTGAGTGCAACTGAGAAGCTAAGCAAGCTGTTCCGGGATCGATTCACAATATCAGCAATTAATTATTTAATCAATTCATTCGCAACTTGGTCAAGCAGACCAAGTCCTCACTACGGAGAGGCAAGGCGGCGATGAGAACTGATTCTTCCCCCTCAGCAGACAAACCAGTCACAGGAAGGCAAGCGCAAGACAGACTCCGCTGTGCACAGGTGGGCCTGCAGGACAGGGTTCCCCATCTGGGGGGTCCTGTGGGCACCGAGGGCCCAGGCAGCACCACCTCCCCAAGCATCAAAGGTCTGAGCACTGCTGGGGAGGTGGGTGGGGGGAACTTTTCCATACTCAAAGGATTCTTTTCGATTTATAACACAGTTCTGCTTTCCATCTTAAAAGCAGAATTTAGTGTTATATCTGACTAGCTTCTGAAGTGTGGTTATGAGTTAACTACTTACAGAGTCTTAAATGAGCCCAAACCTTACTTTTTAAATATTAAGACAGGCCATGAAGAAATAACGATAGTATCACAGTTAAGAAGATTCCGATGTCAAACCACCTGGGTGTGAATTCTGGGGCTGTCATTTACTGTGAGAATAAAAACGTTAATTCATCTATCTGTGCTGCAGGTTCCTCAACTATAAACAGGTAAAGGTGAGTTCTCGGCGGGGGGAGGGAAACTGGGGACACTGGTGCTGGGAAATGTACAATGATACAGGAATGGTTGTTGGAACACTGTATGACTGAAACCTAATCATGAACAGCTCTGTAAGGGGCTATCTCACAGTAGTACAATTAAAACACACACACACACACACACACACACACACACACACACACACACACACACCCTTTGATTTCTTTCATTTGTGTCAAGAACAAGTTAAAATGTACAAAGTGCCCTGAGGAGTACACGTACCTAATGAATAAGTTACAGCCGCTGAAATGAGGCAGTGATAAGTGTTGGCCCACTGCCCCCCCAAACTTAAAATACTGGAATACCTACGATACCTACTTCTCTGGGTGCTGGAACATCCAATCTGGTTTCTTCTGGCGCTTTCACTGCAATGACAATCTGCTCATGAAAAGCCTGAATACTATGAATATCTTGGTATGTCACGTACGCTAGTGTAAAACTCAGTCAAGGAATTCCGGTCATTAGAGAAGTAGTATTTTTAAAAATGGAAGACAGCTGATAGACCAGCGTCAGTTTTCGTGGGATACAAACTCACTAGAAATTCTGCCAGTAAAACGTATCTCATATAACGCTCTAATTTCACTAACCTTAAAGTTGATAAAGACGTTTTGTACTTATAACTCACTTTACGGTCGTGTTCAAGTCAAAGGCCCCCTACCTGCTGTACTGTTGCTCTGGCCCCCTTTTATTTCAACTGTCTGTCTGTGATTATGACAATCCCTAGAGGAAAGCATTCAGTCAAAATCCTTCCTGCACGCCCCCTCTTCCCTACCGATGAGCAGAACTTATTATAGGAACTTAAGAAAAAAACTGGCCAGCATTTTGGTGAGAATGTCCTATAGCGAAAGACAGATACAATCTGTAAATGGTAGAAGTAACAGAGAATACATTTTTTTTTCCAGCAGTTCCATTTCTGTCATGTACTCATGGGTATTCCCTTATTCAAAATTCTTTTTCATTTCATCACCTAAATATTTCACATCTTCCTTGGCGTTGCATTAAATGTTACCAATTATACCACTTACTGAGTTTATGCAGAATTAAATTGGGGTGTGGGGCGGGGGGGGGGGGAGGAGGTGGGAGGTGTTGTGCCACACCTGGTGCTTAGGGCCTTCCCCTGGTGGGGCTCGAGGGACCATGGGCAGTGAGTGAGCGAGGGCTGAACCCACGTCGGCTGCGTTTAAGGACAACACCTCACGAGCCTTCCCTCCAGCCCCTGAGATTCGTTTGTTTGTTTCACCCTACGTTTTGACTGGCTGCAGTGACAGTACCATCTATTTCCTAATAATTGTAAGGAGAAAACAGGAGCTTGACACACCACAAAGACGTGACAAGGGGAGCACAGCAGACTGGTTTAAGACCGTGTTTCTCAACCTGCTTCCAACCAAGGCCCCCTTGCGCCCTCCCTTCCTCCGGCAGCCCCCCTCCCCACCCCGTGTATGTGATTTCTCACCTGCTCCCTGGCTCTTGGAATACCCAGGAGCCCATAAGAGGCCAGACAGCTCCTGCCTGAGAAACACTGGTTTAAAGACCCTGGTTTAGAGCCTCCTTCTGGACAAATGCCCGCCGAGGAAGCTTCAGTTCACTAGACTTCAGGTACGTGTTAAGAGGCAGCAACATTAGCACAGACTAGAATGCAGTTCATTAGAATCTTAAATGCGAGTAGTAACTGTGGTATTTTACTGCTTTACTCGGGTGGCTGAATCCAAATAACCACCAAAGATAAAGAATGTATCAATTGTATATGTGCATCTTTAACCTTCCGTTTAACTTCTAATAGGCTAATTTTTTATCTTTGGGGAGGATGATGGGTAGGGAACGACAGGACAACAGACAGGATAACCAAGGTTTGGGTCACACCCAATAGTGCTCAGGGGCTACTCCCACCTCTGTGCTCAGCGGGCAAAAGGATTCTGGGAATCAAAGCAGAGTTGGCCACACACAAGGCAAGTGTCTTAACCCTGTACTATTTCTCCAGCCCTAATTCTGGACCTTTGGTAACTAAATCCCCAGGCTGACTTGACTATTTAAAGTAACTTGTTCCGGAAGAAGAAAACTTCTTTAAAGGGTAAAGGATATCTTTCATTTTCTTTGTCATCTGTTAACTCAAACAACTGCTGAGCACAGTCTTTGATCAAGTCATCCAGAGCATCCTCCATCGCTGACAAGTCGGAAAGCTCTTCCTGTAGCTTCTTTTGTTGGGGCACTGCTCCAAAATTGTTCAGGTCGGACCCTCTTTAAAAGAAAAGTATTCAAAGATCACCATCAGTAACAAGAAAATGACAACATAGTACAAGTTAGGTTACCAGAACTTGTCCTCCTTCATCATCATCATCATCATCATCATCATTCTTCCTGGACACGAAGTGCTTCTGCCCCCATTCAGTAACAAAAGCACATTATCTTTCCAGGGAAAGTAGAAGCAGAGAGACTTTTATGAAGTGTAACAACTAAGAGTCAGTGCCTCATATGAGGTCCAGCTGACTTACACAGCTTTTGATCAAGAGTAATTTTTAAGTGTGAAAAATAAGACATTGATTACACGATAATTTCACTGCTAAAGCTGAGCATTTCCCCTATTGTACACAATCTGAATGTTAATGTTTGTTATCCTTAAAAGATCGATTTGCTGTAATTATTCTTGTCCCCTCCCCAATATAAAGACGAGCAAAAACTGATCTGAAAGCCATTACCTTCAATCGTTATGGAAAAGAGAGAAAAGGTTGTAACCCTTTAAAGCTAATGATGTGGAATGGAATTTAATCTCTACAGTATTGTTTTAGTGTCATTTATTAAACACGTTAAATGTGATTTCCATCTGTATTTGTGTGCTATTGAAAAGATGACCTCCTTTAAGAATGTCTCACCTAAACTGCTTGGACATTTTTCTAATCTTTGGGGTTTTTGATTTTTTTGAGGGGGGGCCACATCCAGCAATATTCAGGGGTTACTCCTGGCTTTCCACTCAGAAATTACTCCTCATGGTGCTTGGAGGACCATTTGGGATACTGGGGATCAAACCCAGGTTGACCACATGCAAGGCAAATGCCCTCCCTGCAGTATCGTTGCTCTGGCTTCATATTATAATCTTTATTGGTAGTAGACTTTTTGTTTTCTTGGAGCTGTTTCTTACTGACCCCAAATGCTGGCTTACTTTATCAGCTCTCTTATGCAAGTACCTCCTGCCTCCACGTATCTGTTTCTCATCATCTGTATCATAAAGTCCTCCTTCATTGGACACTTCCCTTATGACCTACTAATCTTCAGCAACTGCCTATTAGACACTGGATCCACTGCCCTCCCCTACATTCAGGGTCATAAGGTGAAGCAGGACCCTCCGCTGAACTGCACCATAGTCATCTGGGTACATGATGAGAATGCAGAGTTCGGTGTGCCCTCAGAATCGCTGACTGTACTTCCTGAGTTGGAAGGCCCCGGAGTGTGTATTATACGGTCTTTCTCTGCAAGAACTACTGTTTTATCTGATTTAACCAAATAACAAGAATCAACTGGACTGAAGGAAAGACTTTTATAAAAACGCTTATCGATCAGATAGTCTTTTCTTATGCACCTGGAAAGAAAAATTTTAAATCTTAACTCCAGGCCAGGAAGATGGTATAGAAGCTAAGGAACTTGCCTTGCCTGTGGCCCAGCCCAGTTTGATTCCTAGCACTGCACATGGTCCCACAAGCCCTGTCAGGGGTCACTCCTGAGTGCAGAGGCCCTGAGCACTACTGGTTGTTGCCCATCCCACCCCAGGCACAATTCCATGGAATATTAATATCCTACACCTACGACTCTAATCTCATCCTAAGAGGAAGATACCAACACATGACTATTGATACATTTTGGAACAGTGCAAGAAAATCTTACAGAAATGCTAATAAGAGGCCACATTTAACCATGTTTTATAGAGTCAAAGCATTGAGCTCAAGTATGGCTCTGTCACTTTGTCCGGGGGGGAAAATGTTATGAAAACTTGAAACCGACTCACATCCATCGAATGTGATTCTTGGATTTCTTTTCGACCAGCTCGATGCCATCCAAGACGTTGGTGATGTCATACACTCTTCGCTTTCGCACCCCCAGCTTGGTCGCCACCTTGTTTAGGTCCAGAATGCCCCCAGGGGCAGATCTGACGAGATCCATAAATTTCCGAGTTAAATACACCAGCGATACATCAAAACGAGGTCTCTTCACTTTAAGAGCTTCTGAGAAATGAAAACAGACACATTTGTAAAATTTTAACTTTTTCCCCTGAATCATGAGAAGATCACTTACTACTTCTTGACTAGGAAGTGTGAATAGCAGTAATAATTCTACAGTAATAAGTCTAGAGCTGAATTTTTTGAACTACAATTTTCAAATTGTATAAAAAAACATTATCCTATCCCAGATTAACAGAGGTGGCTTTACTCTTAAATGAATAAAAGAATACTTAAAATACACTTCCACCAAACAGGTGAATCTTTAGGAGTCTACTACACTTCAGCAGATATAAAGGGATGAGTTTGCCTTTGAATCCAGATCATTCTTAAGGACAGAACTAACAAGTGGTTCAAAACATTAATTCCTTATTCGGCCTGAGTTAAGAAATGCTTCCTTCAGAAAGCAAGGATAGACACTTGATTTTTTCCCCCCCTTCTTAGGTCATACGTGATCATGGTACATGGGTCACTCCTGGAAGTGCTCTGGGGATCATATGGTGCCAGAATCAAACCCAAGACTTTACACATGCAAGGTAAGTGACACATGCAAGATAAGTTCGCTCATCACTAACCCACATCCTGGTCAGGACAAAGGAACCTTTGTAAAAAATGTTTATAAGGTTTCCAGAGAGTAACCCTGGTGATGAAAGTTTTGGAAAACGTTCTTGGTCTGTCATACATTCTTTATCTGCATCTACACACAGATAAACACATATCAGTCTGTTAAGTACTTTTGGAAAACAAAAATAAGATCGTATCATTTTGTAACATGCTGTTTTACTCAATATTGTAAACATCCTGACTTGCTAAAACAAGTACTTCAACATAGTTTAAATGACTGCAGGGAATATTTATGTCCCCATATTGGACAGAATCTCCAAACTTCATTATTTTGCACGTTCTTTCTTTTTTTTGATTTGTTTCTGCTTTTTGTTCCACACCCAGCAATGCTCAGCTATCACTTCTGGCTCTGTGCTCAGGAATCACTCCTGATGGTGCGCGGGAGACCATAAACCACAGATCAAAGCCAGATTGGCCAGGAGCAAGACAAGCATCCTACCTGGTGTACTATGGCTTTAGCCTCTTATCTGAAGTTGTAGGTACATCTTTATTTCTTTTAAATAAAGTCTAAAATGTAGAACAGCGATTTTAAAGGCCTACATATATGGACTGCTGAGTCTGTGACCTAGGTCGTGAAATCTATCAATTATACAAATGCAGGAGGAACTCTTCTACCTTAGCACACTGGGGGATGGGGGGAGGGGCCTTTCCAATGTGATCAATAAAATCATTCTATGGTTAGGTGTGTAAAGAAGATAATTTTTACAAATAACATAGCTGTCTTCCTGGGGGACATGTACAACTTCTTTTATTTTCTACTCCCACAGCACACCACCCTTCATAGGCTTCAGAAGAAAATTTCACCCTACCTCCATTCAGAAACATCCTTATCAAGAGCCTCTCGGCACAAAGACCACTGGCGACTACTCCAAGAATAGAAGCTTATAATTCATAGCTTAAATGTCCTCTCTGGTGAGACTCTGCCTATGATAATGGTCAACAGGGTTTAGCACAGCGGTAGGGCGTTTGCCTTGCACGCAGCCAACATGGCCGACCCGAGTTCGATTCCTCCGCCCCTCTCGGAGAGCCCGGCAAGCTACCGAGAGTATCTTGCCCGCACGGCAGGGCCTGGCAAGCTCCCCGTGACGTATTCGATATGCCAAACACAGTAACAACAAAGTCTCCAGTGGAGACGTTACTGGGCCCGCTCGAGCAAATCCATGAACAACGGGAGGACAGTGTCAGTGAGCTTTATTCTTAATTAGAAGCAGAGAAAAGTAGACTTGTAAGCCCAGGGATAAATCCAGCCAGATGGTATTATCCACTTTATGGAAACAAGTACTTAATGATGATGTCGGAAGGGATACAAGCATGATTAAAAAGGAAGCGACGCTCACGGTGCCCAAAGGCAGGTCCTCCAGGCTGCTGGAGAAGATGAAGGCTTGCAGCCCCCTCATGGAGCAGGAGAGGCTGCGAGTGGGACCAGGTGGGGGACACAGCCCAGAAGCATGGACAGGAAGAAGCTCTCTCCCTCCAAAGGAGAGGGCCTGAAACCGGCTCAAAAATGGAACAGCAGCCGAGAGAGCCTGGCAAGGTGAGGGTGGTCAAGAGACCGCAGAGGGCAACAAACACCCGCTCCCGGGCGTCATCTTCCTACCGTCTAAGGGAGAGGCTTACAGATTTAATACAAACAAGCAAAAGAGATGAGAAGACAGTGTTCTCTATTAGTAACAGAGCACCTCCTTGAGAGTTTATGGTTGTGATTTGTGTAATTCTTTTGGGAATTTTTCTGCTCCCCACCTGAGGGGGGAGGGGAAGAGGAAGCCGGTCCACAGTCAGTGGAGCTCAGGGCTCATCTGTCCTGGCAGAACCTTGGGGACCATATGCAGTGCTGGGGACCAGATCCAGGTAGGCTGTTGCAAGGCAAACGCCCTCCCCACTGCACGTTCCCTCCAGTCTCTATCATAATTCACGTCTGTCGCCAAGGTTACCATCATCCACACAACGAGCACAACACAGAGCCAGGCATCACACACGTGCCAGAAATGGTGGGACACCATCATAAGCCACAGAGAAAAGACTCCAGGGGTAAAACTGACTGAACTTGGGGACCAACTATGCGTGAAACTGTGGCAGAGGCAGAGGCAAGAAGTAAAGAGTTGGTATCAGGGGTGAGGGCCGGAGAGATGGCTCGGCAGGCTGGAGTCCAGGCCCCACATTTCAGGACGCCTGGTTCTGATTCCCCGCACTGCCTGGACCTCTGAGCAGAGAGCCAGGTGCAGCCTGGATCACTGCTGGGTGTGCCCCCCGCCACCAACAAAAGACAAAAATGACAACAACAAAAGAGTTGTGTGTGGAAATCTAGGCACTATATCTATTCATTGAGATCTGGACACAATTAAGGGGAAATCTGGGAGGAGGCCATCTCTCATAACAACCTCTGGATGAATGAAGAACCAGAGTAAGGGCCAGAGCAGTAGTACAGCGAGAAGCGTGTTTGCTTTGCGTGCAGCCGGCCTGAGTTCGATCCCCGGCATCCCATGTGGTCCCCCGAGCACCACCAGGAGTGATTCCTGAGTGCAGAGCTAAGAGTAACCCCTGAGCATTGCTGAGTATGGCCAAAAAAGCTTTTACAAACAACAACAACAAAAAGCCACCAGAGCAATTGGGAACCCATGTTGAGCCCCATGTCAGAGGTGGAAGAACAAGGGCTCAGAGGAAGGCAGGAGGGCAGAGGACTGTCCTCGTACCTGCTGCTGGGTCTGCGATGCTGCTGAGAGCAACACGCGGCCACTTTCACAGAACTCTGAGAAATCAGCCTTTCGAGCAGTCTTTCATTTTTCAAGCATTTCCGAAGCAACCGAGAATAAAGTGGCTCTGGTGCACATTATGCAGCCCACCCCCTCAGGAGTTTCAGCTATAATTCCGAAACACATTTCAATGTTCAACTAGTATATTTTCAGTTTCTTGCCAACGGATGTGCATTTCTAGCAAATCGTTTAAATCACAAAGCTCAAACTACAAAAATCTAAAGCCTACTCACAAATCAACTTACTTCTCATGGACACATATTGCACATTATCTTCTAAATTAATTCTTATTTTTGATGGCTGAAAAAAAAAAGAAGATATAGAAATTTAGTAATTTAAAATCAATAATGCAAAGGAACAGCACTCTATTGATAAGATAGTGTCTCCCTTCCATTTGGAGTAATGATTTGGGTACGGGGAAAAACGGGCACACTTTGAAGATTTTGCAGGCTGGGTTCCAGACCATGGGAATAAAGTGTCATTGTAAAGCAAGTTTTGTGATGAAGCTGGTTTTCAAATGCATATAAAACCTATGTTTCAACTACAGTGTAGCAGGCTAGGGACCTGGTTCAGCATAAAGCACATGCCATGCATGAGTGAGACCTAGATTCAATTCTTTGTACCACAAAAACAAAAGAAAAAAAATCCAAATATCTATCTGTAACGTATTCTGTGAGCTAGAGCATTATGTCAAGATTTTTTTCTAAATGATGCCCATAACTTAAGTTAAAAAAAGCTTTGTTGCTTATATATATATGAGAAAAAAAAAAAACCTAAGCTGAGCTGCTGGAAAAAACAGCAGCAGTGAATGACTTAACTCAAGACGGCCACAAACCTTCATTCTGTAAAAAGTACACTAAGGCACAGAAAACTAAGAGCAGTAAGATAAGGCGTGTCTTTGTAGCTACTCTAGCTAAAACTGCACCTGATAATGCTAAAAATTTAAAGTTCCAAAACGGTGTGGACGTTCAGAAGTACGGAAGCAGTAGGGAAAGAGAGAAGCAAAGAGCAGGGAGGAGGAGAAGGGGGACAACGGAGACCGTGCGTGTGGGAACTAGCACCGAGCAGACATTAGCGTGCTGACTGAGGTGCTGAGGATGAAAGATGACCAGGTCGCCGTCACCAACCCTGGGAGCTCAGGAGCGGTACAAAAAGCAGCAATTCCAGTACCAATGGCTCCCCAGTGTCTCAGAAGCTCTGAATGTTCCGTAACCTGGCATGTGTAACACCTAGGAACTGAGTTTATAAACAAGTAAAATAAACCTTTAAAGAAAGGCATGCAAGCCGCAGCCCACATCAGCCCCCTGCGTGGGATGATGTGTATATAACAACACGGGCAGCCACCAAGGTCAGCTCCTACTCACAGGGGAACAAACCCCCACCTTGGCTGTCATGAGACGGACAAGGGAATTCCAAAAGGGACACTCACGGGTCAGCTGGACTGCGGTTGCCCCAGAGAAGAAGAAAGCGTAGGGAAGGGGACAGCTGAGCCCAGAAGGGCGGGTCAGATGCTGCCTGAATCAGGGAGGGCAAAAGACAGGATTTCCCGGGGCAGGAAGGAAAGGAAACGGAGGCGTGAAAGTAAGGGAGGAATTACCGTACCCCTGCGAGCGAGGTGGAACTGGCAGAACCATTCTGGCATGCAGAAGGGCAAGAGAGGGAAACAGAGGCCCAGAAAAGCCAGGTCGCATGAAGCGGGGGAGGGAGGAGATACTGTATGCTACTGCAGCCAAGACTCGCCGAAGTTCTGCATGAGAACGTGAGACAGTCAGGCTCTCGGTTTAGGCTCGGAGAATAAGAGCAACAAGGCAAAAGCCAGGAGGGGAAGTCGAGGGACAGGCGCCCAGCTCAACATGATTGCATCTATTAGCAGGTTCCTTTGATCTGGAGCAATTCCACTCACACAAGAACGCTACTGCAAAATTAATTTAGCTGTTAGAATCTAATGGAAAAACAGAGATCTGCCGGGGCATGCAAAGCAGCCTTGGGAAGGCCTGCCTGTCTCCGGAGCTGGGCTGGGAGGCCCGCAGTCAGGCGCTCTGAAACACTGCTGACAAGGGGGACGGGCCCCCGTGTACCCGGCAGCAGAACACTCCGGGGCAGACAGGTCCAACCAACTGCCACTGCTATTTTTAAACACAAGCCTTCTGCTATGGGTCCCTCTGGATGAGATAAGAGTCTATCAGTGCAAAATTCCCGAACGGGAAACAGACTCATCCTCAGCACTCTGGTCTGCGCACGCACACACACCCTCAACTACTGCGTCCACAAAGGTCTGCTGTTGCGCTTCTTAGGAATCTGGTCCTCTGACCTGCTATCCCAGCAGCCCTAACTAAGAGTACACCCAGGGCGTGGCTAGGGCAGAGCACACAGATGCAGGCGAGAGGGAGACGTCTGATCCTGCTCTGCAGTAGCATCCACGGTTCTCAACAGTTGCCGTTACCGTGAACGTTACCCCCACATACTCCAAAGGGCGCCTGGTCATCCTGGACTATATGCTCACTCCTCCCCTCCTTAGCTAGACTGCTGTTCCCCAGCTGGTTGGCACAGAGATAAAACCTCAACTAAGCCTAAGCAGCACAGAAACTGTGACTTTTCCTCACATCTTCATGATAAATGCAGCCTCCACTTAATTCTGTCCATCGAATGGGCAAACACTCCTTTATCTTGGAGGCATCAAGAACTGTCGTCACCCCTCAGGAACATCCTTGTACCAAACCACAGAGGCCGACCCATCTGCAGAATTCCAGGGACAGCATGGTCATCACCCCTATCCTCAAAGGGGTCCCTTCTGGGCTCAAGACCACCAACATTATCTATTCTTATCTGAACCCCGAGTTCAGTGAAGGGTGACGAAAGCCTCTCTCCACACAGGAAGAGAAGAGGGCATGCAGTGGGGAAGAGACTGCCCTCAGAGCCAGGACGGTTCCAGCCTGTAACGAGCAGTGACGGCACTTCCCAGCCATTCCCAAGCTACTGTGAAGCCTGAGCAGTCCTGTGAATTTCTAAGTCCTTCGAAAGAAACTACTGCTGTTTCTCTTTCTGAACCAGAGAGATGTCAAGATTTTATTTTTTTAAATGATGCCCACACCTTAGTTTTAAAAAGCTGTGTTGCTTAAAACAAAACAAAACAACTAAGCTGAGCTGCTAGAAAAATAGCAGCAATGAAGGCAGCCACAAACCTTCATTCTGTAAAAAAAAGTACACAGACACTTGTCCAGGAGGCAGAGCATGTAGACTGAACCATACTACTTCTGCAAGTTATACAGGGGTTTAGGTGCTTGCTCAAGCCAGGTCTGACCGCCGGCATTGTCTCTGACCCCCTGAGCCCTACCAGGAGTGACCCCTAGCACAGAGCCAAGAGCGCTGACCTCTGAGCACTGCTGGGTGTGGCCCCCAAACCAAACCCAAACAAATACCAGTGAATTAAAAAAAAAAAAAGAAGGCAAAGATGACTTCAACCGGGAATACTCAGGACCAGGAAACACTGAGCATTTACAGACACAAGAAGGGAGGGTGAAGAAGCCCCTCTGCAAGGCAGCAGGTGAAGGAGAGCAAACAGGAGTGCTCTGCGCGGCTCTTATCACTGCAGCAGTATCAATAAGGAAGGGGGTGGGGGGGAACAAGCACAGGGCACAGGGCACAACACACCCGGGGTGTGTGAAGAGAAGAGAAAAACTGCGTGACCTACTTAAGGGGAAAAGAAAGAAAAGAAAAGGGGTAAATGGGTGGCTGGGAAATAACTCAAAGGGCTAGAGTGCACCTGTCTGTATGTGGGGCCCGAGGTTCAAGCCCCGGCATCACATGTTCCCCTGAACACTGGCAGGAGCAACGCCCCCCCCAGGCAAGTGACACACACACACAGATACACATGCATACTAACACAGATCTAAGAAAGGTCAGCTCAGCACTGAACCCCTCGCAAATACCCAGCCCGAAGGGAGGCAGATGAAATTCTTTCAGACCAAAAAAAAGCACTTGGTGCCCTCCTGGAAAACGACCCACGTGATCAGAGCCGCCCCCAGTTGCCTCAGGAGCTACGAGCACCCCCTCATGGCACACTCTGGGAAGCATGCTTCCCACCCTCCACGACCCTTGCACGGGAAAGGACGCGGGAGGGGCTGTGGACAGGGCTCCCCACAGGAGCCTGATCATCTACGCTAAAAATTGCCACATACGCTCCACCCAAACACACCCCCAACAGTAAACTCCTACCGCATGTACATCACCAGCAACCCCATCACCTGAAGGTGACCTGCAGACCCCGGAGGGATTCTGTGGGGTGTTCCTAGGGTTCTCCAAGCCTGCTCGGATTGGGACTGGGCCTCCTCCACCCAGATCCCCCATCTTCCAGTCTGTAGGCATTACAAACCCCCCCCCCCCCCCCCATAATCCCATCAACAGCCAAGACCCAGAGACTACAAAACCCAGCTCCCGGAAGCGTGTGGCCGCATTTGCGGCTGCACAACATTTTATTATCTAGTTCTTACTCTGGAAAACCTGGCAGGCTACCAGAAGTATCCTGCTCACATGGCAGAGTCTGGCAAACTCCCCATGGCGTATTCAATATGCCAAAAGCCAGTAACAATGACGGGTCTCATTCTCCTGACACGGAAAGAGCCTCGAATGTGGCACTTTCTAAAATCTCAGGGCTAGGATGAAGGAGACGTTACTGGTGCCTGCTCGAGGTAATCGATGAACAACAGGATGACAGTGATACAGTTCCCAGGGTCACGCTCAACATGACCACGGGCCGATGACCAAAATGCCTGTTCAAAAATTTCTACAACTGAGAGTAGAAGTCTGGTCTCTGAGGACCCATGCCAGGGTTCCAAAGAAAGGGAGAACCCAGATGAAGGGGTTCCTTGTCATGCCAAGCCCACGCTCAGCAACACTGCCAAGTGCAGTTCTGAGGCCAGCTGGCCATGTGAATGGAAAAAGCTGTCCACACTGGGCGGTAGTGGCATCTGTTTTCTTCCTGCAGCTCCTAGTAAAAGTGAGACAGAGGAAGTAGAGAAAAGGGCTGTTCACGAAAGATGCCAGGACTTAAGTGGCTCTCAAAAGCGCCCAGCGTTCCCGGAGGCTAAAGGAAAGCAAAACTCCTGAGAACAAACCAATCCACGAGCCACGCTGCTAACGAGGAAGGTGAGGGTGAGTGGGCACCATCTCAGAAAGATCCAAGATGCTCCAGAGCCTTCCCGGGTACTGGCCCTCTGCACTCTAAGGCCCTTGGAAGAGACGAGGTGCGTGAGCCACACAGGATGCTCCAGGAGCGTTGCTCACCATTCCAAGGAGCCCGAGGCAGAGATGGCTCACCTGGAGGGAGCCTGGGGTCCAGAGCAAGGGTCTTCCACCTCGAGTGCGCAGGCACAGAAAGGATGGGAACTACATTCTCCTGCCTCGGTTCCACCTGAGGTCGTGCTGGACAGGTGCCAGTCCTCAGATGTAGAAAGGCTTTAGGGCGCTGCCACACAAGACTCAGAGGGGGCTCAGGCAGTTCTGTGGAGTACTTTATCCCCAGGAACAGTGCCAGAAGGACTGAACGGGACAGAGGCCATTCAAATTAGCATTTCGGGTAGGAAGCTGGCTGCAAACAAGAACCGAGCTGACAGCATCTCTCTTGAAAAAGGAAGAGAAGATTTAAGTAGAATCAGGGCCAGACTGATAGTACAGTGGGAAGGACACTTGTCTTGCATGTGGTCAACCCAAGTTCAATCCCCAGCATCCCATACGGTCCTCCGAGCACTGTCAGTCGTGATCCCTGAGTGCAGAGCCAGCAGTAACCCCTGAGCATCACTGAGTATGTGACCATGTGCCCCCCCCCCCACACACACACACGGACGGACAGAACCAGAGGGCAAAGTTAGGCACAGAATCAGTCTGTCTCTGAAGCCTAATCAAGACAGTCCCAGTACTTGGGAACTACAGTTCCTCTCCATGACCTCCATTTTCCTCCACTGTACTTATCTGATACCCAGCCCATTAATGAAGGCTCCATATTGTGGGGGGGGGGGGGGGGGGGGGCGGGAGGGAGGGGTGGTCATAAATCATGACTTCTTAATCTCACAGCTCTAAAGATCTATGGTACTTAAGCTCTTGTTTGCTTGTTTCCTATTATAAAGAATAGAGGGTGTTCTGGAGACTAAAATGGTAAGCACTGCCTAATAAGTTAGCAACTTCTATTTTCAGAGCTGCCTCTTTGCCACAAAGGCTTGTGTGAGGGAGTAATATCCCTGTAAGAGCTTTTAAGAAAGTATAGTATTTTCTCTAAAGTGACTGCTTTATCCTCATTCAAATTTTCCTCATTTTTCAAGGAACATTCTAAGTTCTACCTCTAAGCAGTACTATTTTCCACCCTACCGAAACTACAATTTTCAAGTCATTTACCCATCAAACACTCAGCAAAATACACAATTACTCTTCATGCAGCAACGTTACAGATTTCTAGTCATTAACCAACTGTAAAGACTGAAACAGATGTTTAAACTATTTGACAGAGAGGCAGCTCTTGTCTAGGTAAATAGTAACTTCGGGCCAAATCTTGTCGTATGAAAGACACTCAATGTGCAGGGGATGCAAAAATGAGACAGAACAACGTGCCTGGTGTCAAACAGCCACGCGTTTTGTCCAGCAGGTAAGTGCGGGTGCTTGGGAAGCGAAGCCAGGGGAGTACCTGAGGCAGACCTGAGGGATCAGTTTTCAGACAGGTTGGAACACACACTTTGCACGGGGGAGCACGAGGATCGATCCTCAACTGCATATCGCACAAGCGCTGCTGGCTGTTGATCCTTCTAGATAACCCCGATGGATTTTTCATGTCAAAGGGCATGGTGAGAAATAGACTTTAAGGAGGCCGCGATGGTTAGTCACTATGTGGGGAATACACAGAAATGTCAGAGGCAAGACCAGAAGGAAGCGGGAAAACTGGTTACGGAGACGGGATCAATGAGAGATGACGATCAGAAAGGCAGGTGGCTGTGAGAAGTGACAAGCATTGCTGCTGAACACTAATTAAGTTTAATTGGGGGGCAGGAGGAAATCAGTTAGGAAAAGCAAGCATGGTACTGTGGATGCAAGCAGGCACTGTGGTGAGTGATATCGAATGAAGACAGAAACCGCAAAGCAAGGGGCTGGAGACAGCACAGCAGGGAAGGTGCTTGCTTTGCACACTGCAAAGCTGGATTCAATCCCTGGAACAGTCCCTGATACAACACATATAGTCCCCAGAGCCCCACCAGGAGTGAACCCTTAGTCAGGAGTAAGCCCTGAGCACCACTAGGTGTGCAACCGAAATCACACCCAGTGACTAGTAGAAGACTACTGTTTACTAAAGCAAGAAGATCATTAATCCGGTTTTGGATGTCTGAGTGTGAAATCCAAAGAGAGGTGTGTCGTGGTAGAGGAAAAGTTCCGAGCTGTATCTAGACATGGACCATGGTAATTAGGGCATTAACTGAAACCACACCCCAGACTCCAAGGAATGTGCCTAACTTCCCATATTGCCCGCTGAATTAAGTGGTTTTGCCAGAGTGGAAGGTCAGAGTTTTGGTCACATTCTCAAGATGGACTCTGGTGACACAGATCCGAGAGGGGTGAATCGCAACCAACATCAATACGTGGAAAGAAGAGATTAAAACTGGCACGTAAGGGAAACGGTGTTTGAAAAGGAGCAAAGGGAGAGGCCAGATGAGTCTAACGGATGTCAAAGAAAGTCTCCGAAGGAGATCAAGCCTGAGAAGAACAGAAGAGAAAAGAGCCACCGAAACCTATAAGAATCAGAGCTCTGGGAGAAAGGAATTGTCCTTGCTGTCCTTCCGGATCTCCCAGCAGAAGGCAGAGGCTGTGAGAAGACAGCAAATGAACCAGACGGTGCCAACAGTATTTTCAAAAAGTCTAGCTAGCCTTGATGGGCAAAAAAATAAGAGATGCAGGGCTGGGACCGCTCACGAATTAAGACTCTTGGTTCAGAAGATAGGAACGAATTCAGCACATGGTTTAACTAGCCAAGATGAATCATTAGGAGTGTGAGGTTAAGCTCCAGGTTTTTTTTAAGTAACTAAGTTCACAGGGCAAGTCACTTAACATCTCCAAAGTCTATCTTGGAAACCATAAAGCAAGAATACCCTGCAGACGACTGTGCGGTCTGACAGAGATAAAACTCATGGGCTAAAACTCATGGGCTGTTATTGAGGACCAAGTCCTCACCGGGACGGACAGAGTTTCGTTACCAGGTACAGTCCGCACACTTAAGGCGGGGCCTGAGTGACAGCACAAGGGGTAGGGCGCTGGGTTGCCTTACATGTGGCCCACCCAGGGTTCTATGCCCCCGAAACCTCATATGATCCTCCCAGCTCTGCCAGGAGTTATCCCTGAGCCAGAGCCAGGAAAACAGAAATTGATCTGTGTGGGTTGCGGGTTGTAAAACTAGATTCATGGGGGGGGTGGGGGGGAGCAAGAAACCGATTCCATCTAGAGCTGGGGACTGAGGCAACTCAGCTTTCGCAGAAAGACCAACCACAAGGAGCATGTGGGTCGCGGCATGGGAAATGTAATCCTAGGGTGGCGCAGCAGTGGGGGGAGGAGGCAAGTGGCGGCAGGAAGGCGGGAGAATCCCGAGCACTGAGGCCGCCGCAGCACTCATGCTGCAGAACCAGCACCGAGGGCGAGTCGGGGCGAGAAGGCACCACGCGTTCCTCCTAATGCGACGGGGCCGGGGCTGCCCGCACCGGGCCAGCTCCTGCACCGGGACGGCTGTGTACACAGGGAAGGCTGCCTGCACCGGGACGGCCGCCTGCACCGGGACAGCCGCGTGCACCGGGACGGCCGCTGCCTGTGCCGGAACAGCTCGTGCACCAGGATAGCCGCGTGCACCGGGAAAGCTCGGTGCACCGGCACGGCAGCGCCGGAACAGCTCGTGCACCAGGACGGTTGCGTGCACCGGGGCCGCCTGCGCCGGGGACTGCCGCCTGCACCGGGACAGCGTGCACCGAGACTGCTGCGTGCACCGGGACAGAGTGCACCGGGACGGCCGCCTGCGCCTGCACCGGGAAAGCTCGTGCACCGGGATGGCCGCCTGCATGCACGCCGGCGGGCCAGGCGTCGGTAGGGCAGACGGTGGGAGAAGTTTGAAGAGCCCGGGGCCGGTGGGCAGCGCGGCCAGAGCACCTCGGGCCAGGGAAGAGGAGCGGACGGGAGTGGGGTGGGGAAGGATGCACGGGGACGGTGGGGATGGGGGGGGGGGGGTTGCTCACCAGCAGCCCCTCGACGTTGATGGGGTCTCGGCAGCGGCGGCGCACCGTCTCCTGCGCCGGGTCCACGAGCAGGCTGGGCAGTTTCCGCGCCGGCCGCTGCTGACTCATGCTGCCGCGTCCGTCGCCGCCGGCCCTCGCACCCCGCCGGCTCTCCCGCCTTCTCCCGCCCGGCTCGGGCACCGCCCCCGACCCGCCGCCGCCGCCGCCGCCCGGGGCAGACCCCGCCGCACACGGGGGGGCCCCGCGCGGCCGCCTCCCGGGGGCGACGCCTCGGGCAAGGCCGCCGACGAACTCGGCCCGGCCCCACGATGCGGGCAGCGCGTGGGCGAGCGGGGCGAGCGCGCGGGGGTCAGGGCACCGGGCCCGCCATGTTCCCGCATGCGCAGTGGCCCCGCGCTCCGTGCGCATGCGCGTGCGCGCCGCGCGCTCCCCCAGGCTGCCGCGCTCGGCCGGCGCCTGCGCGCCGCTGGGACAGCCCGGAGGGCGGCGAGCCCCGAGCACCGAGCGGGTGTCGTGGCGCGAGGCGGCTTGCAGGGCACCCGGACCCCGACTAGGCGCGCGGAGGAAAGCCCGGGAAACTGCCTTGGGAATCCTGCTCTCCTGAGCGCACCAACTATCTGGAGATTCTGAGCCCCCAGCAAAGGATGGAAGCTGATTCTAGAGCTCCCTGCGAGCGTGCAACCTGCTGCTGATGCTTTGTACACGTCCGTCGTCCAGTCACTGTGGAATTGTTTACTTGGCTGTTTTGTTTCTTGCTCTCCTTTTCCTTTTCCTTTTTTTTTTTTTTACCCCGTAAGTCAGCATTTGCCATGTTTGGCACCCTGGCAAATGACACATAGCTTTTCATATCAATCTATCAAAACGAAGAGGTTGTTATCAACCCCACCCCACCCCCGCCCTTTGTGCAGTTTACACATCAGTTTCGTTGAATGAATAAATGATCTGCCTCTGTCAAGTATTTAGTAAGCATGGGAGTTAAGTGAATTTGGCACAGACGAGGTCTGAAATTGAAGCAAAGGTAATAGACAGATAAACAAGACATTTCTAACCGGAAGCCAGAACTGGATTTCCCAAGTCTTGGCTCTGTAATACTAGTAGCAAGTTACTGAATGGCTCTGAATCTCGGTTTTCTCATCTGTTAAGTGAGAATAATGTTCTGAGGATTAAATGAATTAAGGGATATAAATTATAGAGCCAGAGATATTACAGGGTTTAAGGTGTTTTCTTTGCATGTGACCGGACCTGGTTCTATCCTCAACACTACATATGGTCCCCCAGGCACCGCCAGCATTTATTCCCAAGCACAGAGCCAGGAATAATCTCCGAGCACTGCCAGGTATGGCACACAACGCAATCCCCAAATTTACGTGGATTCCTTAGAATAGGAACTGATACGTGTCTGAAATAAAGGAAAAGGGACAGAGGGCATGGCTCAAATGGAAGAGCACAGGCATAGCATGGAAAAGGATCTGGGTACGGTCCCTTCACTGTTTGCTGCCCCACTATCTCCACTCCCGGGTCCCTGCTCACCCCCCAGTACTGCATGTAAGCTCCTATTTTTAAAAGGGGTAAGGAGATGGCTTAAAAGGCTGGAACTAGGTGCTGGAGCAATAGCACAAGCATTTGAGGAATAGCAATAGAGGAAGGCATTCTATAGTGTGTATCTCATGCAGCCAACAGTGCATGTGAGGACGGAATAAATGTTCACTAACTGAATGGCTTTAAATCAAAGATAATCTGGGGAGCATCTCTAGAGGCTTAGAATTTGTTGCAGAATAATTTCCCAAAGCAGTTTAAAGATGCCTTTATCCAACAGGGCCCCAAAGATGGGAGGAAAGGCAAGTGCCTTAACTCTTCTGGCCCCCCCCCTCTACTATCTTCTCTGGCCCCCAATATCCTTTTCTTAAATGAAAAATACATGGGTCACAGATGGACTCAGCAGTGGAGCATTCAGTTTGTATATGAGAGGTCATGAGGTCAATCCTGGCACTGCAAAAAGTAAATAATCAGGGGCCTGGAGCGACAGCACAACGGGTAGGGCATTTGCCTTGCACTCGGTCAACTGGGTTCGATTCCCAACATCCCATATGGTCCCCCCCCCAGCACCGCCAGAAGTAATTCTTGAGTGCATGAGCCAGGAGTAACCCCTGTGCACCGCCGGGTGTGACCCAAAAAGGAAAAACCAAAAACACAAACAACAACAACAACAAAAAAAAAAAACATCAGTAATCAGAATTTCCCCGCTCCCTTTTGTTGCTGTTGTGATGGCTGAAGGGTGCACAGTTGGTGCTCACACACATTTGGCTGCAAAGACTAGAGACTGCACAGTTTGGGGTCCCAGGGACCCCCAGTGGCAGAGCCCTGGATTCCCACTTGGACATGTAAAGCACTGCTGGGGATCAAACTCAAGACCTCCCAGTCCTATACTTACTCAATGATTGCTGAGCCCAGTGTTATTGTTTCTTTTCCTTCTACGTGAGTGTGTCTGTCCACCTGACTTAATGCACTTGTCTAACATCCAGGCCCATCCCCTTATTCTAAAGGACAGGAGAACCACTGATCTGTGCAGGCAGGGGACAGCCCCAGCAGCGCTCGTGGGTCTGAGGGGAATTCCCAGCCTGGCTGTTCCAACCGGACAGTTCAGTACTTCTCCTGATGTACAGAGAATCAAACTTAGGGTCCTTCCGAGGTACATTTTCTGCCTTTTAAGACCTTATGATCTTATTTCCTGCCCCTCACCCCACAACTTTTTTCTTTTTTTAAGTTCAGGGACCAAACCCAGGCCTCCAGCATTTGTGGTATATGCTGTACTGCCGAGTTACATGCCTGGCCAGGATTTTATCTGTTTTATAGCTAGCTGAGTTACATTCCATCTATTCCCCCACACACACCACACACACACACACACACACACACGCACACACACGCACGCACGTACGCACGCACAGATACTGGGTTATGTGCATAAACTAGCTACTGAGAATAAAGCCACTGGGAGCATGGTGGGGGGAGGGGCGGGAAGAGGAAGAAAGGCAAGCTCTAAGGAAAAAAAGAAAAAACTAACGAAAACCCAAAGTGTTTTAAATAAAGATGTTGCTGTGTTTGGCACTTGGCCGAATGTTTTGCTCACAGTTCCTCATGTAAATTTCACATCCAGCCAGAAAGGTAGGTGGTTTTCTGCCCATTTTACAGATCAGGAAAATGAAGATTAGAAATGGAGAAAATGGGGCTGGAGTGATAGTACAGCGGGTAGGGCGTTTGCCTTGCACGCAGCCAACATGGCCAACCCAGGTTCGATTCCCAGCATCCCATATGGTCCCCCGAGCACCGCCAGGAGTAATTCCTGAGTGCATGAGCCAGGAGTAACCCCTGAGCATCACCGGGTGTGACCCAAAAAGAAAAAAAAAATGGAGAAAATGACCCAGCATCCCAGAGGGGCGGTGGTAGAGAAAGTATTTAGTTGCAGAGCTGATGCATTCATTTGAGATGTTCTTGAAGAGGAATGAGAAAGTCTGCAACCAGAGCTGGGGTTGCGTGACTGAGGGTCAGAGCCGGGCAAACCACAGGCAAAGCAGGAGCCAACTGGCTGTCAGCCCTGGGACCCATATAATCTAGAGACTAAGCCCTTCCCCATGTTTGGAGCATATCTCTGGCAACAGAGCAGGCGCTGGGCAGAGATGCCAGCCCCCAACATTGGGAAGGATGTTTCCAGGGAGCTGGGGACCCCATGTTGGCACAGTCTTGTAGCCAGAAGGCATTGGCACTGAGTTAGAATATGTATCACACACTCTGGGTGACAGCGGAGGAAGAAAAGAACAACTGACTTTGGCAGAAATCACAGGTGCTTTTCATACATCTTACACAGCACAGGGGAATGATATTTCTAGAACACAACAGAAAAGGACAGAGACGCTCAGAAAGGTTAAGTGACTTACTCAAGGTCATGTTTGAACTCAGAGATTCAGTCCCCAAATCCTTTCTTTGGATTTGTCCTAGAGTGGCACACACAGTGCCCAGCACAGAAATTCTGTTACCTCCCGTGTCCTCTTACTTTGTATGTGCATCCTGCGACAGGGTGACTCCCGGGCAGAATGAGGTGTGAGCCTTGGGCTTCTAAAATGAGATTTAGCCAAGGCCAGGTGCACAGGTGTACATACAGAATGGGCTGTCTGTTCAGGTATATTTTACCTTCCATCACAGAATCTTCTTTCCAGAGGTCATTAAGGGATGGCTGTTTCCCTAAACTCTCTGGAATAATGAAGACGTTCTGCACTATCCAGTGTGGTGTTACCCCCACCACAGGTAACAGTTGCTGAGCATTTGAAATGTCACCAGTGTGTCTGAGGAACTGAATTTTTCTTTAATTGAAATAGCCACACAACTAGTGGCTACCAGATTGAATGGCACAGAAGAAATCAGACTTGTGGAGGCAGGAGAGCTCAACGGGTCAAGAGCATGCTTTGCAAACGGAAGCCCCAGGTTGGACCATATCATACATGGTCAGCAGGAGCAGCTCTCAGTCTGACCAGGGGATTGAACCCAGGAGGGTTGCATGTAAAGCAAACACCTAACCCCCTGTGTTATTACTACAGCCCTTAAGGAGCTCTTTTAATGCTTCTGGAAAAACTGGTTTCAAGGCTATGAATTCCCTAAGCTTTTGTCTGTCCACGAAGCTCTATATAGTTCCTTCCAAACTGAATGTAATCTAGCTGGATAAAGTATTCTTGGTGAGGGGTTTGTTGACTTTTTGAACTATCTCCCTTCATTCTCTGATAGATCTGCTGTACATCTTTTTTTTTTTTTTGCTTTTTGGGTCACACCCGGCGATGCTCAGGGGTTACTCCTGGCTCATGCACTCAGGAATCACTCCTGGTGGTGGTCGGGGGACCATATGGGATGCTGGGAATCGAACCTGTGTTGGCCATGTTGGCTGCGTGCAAGGCAAACGCCCTACCCGCTGTGCTATCGCTCCAGCCCCTGCTGTACATCTTATGGTTTTTCCTTTCTTCTTCTTTTTTTTTAATCTTGCTGTTTTCAGTATTCTGTCTCTATCTTTGGATTTTGTCATTTGGAGTATAATGTGTCTTGGAGTTTTCTTAGTTGAATGTATTTTCCCTTTTGGGCCTCTTGGATCTCAGCTCTTTTATTACTCAACTCTGGGAAATTCTTATTGATGATTTCTTTGACTATTGTTTCTTATCATATTTGCCTTCCTGTTCTCCAGGATCTCTAATGATTCTTCTATTGCTCCTCTTGAACTCATTCCATCGTTTCCTGGTGTGCAGTTCATTTCTTTTCAGATTATTTCCCACCGGCTGCTGTTTTCTAGCAGTTTCCTCCTTCTCATCTTGGAGCACATTGATAACAGTTCAGTGGCTGTTATTCTGCACTTCAGAGCTTCTATCGAGGTGGGGTTTTTTTTGGTTTTTTGTTTGTTTGTTTTCGTAATATTGTCTACCATGGTTTTCCTGTCATTTCTAATTAGAGTAGTTTTTTTTTTTATTTCAACCCTTCTAACGTACTTGTTCTTTTCTGCCTACCTGCGCTCTCATTTCTTTGAGCTCAGTGATCATCCTCATCCTGTCTAGGGATGGACTGAGTTGGCTGGTGGCGTTCATATCTCTGGAGATACTGTTTTCACTCAATGAAATTGGTGGGCTTCTACGTGATTTGCCCCTTGTTTTTCTAGTGTTCTTGCTGTGTTGCTGTCTTTACAGCAAAACTCCGTGGAAGCTGCTGAGGAATTAGACTGAAGGAGGCTGTATTTCATCTGAGGATGTCTGCCCATCCTCACAAAGTAATAGGTAGCATACCTGTGAGCAGAGTGTCCTTGTGAATAGAACTGTCACACTGCCTTGCTGCAGCAAGCAGAGAGTCAGGCAGGAGCTATGATCTGTGCCATCAATTCTATAGGTCATATAGGGGAGATTCTCTTCCATAGAGGCAGGGGGAGGGCTGGGATGGGGGAGGATACTAGAATTTTTGGTGGTGGAAGATGCGCAATGGTGGAGAGTTGGGTGATTGATCATTATATGACTGAAACTCAAACGGGAAAGCTTTGTAACTATCTCATGGTGATTTTAAATATAATAATAATAATAATAATCACGATCATTCTGTTCGTCGATTTCCTCGAGCAGGCACCAGTAACCTCTCCTTCTTCCTAGCCCTGAGATTTTAAAAGAGCCATTTCAAAGCTCTTTCAGGATTAGGAGAATGAGGCCCATCATATATTAATAATAATAATATTATTATATTTCGACCTCCGTCTATGATCAAGAATCAGGGACGCTGTCTTGTTTGCCAAGGTGTCAAAAATCAGATGGGCTGGTCACGTAATGAGATTTAGAGACGACTGCTGGACTAGAGCCGTTACCGACTGGATTCCATGGGATGTCAAAAAACCACGTGGCCACCCACCTACCAGATGGTCAGACTTCTTCATCAAGATCATGAACGATCAGTTTGAGGCTCTTCGAGTTCCTAGAATGAACAGACGCCATTGGGCTACACTAGCACACGACAGGGACAAATGGAGACGTTACTGGCGCCTGCTCAAGCAAATCGCCGTTTAACGGGAAGTCAAGTGATCAAGTGATCAAGTGAATAATAAAATAAAATTAATACTCTGAATTTTTTTTAAAAGTAATATGGAGTTCATGCCCAATTCAGTCAGCTTAATCAACGGCTGAATAAATAGCAGTACATCTACATTTAAAAAAAATCAGCGTGGGTTGGGTTTGGAGGCTGCTGGGGCCACCGTCTAGAGAGGGGCTCTGTCTCTCATTCTGAAATAGGCCCTGGGACAGCAGCTGGAGGTGAGCCTCCCTGGGACAGTGGAGCCACAAGCCGAAGCTCAGCGAGTGTGTGTTTTAAAGTATTTTGTGAAGATTTTATTTTTGTGGTCCCGAACTTCATATGTTTACCTTCCTTAACGGAACGGATGAGGGGCTGGAGAGATGGTACAAGGGTTAGCTCGTGCCTTACTTGCGGTTAACCCTAGTTTGGGGTCTCCAGCACCACCAGAAGCAAAGCCCAGGTTGGAGCCAGAATGGCCCTGACTTATGTCGATGTGGCCCAACCTAACCCTCACCCCCTCACAGGGAAAGGAAAAACAAGGAGTCAACGAGCCAGGTCAGATGGCACAGTAGGTAAGACACTTGCCTTGTGTGGGTCTAAGCCAGCTGTGAGCACCACTGGGTTGGACACCCCCCAAAGAAACAGCTTAAATAAATAATGAAAAGAATCCTTGAAATATTAAACATAATTTTTATTTGGATTTTTATGTCACACCCAGCTTACTCAGGGCTCAGGGATAACTCCTGGTGGGCTCAGGGACCATTTGTGGTGTCAGGGATCCAACTAGGGTCTGCTAAGTAAGTACTGGCAAACTTCTTAACCCCTGTACTATGTCTCTGGGTCCCCACTCTTATTTTTTTTTATTAAAAAAATTTGAATAGTGAGACATCATGAAGTACAGTTGCAGACTTACACATTTTTGTGCTTGGGTTTCAATTATACAATGATCAAATACCCATCCCTTCACCAGTGCCCATTTCCCACCACCGCCGATCCCGGTATCCCTCCCACCCCCCATTCCCCCCATCCCACCCTGTCTCTGTGGCAGGGCATTCCCCTCTGTTCTCTCATTTTGGGTGTTGTGGTTTGCAAAAGAAACATTGTGCCCACTCTTATTTTTAAAAACTTTAAAAATTGAAGTAACATTTCTTTATAATATTATATAAACTTCAGGTATGCGTTGTTAAAATAAAGTTATATATATTACATTAAGAACGTATATTCACCATTAATCTGTCACTATATTTTAATTATTTTCCCTGGTCATCCCTTTTAGGAACCATTAGTTGGTTTTATGGTCCAAAACTTTATTTTTGTTTTGTTTAGTTCATCTGTTGGTTTGTTCGCTCTGTTTACCATATACGAGTGAAATCCCTAGGTGTCTGTTATTCTCTGGCTTATTTAACCAACCCATGACACCCTCTATGTCAGTCCACACAGTTTCCAATGACAGGATCTCATCTTGCATCTCTTGCTTCTCTTGATAGAATTTCTGGGAGAGAGACCACATCCCCTGTATCCAATCATCTCATCAGCTGGTGGGCACCGGGGTTGAGTTTGTGTGCTGGCTATTGTAAGTACTTCTCAGTGAACAGGGGAGTCTGTGTATCTTTGTTTTTTTAATTTTTATTAGCGAAACACCATGAAGTACAGTTGTAGACTTACAAATTTTTGTGCTTGGATTTCAATTATACAATGATCAAATACCCATCCCTCCTCCAGTGTCCATTCCATTTTCCAACACCACTGATCCTAGTATCCCTCCCACCTCCCCATCCCCCCCAGCCTCTGTGGCAGGGCATTCCCTTTTGCTCTCTCTCTCTCCTTTTTGGTGCTGTGGTTTGCAAAGGCGGCATTGAGTGGCAATCATGTTTGGTCTATAGTCTACTTTCAGCATGCTTCTCCCATCCTGGGAGGATCCTCCCAACACCTTTATTTGGTGTTCCCCTCTCTATCTGAGCTCCCTTTTCCCCTAGCATGTGTGGCTGGCCTCCAAGCCATGGAGCAAACGTCCTGGTACTAATATCCGCCACTCTTGGGTGTTAGTCTCCTATTCTGTTACTTTATGTTCCCCAGCATTCCCCACCCCCCAGGTAAGGTAAAGGTAAAGGCCCTCCCGTTGATCGTCGATTTGCTCGAGCGGGCCCAGTAACGTCTCCATTGGAGACTTTGTTGTTACTGTGTTTGGCATATCGAATACGTCACGGGGAGCTTGCCAGGCTCTGCCGTGCGGGCGAGATACTCTTGGTAGCTTGCCGGGCTCTCCGAGAGGGACGGAGGAATCGAACTCGGGTCGGCCATGTTGGCTGCGTGCAAGGCAAACGCCCTACCCGCTGTGCTATCGCTCCAGCCCTACTAATCTCCGCCACTCTTGGGTGTTAGTCTCCTATTCTGTTACTTTATGTTCCCCAGCATTCCCCATCCCCCAGGTAAATACCTAGAAATGGAATAACTGGTGATTTGGACTTTCTTTTTTCTTTATTTTTTTTGTCTTTTTGAGTCACACCAGTGATGCTCAGGAGTTACTCCTGACTCTGCACTCAGGAATTACTGTTGGCAGTGCTCAGGGGACCATATGGGATGTCCGGGATGAACCCAAGTCGACTGTGTGCAAGGTAAACACCCTACCCACTGTTCTATCACTCTGACCCCAGGGCTTTCTATTTTTTGTTTGTTTGGGGTAGGGGGCAGACCCAGCAGGGGTTCAGAGGTTCCTGCCTGCTTATGGTGCTCAGGAAGCCCTTTGGTAACAGGAATCCACCCCCAGGCATTTGCACACAAAGCACAAAGCATATGCTCCAGCCCCTGAGCCACTTCCTTGGCCCTAGGATTTCTACTTTTACCTGTGAGAGGACTCCTACAGTTTTCCTTGATCGGGTTACAACTTACATTTCTGCAAATAATGGGTTCCCTTCTCTCCACCCTCTCCTTTCTTCTGTGAAGGCAAGATGAGGTGCCAAGATACACGTGAGCAGGAGAGGAGTGTGGACCAGATAGAAAGTGCTGGAACAGAATGGGAGGGGAGGGGGGAAAGCAGGCTCACCTGGACTGAAGCGTGTCCCCCATCAGCCCTTAGCTAGCCTCACAACACCCCAGGACCCTTCCCTTCCCTCCTTGTGAACTGGGGGCAGACCTACCTGCAGTCTGTCGTTTGGGGGAGAAGGGTCTTGGGGTTCCTGCAGCGCATCTGTCCTCCACGCTCCTCCCTGCCCCCCCTCCAGGGTCCAGGCGCGTTTTCCAATCCAGTCTCCAGCGGAGCAGAAAGGTGCCCTCGGGACTCTTTGTTCCGGGGTCCCGCTTCGGAAGCTGCTAAGCTTTGCAGAGCGCTCTCCCGAGGACGCCGGCCAGAGGAAACGCTTCGCCCCGTTCTACGCGCACGATTCACTCTCTCCACTTAGCAACAGTTTTTGCAGCCGGCTTCGAAAAGAAACAACCGCACACAAAAGCACCCGCAGTCAGTTACACCCACCCGGGCAAATCCCCCTGAAAGCCGGTCAGAAAAGAGCTGTGGGAAAGATGAGCTGCGGCTGCACGCCTCAGCGCACCGCAATGCGGACCCACAAAGGGAGGGAGGGGCCGCAGGCGGCTCGTCAATTCCTGCTCCCCAAAGGGTTTGCAGCCAGGGCTGCCCCCCGCTCCCCCCTGCCCCTGGACTGCCCTCAGGGCCATTGTTCCGTACCTTTAGAACTGCTTGGCTGATCCCTTCCCCTGCCTTTCCACCCCCACCCACGGGGAACTCCATCACTGTCCATTCACAACGACCCTACCGGGAGCAACTGTTGATTCACATTGCCAGAGTGATTTTTTTTCTTCTTTAAAAAAAAAAAGAATTTTTTTCCCCAACACCCAACAATGCTCAGGGCTTACTTCTGGCTCTGTGCGCAGGGAATCCCTTCTGGTGGACTCGAGACCATATGCATTGCTGGGGATCAAAAACGCCTTACCTGCTGTATCTCTCGGGTCTGAGAATCTATTCTTTAAAAAAAAAATTTTTTTATCTGTATCAACTGTATCTCTCTGGCCTGAGAATTCTTTACACTTTTAAAGATCATATTTATTAAATCACCGTGTTATTCCTACGGCAGTTTTTCAGGTATACAATGTTGCAACCCCAGTCCTGCTGACTGTGAGACACTCGCCCTCCTACCACCAAGTTTCCAAATTTCCCACACAAACAGCCCGCCTGCTTACAAGGCAGGAAACAAAGTTACTTCATATTCTTCGCTGAGAGAAAACTTAGAGGAACTGCAGGTGAAAATCTTCCTTAAGTGGATTTTGACAGTTCCTGGTGCCTGTCTCTGCATTGTGTTGTGTTGTGTTGTTTGTTTGTTTTTAAGCAGGAACTGTGTCTGGCCTCAGCAGCTCTCACCCACCTTCACTCACAGCATCCTGGTGTCATAGCAACCGTGCATTGCGTCACTGGCTGTCCCAGGCATATTTAGGGCGTTCGCCTTACACGCGGCCAACATGGCCGACCCGAGTTCGATTCCTCCGCCCCTCTCGGAGAGCCCGGCAAGCTACCGAGAGTATTGGATATGCCAGACACAGTAACAACAAAGTCTCCAATGGAGACGTTACTGGGCCCGCTCGAGCAAATCGACGATCAACGGGAGGGCCTTTACCTTTACCTTTACCTGAATTCAAAAGCCTCTTCTCATTGTTGTGTTTCCACGTGTTTTTTTTCTTTACTTAGACTGTTCTCTCTTTAATGCTTCCTCTGGAAAACATCACCCTTCTCTGAGCCCTTAGATGAGCCCACCACCCCCTTCTCTTGTGATACCTGATGAGTACCAGAACTTGGAAAGATGCTCCAGACACATTTGCACGTAAATAGCTACATCGCACTAAATAAGGTTGTTGATAATAATTAATAATAATAATAATAATGGGAAGAGGAAGGGAAGCTTTACTATACTGACTTTGAAATATAAAGTCTAGAGAGAGAGAACAAAAGGGAATACCCTGCCACAGAGGCAGGGTGAGATGGGGATCGGGAGGGAGAGGGGGTGGGAGGGATGCTGGCACCTGTGGTAGTGGAGGATGGGCCCTGGTGGAGGGATGGGTACTTGACCATTGTATAACTGAAACCCAAGCACAATTTTTTTTTTGCTTTTTGGGTCACACCCGGCGATGCTCAGGGGTTACTATGGTTCATGCACTCAGAAACTACTCCTGGCCTTGCTCAGGGGACCATATGGGATGCTGGGGATTGAACCCGGGTTGGGCCGCGTGCAAGGCAAAACACTCTATTCCAGCCCCCCAAGCACAAAAATGTTTAAGTCTATAACTGTACCTCGTGGTGTTTCACTAAGAAAAAAAAGAGAAAGAAATATAAAGTCTAAAGCAAAATCATGGAAATATAAAATGCTAAGGAGCTATTTTTTTCTGAAATCTAAATAAATGATGGGGTTTTGCCTTCCTTTAACATCATCAGGCTATTGATAAGTTTAACTTCTGTTTTTCCTCCTATCTGAGTTTTGTTTTATAGGGTACTAATTTCATTAGTATGTCTTAAGTCCTATCGACTCAAATTGGTCTTAAGTGTTGTATAGTCAGCCTTGGAATGATCAGAAATTTAATAAGACCTTACGCACAAAAATAGAAAATAATATATTTTGTAATTCATCCTGAATAAATTGTCAAGCTTCAAAGCTGATTTGTTAAAGGGATCAGAGAGTCAGGGGTAAGGGACTCTGATCGGAGACACTGCGGACCTGCCTGCAGCCCTCAGCACCTCTAGAAGTGATCCCTGAGCACAAAGCCAGGAGAAGCACTCAGCACAGCCGGGTGAGGTCCCACAAGAAAACAAAAAAAAACAGAACTTAGTCCTATACTAAGTTCCTCTTGTGGAGCTCCTTTTCTTTTCTACTTTCCAATAAATGTTTCAATTAAAAAAAACTCAACCAGAAAAACAAGCTAATTTGTTAAAACTTTTAAATATGGGTTGAATACCATGCAGATCCAAGACCCTGAGTTTGATTCCCCCAAACCACTTGATTTCCCCAAGCATACCTGGGTTATTCCTGGTGGAAGGTAGCCTGTTTATAAAAATAAACAGGATTTTTATGTTTATCTTGTGCATTTTGAATTCTGAATTCTTTTGAATTACAATAAAAATTTGTGTTTTTATCAAAGTGAAGTTTCATTGGAGTAATTCAGATGAGTTTTCTGTTTTTTCCTTTTGCATTTCATATGTAGGAATATGTATTATAAAATTCATTTGAATTGTGTTAAAAGAAGAAATATAGTCAGCAAACTTAGACACTTGTTTTCTTAAGTTGTTACATATTGTTTACATAGTGAAAATAAGGAACCATAACACCTTCTCTCTTTTTTTAAAATTAAAAAAATTTTTTTATTAGTGAATCACAGCGAGGTACAGTTACAGACTTACAAACTTTCATGCTTGCTTTTCAGTCATACAATGATCGAGTATCCATCCCTCCAACAGTGCCCAATTTCCAGCCAATGGTCCCAGTATCCCTCCCACCACCCCCACCCTGTCCCGTTCACCCAACCCTGCCTCTGTGGCAGGGCGTTACCTTTTGCTCCCTTTCTCCTTTTGGCATAACACCTTCTCTTAAAATAAAGGAAAGGGGCTGGAGCAATAGCACAGCGGGTAGGGCGTTTGCCTTGCACGCGGCCAACCCGGGTTCGATTCCCAGCATTCCATATGGTCCCCTGAGCATTGCCAGGGGTAATTCCTGAGTGCAGAGCCAGGAGTAACCCCTGTGCATAGCCAGGTGTGACCCAAAAAGCCAAAAATGCAATAATAAATTAAAGGAAAACATTCAACATCAGAGACTGCATTACATTGCTTTTCAAACGTCATTAGATCTTTGCAAAATCTTGAACCAGGAATATGAAACAAAAATATTGTAATTAAATTATTTGAAGGGGTCTGGAGAGATAGTGCAGTGGGTAAGGTGCTTGCCTTGCAAGTAGCCAGCCTGGGTTTGATCCCTGGTGTCCTAAATGGTCCCCCACGCCTGCCAGGAGTGGTCCCTGAACACAGAGGCAGGAGTACGCCCTGAGTGTTGTTGTGTGTAGCCCAAAAGGCACAAGATAAACATAAAAATCATGCCACCTTCAACCAGGAATAACCCAGGTATGCTTGGGGAAGTCATATGATTTGGGGGAATCAAACTCAGGGCCTTGGACCTGCATGGTATTCACCCCACCTTTAAAAAATAATTAAAAAAATTAAAAAACAGTTTAATTGAATCAATTGAATTGCTGTGAGGTACACAGTTACAAAGTTGTTTGTGACTGGGTTTCAATGTTCCAACACCTATCCCTTCACAGTATATATTTCCCACCACCAATATCCCCAACTTCCCTCCTGCCCTCCTCCTGCCCCAGATCTCCTCTATTGCAGGTACTTTTCCCTTTCTGTATGTCTGTCTGTCTGTCTCCTTTTGGGCATTTGGTTTGCAATACAGGCACTGAAACATTACCATGTTTATCCCTTTACTTACTTTCAGCACTCAGTTCTGGTCCAGAGCAATCATTTCCAGCTATCACTGCCATAGTGGAATTTTCACTTCTAACACCGCCCCCCCCCCTTGATCACTTGTAGCAGGCTTCCAACCATGGACCAGTCCTCCTAGCTCTTGTTTCTACTTTATTTGGGTATTAGTCTCCTGCTATGTTTTTTTTTTTATATCCCACAAGTAAGTGAAGTCATCTATGTCTGTTCCTCTCCCTCTGACTTATTTCACGCAACATGATACTCTCCATGTCCATCCATTTACAAGCAAATTTCAAGACTTCATTTTTCCTAAAAGCTGCATAGTATTCCATTGTGCAGATATACCACAGATTCTTTAACAGTCCTCTGTGCTCAGACACTCAAATTATTTCCAGATTCTGTGACTAGTGAGTAGTGCTACAATGAATATAGAAATGAAGATGGATTTCTACAGTGTGTTTTTGGGCCCCTGGGGCCCAGAAGTGGTATTGCTGGGTCAGATGGAGAAAGCTCAATTTTTAGATTTTTTTGAGAAATACCTATATTGTTTTCCAAAAGGGCTGGACCAGTCAGCATCCCCACCAACAATGAATGAGAGGTCATTTCTCCCCGCATCTGCGTCAGCACTGGTTGTTCTTGTTCTTTTTGATGTGTACCAGTTTCTGCTCTCCCCACCTTTTAGAACTTTCTTCCTAGTGTCATATTCTATTTTCTTATATGAGCAAATGTGAAATAGTACATAATGACTTTTTAATTCTAATTATGTGACAGCATACCCATGGATTAATCTAGTTTTAAAATTAGCCAGGTATATAAAACAACATATATATTGCTTTTGAGTAACATATAAAAAAGAACTAAAGTTATTTTATATTGATATTTAACAATCAAATAAAAACAATCAAATCTGTGGGGAAAAAATTATGCTGCCTTCCCCGTTTCCTCATGACAAGCCTTCTCTGGCAGTCATGGGCTGGTTTCTCCTGTTTTCTTGCAGAGATGATTTAATGACTAGTGGTTGCACATACCTGGTCTCCATGCCCACAAAAGTTCATGCACTTGATTGTGGTGCTTGCATACTTGTGTTGTGGTACTAACTCACACTTGGCTGTGGTGTACCCAAGATCACAAGCTCTGGTTTGGGCTCCAGGGGTCCCACATAGCAGAGCAGCTGGGATGGCACTGGGGCATGTGGGGGATGTTCTATCCTTAGCCTTGCTGACCTCAGGTTTGCAAAGTGGGTGCCGTTGTCAATGAGTCATCTCCAGTTCTTAGGGTGAGAGTTAGGGTTAGAGTTGGAAGGGAATAGGACTCAAGCCAGGGTTAGAGTTAGGAGTTCGAGTTAGCGTTGAAGGTAGGATTGTGGTTAGGTTTAGAATTAGGGTGAGTTTTTAGTTTTAGTATTAGGTTAAGGTACCGTTTCGAGTTTGGTTTAGAGTTAGTGTTAGGTTGAGAACTAAGCTTAGAGTTAGGACTAGGGTTAGAGTCAGATTTAGTATTTGTTTTAAGTTTAGAGCTAGGATTAGTTATTAAGAATAGAGTTAGATTGGGGCCAGAGTGATAATACAGCAAGGAGGGCGGTTATTTGCCGTGCATGCAGCCGACCCAAGTTCTATCCCTCGCATCCCATATGGTCCCCTGAGCAGCGCCAGGAGTAATTCCTGAGTGCAGAGCCAGAGGTAACGCCTGAGCATTGCCAAGTGTTACCAAAAAGCAAAAAAAAATTTTTTTAAAGAATAGAGTTAGATTCAGTGTCTGGGTAAGGGCTAGTGAGGGTTATGATTTTGCTTACAGTGTATGTGGAAAGGATAAGTTTATGGTTAGTGTTACTGTCAGGTTCAAGGTTATGCTTTTGTTAGGGTAAAGATTAATTTTACAGTCAGCTGATGTTTAGGTTGGGATTAGATTTAGGTTTTTATTTCTTGTGTTTTTTTTTAACCTTAGCAAAAAGTAACTTGCAGATTGTCCCTATTAGTGCAGCTAAATATCTGTATCTATATAATTTTGCATGGTATCAAAAAATACTCTTCCCCAAAGATGGTTAGTGCCAATAGCATGCTACCAAGAACAACTAAACAGAGAATCTTGGGAATGCAGAGTTCCTTTCACACCAATGTGGGCATTTCTATAAGACTCCGAGTGAATTGGTGGGTCAGAGGAATGCACACTAGCAATTTGGGTAGAGATTGTCAAATTGTCTGCCAAAAGATTGTATCGCTTTACCTTCTCTCTGAAAGAACCAGAGGTGTGGAAAAGGGGATAAAGGAAATAAATGCTTGCCTAGACTTGAATGAACCCCATGGGTCACTGTTTGTTGCTGCATTATTAAACCAAAGCATACTCATTTTTTTGCAAAGAAGCTAAGGATCAATTGCTACCAGTACTTTTTTCTTTGTGGATGCTGCCTATAGTGTCCCAAGTGTTTTGTTAATCTAAGAGGCTGGTGAAATAGACACATGAACTTTTTTTCTTTTTAATTGTTATTAGTGAAACACCATGAGGTACAGTTGTAGACTTAAAAATTTTTGTGCTTGGGTTTCAGTCACACAATGATAGAGTACCCATCCCTCCACCAGTGCCCATTCTCCACCACCACTGATCCCATTATCCCTCCCACCCTCCATCCCCCCCATCTCACCCTGCCTCTGTGGCAGGGCATTCCCTTTTGTTCTCTCTCTCTCCTTTTGGGTGCTGCGGTTTGCAAAAGAGGCATTGAGTGGCAATTATGTTTGGTCTATAGTCTACTTTCAGCATGCATCTCCCATCCTGGGAGGATCCTCCCAACACCCTTTATTTGGTGCTCCCTTCTCTATCTGAGCTTCCTTTTCCCCTAGCATGTGTGGCTGGCTTTCAAGCCATGGAGTAAATCTCCTGGTACTTATCTCAGCTATTCTTGGGTGTTAGTCTCCTATTTTGTTACTTTAGACACATGAACTTTGAGGAATGCTGCCAATCCAAGTAGACCATGCATGTTCCTAACACACAAATGCACATGACACTAGTACATTCCTGGAAGAACAAATTTGCAAGATGGAGTTTGTGGGGGGGGGGAGTGGAAAAGAGAGTAATGAAGTTAGTGTGCCAGGTGCTGTCTTCTGCCTGGATATGGCTAACATCACTTGTATGGTCTTCAGTTCTGTCTAATTGTATTCTGCTCAGGCCATTGGAGGATAGAAAGGTGGTCCTTAAATACTTCTGCATAATTGCAGGGATGCTTTTTAATCATGTTCCCAGCAGAATGCTTTCTCACTCAAACTTTTGTATAACTTATTTTTCAGTTATGAAAATCTCATATTAAACTGCTAACATGCCTCTGTCCAGCAATTAAAACCTTAAAAACTAGTCCCACCAAGATTGATTATATTATTTGGGGGTGCTTGGGGCGTACACACCTAGTGATGCTCATGGCTTACTCCCTACTCTCTGCTCAGGATCACCACTGGCAGGGCGTTAGGGGACTACATGCGGTGGTGGGAATTTAACTTCTCCTGGTTGCATGCAAGGGAAGTTGGCTAATTCACTGTGCTATTTCTCTGGCCTCGGAAGTATTGCATCCTAATCTACTGTTTCTTTCCACAGAACAATTTTGTTTGTAATGTATTACCAATGGTTAAGTGAATTCTTTTTAAATGGTCATCTCCAGAATTGTTTTTCCCTTGTTTATCTGTTTGATACTATCAGACCTCACTAAATGCTGCCCCTGGGTTCTTGGAAAGGACTAAGTGCTAAACGACACTTAACAATGAACTTATGTGTTGGCTGGAGGCTAATCAATATAAAAAAAATTAAGTTCCTCTGTCGTTTTCTTACTTATAAAACATCACTAAACTTCTAACGAAAGACCCAGAGTGCCTCCAGTGTGAATTACTCACTTGTGTTCATTTGCTTTCCAATCTCCCTATTTGAATTCAAGGCTGGGAGTGACTGAAACCTCTTGCAGCCTAGGATGCAAGAAATGGAGGAATCAATCCTGGACAGTGGGTCCTTCTACCGCAGGGCCTCTGACTCTGTCTCTGTCTGTCTGTCTGTCTGTCTGTTTGTCTCTCCCTCTCTCTATCTTTCTCTCTCTCCCTCTCTCTCTCTCTCTCTCTCTCTCTCACACACACACACACACACATACACACACTACACATACAGTCACGTTGATTGGGGCAATCAACCTCACCATGTACACCTCTGGATGATAGGAGAGTACTGGGATCATGGGGACCCAAGCAGACACGGGGAAATGTGCCAAATCTGACATAACTAGTGATTCTACAGAAGATCTTTTTTTCTGCATTTATATTATGATAAAACTATATTGACCCAAGCCAGATTATTTTAAAAGAGTCTCTGTTGAGAGAGAAGTGCCTCCTGCCACAGAGTCCAGCGGGTGTGTGTGTGTGTGTAGGGGGGGTGATGGGAGGGAAACTGAGGACACTGGTGATAGGAAATGTACACTGGTGGAGGGATGGGTGTTGGAACCCTGTATGAATGAAACCTATCATAAACAGTTTTTAAGAGGTCTGTCTCACGGTGATTCAATAAAAAATAATTTCTATAAAAAGAATTTCAAGCTAAAAAAAAAATAGGTCTCTCCTTTAGCCCCAAATCAAGGTGACGCTAAGGAGTGCTGCCCTTTCCTGCCGGTCCAGCCTTTGTTGAGTGTAGTTTCTTATCTTTTCCACCAGGTGGGGCAGTTTCACTTCAGGGAGCTCTTTAAGGCAAACATCTGAAATGTAGCAGCTCCGAATCTGGGCAGAGGCCAGGGATGTGACTCAGAAGAGCGCTCATTGACATGGGTTCGGTTTCCTACATGGTTCAGTCCACCCAGCACTGCTGTGAGCACTGGAGTACTCCAGAGCACAAAACCAGGAGTAGCTCCTGAACCCTGCTGGTGTGATTCCCAAAACTCAAAAGGGACGTTACGAATATTGCTGGTAAATTTGAGGTGGAGTGGCATAGAGAAGGATGTGGCATGATGTAAGTTTAAAATGAGAAGCTTTGACTCGTAGGGTCAGCTTGCTCTGAGCGAGTGTTGGCTTTCTCTGAGGGAGCCTACTCGGATCCTGTTGCTAAGGGTTGTGGTGTGTTCTCGGTTCCCGCTTCTCCAAATCACTCCACAGAAGCCTCCAGAATGCCCTTAGATTTGGACGTAGGCTTCTTGCAGAGATAATCAAGCTAAAATGAAGTGATGAAAGGGATCCCTCAAGCAACCAACTGGTGTCCTAAGCAGGGATGGTATTTGCAATAGGAGGATGGAGAAGTGAAGAGGCAGGGAGAAGACAGCCTTCTAAGCAACAGGCTGGAACAGACCCTCCTCTTAGCACTCACGAGGAGTTAGTCCTGCTGAACCTCCACCTGGGCCCTCGGGCCTTCAGAACAGGGAGACAGTATATTTCTGCTGTTCAGTTGCCCCGTTTGTGGTACTTCGTTAAGACAACTTGAACAAAGGAATATGCACACCTACTCACGTTGGCGATAATTTAAACCCACTGGTCTTAAGCATTTATGGCACCAGAGAAATAGTGTCAGTACAGAAAGTGAAGGTGAACTAAAACTGGGTTGTAGTTTAAAGATACTTTTTGCAAGAACAAAGGGTTTTTTTTTATACACACACACATTTTATTGAATCACCTTGAGGTACACAGATACAGAGTTATTCATGATTGAGTTTCATTCATAAAATAGTCAACACCCATTCCTCCATCAGTGCACATTTCCCACCACCAATATTCCCCCCTTCACCTCCCCACCCTATTCTTGCAGTCTGCCTCCATGGCAAACACTTTTCTTTTCTCTCTCTCTCTCTCTCTCTCTCTCTCTCTCTCTCTCTCTCATTTTCCTTTTAGGCACTCTGGTTTGCAATACTGTTACTGACAGGGTATCATGATATCACTTTACCAACTTTCAGCACCTAGTTCTTGTCCAGAGGGATCACTTCCGACTCTCATTGTCATAGTGGTTGCTTCTCTGTCTAACTGCACTTTGTCCCTCCCCCTTTGTGTTAAGCTTCCTACATTGCACAGTCCTCCTGGCCCTTGTTTCTACTTTGGGAATTATTCACATACTGTGTTTTTATTTTCTCCTTCAAATTTTGTCCGCGAATGAGTGCAATCATTCCATGTTGAGAAACAGACTTTCAGCACTACCCCCCTAGACCCTTTCAGAGCCCCCTTTCTACAGAAACAAGTAACATTCTGCTAACAAATGATTCTACACTGTTCAGTGCACACAAATAGGAGTGTCTGAAGGCTTTATCCAATTCTCTTCGGCATTTTAATTGGGTGGTGGAGAGGAATGTGACTACAAGACAAAACTACTTGGTAGGAAGGAAGGATTGTGTGTACATATGTGTCCACATGACAACTGAGCAAATATATATATATATATATATGTAGGAGTTTATAGGTGTGGTGGGAAAATGTGTGCTATCAGAAAGATCAAGTTATGATCAAAGTTGGGTCTGCCAGAACCAGAAATAGGGTTAAAAGAGAATTCTGAGGGCTGGAGAGATCCAGGGGGTGCTTGTCTTGCATGTGGAAGGCCCAGGTTCAAATTCTGGAGTCACATATGGTCCCCAGAGCACTGCCAGGAGTGATCCTTGAGCACCTCTAGGTATGGCCCAAACCCCACCCTCCCTCCCAAAATAGAATATAACTAGGGATAATTGTGTGACAAGGTGTAGTGTGTGTATGTGTGTGTGTGTGTGTGTGTGTGTGTATGTGCGTGGTGGGGGAGGGGTGAAGGAAAGAGAAATATTTGCTGTCTGTAGAAAACAACACACATGAGAGACGTGTCAGCAGATGTGAGCAGTATGAGGACAGGAAGCAGAGCTCTGCCTGGAGACTCACAGACACAGGAGGGGAAGGTGTGTGGGAGTATGTGTGAAGGAAAGGACAACGCCTGCGTGTGTAGGTGTGTGATTCTTATGGACAGTGCTGGTCACAGAGACAGAGACAGAAGTCCCTAGATGCCTTGATGCCTTGTCTCATTGCCTCCCTGCCTGACCCCTAGGCCTCTCCCAGAACCTGGCTCTGTCTAAGGGGACTTGGGTTTGACAGCACCTTTGTCAGTTTCAGGTTGGCCACCACTTTTTTTTGGGGGGGGTAACGTTTTAAGCTAGGTTGATTTTCCTTATTTAAGAAAAGACATTGAAGGAACAAGGGCCAGGGCCAGGATGATTGATTGATCCAAGGATAGAAGTCAGCCTTAAGTGTGAGGGGAGAAGGTAGTTGGGATAGAGCAGGGGCCACTATGACAAAGATAGTTGGAAAGGATCACTCTGGATAAGAACTGTGTGCTGTAAATAGCTAAAGGAACGGACATGATAACGTCTTAGTATCTCTGTATTGCAAACCATAATGCCCGAAGAGGTGGGGGAGAGAGATAGAGAGAGACTCTGTGTGTGTGTGTGTATGTGTGTGTGTGTGTGTGTGAGAGAGAGAGAGAGAGAGAGAGAGAGAGAGAGAGAGAGAGAGAGAGAACATGCCTACCATAGAGATAGGTGAGTAGCAGGAGGGAAATGAGGGTCATTGTGGTGGGAAATGTACACTGGTGAAGGGATGGGTGTTGGATGGAGCGGTGTATGACTGAAACCCGACCACGAACAGCTTTGTAATTGTGTATCCCACTGTGATTCATTAAAATAAAATACATTGAAATTACTTTTTCAAGTTTTGGTTCAAGTTCAGTAAAGACATATAAAACAAGTGGGTCAACTTGAGTTCAAGAAAAACAAATCTATTCGTTTGTATTTGTGTGCCAGTGCTGAGAACAATGAATGCTTCCTTAAGCAAGAAAATAATAAACCTTTTCACCAAATCTCATTTTCTCCTCCTCCTACTGTTTCATTTGGCCACACCTGGCTTGGTTCTTGGGGGAGGGGGTGGAGGACAGACTGGGGGTGGGGGTTACTCCTGGTGGTGCTCAAGCAACCAGGAGGTGCTGGCGGTTAAACTTCAGCCTCTGACAGGCAAAGCATGAGATCCAGCCTGTTGAACTCTGGCCAGAGCCACATTCTGTTTTCGTCTTTGTTAGATGGGACTTCCTCAAAAATATTTGGCTGAAGGGAAAGGAATTCATTTTTGTTATTTTTTTTGGGGGGGGGGGTGGTGGGGGGAGGCACACCTGGCTATGCTCCTGGCAAGGGATGGAACTGGAGTCAGTTACGTGCAAGATGAGGGTCTTATCCCCTGTATTATCTTTCTTGGCATAGGAATGTTTTGGATTGACCCTTTTTCTTTTCTTCTTTTGTTTTTTCTTTTTAGGTCAGCGATGCACAGGGGTTCCTCCTGGCTCATGCACTCAGGAATTACTCCTGGCGGTGCTAGGGGGGAACCATATGGGATGCTGGGAACCGAACCTGGGTCAGCCACGTGCAAGGCAGATGCCCTATCTGCTGTGCTATTTTAACCAAGTAGGCAAAGTTATGATCCATGGTCGTATCCAGTAAGCTGCACCCCGCCTTTTTTGTGGTATTGGGGTGGTGGGGGAGTTGGTCCACACCAGCAGTCAGTGGCTACTCCTGTCTCTGTGCTCCGGGCGCCTGACATTGCTCAGGAGGGTCACATATATTGGGAGTTGGTGGTCATGGAGGGGCAGTGTCTGTTCCTTGGCCCTGGGCACCAGGCAGCAGCGATGTAATATCTGCTGAGCATCCTTGGTTGCTTCCTTCACTGATTCTTCCAATGCCAGAAAGAGTTGGCTGGATTCCACCCCGCTGGTGGCCATCTTTCCAGAATCTTCCTCCTGCCCTTCTGGCTCCCCCTGAGACCCCTCACAGTGCGGGACTGCTGGACACCTGAGTCTTCCGTGCTCAGGCTGTTTGAGTGAGTTGGCTGAGCTCTGAGGAGGGGCCCAATCGGGCGGACGGGGTGCAGGCCCGGGTCTTTGGACCAAGTTCCTCACCGGGCCTGGGCTCCCCACTATTGCCTCCCAGCGTGGCCTTGTACCCCTTTGGGCGCCTAGGTTTTCTGAAGAGGCTTCCAGAGACTCGGCGGTGGGGTTGCCTGGGGCGTGGGAGCTAGGAGTGGGGGTCCGGCCGCTGCAGGGAGGAACCCATCTGGCGAACAGAGAAGAAAAGTGACACATCTTGATGTGGGTGGCGCGTCTGGCCGGCGCTCGGGCACGCAGGTGGGGAGCTTCTTATTCCTGGGGGGTTTTGTTCCAGATGACCTGGGGAGAGGCGAGAAGCGAAGGGGCAGGGGTGGCCCCGGGCGAGGGTGGGGGCATCGCGTCCTGGGCGCGCGCTAGGCAGGTCGGGGTCCAGGCGGGGCGCGCCCCCGGGCGGGAGAGCGCAGTGGGGGGTGGGGGGTGGGGGGCTCAGCTCCCGCCCGCGTCCCCGCCTCCGCCGGGTCGGACCCTGCCCCAGCCCGGGTCCCCTGGCGGCCGGCCCGAAGACCCGGAGAGGCGGAGCGCAGCGGCGCGGCCGGGGTCAGGGGTCGGGCGGCCGCGGGCCGGGGCTCCGCACATCCGGGCTTTGGCAGCGCCCGGGTCGGCGCGGCCCGCGCGGGGGGTGTGGCGGTCGCCCGGGCCGGGCTGGTCCTCCCGCGGCGGCGGCGGCCTCGGAGCGGCGGTGGCGGCGGCGGCGGAGGACAAAGGGCCGAGGTGAGGGGCTCGGCGCGCCGGTCGGGTGGGTGCGCGACCCCGGCCAGCCCGCGGGGGTGGGGGGAGGAGGGTGGACGTGGGCGTCCGGGAGGTGCGAGGGCTTCGGGGTGCAGCCCCGATGCACGTAGGAATCTGGGTGCAGTGCCGTTGTGTGTGTATATGTGTGTATGTATGTATGTGTGTGTGTGTGAGTGTGTGTGCGCGCGCGCGCGCGCCTAGGGTGTGTCTGTGTGTTCGCGGGTGTGTGTGCGCATGGATGGGTGCGCTCGTGTCGGCGCATGGGTGTGCGCGCGCGAGTGGCGGTGCCTGCGTGGATGCGCGCATGGGCGTGCGCGCGCGAGTGGCGGTGCTTGCGTGTGTGTGTGTGCACATGGGTATGTGCGCGCGCGTGTCGGTGCACGGGTGTGTGCGCGCGTGAGTGGCGGTGCGTCCGTGTGTGTGTGCGCGCATGGGTGTGTGTGCGCGCGCGCTTGCGCGAGTGTGGCTCCCCGGCTCGTGGGTGTGTGTATGCTGCGGGTGTGTGTGTGTGTGCACGCGTGGAGGTGCGCACGGGTGTGTGTCGAAGAGGGTGCCGAGCGCGCGGCCCACGTGAGCCACCCTAGGTGGCCTTGCTGAATGGCAGGGATGGTGAAAACAAATCTGGGGGTGTGCGTGCGTATGTGCGTGTGCGCGTGTGGCGGCGGCGTGCGTTTTAGAAAGCCCGAGTCACACCCCAGCCACACCTGGGGAATGGGGCGTTCCTTCGGGGCGGCCGTGGGACTGCGTCCGAGGGGAGGCGGGTTGGGGCAGGGGACGCTTAGTAACTGGATCCCTGGATAGGAGTCTGGGAACAAAGACAGCCTCCCTGGGGTCTGGAGGGATGGGGGGGGAGGATGTGTGTGGAGGATGTGTGTACATGCTGTGTGGAGTGTGTGCGTATGTGTGCTCTGTGTGTGTGTTGTGTATGGGGTGTGTCCGCCACTACTCCAGGCTGGTATTCTCACAGAAGGACTGGGCCATTTTGCTGCCACCCTTTTTTGATGCTGGTCTTAAGGGAAAACAGGAAAAAGGAGCTCCTTAAATTTGCATACGGAAGCTCTGCTGAGATAGACTTATTAAATATTTAATAAACTTCTAAAGAGGTTTATTTGAGGCTTGTAAATGTAAAACGCTCTTTTAAAAACATGTGCAGATTTAACACGAGTAAGCTGTTACTGCCAGTGAACGCATTTTTATTTCGATGTTTAATATTGGGTTCTATTCATGGAGCCCGCGGTTATCTGAGCTACATCTTATGTAAATGTTATATAATGTCACCTGGTTGCATCGCTTTGTAAGAAAATCTGGGAAGATGTGAGAGCTTTTTATTTTTTGTTGTTGTCATTGGAACTTTTAGGGGTGATTTATTTTGTTTGGGGGGCCACACCTGGCTGTGCTCAGAGTTCACTCCTGGCTCTGCTCAGAGGTCACTTCTGGCAGGGTATAAGCACCATATTGGGTGCGGGGCATTGAATCCGGGTCAGCCTTGTGGGTAATCCAGATGGGTGAGGCCCGTGCTATACCTGCGGTACTGTTGTTCTGCTTCAGTCTTTGGGGGTAAGTTAAATCCTACTTTTGTCTTAGAATGTCTTAAATCCCTGGGCACATTGGGAGGATTTTCTTTTTTTTTTTAATAATAAATTCATAGCTTCTGGAGCACTGCTTTTGGGGTTGCTTTGAGAGTTTAGTTCTAGGAAACAAAAACCCATCTGTGTAAAATGTGGAACAAGGGGCTGGAGCGATAGCACAGCAGGTAGGGCGTTTGCCTTGCACACGGCTGACCCGGGTTCAAGTCCCAGCATCCCATATGGTCCCTCTCGAGCACTGCCAGGAGTAATTCTTGAGTGCATGAGCCAGGAGTAACCCCGTGCATCACAGGGTGTGACCCAGAAAGCAATAAATAAGTCAATAAATAAATAAATAAAATGTGGAACAATCTAGTCAGGCACAAGTTAAGGTGTTCGTGCTCATCTGCTTCGTGTCAAGTTTGAACTGGATGCTGGGACTTTTCCAGACCCCCCTCCTCCCCCACTGCAGGTGAATGGTCTAAGGATTAAGAACCTATGCCCAGGTCCAAAGTGAAACTACTTGGACTGTTTGGCTATTGTAGTTGGATTAAAGGGTTGATTTTGCTTGACATATTTTTAGTTAGTGGAAGTAGCCCTTTGGGCCAATACTTGCTTTTTTTGTTTGTTTCTTTTGAGGACACACCTGGGGATGCTAAGGGCTTACTCCTTGTTCTGTGCACTCCTGGTGGGACTGGAGGACCATATGCTATGCAGAGATTGAATCCAAATTGGCAGCATGCCAGGTGAATTCCTTACCCAATATACTTTGTCTCAGCTGTACTGTTCATGTCTTATGGGATAGCATGAAATTAAACTTCAAATACTTGTCATAATATTTTGTCATTATGAAGAGATTATTATCTTGACATATTTCAAGCTTTTAATGCTTGTTATAGGAAGCCTTTATCAATATTTCATTTAGAAGCCGCTATTGAACTATGGTTCATAGTTTATCTTGGTACCAGTATTTTCCTCTGCATCACAATCCCTCTTTAAGAACGCTGTGCCCAGTTTGTGGATTCTCCATTTGAAAGATTTAGGTTCCTAGGCATCCAGAGGTAGCACAGCCATAGGGCGTTTGCCTTGCACGCGGTTTGCCCCTGTGGCTGATCCGAGTTCGATTCCTCCACCCCTCTCAGAGAACCTGGCAAGCTATTGAGAGTATCTCGCCCGCACGGCAAAGCCTGGCAAGCTACCCGTAACGTGTATTTGATATACAAACACAGTCACAACAAGTCTCACAATGGAGATGTTACTGGCCTGCTCCAGCAAATCGATGAACAATGGGAGGACAGTGACAGTGACAGGCATTCAGAGGTAATCTTAACAAGAAGAAAAAAGATTGAAAAAATGTCAGGATGAGACGAGGATGTGTTGTAACTGAGAGTGGCATTCCCCTTCACTCACCCCCAGGCAGAGTTACTGGAATTTAGAGGGACATTGAGAAGGAAGGGACACTGATACAAAGCTGTGGTAAGGACGTGCAGACTTTGAGTGGGTGGACAGAACTTGACTTCAGATCCACACGGCCCCCCTGTGTCTGCTCCAGTGGCTCAGCCCCAGCCCTGGGAGGGAGCCTCTTGAGCCTTTGGGAGTAGCTGACCATTAGGATGGATGGCCCAGGGCAGCTTGAGCAGCCCTTATCTGCCCATTCTAGAGCATCCTTGAACCTCTGATCCCTTGCAAAGGTTCTGGAGAGCTAATCTCCGTGTCTACACTGCCTCATGGACACTCTTGGGTTTTGGGTTTGGTTTTTAAATGTACAGATGCATCATTCTATTTTGTTTGTAATTGTACCTAGAAAAAATATAGGACAGAGTAGGGAAGGTCTCTTGTAAAATTTTATGTATTTGAAATGCATAATTTAAGCCCATTCATAAGAGTTTTTTTTTCTTTTTGGGTCACACCCGGCTATGCACAGGGGTTACTCCTGGCTCTGCACTCGGGAATTACTCCTGGCGGTGCTTAGGGGACCATATGGGATGCTGGGAATTGAACCCAGGTTGACCGTGTGCAAGGCAAACGCTCTGTCCCCTGTGCTATCACTCCAGCCCCTCATAAGAGGTTTTTAAAATATATTTTAATTTTCTTAAGAGAGATAGGAGAGACTGGGAGGTAGATTAAAGGGGTGGAGAATAGGCCTGGCTTGCAGAAGTTCCTGGGTTCAACTCCTGACACTGTGTAGCCAAAAAAAAAAAATCACCCCCCCCCCCGAATAAAATAACCTCAGAAATTGGTGTTAACCCTGTAGTGCATATTTTTTCCCTAAAATGTTAGGGTCAAACAGTATGGGAATACTATCTCTTGTCTTGCATGTAGTCGACCCTAGTTTGATCACTGATCCACATAATACATATGGCTTCCCCCAATTTTGAACCCCACCACGAATAATCCCTGAGCACAGAGCCAGGAGTAAGCCCTAAGCCAGGTATGGCCCCCAAACAAAACAAAACAAAACAAAACAAAACAAAACAAAACAAAACAAAAAGATACAGTTACAGCAGTGAACAAAGCAAGCAGAGCCTGCCCCCCATGGAGCTGACAGTCTGAGGCAAGACTGCCAATGAATTTCTATGCTATAAAGGGCTGGTCATGGTCATTCTCTATGTTCATAGAAAACCCAGTCAAGCGTCTATTATCCAAGACCACACTGTGACCACTTTGATCTGGCATCATTCAGGGAGAGTAGGTGTAGGGCAGGCTGGACTAACCTCCCCATCACACCACGCAGCGGGATGCTGCTAGCTTCCTGGTACTCTTCTTGCCACGTGTGATATGCGCACTGGGACTGGCGGGGACAGGATGAAAGCGAATCCATTAGGAGGACTTAATGGAGCTATGGTTTTTAATTATTTTTATAATTTAATAATTTTAATAAATTTTTTTATTTCATAAGTTAGTTCACAATATTTGATTACATTTAATATTCAAACACCAATCCCACCACCATTACACCTTCCCACCACCAAATCTGGGATGTTTCCATCCCAAGCCCCAAGCCCTGTCCCAAAACACAAACGAAAGAATGAATATATGTTGTATTGTCTGTTATGAGGAACTCCTGAACATGCTTACAAAAAAGTGTTCTTATAGAAAACAGTGTGAAGATTGTTCTGTTTTGGCGGGAGCCATTGAGACATTCCATAGAATATCACTAACATATTGTTAAAGTTTGGGTGATGTGAGCTTTGGTACATATGTCTGAAAATATGTATGTATCTATATCTATATATATGTGTATATATTTCACTGTCACTGTCACTGTCCTCCTGTTGTTCATCAATTTGCTCGAGTGGGCCCAGTAATATATAGAGATATACATTTTCCTCTATGATTTGTTGCCTACTGTCTGAACCCCATCAAATGTGGTGTGGTAATTATGGAGAATGGGTTGGTTGTGTCTTGTGATGTGTTGTGCAGCCACTGTTGTGACCAGGAATATGTTCACTCATATGTGAAACTAGGCCTGGAGTGCGGCAGCAGTTGGATTGTGCCAGGGCTGGGTCCCTTGGGGTGAGGAGGGCTCTCGCCTGCCCTCCTCTGGGATGCTCCGAGTGAAAACAGCCTGGCGTGGAGTCCAGTGGCATGGTTATGGGGGCCTCATTTTATGCTCCCTTCTGGGAGAAGCAGCCGTGAGTTCTGGAGGGTGGCCCCTGAGGAGAAAATCTGGTGCCGGTGGGAGGTTGACGGAGACTCGTAGCTATGGTTTTTGAAGTAAGGGGCGCAAAAACATCAGCGATCCAACGTTACCTTCTTGCATTTCCTTTATTAGCTCCAGCTGTCATAAGAAACGGCCATAGACTGAACTGGTTTAAATAGTGGAAAATTATTTTTCTCTCTCCTGGAGATCGGAAGTCCAGGATCCATCAAGGTCCTTGCCTTTTGGTGTGTGCTGAGGGGAGCTCGGGCCTGGTGTGCAGAGGGCTGTGTTATTGCTTTGTCTTCTCACGCCTTTTCTCTGTATCTCCATGCGCATGGAGAGGGGGTCTGTATGGGAGGGGGCCAAGATAGGAGAAGGGGAGGTGAAGAGAAAGAGGACATTTGTGGGGTTAGAGGGAGAAAGTTAGCCCTCCGCTCTCTCTCTCTCTCTCTCTCTCTCTCTCTCTCTCTCTCTCTCTCTCTCTCTCGATTTTTGTTATTTTTGCTTTTTGGGTCACACCCAGCAATGCACAGGGGTTACTCTGCACTCAGAAACTACTCCTGGCGGTGCTGGGGGAACCATGTGGGATTTCGGGGATCGAACCCGGGTCTGCTTTGTGCAAGGCAAACACCCTACCCTATCGCTCCAGCCCTTGATTTTTGGGCCACACCTGACAGTGTTCAGGATTTCCTCCTGGCTCTGCACTCAGGTATCACTCCTAGTGGGCTCAGGAGACCATATGGAGTGGTGGGCATTGAACCCAGGTATGGCGGTGTGGAGGGCAAACAGCCTACCTGCTGGACTATCACTCCAGCCCCCCCATGTTGTTTCTTTTTATAAGAACCTGTTGGATTAGGGCCCACCCAATGGCCTTACTTTACCCCACCTTCTAGGCGCTGTCCCCAGATATATGAATCCTATCAATGATAGGAGTGGGAAAGTGTGTGTGTGTGTGTGTGTGTGTGTGTGTGTGTAATGACACAAATATTCAGTCTCTAAAGATTACATTTTGTTTTTTTGTTCGTTTGGAGGGCCATACCTGGCAGTGTTCAGGGTGAGAATGCTTGGTTCGGAGTCTGTAGTCAGAGGATGAGATTCCAGAGGCACAGAAGAGACTCCAGCACTAACTTATGTGTGTATTCAGTGGAGCCTTTTTTTTTTTTTGCTTTTTGGGTCACACCTGGCGATGCACAGGGGTTACTCCTGGCTCTGCACTCAGGAATTATCCCTGGCGGTGCTCAGGGGACCATATGGGATGCTGGCAATTGAACCCGGGTCGGCTGCGTGCAAGGCAAAGGCCCTACCTGCTGTGCTATGGCTCCAGCCCCTGGGCTTTTTTTCTTCTTTTTTTAAGGGTAAAATGTTATCTAGATTTTATAGGTATCTACAGGTAGCAAATAGTCTTTGATCTGAAATCCTCTATACATTATCATCATTATAATTCAGTTTGAATTTATGCTTTTTAGTTAATCTAGACATTTTGCCAGTTAGTGCTTTTGCAAGTATGTATTTGTGTTAGAGAGAGAGAGAGAAAGAGAGAGAGAGCGAGAGAGAGAGAGAGAAAGAGAGAGCGAGAGAGAGAGAGAGAGAGAGAAAGAATGTATTTTTGCGTGTAGATTTTTGTTTTTCTATCATGATTTCTCAACTTCTCTCTGTCTATCATATAACATTATTCACAGTGTCAGCTTAAAAGGAAATTTAGAATTTATGGTCTTGTAAAGCTGTATATATTTTTTGATAGAACATACGTAACATAAATGTCTCTGTTGAAGTGTTAACAATAGGACAGTATAAATGTCACCATCCCAATCTTCCACACGAGATTTGGAAGGAAGCCAGTGTACCTACTCAAAGCTGTTTACCTTTTCTTTAAGTTCTATTTTTAACTTCCAAAATTCATGGATTATTTTGAGAAAGCAGACATATACATTAACTTGACATGGAATTGCTACAAATATATATGTCAAAACTAATTAAATTATACATTTTGAAGATGTAGTTTATTTTATGGCATTTAACCTCAATAAATTTTCAAAAAAGATTTTGGAAGAATGAATCAAATATAATTATATATAATTGCATGCAAATGCCACAAACTAATGTTGAGCAGAAGAAGCCGGATATGAGATACATGATGTGTGAGTCACTCCAGGATGAGTAGTCTGAAAATGAGTATAAAGAGGACTTCTGAGATGCTGGTGATTTAGTTTCCTATACTGGGTTACACAGTACATTTACTGCATGAAGATTTGCAGTGGGGCTTTAAGAAGTGAGACTTTTCCTGCTGGAGCAGTGAAGGTTGGAGCAGATTCTTCTTAGATGTTAGCACATTTGTACCTGACACAGCGAGCAGTGTGTAAATCCCTCGTGTCAGCCCTGGGCTGTGCACCTTCCTGTTATCCGCAGGTGGATTTATGTTGCAAACAGTACACATAATTTCAGCCTCATTCACAAGGCAAGAATGGCTGTCAGGATTAGGGCACCAGATGACCTTTCTGCCATGCTAATAAGCTCAATGGTTATTCCTACCTCCCTGACCCTCCTGTGGACCAAAAGACTCACTCTCTATTTAGTGGTATGTACTAAATCGATATACCACTGATTTTCAGTACTGTATGTTTCAAAAGCATTGCTCACAAACTGATATATATCCACGCCCACCACCGAAGCTCTGGTATCCATATGATTCTTAAATGTCCTGGTTTATTTGGCTGTTGAAAGCACACACACAGACTTGCCCTTTAAAAATGATTATGATTTATGGTTTGACACACAAGATTCTCTTCCTTCCCCATGCTCTGGTGCATGCCAGATATTCTTATCTCCCGTTTGTCATGAGAGCAGATTAATTTTGGGGTAATATATTGCCAGAGCCTCACTGGGCCTCGGGTTTATGAGGGCCTTCATTTTCTTTGGTATCCATCATCCATGTGTTTTTTGGTTGAGGAGTTATCTCCAAACTGATTAAGCCCAAAGGGGAGTGATTCCTCAGATACTTGCTTCCCAAGTGTAGATGAATGATCTGGACATTTTCTATACATCCTCTTTGTCATTGCTTTTCGGTTTTCTCACCCAAGAGTGCTCCTGTAAGTTGTGGGTATAAATACAAAGCCCAAAGAGGAAGTTTGGGAACAGACTGGAGTATCTGAATCTGCCACTCCTGAGATTTTAAAATTAAATACCATTTAATGATCTGAAAAGTTTTAAATAACAGAGACAGGCCTTAAAAAGTCAAATCTCGATCCCGGAGGAAAAGAAAAAAGAAAAAACAGGTTCCAAAAAGAGCCGAGAGCACCGGCAAGTTCCAGATGGAGTAGGCGCCGCATCCCGCCTCCCCCAGATGGAACCCTGGTGACCAGAAGCCTCTACAAACACAGCTCGAGTATGCGGGAACGAGGACTCTTTCTCAAATCTGCCGGACTACACCTTCCAGGTAACCTCTGATTCCGGAAGTCACGCCCACAGCCCGCCCCCCAGCGCCATCTTTGAAGCGTTCAGAATAAGAGAAGGAACACATGGAGGGTGCGGGATCCCGGAGGAAAAGAAAAAAGAAAAAACAGGTTCCAAAAAGAGCCGAGAGCACCGGCAAGTTCCAGATGGAGTAGGCGCCGCATCCCGCCTCCCCCAGATGGAACCCTGGTGACCAGAAGCCTCTACAAACACAGCTCGAGTATGCGGGAACAAGGACTTTTTCTTAAAACCGCGCGGCCGCTTATGCGGCCGCGCGACATCTCTCTATATACAAAGTGATCAATGAGAAGTAAACCACCCAATCTTTCTCCCTGAAAATCAGAGTTAAGTTTGGAGCATGGCCACAGCCCCAGAAACACAAGGACTTAATGCAGAAACCAGCAGCTTAGAGCAGAAAAGTGAACGGACGATGAGTTAACCCAGGCCATCATTTCTGCCCAGAGGGGAAAGGGTGTTGCCCCATTCGCCCTCTCTTCTCTGGAAAGAAGGATGGCGGCCGCATGGGAGCCTTGTGGACAGCAGGTATGAGCCGGGGGTGTGGGGGGCGACTAAAACTTCACGAGAAGGGGGGCATTCCGGTCCGTCCTTCACGCCCTACCGAGGTCACCAGTTGCCCCCCACGAGTGGCTCTCCAGCACGGCCACAGCCCCAGAAGCACAAGGGCTTAATGCAGAACCCAGCAGCTTGGAGCAGAAAAGTGAAAGGACTATGTGTTAATCCAGGCAATCATTTCTGCCCAGAGGGGAAAGGGTGTTGCTCCCTTCCGCCCTCCTCCCTCTGGAAAGAAAGATGGCGGCCACATGGGAGCCTTGTGGACAGCAGGTATGAGCCGGGGGTGTGGGGGCGACTAAAACCTCATGGGAAGAGGGGCGTTCTGGTCCGTCCTTCACGCCCTACCGAGGTCACCAGTTGCCCCCCACGAGCGGCTCCCCAGCACGGCCACAGTCCCAGAAGCACAAGGACTTAATGCAGAACCCGGCAGCTTGGAGCAGAAAAGTGAAAGGACTATGCGTTAATCCAGGCCATCAAGTCTGCCGGAGGGGAAAGGGTGTTGCCCCATTCACCCTCTCTTCTCTGGAAAGAAGGATGGCAGCCGCATGGGAGCCTTGTGGACAGCAGGTATGAGCCGGGGGTGTGGGGGCGACTAAAACCTCATGGGAAGGGGGGCGTTCCAGTCCGTCCTTCACGCCCTACCGAGGTCACCAGTCACCCCTCACGAGCGGCTCTCCAGCACGGCCACAGCCCCAGAAGCACAAGGACTTAATGCAGAACCCAGCAGCTTGGAGCAGAAAAGTGAACGGACTATGCGTTGATCCAGGCCATCAAGTCTGCCGGAGGGGAAAGGGTGTTGCCCCATTCGCCCTCTCCTCTCTGGAAAGAAAGATGGCGGCCACATGGGAGCCTTGTGGACAGCAGGTATGAGCCGGGAGTGTGGGGGCGACTAAAACCTCATGGGAAGGGGGGCGTTTCGGTCCGCCCTTCACGCCCTACCGAGGCCACCAGTTGCCCCCAGGAGCGGCTCTCCAGCACGGCCACAGCCCCAGAAGCACAATGACCTAATGCAGAACCCAGCAGCTTGGAGCAGAAAAGTGAAAGGACTATGCGTTAATCCAGGCAATCATTTCTGCCCAGAGGGGAAAGGGTGTTGCTCCCTTCCGCCCTCCTCCCTCTGGAAAGAAAGATGGCGGCCACATGGGAGCCTTGTGGACAGCAGGTATGAGCCGGGGGTGTGGGGGCGACTAAAACCTCATGGGAAGGGGGGCGTTCTGGTCCATCCTTCACGCCCTAACGAGGTCACCAGTTGCCCCCCGCGAGCGGCTCTCCAGCACGGCCACGGCCCCAGAAGCACAAGGACTTAATGCAGAACCCAGCAGCTTGGAGCAGAAAAGTGAACGGACTATGCATTGATCCAGGCCATCAAGTCTGCTGGAGGGGAAAGGGTGTTGCCCCATTCGCCCTCTCCTCTCTGGAAAGAAAGATGGCGGCCACATGGGAGCCTTGTGGACAGTAGGTATGAGCCGGGAGTGTGGGGGCGACTAAAACCTCATGGGAAGGGGGGCATTTCGCTCCGCCCTTCACGCCCTACCAAGGCCACCGGTTGCCCCCCGCGAGCGGCTCTCCAGCACGGCCAGGACTCCAGAACACAGAAACCAATTTCTTAACTATCTGACTTTCAGTAGAAATACTTCCAGGGTCAATAGGTAAAAGAGCAGAAATCCAAAACCAACATTTAATTCTTGAACCCAGCCGTAGAAAGCAAATCACTTCACAATGCTTTTTCAGCATGTCTGATTTGGGGGGGGGGGGTAAACTCTAAATAATAGTGGTGAATCTTTTATTGAAACAATGAATCTAATCAAAGCAGATAGAGTGTTAACTAGAATTCATCTGCCTCACAGGGACGGGGAGGGGTGGGGGGTGGGGTTTTATTGGGGTTCTTCATGGTAAAAAATAAGTATTGGTAAAGGGAAATGTGTTTGATATTTGCATGACTGAGACATAAACCTGAAAGCTTTGTAACCTTTCCCACAGTGATTCAATAAATAAATAAAAAAAATTAAAAAAAAAGTCAAATCTCTTCATTAAGTACTCCACTGAATTTGATTGTATTAGCAATTATAAGAATCTCATGGAGTTTCACTTTGATAGTATAATGTGGCTCAATTGATAGTATGTAATTTGATAGCATATAATTTGATAGCATAACGTGACTGAATTTCCACAGAACTAGAACTTTGCATTAACGTAGATACATAGAAGTAATAAATAATGACGTCACAATGCCCAGCTATCAGATTGCATAGAATCAGTTCCTCTTCTCTTAGAAATTATAAGAGGGACGAAGTTGAGAGGAAGTATCAATTATGTGCGTCCTCCTGGCCGGGTTCATGGTGGGCTGTCTGTATGTTACCTCAGAAGAGCCTCACAACCACTCTTTGTACAGCAGGCATACCATTTTCATTGTTTCTGGTGAAAAATCAAAGCCCAGAGATGATTAGTAACTTGTTTATGTTGATATTGAGAAAATGCTGCGCTAGGACTTGATTGCTTGTCTCTGTGACCATAAAAATCCACAATGAGAACCAAATCTAGAGTAAGAAAAGCATCTGTGGTCCAGGGGTGTGGCTCAAATGGTAGAGCAAGTGCCTGGTATGTGTGAGGCCCTGAGTTCTGTCCCCAGCACCCAGAAACAGCAGCATCAACAACAAAAGTCTGTGTTGGCACTGTTCCCTTTTCCCTTTTCATCTGTTTCAAGTTGATTTCCACGTGGCCTTCCAATTTGTCCTCCATTCAGTGCTGCCCCACTCTTTTTCTTTTTCTTTTCTTTTCTTTTTTTTTCTTTTTTGGGTTACACTCAGCATGATACTCTCAAAGTCCCATCCATTTATAAGCAAATTTCATGACCTATTTTTCTAAATAGCTGCATAGTATTTTCCATTGTGTTGATGTACCATCGTTTCTTTATCCAGTCTTCTGTTCTTGGACACTCAGGTTGTTTCCAGATTCTGGCTATTCTGAACAGTGCTGCAGTGAACATAGACATGCAAATGATGTTTCTGTGGTGTGTTTTTGGACCCCCTCGGTATTGCTGGGTCAAATCGGAGCTCAATTTCTAGTTTTCCAAAAAGGCAGAACCAGTTGGCATTCCCTCCACTCTGGACAAGAATTGAGTGCTGAAAGTAGGTAAAGGGCTGTACATGATAATCTTTCAGCATCTGTACTGCAAACCATAATGCCTAAAATGAGAGAGAGAGAGAGAGAGAGAGAGAGAGAGAGAGAGAGAGAGAGAGAAGAGGTGCCTGACATAGAGGCAGGCAGACTGGGGTCAGAGGTGGTTTAGGAAACTGGGGACATTGGTATTGGGAAATTGCACTGGTGGAGGGATGGGTGTTGGAATATTCTATGACTGAAACCCAATCATGAACAGCTTTATAATGCTCTCACTGTGATTCAATAAAATAAAAGAATATTAAAAAGATGTAAAACCATGGACCCTGACCTTCAGGAGCATTGTTCAAACCATAGTGATAGAAAGTATTGCTGACGTGCTTACTAATGGCGATGGGGATGATTCTGATTTCGAAAAAGTAGACTATTCTGTTTGGGATTGGGCCACACCCAGCAGTACTCTGTGCTCTGCAGTGACCTCTGGTGGTGTTCAAGGGAACATATGTGGTGCCAAGGATTTGAAATAATGTCTGCTGCACGCAAGGCAAAAATTCCTTACCTCTGTTCCATCTCTCCAGCCCAGGAAAAGTAGAATTTGAGCCAGTGTATTCGGGAACTTCAGGGACATGAATCTGTCTGAGAGAAGATGAGAGAAGAAATAAGCAGTGTTGTACTTTGCCCTAAGTGTGTGGCTTTTCACTTACCCTAAGGTTGTACCCACTTGAAGGAGGGGCTGGAGCAATAGCACAGCGGGTAGGCATGCGATTTGCCTTGCATGCGATTGACCCGGGTTCAATTCCCAGCATCCCATATGGTCCCCCGAGCACTGCCAGGAGTAATTCCTGAGTGCAGAGCCAGGAGTAACCCCTGAGCATTGCTGGGTGTGACCCCCCCAAAAAAAAGAGAAAAGAAAAGAAAAAAGAAAAATGAGCAAATGGAGGTGAAAGGAAGCCAGGGAACTTGCTCACAGTTTTATGGGCAGTGGAGGGTGGGGGACCCAGTTTTGTGTGAGTGGGTGAAGGATAGAGCTAGACCGAGAGGTTGGCATTAGTGGCGGCAATTTGGTTTGGGGGAGCTTCCAGCGCTAGAACCATTTGCTACTTCTCATCCCCAAGTGTGAATTCAAGGATGAGTGTGTTCAGTGTTTGAGAACCACCACCCCAGGTCAGCCGACAGCTACCGAAGAATGAAGGAACGGGCCCCCAGCTGGTTAGTAATCAGTGACCGTTTATTCCCCTCTCACAGCATTAGTTATATAAAAATTGTGAAGGATGGGGGTACACATAGGTGTGGTTGAACGTTATCATAACAATAAACAGATGTAAAGCGACTCCTTTGGGGGAAGTTCTTCTAGAAGTTTAACTCAGGGACTTCAGCATTCTAGATTACTAGGAGATCTGCTCAAGGGTGGGATTCCATCTAAAGGCGTATTTCTTTCTCATTTCCTTAGCTAGTAATTCAGTTAAGCAATCTTTTTAAAATTTACTCCTTACTAATATTTCTAGTCATTTTGAATGAACACAGTAAGAGATACATACTGTTTCCATCTTTAAGATTGATCACTCGATCACTTGACTTCCCGTTAATCATCAATTTGCTCGAGCAGGTGCCAGTAACGTCTTCATTTGTCCCTGTTGCGTGCTAGTGTAGCCCAATGGCGTCTGTTCATTCTAGGAACATGAAGAGCCTCAAACTGATCGTTCAGGGTCTTGATGAAGAAGTCTGACCATCTGGTAGGTCGGCGGCTATGCAGTCTTTTGACATCTCATGGAATCCAGTCGGTAACAGCTCTAGTCCAGCAATCATCTCCAAATCTCATTACGTGTCCAGTCCATCTGATTTTTGATGCCTTGGTAAATGAGACAGCGACCCTGATTCTTGATCGTCAATGGAGGTTGGAACTCCGGATTCTTTCTCTCATTTGAGTGAAACGTGATACTCCATAGCTCTTTCAATTCCTATTTGGGAGACCCGAATAGTGTTCTTATCCTGTTTGCGTAGGGCCCAGGTCTCTGAGGCGTATTTTCTTTCTTTTTTTTTTTTTTCTTTTTGGGTTATACCCGGCAATGCACAGGGGTCACTCTTTTTTTTTTTTTAATTTATTTATTGAATCACTGTGGGAAAGGTTACAAAGCTTTCAGGTTTATGTCTCAGTCATGCAAATATCAAACACATTTCCCTTTACCAATACTTATTTTTTACCCTGAAGAACCCCAATAAAACCCCACCCCCCACCCCTCCCCGTCCCTGTGAGGCAGATGAATTCTAGTTAACACTCTGTCTGCTTTGATTAGATTCATTGTTTCAATAAGATTCACCACTATTATTTAGAGTTTACCCCCCCCCCCAAATCAGACATGCTGAAAAAGCATTGTGAAGTGTTTGCTTTCTACAGCTGGGTTCAAGAATTAAATGTTGGTTTTGGATTTCTGCATTTCTGCTATTTTACCTATTGACCCTGGAAGTATTTCTACTGAAAGTCAGATAGTTAAGAAATTGGTTTCTGTGTTCTGGAGTTGTGGCCGTGCTGGAGAGCCGCTCGCGGGGGGGGGGGGCAACCGGTGGCCTTGGTAGGGCGTGAAGGGCGGAGCGAAACGCCCCGCTTCCCATGAGGTTTTAGTCACCCCCACACTCCCGGCTCATACCTGCTGTCCACAAGGCTCCCATGTGGCCGCCATCTTTCTTTCCAGAGAGGAGAGGGCGAATGGGGCAACACCCTTTCCCCTCCGGCAGACTTGATGGGCTGGATCAACGCATAGTCCGTTCACTTTTCTGCTCCAAGCTGCTGGGTTCTGCATTAGGTCATTGTGCTTCTGGGGCTGTGGCCGTGCTGGAGAGCCGCTCGTGGGGGCAACTGGTGGCCTCGTTAAGGCGTGAAGGACGGACCGGAACGCCCCCCTTCCCATGAGGTTTTAGTCGCCCCCACACCCCCGGCTCATACCTGCTGTCCACAAGGTTCCCATGTGGCCGCCATCTTTCTTTCCAGAGGGAGGAGGGCGGAAGGGAGCAACAACCTTTCGCACAGGGGTCACTCTTGGCTCTGCGCTCAGGAATTACCCCTGGCGGTGCTCAGGGGACTATATGGGATGCTGGGAATTGAACCCGAGTTGGCCACGTGCAAGGCCCTACCCGATGTGCTATCGCTCCAGCCCCGAGGCGTATTTTAATGCAGGAAGAATAGTGGAATCGAAGAGATGTGCCAGGAGCCGGAGGTTCTTCATCCTCTTAGCTATTTCTTCTACGCTCTTGAAGGTGTTCCAAGCCGCTCTCTTCGTCCTGCAACTCATGTGCCAGGTCATTTGTCATGTTGACTTCTTGACCTAGGTACACATAACTTTCATTCAGAGATGGTCATTCCATTGAGAGTGAATGGAGCGTCAGGAACGAGGCTGTTTCTCATAAACATTGTCTTCATAGGCTGTGGTTGTACCCCAGTTGGTTTCGTCATTAACTTATTGAAGGATAGCTGACTTGTTTCTAATTGTGGTCTACTGTAAATGAAACTATTAATGTTTGAGTATAGGTTTTGGGGTATCCCTAAGTTTTCCTTTCTATAAATATTCAGGAGTGTAATTTCTGGGTATTGTGACCGTTGCACATTTGGTTTTAGAAGAAACGGAAAGGCTTTACCCCAGAATGGCTGGAACATTCTGTTCCCACCTGACATGTATGAGAACCCAATTTCTTTTCTTTATTAGTTCTTTTGTGTGGGGAGTTGGGTCATACTCTGCTGTGCTCAAAGCTTATTCCTTTCTGTCTGTCTGTTTGGGGGCCAGCATTGCTCAGGGATTAATCCTGCTCAGTGCTCAGTCATCAGTCCTAGTGGGACTGACAGACCCCACATAGGTGATCGAACCCTGGTCTGCTGAGCATAAGGTGAGCACCTCCCCTGTTCTCCAGTCCTCTTCATCTTCTTAATGATGCATTTTACGCAGAAAAACGACAAAATTTTGATGAAGTCCAGTATGTCAGCATGTTATGTTTGGATTGTGCTTTCAGTATTCAATCTAAAAAGACTTTTAGCCTGTGAGCATGTAGAGTTTCAATTGTGATTCCCCCCCAGAAAAACTTTATAGACTTATATTTTACATGCAAGTCCACAATCCATTTTAAGTAGATTTTGGTAGAAAGTGTAAAGGTTTAGGTCAAGGTTCATTCTATGTTTGTGGGAACCCAGGTATTCCAGCACTATTGGCTGAAAACTTTCTTTGCCTTCCATTGAACTGCCTTTGCTTTTTTTTTTTTTTTAAGAAAAAGGTGTTAAAAATTGGTACTATGGGCCAGAGAGATAGTCCAGCAGGTAAGGTGCTTGCTTGCCTTGTACTCAGTTGACTGAGATTTAACCCTTGGCACTGTACCCCATTCAGAGCGATCCCCTATCCCAGAGCCTGAAGTAAGTCCTGAGCATTTCTAACCAACCAAACAAACAAAAAGAATAGCTGGTATTGTTTATTATCAAGTCAAATGAACTGGATCACTAAAATGCTTAAAATTGGCAAGACGCACTTGGCGTGCTCCCTAACTAATTCGAGGCTGCATCCCAGCCAAAGGGACATCGATCGTGAGGGAGGGACATCGTGGCTGAAGACTTGATAGCATTGAAGTGGGAGGTGGGAGTTGGGGGGTGGGGGGCGCTTCTGAAACAGGAGTCTTGCTGCTTTGGCTTTTTGCCGCCACAGAAACTGGGGACCTTTCCTTGTCAGGCAGGGATGGTGACCTGGGGCTTCCTGGGGCACTCTGACCTGCTCTGACCTGCCAAGTAGGGTAGACCTGGGGGAAGGGAGGCCTGGGCAGGAGTGCCCAGGTGCCCTCTCTCCTCCTGTGTGCTGCAGCCCTGCCCTTTCTCTGACGGATGGCAGCACAGCTCTTGGAAGAACCCCGGCCCCCAGGGAGGCCTCCAGCTGCCACCCCGCCTACAGACAGACCCCAGCAGGCCACCTTTAGATCTCTAGTGCAGCCCGCAAGGGTGGGTTCCTAGTTGTAAAATTTTTTGTTCTGTTATTCATAAATGCTTCCTAGGACTCACACATATTCATCAGAGAAGGAAGAGGAAGCGCTGTTGCTCTTCCCACCCCACCCCATTAATCCCTGTAAAGACAAACATTCATTTTGGAAGGATGATGGGGCTCTTTTTGCTCTTGCTTCTCTCAAAAAAAAAAAAAAAGGCCAGCTGGGTAATGAAGACACAAAGCTAGCTGCAAAAAACTAGCTTTTTGAAGCACTGTCCTCCCGTTCATCAGTTTGCTCGAGCGGGCCCAGTAACGTCTCCATTGTGAGACTTCTTGTTACTGTGTTTGGCATATTCAGTATGTATTGGCATATCCAATACGTCACGGGTAGTTTGCCAGGCTTTGCCGTGCGGGCGAGATACTCTCGGTAGCTTGCTGGGCTCACCGAGAGGGGTGGAGGAATCGAACCTGGGCCGACCAGGTGGGCCGCATGCAAGGCAAATACCCTACCCACTGTGCTATCGCTCCAGCCAGTAGCTTGCAACAAAAAAGGAAAGAAATTGTTCCCTTCTGGGCTGGAGTTCAGCGGCTGAATGTGGACAGAGGCTGACACTGCCAGGTTTGGGTGCAGGGGATGTCCTGGGGGAGGGTGTACAGGCCACTGAGAACCGAACCTGGGAGGCCCCAGGCACCGCACCAGAAGGTGGGAGTGGGAGGGTGGCTGCCACCAGCCCTGCAGTGTGGTTCTTTGCTTCCAGTGCCAGGCTGTCCAGGCTGGTCGCTGAAGCCATCAAGCATATGCCCCTCACCGTACCTGCCTCTATTTCGCTCAGAGCTGTGTATGGGTTTGGGGTGGGGCCAGGGGCCTAAGGTGAGCTGTGGGAGACTTGGATCCTCTTTGCTTGTGAAACTTTTCAAAGGTATCCTTCAAATTATGGGTGATTACTGTATTGGTTAAAATTGTGCCGTCTGATGGAAATGGGAACGACGATGGCAAAATCTGTTTTGATGAGCAAATAGTGGGTGTCTGATGCCTATCCTCGGAGGCTGAATAGTGGAAAGATTCTGAGTGCATCCGGGGCCTCTGTTTAGAGAATTTAGGGGTGAGGAAGACAGCAGGTGGGCCCTGTCCTCCATCAACTTGAGGCTAAGAAAGATGTGAATCTGGGGAACTGTTGTGCTGAGTGGAGTTAGTCAGAAAGAGAAGGATGGACACAGACATGGCTCTCATCTGTGGGATATAAAAAAGACAAAGTAGGAAAATAACAAATACCCAAAGGCTACAGAACCTGTAGACTGGTCTTCAGTGGGAACCTTAGTACAGGGGAGGGATGGGGCGGGGCAGGGGAACAGTAGGACAGTGGTGGAGAGTAGTGGACGCCCTGTGGGAGGGAGTGATGCTGGGTTTTGTTATGCATGAAACCCTATTATTATTATTATTATTACTATTATTGTTATTGTATCACTTGTCATTCCTGTTGATCATTGATTTGCTCGAGTAAATGTCTCCATTCGTCCTTGTCGTGTGCTAGTGTAGCCCAGTGGTGTCTATTCTCTTCAGGAACACGAAGAGCCTCAAACCGTTTGTTCAGGGTTTTTAATAATAATAATAATAATTATTATTATTTTGCTTTTTGGGTAACACCCAGCTATACTCGGGTTACTGCTGACTCTGCACTCAGGAATTACCTCTGGTGGTGCTTGGGGGATCATATGGGATGCCAGGGATAGAACCCTGGTCAGCCACTTACAAGACCAACACCCTACCCATTGTATTATCACTCCGGCCCATGAAGCCCTATTATTAATGGTTTTGTAAACCATGGTGCCTTACATAAAAAAACAAAAAAAGGGGGGGGGCGGAATCAAAGACAATAGAAAGTGGAGTTTGGCAAACTCCCTGTAGATTGTAGTGTCAGTCTGAGAAGTAAGAGCATCTAAGAGTTAGTGAACTAATAGGTTCTTCCCCATTTCCCGTTGAGTCTTGTCTAGGACTGAGGTCAAGGATCCAGCTGAGGGGCTGGAGCAATAGCACAGCGGGTAGGGCATCTGCCTTGCACGCGGCCGACCCGGGTTCGATTCCCAGCATCCCATATGGTCCCCTGAGCACCGCCAGGGATAATTCCTGAGTGCAGAGCCAGGAGTAACCCCTGTGCATCGCCAGGTGTGACCCAAAAAGAAAAAAAAAAAGGATCCATCTGAGATTCATAGGTCCTGTGCTGACTCCAGTCAGCACCTCTGTTCCCTACCCTCTCTGCCCCCACTGCTCATGCACAGGAACCAGGCCCTCTAGGGAGCCAGTAACCAGCTGGAGCCAGCTGGAATGGGAAGTGGCCGTAGTCCATGTTTGTCCGCTTCCACAGTGCTCCCTCCTGACTTTGCATGCATTCACCTCCGGCCTGGTCTGTCAGGTAAATCCTTACGTTGCTGCGGGGACCTTGGGGACAAGAGGGTGTGTGAGTGCAGGAGGAGGGCAGCCTGCGTTCATGGTGGGGTTCCTGACCCGGAAGGGGTTTAACGGGTTTCCGGTGTGTCCCTTGAGTTACACTCACCCAGCTTGTTGAAGAGCAAAGGGACTTTTATTTTTATTTTTTATTTTTTTATTTATTTTTTGGCTTTTTGGGTCACACCTGGTGATGCACAGGGCTTCCTCCTGGCTCTGCACTCAGGAATTACACCTGGTGGTAGCTCAGGGTACCATATGGGATGCTAGGAATCGAACCCGGGTCGGCCGTGTGTGAGGCAAACGCCCTACCCGCTGTGCTATTGCTCCAGCCCCAATGAAGGGACTTTTGGATTTTGTTTTGTATAATGCTTTCCAGGAAGGCATTTCATAGCATGTCCAACCATAAACACATGTGAAGTGCCCACTTCCTGCTTGAAACTTACAGAACAGTCAGTTTAGGGCTTTCTACAGTTTATTTATTTGCTCCTTATTTATTTGGGTTTGGGGGTCACTCCCGTCAGAGTTCAGGGAACCATATTCAGTGCTGGGGACCCAACCGGTGTCATCCACCTGTAGGACAAGTGCCTTCACCCTTCTGCTGTCTTTCCAACCCCTCATTTGCTCCTTTTATAGCTTATGCTGATAAAAGTAATAATTACCTTCTTACTGATCATGAATAGGATGAAGAAACATCTTGACCACAGAGACTGTACCAAGCTCTCCATCTATTTGGCCATCAATAGAAATAATTTGTTTCATTTTTGCTTGTTGGTTTTGGTTTTGGGGCACACCTACTGTGCTCAAGGCTTACTTCTGGCTCTGTGCTCAGGGGTCACTCCTGGCGGTGCTGAGGGACCATACATATGAGGTGCCAGGAATTAAATAGGGGTTGTCCACGTACAAGGCAAGTACCTTACCCATTGTACTCTCTCTTTGGCCCCATTACCAGTGTCATTTAAACTTATATTCTTGAGAGATAATACAGTGGGTAGGGTGCTTGCCTTGTACACAGCAGATCCAGGTTCTATCCCTAGTATCCCATATGTTCCTCCGAGCCTGCTGGGAGTGATTCCTGAGTGCAAAGCCAGGAGTAATTCCCAAGCACAGCTAGGTATGGCCCCCAAACCAAAATAAAATAAAATAAAATAAAATAAACTTACACCCATGCAAAAACTATGTTAGTTGTGGTTTTTCATGGAGTGAAGACAGGTAGCAGAGGGAATGGATGAAGACCTAGCAGTTGTTTTAATGAGCTCAGGAGATAGGTTCTGGGATCACACCCAGAGGTGCTCAGGGTTTCCTCCTGTTTCTTTGATCAGGGATTATTCCTGGCAGTGCTCAGGAGATCAAATCTGATTCTGGGGATCGAACCTGGTCAGCCTGTATGTAAGGCCTTAACGCACTGTCCAAACTCTCCGGCCACCCAGAAGGTAAGTTTTATTGCCCGGGCTGAGGAAATCTTGAAGACAAGGGCATAGACTTGGGAAGGGAAAGGACTGGGATACAGGCAGAAGCTCACCTGACATCAAGGCTGTGTTGGTGTCACGAGCTGCCCAGTGTCATGGGAAAGCCTCACTGCTGGCCCTGGACGAGGAGGATGGCAGAGTGGGCTGCAGAGAGAAACTTCTTAGCGGTCAGTGCTGTATCAGAATTGCTTGAACCTCATAGGTGCTTGCTGTCCTCTGCAGCTTAGACCCCCGAAAGCACAGAGGTTCTCCATGGCCCCAGAGAGTGAAAGACAGAACATTCCCCATCAAGCCGAAGGCCTCGTGGTCTTTCCCATCCCAGACTGTTCATGCGTACATCTTTTCTCCTTCTGCCCGAATGTTTATGTTGCATTGCTATGAAATTATTATCTGTTTTTTTATAATCATGATTGGCATCATCCATATTTATATTGCTGACCTAGTTTTAGCTGGCCTTTGTTATTCTGTGGACTGAATTTATTGCAACTGGTTTTCTCATTTTTCCTTGATCACAGGCATTTTGATTGTTTCCTGACCACAGAGGATTCATCTCTTTTCCTTATATACAATACTTAGTAATGTTGGGAAAATAGAGAAATGAAATAGCACTTCAGACGGCTGTTCTCAACCTCGGTTTTCATGGTATCTGTTCCCTTTTAGTCTCTTTCTATGCGGGTTTTGGTCTTTCGTTGAATCACCGTGAGGTACACAGTTACAAAGCGGTTCATGATAGAGTTTCAGTCAAACAATGTTTGAGCTCCATCACTTCACCACTGATGTTTCACAGTGTTCCCGGTTTCCTTGCTGACCTCCTATCCCCATCCTGTCTCTATGGCAAGCACTTTTCTTTTCTTTTTCTATTTAGGCAGTGTGGTTTGCAGTACTGTTACTGAAAGGCTATCATGCATATTACTTTTTTTTTTTTTTTGCTTTTTGAGTCACACCCACACAGGAGTTACTCCTGGCTCTGCACTCAGAAATTACTCCTGGCGGTGCTCAGGGGACCATATGGGATGCTGGGAATCGAACCTGGGTTGGCCGTGTGCAAGACAAACGCCCTACCCGCTGTGCTATCACTCCAGACCCACTTTACCTCCTTGGAGCACCCAGTTCTTGTCCAGGTGACCATTTCCAACTCATTGTCATAGCTGTCCCTTCTCTATCCTAACTGCTCTCTCCATCCCCCACACCCTTGTGGCAAGCTTCCAATCATGAACCAATCCTCACCTCATTCATTTCTTTTGTCTTTGGGTATTATTCTCAACCTGTATTTTATTTTATTTTCTATATCTCACAAGTGAATGTTGTCATTCTATGTCTGTCCCTCTCTCTCTAACTCATTTCACTCAGCACGATACTCTCCATGTCTATCCATGTAAAAGCAAATTTCTTGACTTTATTTTCTTAAAGGAGTGGGGAGAATTTAAAAAAACAGACAAACAGGTTCATGGTAGTTTGGGCCACACGCTGGGGAAAGAGCCTCTGAAAGCCAGTCCAGGAGTTGCTTCTGTCCCCCCGACGAACCAGCTGTGTTAGACACAGGAGAGGAGGTGCCTGGAAGATGGGACAGGTTTGGCCACTGCAGCCCCTGTCAACATTTACGATTCTCTTTAAATGTTGGTGGTGGGGGGGGGGCTGCAGAGATGGCACAAGCCCATGCTTAGCACATGTGAGGCCTTGACTTTTGTCCCCAACACCCCGTGGGCCCTGGGTACCACCACATATCACCCTGCTGACATCTGGGCACTGGTGTTAGGTTGGCACAGCTGGGCTAAGCACCTCTGGGAGGGTGCCCTTGTCAAAAATATTGATGCGCTTTAGTGGAGTGATACTACTGAACACCCATCCTTTTATTTCTCCTTGATGCTATTATTTCGGTGATCGAAACCATTTTTTTCTTTTTTTTTTAATTTTTATTAGTGAGACATCATGAGGTATAGTTGTAGACTTACAAATTTTTGTGTTTGGGTTTCAGTTATACAATGATCAAATACCCATCCCTCCACCAGTGCCCATTTCCCACCACCCCGGATCCCAGTATCCCTCCTACCTCCCATCCCCCCCATCCCACCCTGCCTCTGTGGCAGGGCATTCCCTTTTGTTCTCTCTCTCTTATTGGGTGTTGTCGAAACCATTTCTTAATCTCTTCGTTGCATAGAGTGAGTGTAGAGCAAGTGCTGGGCCCTCAGGATCACACTCGAGAATAGACAGACTTAGCAGAGTATTGATTATTTTTTTTCCTTGAGAAATCCAATCTTCACACATTGATGAATAATAATAACAAATGATGAATTGCTTCAGTTTACTTGTAAGCAGAGTTTGGAAGGAAATGGTTGGAAGCAGACTTTGGTAGGACCGTGTATCTAATGAGGAGCAGTGAGGGGCTTGAGGAGGGGGTCGCAGGGGTGGGAGAGAGAGAGAGAACGAGAGAGAGAGAGAGAGAGAGAGAGAGAGGAGAGAGAGAGATCCCCTAGGTCTATGATAAAGAGGTGGCAGACCCGAACTGGTTGAAGGGGTCCAGTTTGCTTATTGCCATAAGCATGTCTTGGGGGCACACTTGGCGATGCTCCGGAACTGCTTCCAGAGATGCTGGGGTGGGGTGTGGGGCGGGCACGTGGTGCTGGCTGGAACCAGGGTCTCCTGCCTGCAGGGTCTGTGCTTGACTTTGGAGCATCTCCCCGTCCACCGCATGTTTTCTTGAGCCCTAATGACAGGTCAGTCACTGGGGACAGACTCAAAGGCAGGTGGGACCTAGGTGTTGAGTGTGTGTGTGTGTGTGTGTGTGTGTGTGTGTGTGTGTGTGTATGTGTGTGTGTGTGGAATAGGTTTCATCATCACCCCCTTCAGCATGGACATGGAGGGTGGAATTGGTACAGTGAAGAGCAAAGACATGGACCTCGGCAGGAGCTGCCCGTGTCAGGGAGTTGAGGCCCTGCAGGCTGGAGGGAGGGAGGTTGATCCCAACCTTGGAAACCATGGCAGCATTCTGGGCGAGGGGTTGGAGTTCAAGGGAGCAGAAGGGGAACCCGAGCAGTGATCTTCAGACAACCGAGCCTCAGTTCAGTGCAAGGGCTCAAGGGTGAGGGTTTCCCAGGCCACCTCATTGGTGCTGGGGACCCCCAAGGCTGCACCCACGGGTGCTCAGGGGCTCCCAGGGCTGCACCTACTGGTGTTCAGGGGTCTTCTGAGCCACACCACTGGTGCTCAGGGGCCCGGGTGATGCTCGGAATTGAATTTGCTTCGGGCTCCTGGCACATCTTCCAGCAGGTTTCATTGGGCGCCTCTCTGCGTTAGTGACCTTAAGAAAAGCAGCTACGCTTTCTCATCAATTAGGCAGTGAATGAGAGGGCCTCAGGTGAGGCATCTCTGCTGTGCCCGGTGATTGCCTTTATTTATTTATTTGTTTGTTTTTATTGAATCATGCCTTGCACGCAGCCAGCCTGGCCAAGCCGGGTTCGATTCCTCCGCCCCTCTCGGAGAGCCCGGCAAGCTACCGAGAGTATCTCACCCACACGGCAAAGCCTGGCAAGCTCCCCGTGATGTATTTGATATGCCAAGCACAGTAACAAGAAGTCTCAAAATGGAGACGTTACTGGGCCCACTCGAGCAAAATCGATGAACAATGGGAGGACAGTGTTTGTTTGTATTGAATCGTCGTGAGATACAGTTACAAAACTTTCGTGTTTGAGTTTTAGTCATACAATGATCAAACACCCACCCCTCCACTAGTGCACATTCTCTACCACCAATATCTCCAGTATCCCTCCCATCCCAACCCTCCCCCTACCTCTATGGCAAACAGTTTCCCCCATACTCTCTCTCTCTACTTTGGGGCATTATGGTTTGCGATACAGATACTGAGAGGCCATCACGTTTGGTCCTTTATCTACTTTCAGCACACATCTTCCATCCCGAGCGATTCCTCCAACCATCATTAACTTAGTGATGCCTTCTCTATCTCGGCTGCCTTCTCCCCAGTCTTTCTGCCGTCCTCTTTAACTGCGGTTTGTTAGATCACCTGCCAGGCCACTTTAGGGCTCTCTGGGCCTATTTGGTGCGTTTGTTGTTTTCCCATTCAACTGGATGCCTTAGTGAAAATGGGAGTGAAAGGAAAGGGGAAAGAAAGGCAAAAGCCTTCCCTCTCTATTTTCCTCCTGTTCTGGAAGCTTGTTATGCTAGAGTCGGGGCTCTGTGCTGGGGAGGGAAAGGAGACCGCGGTGTGTGGTGGTTGGGCCCCTGGTCCCTGAAAGCACTGTGGAAATGCAGGGCCTCAAGGAGGCCTTGGGGCTGGAAGTCTGCAGGGAGGAAGGACTTCCGAGACATTGAGGGGAGAGTCCTGGGAAGTTGATGAGGCAGGCATGTGCATTCTACAGGCAGGGAGCCCCCGACAGCACCATTTTGAAGGTCAGAGCGTTTTTTTCCTAACATGATCTATGACCTCTCTGCTTTTTGTTTAGCCTTAGGAAGTGTTAGTGCAACAGAGTCCTAGGGGTCTTGTGTTTGGACTTAGTGCTCAGGGAGATGTCACCGCAAGGGGACATGGATACTGGGGAGCACATGGATACTGGAGCAGAGAGGAGGTTTGAATTTAGTACTTGGTACTTGGTACTCCTTGCACCTCGTAGATGTGGAATCTCTCCAGGATCCAGTGCACGGTGCAGAACATGCTGGGATCCTTTGGATGTGGTCCTCTGGTGACCTGCTCTGGGCGGGGCACTAGACCAGGTGCTTTATGTTTAAAATCAGGAAACAATAGTGAGGGCCAGAGAGTTCAGGTGCTTTCTTGCCTTGCACGTGGCTGGTTTGATTATGAGTATCTTACATGGTCCCCCGAGCACCACCAGGAGTGATTTCTGAGCAGAGAACCAGGATTAAGCCTGGAGCACAACTGGGTGTGCCCCTCCCTAAACATAAACAGGAAAGAAAAAGGGAAGAAAGAAACAACAATGAGCATGCATGCTGTTCTTTGCTGTTTCTGAGAACTTGCCCACAACTTGCAGTTCTGAGAAATGGAAGTCATTATAACCGCCACGGGAGTCTCTTGGCTTGGAGCCCCACTTTCCCAGCCCAAACAGGCAGGGGGTGCTTTGCTTTTCCAGGTGGAACTGGCTGTCCTGGTACCCTGCATCTGCAGGTCCCCGAAGAGCCCAGAATTCTGGGCACACAGATTCAGGAGCAGTTCTGCTGCTACCATGCTGGTCTTTTCTTTATTTCTTCCACGAACTCATTTAAATGTGGTTTACAGTAGTAGAACAGAGGATTGATCCCAGGAGGGAATTATGGTATGGAAAACACAAAGCCACAAAGGAAATATCTATTTCCAGAAGATCCTGGATAGCATGTTCCTATTTCTCCAAAGACGGAGGGAGGGAGGTGGGTGGAGGGAATATAAGAATATAAGAAATATAAGAATATAAGAGAATATAAGAGAAGAAGGGGTTGGGGCGGGGTGGGGCTAGAGAGACAGTACAGCAGGTAGGGTGCTTGCCTTGCCTGTGGCTGACCCGGGTTCGACCCCTAGCATCCCATTTGGCCCCCTGATCACCACCAGAAGTGATTCCTGAGCATGGAGCCAGGAGTTACTTTGAGCATTGCCGGGTGTGGCCCCCCACCCAAACAAAAACGAAAATGAGAGAGAGAGAGAGAGAGAGAGAGAGAGAGAGAGAGAGAGAGAGAGAGAGAGATTCTGTGACTCCAATCCTGAGTCCCAAGCCCCTCCTGCGGCACTTCCCACCCTAGATCTCCGTTTCCTAGAGATTCTTTTTTTTTGTTTTGTTTTTGTCTTTTGGGTCACACCCGGCCATGCACAGGGGTTACTCCTAGCTCAGCACTCAGGAATTACTCCTGGCGGTGCTCGGGGGACCATATGGGATGCTGGGAATCGAACCCTGGTCGACCGTGTGCAACCCTACCCGCTGTGCTATCACAAGGCAATAATAAGAAACTTCTGTTAATTTTTTTGTAATGTAGCCTACCCACTGTGCTATTGCTCCAGTCCCTCCTAGAGATTCTTGGCAGTTGGAATTTCTGTTTCATTCAGAAAAACTCACTCTACAACCAGGACTGGCCTTGGCCCTCAGAGACCCTCCTCTGCCCCCTCCACCCAAGACCCAGGCATATGGCTTTGAAATCCTTCCCAGTGTCCTCTCTTTCCAACCAACCCCAGTCCCCGTGGGCCCTGCAGTGGAACAGGCTTTGAATGGGAGGTCTCACTGCTGCCTTTCACTGTGCATGGGGCAGGCTTGTTCCCACCTCTTCCTGTTGTCTTAGCGTTGCCATTGCTACTCTTACAGGGGTGACTGGCTTGATCAAGAGCACCCATGATCCTTTCAATGTCTAAACCAGGTAGAATAGAAGGAAACAAAGGGAAATAAAAACAACCTTTTTTTTTCCACTTTACTCCCCAATTTTATTTTTATAAAGTTGTTCACAATAATTTATTACATTCGATATCCCAACACCAATCCTACCACCGTAACACCTTCCTACCACGATTATTTCGAATTTTCCCACCACCACCCAAGCCTGCTCCCAAAGTAGGTCTTAAATAATTTATTTTCTATGGCTTGTTATGAATAATTCATTAAAAATGATCCAAAAATGTAAAAACAACCTTTTAAAGCAAACATAATTATAGAAATCCCACCGCACTGAAGATCTGATTTGGGTCACACCCGGCCATGCACAGGGGTTACTCCTGGCTCATGCTCAGGGACCACCCCAGGTGGGGCTAGGTATTTTTGTGTGATGTAGGGCTGTCTGTATACAAGGAAAGACCTTAAGCCTGATACTATCTTTTTGGCCTGTGGTTGTGACTCTTTTTCCCATTTATTTTTTGTATGTGATTTTTTTTTTTTTTTTGCTTTTTGGGTCACACCCGGCGATGCACAGGAGTTACTCCTGGTTCATGCACTCAGGAATTACTCCTGGCGGTGCTCGGGGGACCATATGGGATGCTGGGAACCGAACCTAGGTCGGCTGCTTGCAAGGCAAACGCCCTACCCGCTGTGCTATTGCTCCAGCCCCTGTATGTGATTTTTTTCATGTTCCCCCATCCAGATTTCTACCCTCACCCCCTGAACCAAGATCTACACCACTTAAAATCATTGTTTATTGGAGTAGACACTCCAATTATTGTCATTTTTCTGGATGCAGAGAATCTCTGCCAATGAGTGGATCCAATCATTTCTCCAAGTCACTTATTGGTCATAAATTACTATTTTCTCCTGAGCCCAGAGTTTCCAGGGCCAAATCACCTTTTTTGGGGGGGAGGGGGCGTGGATCTGTTAAAGCATGCATGGAAGATTTTAATTATAAACAAAATCAAATGTTATAATGAGCCCCAACTCTGTATTTCCCATCTTAAAGAAATATCAACATGTGGACAATTTTGTTTTGTCTACACCTTCCTCAGTCACTTTTGGTCTTTTCCTTGCTGGACCGTTTTAAAGTAGATCTCAGATCGTTTTATCCAAAAACATTTTTTCTCGTGTATCTTTAAGATGTCTTTTCCTTAAAGGACACAGCCATCTCGCCTTTATTTCAGTGTACGATGCCTACATGAAAAAATTAACAGAAATTCCTTATTATTCCTGGTATCTAATTAGTATTTAATTTCCCCTAAAGTTTGTGCAGTTGGTTTGTTTGTTGGTATAAGGATCCAAACAGCATTTTAAAAATACATTTTTTCAGGGTTCTTTTGACCTATAACAGTTTTTAGGTCATTTATTTGTTGAAAACACTAGGTCATTGGTCTTTTGCAATTCCTTATTCTCTGGCCTTTGCTTGATTGCATCACTGGGCTGTGGTTTAATATGTACCTTTGTTCCTGTGTGTTCCGTACATTGGTGATTTGGTGAGGCTTAATCAGATTTGGGGTCAGGGTTTGACCAGAGATGTGCAAGCGATGATGTGTACTGTTGATTGCCTCACTCCCTGAGTCTGATTATCCCCTTTGTGATACTCAGGACTCAGGGACTGTCACCTCCATCAGTCCACTTAGAAATTCTCTGCCATTGGAGTAGCCATGGTCGACAGCCACTGTCAGGACCCCTGACTTCATGAAGGGCTGCAGAATGATGATTGAATTCACCATTGCCTTTTTATTTACTTGCTGGAATTATTTTATATAAGAACTTTCATCTGCAGGAAAAGCAAGAATAACTTTTGACTCTTTTTTTTTTTTTTTTGCTTTTTGGATCACACCCGATGATACTCCTGGCTTTGCACTCAGGAGTCACCCCTGGTGGTGCTCAGGGGATCATATGAAACGCTGGGAATCGAACCCGGGTCAGCCGCGTGCAAGGCAAACACCCTACCCGCTGTGCTATTGCTCCAGTCCCAACTTTGACTCTTTTTCTCCACGAGTTTTGAGAATTATGACAGTTGCTGCACCAGAACTCACCCAGACTGACTGATGAAGGTTTCTAAGCACTTTTTTTAAAGATGTATTTTTATGAAAGTATGGATTTTTACCTATTCAGTGTGTTCAGTCCAGCGACATCACTTTTTCAAGTGTGGGGCTCTGTTTGCCTGCCTTTGGCCACTGACAACTCCTCAGGTCAGTTCCCATAGCCAGATGTGGAGGAACCCTGCCCTGGTTTGGGCTGCCTCTCCTTCCAGCCTTAGGGGTTTATGGAGAGCGAGTTTTCCCTGGGGATGACCATAGGAATCCAGACTTTGACGAAAGGGCAGCAGAACCCAAGATCCAGTTATTAGACACAAGTCTCTATCTCTCTCTCACTTGCCAGCCCTCTGCATGCACACACAAGTGCACACCCACCCGACATGGGCTGTGAGCTCATGACTGTAGGAAGGCTGTGGAACCCCATTCTGATACGTGTGGTAGGAGTCTCCACAAATGTGGGTCTCTGTGGTTCCAGAATGTGGGTCCATAAATGTGGGTCCAAGCAATTGAAAAATATGTAGTTAAATGATTTTTTAAAGTAATTTTTTAAAATTGAGGTAGCAGTGATTTATAGGAGTGTAAACGTCTCTAAGTTTTAGGGGTAAATTTCATCACATTATGCCCAGCATCAAAGTGCCAGTGTACCTGGACCTTTCCTGACCACCGTCCTCTCCCAGCCTCCTTGGTTCTCCTGTTCTGGGGTCACAGTCTGAGGATTTATTTTCACCGGACACTGTCTTTTTCCTTGCTTTGTGTTTTACATGTCACATGTGAGTGAGATCACTCAGGACTCATTTTTTCTCCCTTTATTTAACAGGACACCTCACCCTAAGTTCCACCCAGGTTGTAGCAAAAGACAAGATTTCTTTTTTTTTAATTAAAGCTGAGTAGTATTCCATTGTGTATCTGTACCAGCACTTCTTTATCCACTCCTGTTGTTGCTGGGCACTTGCGTAGTTTCTAGAACTTGACTATTATCAGTATTGCTGCAATAAACGTAAGAGCGACTTTCTCGAACCATTCAGTATTTCATTTAACAACCTTGAAGAAAGACCGAATTATTTTTTAAAAAATTTTATTTATTTATTTATTTGCTATTTGGGTCACACCCAGCAATGCTCAGGGTCTCCTCCTGGCTTTGCACTCAGAAATTACTCCTGGCGGTGCTTGGGGGACCGAATATGGGATTCCGGGGATCGAACCCAGGTCGGTTGTGTGCAAGGCAAACACCCTACTCGCTATGCTATCGCTCCGGCCCTTTTTTAAATTTTTAAATTTTAAAAAAATTTTATTAGTGAAACACCATGAACTACAGTTGTAGACTTACAAATTTTTGTGCTTGGGTTTCAGTTATACAATGATCAAGTACCCATTCCTCCACCAGTGCCCATTCTCCACCATCACTAATCCAAGTATCCCTCCCACCCTCCCATCCTCCCATCCCACCCTGCCTCTGTGGCAGGGCACTCCCTTTTGCTCTCTCTCTCCTTTTGGGTGCTGTGGTTTGCAAAAAGGACCGAATTCTATTTGATATCACTCTTATGTGGTATTTAGAAGGCTGGAGTGATAGCACAGCAGGTAGGGCGTTTGCCTTGCACGCAACTGACCAGGGTTCAATTTCCAGCATCCCATATGGTCCCCTGAGCACCGCCAGGGGTAATTCCTGAGTGCAGAGCCAGGATTAACCTCTAAGCATTGCTGGGTATGACCCCCCCCAAAAATAAAAAAAAATTAGAATAACTAGATGAGGGTATGCAGTGTTTTAAAGGTGGGGGGATTCCCAGATGAACCTTGGCCCTGGAGTATAAGGAGGAGAAGGAAAGAAAGAGAGAAGGGGAGGGAGAGAAGAGATACTGGGAAGCAATGGGGCCAGGTCAGGGGATTAAGCTACAAAGGTGGTGCAAAGGAATGAGAGAGCTAAATTTTCAGCCCCCAGAGTTAACAACACTGAAATCAAGAGACCCAAACTTAAACGCGGAGCTTAGAAAGGTGTTTGTTAAGAGAGGCTGGAGGTGGTGGAGAGGATAGGAGAGGAAACCTGGGTACATTGGTGGAGGGAAGTTGACACTGGTGGTGGACTTGGTGCTGCAATACTGTGTGTCTAAAACTCAATTATGAATAATTGTGTAAATCATGGCGCCTTAATAAAAAGGTAAGTTAAATAAAGAATCCTTTTTTTTTATGGGACTGCAGTAGAAAATTAGAAACAGCAAAGAAGCAACTCTTTCTGAAAAATGCAAATGAATTTAGTTAATAAGTTCATTGAACAAGGGGCCTCCTGTGTCCATGCTCTGGGCATTTGGTAACGGCTTAAGTGGCTGCGCTCCCTGCCAGGATTTTTTTCAGTCATCATTGGACCACAAGAGTCGCACATGCTTCCTATAGTCATGCATGTTTAGAAACAAGTCACTCCTGAGTTTCTAGCACCGAGGACTGAGGAGGGGGAGCACCCCAGTTTGTTAGTCGATGCCGTGAGCCTGGAATTGGGTCAGTGAGCAAGGGGTTCACCTGGGTCTCTTTCCCGGAGTGAAAGGTGGAAAATGAGTCAGCGCTGACACAGTGAAACTGCTCACTGGTGCAGTGCCAGGCCTCACGGATCCTCAAGAGAAGGAGGAAAGAAATGCCCCTTGCCAACACCTCCAGAGGCATTTTATGCAGCTTTGATGGTTTTTCTATTTTACTTAAGTGAATATGATGTAAGATTTATAGACACAGAGAATCAGGTCAGAGTGACCGTCCCCCCTGTTGCTGGAGCATCTTGGACAGAGGAAATCGGAGTCTGTGGGAAGATGGTTCTGGAATCTTTCTTAACCACCATCTGCCTGGGAATGGAGGCTTTGATAAAGTCAGCATGTCTGTTCTTGAGCTAAAAGGAAACATTTCGGAACAAAAGGCCTAACTGGCTCTGATTGTTTTCCTGTTGGTTATTCATGAATGAGACCAGCTAAGGGGGTCGGGCCCTGTTCCAGAAATCTCCACAGCAGGGTCGAATCTAGTCTCTTCCTTTCCTAAACTCGGCCCTCCCTCCCAAGAGGCTTCTGTGAGCATCCCCCAGTTTATTATCCTGTAGGAGAGGGGTGGGTGTCTTACCCTTGGTCCCACTGTGGGGAGAGTAAAGGTCTTCCTTGAGGTCTTTTGATCCGGGGGCTGCAGGATGGAGTTCTCAAGCAAGAAAACTTTAAGCAGTTTGCGACCATTGTAAAGAATTTTTCCAAAGCAGCACTCAAGATCTTTGCCACAGATTGGACTCTCTGAGTTCCTGGTATAATATAGGGTACTTAGGAATCCTCCTAGTCATCCTTCAAGTCCACTTCCCTCAGGAAGCCTTCCTGGATCTCCTTAACTGATAGAATGTTCTCCTTTGTGAACGGCTGTAGCCCTGGTTAGCTATTCTGATCCACCAGGGTCCACTTAAATTCGTAGGAACATTCCAGGTCTTGGACATTGTGTCTAATTGAGGGTTCTCTGTGCCTCTGTAGAGGCTTCTTGTCATAGCTCACACTTAGCAAATCTCCAGGTCTACGAAGGGCTTTCCCATTGCTGAGAGTGACCTGTGGATCAGCAGCCTGGTTGGCCTCATGTGGACTGTGGTGAAACTGATGCCCCCAAACAGTGTCTGGGCTTTCATTCGGTCCTGGATGGCAACTTGTGCCAGGTACTGAATTGGACAGTAGTGCTGGACAGCCTAGGACGCTGCCCTGTGGTTACTTCTAGATAGGAGGGGCTGGGTCTCCCACTCACCCTGGCAGATTAAAAGCTGAAACAGTGTGGAAAGGGTGGGAATGCATGGAGGAAGGAATATCTTTGATTGGAAACTTGGACCAGATGGCCTAGCATTGCATACATATGATCAAAAAAAAAAAAAAAAGGGAAATACATTGATCCCTCCAAATCCCCAGGGAACAGGACATACGCAATTACCATCAAGGGCCAAATAAGTGCAGAACTTATTTCCAGATAGTTCTCATTCAACTCTTTAAATAATCCCTCTGGGTAGGCATTACCATATTACTGAGGTTGCAGATGGATACTGTGGGTTTTTCCCAAATTAGCAATTGCACTCTTGAACTTGGAATTTACCAGCTAGAGACTTTGACTTAATCCTACACTTCTCCCTACACTCGTTTATTAAAATCCACCACTCCACTGTGCCCGTGCTTCTATAACCAGAGGTTAGTTTTGCGTCTTTGGACGTATGTGCCATCTAACTCCCTATGGGATGTGAGGGGCTGACTCACGGCAATGTTTATCAGGAGGTTTTTGTTGTCGGTCTCAGCCTGTTCAGCCTCTTTCCATATTGGGACCATTTCTCCCTCCTCTCTGTTATAATACTTACAATCTCTAGATTTAGTAATTTGGCATTTTACCCTAATTGTGAATTCTCTGAATTCTCTGAAGTTGAGAGCAGGTACCATTCATCTCTATATCTTTGGTGTGTGGTACTGTGCACAGAAGGTACTTAAGAGTTATTTATTGAACGTCTCCATCTAACCATTAACCGATCCATCGATTGAATCATCCATCCATCTTATCTACCCGTCCATCCAAACATTCATCTGACCATTCTCCCATCCCACACTTCCTCTCCCTCCACTCATCCACTTACACGCCCATTCATTCAGCTCCTCCGCACACCATCCATTTGCCTTTCTGGTCACTCATGCAGTCTCTCTGCTCCTCTCTGCACACTGTGTCGTCCTGTGGCCAATGTTGACGTAGGAATAGGATCAGATAGAGACCATGCTCTCAGTCTCAGTCTTAGGGCACCGAAAGGGAAATACAAGGAGAGAAAAAAAGACTGAATAAAGAGATTATTATTATCCCCAAGCTTGGGATTCTCCAAGAAGGTGTGAGGAGGTTCCTTTATTTTCAGTGAGCTGATCCGATGGAGTCTGTCTCTCTCTCTCCCTCTCCCTCTTCCCCCCCACCTTTCTCTCTCTCCTGTTTCCCTTGTAGCTCAGCCTCCTCTGCCGTTTCCACTGGTACCATCTGCTTCCCCCCTCTGCTGGAAGCCCTTTGAGACGGTGAGACTCACCACGGGAGCCTGTGTGATGAAGGAGGGCAGGGGGCACTGACCTGGTGGCTGGCCCTGGCCACATCCCCATCCCCTACTGTGTCTTCCCGAGAGGAACCCCGCTTAAAAGGGCAGAGCATCTGTCCTGTGGGCAGCGATCATTCATCAGCGCGGCCTCTGGGATCAGGAGGTGACAGCACATCTCTCTGCGAGCAGAGGCAGAGTCCTCGGACTCGCTCTTCTGGAGCTCCGGCCTCCCAGGGCTTTGTGAAGCACTTCAGGCTCCTGGGGGACAGAGCTCCCCGGTTCCCCGTCCTCCGTCTTTGTGATGGAGAGGCCCTTGTGGAGAGGCTTAGAGGCCAGTGCAGCCCTGCAGGAGAGCCTGCTGGGTCTTCCAAAGAAATCTCGCGAGAGCTAAGCGTCTGATTCTCCACGTTGTCTCAGCACGTTTGTGGTCTGGGCCCCTCTTGCAGAAAAAGCAGGGACAATTGTCTTGCAGGGGTGGGTGGATTGCCGATGAGCCACTGGGACAAATGCTGTTTCCATCTCACGCCTGATTTGCAGACCTGAATGTCTGCTTGTCTCCTGACAGGGGTGGGGGTGGGGGTCTTCTCCCAGGCAGGGCATGCAGCTGCTCCTGAAAGAGCCACTTCTGTCCAGCCACATGTGGTCATCTGTCCCGGCCCCATTGCCAGGTGACCATCCCCAGGGCTGTGCACTGCCCTGCATGCTCTGTGAAGGGGTGTTGTCACGGCAACAGGCAGGGAGGGGCAGGGACCCCATCGGCACTGCCTGGTTTAGCCTTTCTCTGCCCTGGAGTGCTGGAAGGGACTCCCGGCTGGGATCTATTGCAGACCACGCTCCTCCCACCATCCTCCTCCTTCCCGAACCCAGGCCTGGGGCACCCCTCAGGCTTCTGGCCCTGCTGTGCTTTCCCTGTGGACTCAGGGACTGTGAACGCTGCTCCTTTTCTCTCTCATCCAGCTCCCAGCTGAGGAGCCAGGCAGATGGTGCCCGAGTCACACCTTCCTATCTGCCAAGGTGGTGACCCCTGTGGCTGAGGGCTCAGGACCAAATGGCCAGCTCGAACTTGGGGGACGGTGTAGGGTCAGATTCACCACCCTTCGTGTCACCTAGGAGGCAATGCCAGCCAGAGGGAAAGGGACCTTGTGCGGGACTGACGGACTTTCACTAGATTCCCTCTGCCCGTTGGAAGGAAGAAAGAATCTTGGGCCCCATGTTTGAAGGGAACCCCGGACCCCTCCTGCAGAGGGGGGGCTGCTCCCGGGACCTCCATGCACACCTCACAGGGCTCACTCCAGTGTCCTTGGTCAAGTCCAAGCTCCACCTGGGGAATCTCAGAAGCTGGCCCTGCTGGTTTCCCCAGCTTCCTTCTCTGCTGATGTATCTAGAAGGTTCTCTGGGATGTAGATGAGCAGACATTGTCCTGGATCGCCTTCCTTGTCCCACCCCCCTGGCCAGACTGGCACTTCTGCCCTCCCTGCTTGCCTGCCCCTCGCTGTTGCCCTTTTCTGGGGGCCATGTGGGGGGTCATTCCCCATAAAACCTTGCTCCTGTGCAGTATCTTCTATCTCCCTCCTTTACTTCCGCTCTCCTAGCCTGGCTTTCCTCCCTGCAGCCTGAGGAGTGGTGGGGGTGGGGTGGGGGGCTCTCAACTGCCTCTGCCCCCTCCCCCGACAACTTCTTCCTGGACAGGTGCAAGAAGAGGCGCCAAACAGATTTGCTGAAGGAAAGAGTGGACTGTGTGGCTTTTAGGAGAAATGGGTTGTGTGCGAGAGCACAGTGGGTAAGGCATTTGCCTTGCACGCGGCCGACCTGGTCGGCCCAGATTCGATTCTTCCACCTCTCAGAGAGCCTGGCAAGCTACCGAGAGTATCTCGCCCGCACAGCAAAGCCTGGCAAGCTCCCCGTGACGTATTCGATATGCCAAACACAGTAACAATAAGTCTCACAATGGAGGCGTTACTGGGCCCGCTTGAGCAAATCGATGAACAACGGGAGGACAATGCTACAGTGCTACAGTGGGTTGTGTGTGAAGGTGGATTCCCTTGAGCCACTGGTAGCATGGCTGCTAGGAAGAGTGTGAGGAAGACAGCCCTGGCCAGGCTCCCCGAGCGGGAGGGAAGGGAGGGTCTGCTCCCTCGGGGATGTCTGGAGGGGGATGTGTTTCCAGCTGCATCCAAGAGTCCGCTCCTCCCGGCCGCTTTGCCTGAAACGGTTTGCTGACTGGTCTTGTTCCCCAGATGTGCTGCTCCGCTCTTTTCGCTCAGGCTCCCGTGTCTGGGGACTGCGGCTGCTTCCCGTCCCTCCCTGGGCACCGCCGAGCCCTGCTGTGGGGCCTGGCCCAAGGTCTTGCACAGGTCAGGTCCCTGTCCCGTGACACTGAGCCTGGGCCCCACCCCCTGGTTGCAGAGCCGTGGGGAGGCTGCCCGGTGGGTGCCCACTGCAGGCCTGCGCTGAGATGAGTTTGATTCAGGGCCTGGAGCTGTGTCAGCCCCCAAGGGTAGAAATGATGGGGTAGCTTTGTTCTCCAAGGTGAGAGTGAGTGAGTGAGTGAGTGAGTGAGTTGCGGGTGAGTCTGGCCACACGGTGGGGACCCTGGTGGGCGCCGAGAGGCTTCATTTGGTCTCATTCATGGTCCAGGATGGGAGGGTCTGACATGAGGGCCACCCAGGGGCCACACGAGGCACATCAGCCACCACGTGATTCCACAGCCCTGTCTGTGGCCCCAGCTCCCGGGTCCCAGCTCACAACAAGGGTTCAGCCCAGCTTCTCCCTTAGAGTCACTGCCCGTGAGCGGCTCCCTCCCCCACCCTTGCGTGGCAAGGAAGCAGGTCTCTCTCTCTCTCTCTTTTTCTCTCTCTCTCTCTGGAGGAGTTCCTGAAACAAAGGTAGGATGGTCTCCCCTTCCTGGACGGAAGTTGGACAGTCACATCTGAAAGGTCCTCTGGGTGAAGATGAGGTGTCAGTCAGGGATGTGGGGTATGTGTGTGTACATGTATATATTACTTTGGGGGCTCTCTTAAGTGGTGCGCAATAGGTCTAGGGCCCCCCACTCAGCAGTGATCTTGGCCACCCAGTCCAGTGGTTCAGTGCAGGGCCCCAAGAGGCAGTGCTGCTCAGCAACTGTGATTCTGTGGGTCACCTTGGGGTGTTCAGAGACCTCCAAGAACATATCTAGTGAGCCCGAGGGGACCATATGAAGCTGGAGCCTGAGGCAGGCTGGATGCATGCAAGGTGTGTGCTTTTTTTTTTTTTCGCATTTTGGGTCACACCTGGCAATGTTCAGAGGCTACTCCTGGCTCTGCACTGAGGAATCACTCCTGGCAGTGCTCAGAGAACCATATGGGATGCTGGGAATCGAACTGGGGTCGGCCACATGCAAGGCAAACACCCTCCCCGCTCTGCTATCGCTCCAGCCCCACGGTGTGTGCCTTAACTCCTGCCTCTCTACTCCCCTAAGTCAGGGGATATAGACGGAAGCCTGACACCTTCCAACATGATGAGAAAATGAGGTATTTGGCAGGTGGGTTGGACTTGGGGTGGACCCGTCCAGAATGAGATTCATACCCTTAGAAAAGAGCCCCTGAGAGACACAGCAGTGAATCCCGGAAGACAGCAGCTCACCGGAGTTCTTTCTGGACCCCATATGTGCCAGTTCCACTGGGGCACCTCAGATGGAGTGGGTGTGCCCTCTCTGCCCACTCCAGATGAAACCCTGGTGACCACGAGCTTCCAGAAGTAAAACCCAGGTACAGGGGTTCTGGGACTAAGACTCCAGGCTACATGGTGGCAGCAGAGACGGGCCGTCCCTTCCCATCTTCCCGCCCACTTGGGGTCCTGGCTGTCTTGCCCATGATCTATCTGTCTCCGGGTGCCATCTCAGTGTATCAACGGCCTTGATCCAGAGACTCCCAAATGACTGTCAAAATGGTTTAGCTCCCTACAGAGATGTCTCTGGACCCCAACCATTTACAATCTTAGAATTTTAGGAGTATGCGGCCACAGGCCATGCAACCTCTCATAATATTCATAATAAGCAATAGAAAATAAATTATCCAGCATCTGCCCCTGGCAGGCAGACAGGCTTGGATGGTGGTGGGAAAATTTGAAATAATGGGGGTGGGAAGGTGTAATGGTGGTGGAATTGGCGTTGAAATATTGAATGTAATCAATTAATGTGAACAACCTTATAAAATAAAATTTTTTAAAAAATAGGGGCTGGAGCGATAGTACAACGGGGAGGGCATTTGCCTTGCATGCGGCCAATCCGGGTTCGATTCCCAGCATCCCATATGGTCCCCTGAGCACCTAAGTGCAGAGCTAGGAGTAACCCCTGAGCATTGCTGGTTGTGACCCAAAAAGCCAAAAGAAAAAAAATAAAGACAGAATTACATAAAGAAAGAAGGAAAGGAGGGAAGGAAGGAAGGAAGGAAGGAAGGAAGGAAGGAAGGAAGGAAGATAAGAGAGCCCCTAAAGGTGCCTCTCTCTTCCTCCTGCCTGGGAGTCACATTGAAGGAACCCTGCCCCTGCCCCCAGCCTGGCTTCTAGGCCCTGAGCTCTGCTGGCCTATTGTTTCTGTGGCCCTGTTTGTCTCATTCTATCTCAGGAGGCCGCACAGGGCAAGGCAGACCTGTGCATCAGTCTCCTCTGCATGACCAAAGAGGGAGCCCCAAAGTGTCAGCTTTCACCCCAGAACTGGATTCCCTCCTGCTTATAGATGCCCAGGACCAAGATGACAGTAGGTCCTGTTCCCTTGAAGCTCTGGGAAACTGCCAGTGCCTGCCTCTCCACTGCCTTCCACCGTGTCATTCTATGGTGCACGGCACTTTCTCCTCAGGGCATGACTGCGTTCACGTTTCCCCAGTTCATGAGGCCCCAGGCCTGCTGAGTTAGGATTGTCCCATCTGCAGGGTGACCATCTGCACACTGCTGACAGCTTCTGTGTGGCCCTGACAGCTGGATGCTCTGGGCGATGGCTTTTTTTTTTAATTCTTTTTGAGTCACACCCAGCGGTGCACAGGGGTTACTCCTCGCTCTGCACCCAGGAATTACTCCTGGCGATGCTCAGGGGACCATAGGGGATGCTGAGAATCGAACCTGGGTCAGCCGTGTGCAAGGCAAACGCCCTACCCACTGTACTGTTGCTCCAGCCCCAGTGCTGGGGCTTTACTGTAGGAGTTGAACCCAGGACTGGGATCTTCCACAGCTGAGAGGCACTTCAGACTGTGTCACAGGTGTTTGAAAGTGCGACTGAAGTGAGTGGGAGCAGGAGCTTCTGTGAGTTGCGTGGAGGTTGGCATTGAGGTGTGGGAGCCCCTCAAGGCAGAGCGACCATGTTGCACAAACAAATTTACTACTGGGACAAATGAGACGATGATGAGGAATTCCAGTACCGGCATGTCACGTCGTCCAAGGATATCGCCACTCTGGTCCCTCCAACCCATTTGATGTCTGTCGGAATGGTGGAATCCTGGCGTTTAGCAGAGTCAGGGATGGGTCCGTTATATGATCGATGAACCAGAACCACGCATCTTGTGGTTCTGTAGTCCACTCCCCAAGAAGCTAAAGAAATGAAGCCGGCGAGACCCTCTGTGCCTGGAGTTCCAGCAGCTGACCTGGGTTGCTAGCATCTTTCCAGTGACATTATTGTGTCGCCTGGTTTCTCACTTTGATATTTAAAAGATGTTCACGCGATCCACGGTTTGGATATTCTGGCGGCTGCTTTGCTTCTTAAAAGCAACTCACCTGCAACTCACTCAGAGCCACAGCACCACCGCCCCGCCAGGTGAGTCTCCTGGCACTGAGTCTCTGCTGCGTGTCACCCCAAGAGCCACTGCGAGCTCTGTCTCCGGCTGAGCACACTCCGGAGTGTGGGTGACGCACCTGCCACCGCTCAGGCCAGGCTGTTACAGGGATCACCAACTTACCCTATAGATTTTTTTTTAATTTTCTTCATTTTTTTGCCCGGTGTTATATGTATGGTGATTTTTGTTTCAATGTATTGGAGACTTAACATTTTATTCAAGAACTTGATTCCATTTTAAAGCCTTGATTAAAGAGGAATTTTTTATAACAATAATAATTTTAAAAGACTGTCACAGAAGCAGGGGTGAGGGCAGGCTTTGGGGGGGGGGGTCGGCAGATGTGCTGCATTGGGGAGATGCTTCTTCTTCTTCTTCTTCTTCTTCTTCTTCTTCTTCTTCTTCTTCTTCTTCTTCTTCTTCTTCTTCTTCTTCTTTTTTTTGCTTTTTGGGTCACACCCAGCAATGCTCAGGAATTACTCCTGGCTCTGCACTCAGGAATCTTTTTTTTTTTTAATTTTATTGAATCACCGTGAGATAGTTACAAGCTTTCATGTTTGGATTATAATCACACAGTGATCAAACACCCATCCCTCCACCAGTGCACATTCCCCACCACCTATATCCCCGGTATACCCCCCCTTTCCCACCCTCCCCCTGCCTCCATGGTAGACATGATTCCCCATAATCTCTCTCTACTTTGGGGCATTATGGTTTGCAATACAGACCCTGAGAGGTTATCATGTTTGGTCCCTTATCCACTTTCTGCACACATCTCCCATCCCGACCGATTCTTCCAGCCATCTTTTTCTTAGTGATCCCTTCTCTATTCCAGCTGCCTTCTCCCCTTTGCTCATGAGGCAGGCTTCCAGCTATGCAGCAATCTACCTGTCCCATGTATCTAATATCCTTAGGTGTCAGCCTCAGGTTATGTTGTTTTATACTCCACAAATGTGCACTCAGAAATTACTCCTGGTGGTGCTTGGGGGACCATATGGGATGCCGAGGATCGAACCCAGGCCGGCTGCATGCAAGGCAAATGCCCTACCCGCTGTGCTATCGCTCTGGCCCCTGGGGAGCTTCTTTGGGGGCATCTATTGGCTTCCGTTCTTCCCAGCGAGCGTTACAGGCCTCTGCTTCTCTGCCTGACCAGCTCAGAATCTTATTTCCTGTGCCCACGTAGGCACGTGGATGACCTACAGTACTTAGACCCCTGGGACTTGTGTCCCCAGCTAATGTAGTTAGGGTTTTGCATCTGGCAGTGCAAGGCGGGTGGGGAAGGCGGCCGGCAGATGTTCTTCCCTCAGCTGGGAGGCGCTGGGCTTCACTCTGTTCTTGGCCTGGACTTCCTTGGTTGTGACTTGACTGTGTCCAGTGAGGAAACTTAGAAGCTGTGACCGAATGATTTTTGTTTTTTTAATCGGGAGCAAAGTTTGTAGAATGCCATCAGCCCAGTTGAATATTCCAGCATGACTTGGAAGATGGACAGCCATTTCCCTTCACTCATCGTAGGGTGTGGGTAGACCTGGATTGTCCCTGTGTCCCTGCATCCTCCTTGGTGCACGCTCCTCGCCCTCCACTGTGATCACAGCTCCCCGTTCCGCTGCCAGCCCTCCCCTTCTGCCTCCCCTTTCCCTTTCATCCTCTGGCCCCTGGTTCTGGAGCAGGGCAGGTGCTTGCGGTGAACTTGGCAAACCCACACTCACCTTCAGCCCAGAGACCCTGAGGCTTCCTGATACCCCAGAGCCACGGTTTTTCCCCCAGGTTCTGAGCTTGATTCAGTCCCAGACAAACCTGGGTTCCAGTATCCATCAGCCTGCTTGGGTAGCCCCCCTCCACTTCTCCCCCTCCCTCCTCCCTCCCCTCAGTTTCTGAACCTCTTTTCCCACCCTAGCCACTAATCCTGATGAGATATTTCCTCAGGCAAGAGAGGATAAGCCGAGAAGTCTGGAAGTTATGTCCTGAAATTGGTCTGTCAACGATCTGTTCCCATTGTCGCCTGGCAGGGGTCACTGTGCCCTCCAGTCCAATGCCTCTCCCTTCCCTCCCCGCCCCTTCATGTCACTGCTGTCACCATCACCATCACCATCACCAAGGGGGCAGCATGTGCTTTGGAACAGGAGGAGCTGTTAAGGACGAGTCTGGGAGTTTTTGTCCTGCTGTTAGGAATGGTGTCACATTCGCTGGTCTGCTTTGATAAAATCCTGTTTGTTCTTTCTCCAAGAACTGACCCTAATAACAAAGATCTGTGAATAACAGTTTTACTGGCCCAACTTCAGCACTGACTGTGCAGTGGGTGAGTGACTTTTCTGACACGGGCTTTATTATGTTTGCAAATATCTTCCCACTTGCATCTCATTTTGGAATTCTCCAAAGGGTCACGGCTTACCCCCCCCCCCCCCCCCGCAACCTTGTAAAATCACTGTTAGGGGCCTTTTATTGGGAACTCGCTGGCATTTGGAAAGGAGGCAACTTTAGATGAGAGTCCTTGACCACCCCCTGTGGAGAGCTGTTTCTGTGATCTGATGGTGGAGGCAGTCTGTGTTTGCACCAACCAACCCTTGGTTTCTACTGTCAATTTCTTTATGATCAGACTCTTTTTGTTTGCTTGTCTTTTGAGACACACCCGGCGAGGCTCTGGGTTTGCTCCTGGCTCTGCTCTCGGGAACCACTCCTGGCAGCGCTCAGGGACTATATGGGGTGCCCAGGATTGAACCTGGGTCACCTGCATGCAAGGCAAACACCTTCCCTGTTATACTATCACTGTGACCCTTCTTATTTTTTTTTGGAGGGTTCCTACCTGGTGGTGTTCAGTGGCCACTTCCCTTCTGGCTCTGTGTTTGGGTGATGCTCCTCGTGAAACTCTGGGGACTAACTGGAGCCAAGGATGGAAACCAGTTCTTTTTCCTGCAAAGCACTCTTGCTGGAACTACAACAGCCTTGAGCTACCTCCTCAGTCTCTGATGCAGTGATTTGATTTTTAAAAAAAAAGAAGCAGGAGCCGCTTCACCTGCTCACTCATTAGAAACTGGTCAAGAATTTTCATTTCGTTCAAATAATAAATATGCCCTATAAGTATTATTTGCACTTAACACGGATAGTATATAATAAATAAATAGCTATTCCCTATTTTTGATGTTTGGAAGGATTTTCCCGCACACTCATCTTGTTCTGTATGCTGTTTGACCTGAGCACTCACTGATAATCCTCCTGTTTGAATGTGCTAATGTAATTCTTATTTCTTCTGTTTCACTTGACAACTGGCAGTAAAATATTTCCTAATTCAGAAGTTCTAGGGACTCTGCAGGGTCCTGAGAGTTTTCTTATGAGTGGTTGGTGTTCCCCCTGGCCTTTGGGTGTTTTTCTAGAGAATGGGATTGTGAGCCCTTCAGGGGCAAAAGAGTGAAGGACCCAAGGACTCTGGGAGTGATCCTGCCTATTTAATTGCTCTCAATGAGTCAGCCTTGGGAGGGGGCGCGGGAGAGGAGTGTCGGGGGTGGGGGGACGGGTGACACTTGGAACAAACTGGGGTGAGGAGGGAGGGGCTTCTCTGCCCATGGCTGTCTAAGGCCAAGGTCATTGGGATCCTGAGAATCCCGGGCATTGGAAGCTGAGGGTGAGCACTTGAAAATCTGCGGTATGAAGTTTGATGCTCCTCATTAAGGTCATGGGACTCTGTGTTCTTTTTAGTGATGAGAGTTGCTGAGTTGCTTTTCTTGCTCTCTGGGGCCGTTGTTCTGTGTTTTATGCACTGAGCTTAGGGCTTCAGAAATGCAGTTAGTGTGTGTGTGTGTGTGTGTGTGTGTGTGTACGTGCGTGCACGCGCACGTGTGTGTGGTGCAGATGACTGGCGCAAGAGGAGAACCTGTGAGGGGGTGCGGGTTCTGTGGGGTAGAGTTGGGGCGTGTTTACTAACCATCACATCCCCACAGATGCCTTTGGATCCTTTATGTATTTAAACCAAGGCTTAAATCTGAGAAAACATCCCATTTTAGATTCTGTTGACATTTTGGTGGTGGTTTGAATAGGACCCGCAGGGGGACTTGTCCAGGTGCATTCCGTGAATAGAATGAAATGGATGGGGGCATAAAATATTAAATATAAGATGTGCTTTGTGTGTGTGTGTGTGTAAGATTCATATTAATTTTTCTTAAGTGTATGTACAGTCATAAAACAGAAATAACAGCCACAACTGCAACAAAACCCTTTCTCGGCAAGGGCTGGAAGGGCCCTTCCTTAGAAGTGCTTCAGTCCTGGTCGCAGCCACATTTCCTTGCCTTTGTCATGGTTGTTCATCTCTTGACCTCCTTTTTAATTTTTGCTGCTTTGCCAGCTGGTAATCAATAGAAAATTGTGATTTTTTTTTCCGTAAAACGTTTTTTGATTGGGAGAGGGAGGGTTTGGTCCCAGCCAAACTGTGCGCAGGGGTTACTCCTGGCTCTGTGCCCAGGGGCGACTCCTGGTGGTACTCGGGTTGGCTGCATGCAGGGCAAGGGCCTTAATCCCTGCACTCTCTCTGGCCCTAAACAACAGGTCCTATCTTTTTTTTTTTTTTAAATTTTATTGAATCACCGTGAGATAGCTACAAGCTTTTATGCTTGGGTTTACAATCACACAGTGATCAAACACCCATCCCTCCACCAGTGCACATTCCCCACCACCAATATCCCTGGTATACCCCCCTTTTCCCACCCTCCCCCTGTCTCCATGGCAGACATGATTCCCCATAATCTCTCTCTACTTTGGGGCATAATGGTTTGCAGTACAGACCCTGAGAGGTTATCATGTTTGGTCCTTTATCTACTTTCTGCACATATCTCCCATCCCGACCGATTCCTCCAGCCATCTTTTTCTTAGTGATCCCTTCTCTATTCCAGCTGCCTTCTCCCCTTTGCTCATGAGGCAGGCTGCTAGCTATGGAGCAATCTACCTGTCCCGTGAATCTACTATCCTTAGGTGTCAGCCTCATGTTATGTTGTTTTATACTCCACAAATGAGTGCAGTCCTTCTATGTCTGTCCCTCTCTTTCTGACTCATTACACTTAGCATGATACTCTCCACTCTATCCATTTATAAGCAAAGTTCATGACTTCATCTCTCCTGACAGCTGCATAGTATTCCATTGTGTAGATGTACCAGAGTTCTTTAACCAGTCATCTGTTCTAGGGCACTTGGGTTGTTTCCAGATTTGGGCTATTGTGAACAGTGCTGCAATGAACATAGAGGTACAGATGTCATTTCTACTGTGCTTTTTTGCATCCTTGGGATATATTCCCAGAAGTATTTTGCGGGGTCATATGGAAGCTCAGTTTCTAGTTTTTGAAGGAACAAGTTTTATCTTTCTGAGCTAAACATCACTTCCAGAAAAGGAAGATATTCTGTACCTCAAAAATGACCTTTGGAAGCCATACTTGGCTCTGTGTGGTTAGGATCCACCCTCCCCCTCTACCCTTTGGGTGTCCTGTGGTTTACCTGACAAATTTGACTCTTTCAGATTTAATTGTAGGGCTGGAGCAGGAGTTCAGTGGGTGGGGTGTTAGCCTTGCACATGACTGACCCGGATTTGATCCCCAGCATCCCATAAGGTTCCCTGAGCACTGCCAGAAGTCATTCCTGAATGCAGAGTCAGAAGTAACCCCTGAGCATCACTGGGTGTAACCCCAAAAGAAAAAAATTTAATTGTGTCTTCAGGTGCTGTGTTTCTTTTTTTACTATGCTTTTGATGATCCTCAGGGATCACCCTGGTGATGCTTGGGTGCCCGTAGGTGGTGTTGGGGAGGCAACCTGGGTTGACTGTATGCTTGGCAAGCCCCTTAGCCCTATACTATCTCACCGAACCTATGAACTGTACTTCTTGTACTTCTGACCGGTTAAGAAGCGAAGTCGTTCTATGCTTAGCTCTGTGTTAAGTCCCTTCTTTTTGCCATACGCAGCAGTGCTCAGGGGGCAATGCTTGACCTGGGGCTCCCACATACGAAGCCCGGACTCCAGACCTTTGAGCATTCTCCCGACCCACCCTGAATGTAGTGGTTTAAGAAAACAGAAGTATCAGCACAGATGTAGCAACTGTGTAGCAACAGAGTTAATATAGCATCCTCAGTTCTGGAGGTCTAGTGTTTGATTCAGGTCTCAGCTGGCTAAAATCCTGCCATCAGTTGGACTGGCTCCTTTCTGTCAGCTGGAGGAGGACTTTGCTTCCTTGTCCATTTGGGTTGTTGGCATAATCCAGGCTTAGACCATCAGCCAAGGGCTTGTTCCAGTTTCAGGGATTGGCACACTTCCGGATTGTCCTATAGAACATCTGCAAAGCCAGCAGCAGTCTGTCAAGCCCCTCTCCCATTTTGTAGATTTTTTTTTGGCTTTTTTGGTCACACCTGGTGATGCTCAGGGGTCACGCCTGGCTTTGCATTCAGGAATTACTCCTGGCAGTGCTTAGATGGGATGTCGGGGATTGAACCCGGGTCGGCTGTGTGCAAGGCAAGCTCCCTTCATGCTGTACTATCTCTCAACCCCCACTCCCCCACTTCCCATTTTGAAGCTCTTTCTTCCTACTCTCTCACCTGCTCCTTCTCACCTTTTTGTTTGATTTAGCGCTGCCCCCTGTGGTGCCTGGGAGCTTCCCCAGGCACTTGTTTGGGGGTCACGCTTAGTGCTGCTCAGTGCTCAGTGCTTGGGGAAATGTGGTGCTGGGGATAGACCTTAGGGCTTCGGCATGCAAAGTGTATGCTCCAGCCCTGGTGCTCTCCCGACTGCCACCTTCTCATCTTCTCACGCTTGCCTTTGACTATGAAGACTTCTGATTAGGTTAGCCCTGGCGGGATGGTAATGCAGAATAATCACTCAGTCTCTAACTTAATCCCATCTGCAAAGTCTCCTTTGCTTGGTAACATAACATTAATAGATTACAGGGATCAGATACCTTCTGAGCAGCATAATCCTGCAGTCACAGGCAGGCATCATTATTAATTATTATATATATTTAAAAGTATAGAGATTAAATAACCTTTGCAAGGTCACACTATTGACCTTGGGAGATCTGGGGTTTCAGAAGCAGGCAATCTGACACTAGTGACTGTTATTCTTTTTTTTTTTTTTAGGCACTGGTTTATGATAGGGTTTTCAGGCATACAACGTTGCAACACCACAACCTCTACCAGTGTCTACTTCCGTCCACCATTGTCTCAGGGTCCCATCCTGTCCACCTTCTGCCTCCGCCATTGATAAACTCCATTCTGTAGACCTGGTTCTCGGGTTCTGTTGCCTTTGGCTGTTTTGTTATTGCCTTACTATGCTCATTGATAGTCTCCACATTAGAGAGATCATTCTTTGTCTGACCCTGTCCTTCTGACTGACTACCCTCAGCATGATACTCGCCAGTTCCAAGTCCCTGTAGCAGCAAATCAGTGACTGTCTTCTGAAGTCTTCTGCCCCATCATCTCTGTCGTCTTACTGAGCAGCTCAGCTAAGTGTAGGCACGTCGTGGCAACCCAACTTGCCTCATGATGAATGCATTCATGCCTGAATTGAAGACTTAGAACTGGCGTGTCCTGAGTGAAGAAGGATCGGGAATCGGTAAATATCTTTCCTTCTAAATGATAAACTAATTGGTGCCCTATGCTGACATCTGTCTTTTGCAAAGTTCCCTCGTATTGAAACCCAACCCCTGTCCTCACCCTGTCAGTGATCTTTCGCCTTTGTTCATCTTAAGTCTCTTAGCCAGTTAGGAGTCTCCTTCATAATGCACCTAACGTGCATCTTGTTTGCTGCTTTGTGCCTTATGCAGCTGTTTTCCATGCCGCTTTCTTTGGAAAATGAATTGAGATGCTCTCTAGTTGGTGTTCTCAAACTGTGTTGGTTGGAATCTGCACACAGATACGGGTTTCTGGAGTGGGCCATGTTCTGGACACAGGGAATGGGTATTCCGTCCTTGACGGAGAATTGCAGAGGTCTTATCATCCTTGGGCTCTGTGGGATGTCCCTTCGGTCGATATCTGGTGATCCAAGACCCAAGGTTGGGTTTCGACCTCAAGCCAGGAAGACAAGAGGACCTGGAGATAGTTCTTGTGTGGTCCTGATGAACCTCCTTTCTGCCGTCTATTCCAGATGTCTGTAGAGACCATCTCCTCTCCCTTTCGGCCCATCATAGAAGTTTTCATTGTCTCTTTGCCTCTGGTAGGCAAGCTTGTAGCTCACTGTGTGTGGTTTGCAGGAAAAAGAATGTGGAGAGGAGGTCTCTGTGGATTGCAAGTATCTGTCCCATCTCAGTATGCTCAAAATGGAGATTGAATTCACATTTGGGTGAATCTTTTTGTTTGGCGGGTGGGTGGGGAGGGACAGGGGATAAAGTATTGTGACAGGTTGAGCTCAATAATTTTTTTATTTGGTTTTGAGCTATACCCAAGAGCTTATTCCTGGCTCTGCACTCAGGGATTACTCCTGGCAGGGCTGTGGGGAATATAGGGTGCTGGGGATCGAAGCTGGGTCAGATACTTGCAAGACAAGCTTCCTTTTTGGTAGGCTCTTACTCTGGCCCACCAAGAATGTTTCATTTACAGAAAAGGAAGAGCCATTTCCTGTGTTCAGGGAAACACCAGCATATATAGACTGAAAACAATGCACTTAAGTTTGCCAGTGGAATGAGCATCCAAATAACTAACTACATAAATATCCCAATTTGAAGTCTCCCCCTTACCCCATCTTTGTCTCAGTCTGAGGCATTAGCTACAGAAGACAATTTGGGTATTATTGGCCAAGCTTAGTGAAGTCCCACAAAAGGAATGGGATTTGTTGCAGGGTTTCTGGGACTTGGGGTGGCCAGGACTGGAGGCAGGTCACATCTCAACTATGTGAACAGCGGTAGTCAGAGACCAGCTTTTATTTTCTTTTTCTTTTTTTTTTTGTGCCACACTTGGCAATGCTCAGGGCTTACTCCTGACTCTGCTAAGGAATCACTCCTGGCAAGGCCCGGGAAACCGTATGGAGTGCCAGAGATCAACCTAGGATTTCTTGTATGCAAGGCACTGTATTGTCTTCCCAGCCTCAAGCCCAGCTTTCACTGTATTTATTTATGTCTGGTGGCCATACCCTGCAGTGTTCAGGGCTCTGTGCTCAAGGATTCTCCTGGCAGTGGTTGGGGGACCATATGACATGCCATAAATTGAACCCAGATTGACCACGTGCAAGGCAGCTCCCTGCCCACTATACAATTGCTCTGACCTTCCATTTCTTGTTTTGTTTTGTTTTTCTGGATCCTACCCAGTGATGTTCGGGGTAACTCCTGACTTTGCACTCAGGAATCACCTCTGGTGGTCCTTGAGGAACTGTATGGGGTGCCAGGGATTGAACTCAGATTGGCTGCATGCAAGGCAAACGCCTTACTTACCATACTATCTCTCCCGCCCCTGATCCCCAAGTGTTTATTTTTTTATTAACATGGGTCACAACCCAAGATGGGGGGGGTCACATAACTGAATGTGGGGAGGTTGGAAAAGTTTGGTCACAGCAAAAGACTTCTGACTATCAACGAATATTCTATCTTCAGGAATGTACTATCAACGTACATTCCTTAAGAACCAACTGCGTCATGAGTTCGCAGTTGTTCCCGACTCTGTGCACCTGTGTTGCATTTCTTGGGTGAAAAAAGTGTAAAAAAAACCCTGAACTGGAGATGTCAGCCAGGAGGAGAGTGGCAGGGTTTCTGCCCTTGAGGACAAAGCCAACGTCAGAGTATGGGGTGGTGAGAGGGTTCTGGACGAGGTGAAGGAACGGGAAGTACTGAGCCGGATTAGTAGCTGGAGCTTTGGATTGAGCAAACAGGCCGAATCTCTCTCATCTTCTCAGACCAAGATCCAGAAGATTCTACCTGGTGGGAGGAAAGGTGGAAAGTCCACACGTTTGGATAGATCTGAGCCTGGATCCCATCCCTCCTTCTTCCTAGTTGTATGTCCTTGAGTGAGACCCCCCCCCCCCCCCCAGCCCCACCATCTCCCATCTATCTCTCCAAGGACTGGGGAAAGGCAGAAACGAAAGGGTGTGTTGAATACTGAGCCAGAGTCTTTCCCGGGGGTGGGGGGAGGAGGCGATTCATATGCTACTCTTATTGGGGAGATGCTAAATACTTAAAACCACTACCTCTGCAGGATTATAAATGAACACTTTGATATTTTGCGTTTGCCTTGCAATACCCTGTGCTGTCTGAACATCCTCTTCTCCCAGAAGGTCAGCATGACCTGAGTGTCTGGGACACATTTGGCCTTGGTCTGTTTGGTCTTATCATTACTTTTCATACTGTGCTTTCCAAAACATATCACTCATCTTCTCACTGACTGAACGAACTCTGACTTGCAGCCTTGGGGCTCGCTGCTCTGTCTAGTTCCTTCTTTGTTCATAACAAACAGAACCCTGATTTTGTTCGGGACAGCCGAGTGCCCGGCTGAGAGCTCAGTTTCTCAGGCTCCTTTGGGGCACAGCTGGCCCGGGCAGTGGGTAGACGTTGGTTGGTAGGAATTCCAGGAACCACCCTACTGCCATGCACAGCTGCTTACTTTTGCTGTTCTTCCGTTCTGAAATGAATTGGAGTATAGTTGCCTCCCTCAGAAGCAGAAAGAACTTTGGTCTGGATGTCATTGTTCAAATGTCACCTTGCCTCAGCCCCCTCCGTCCAGCTGCCTTCCCTCCACACCCCCCACTCCAAAGGCTGTTCGTGGGAGGATGAGGTTCTCCTGGGTTGAATCACTGTGGTTGGGGTTGGGTAGGCAACCCTTGGTGGCGATTGATTTGTGACCTGTTTCTGCAGCTTGCATTAGTCTGATTCTATGAACTTGTTTTCCTTTTTTCCTTTTTCTCTTTTTGGTTTTGCGGCCACACCCAGCTGTGCTCAGGACTTACTCCTGGCCCTGTGCTCAGACTCATGGTAGTGCTCAGAATAGATTGAGTACAAGGTAGGCACATACCCTGTACTGCCTCTCTCTGCTTTCTTTTTTTCCTTTTAAATTTTATTTTATTTTTATTTAAATTTATTTTATTAAAGCAGAACTGAAATAATTTATTTTATATTGTTTGCTATGAATAATCTGCGGAAAATGCTCCCCAAAACTCTCCTTAGGGGAGAGTGTGTGAAGATTATTGTATTTCACCTAGGAATCATTAAGCCCTCCTATAAGAGATTACTAATATGGTGTTAAATAATTAAACCCCATCTAATGTGATGTGCTACTCTTGGAATATGAGTGGTGTGTGGTACGAGATATAATGCAGCCCTTTTTTTTTTTTTTGCTTTTTGGGTCACACCCGGCAGTGCTCAGGGGTTACTCCTGGCTCATGTACTCAGGAATTGCTCCTGGCGGTGCTCGGGGGACCATATGGGATGCTGGGAATCAAACCTGTGTCGGCCATGTTGGCTGCGTGCAAGGCAAACGCCCTACCCGCTGTGCTATCGCTCCAGCCCCAATGCAGCCACTTTATGGCTGCACGATTCAGGTTTTCAGCTGCTGGGGCTGGGTCCTTGGGGCGGGGAGAGGCCTCACCTGCCCTACTCTGGGGTGCCCTGAATGAAACAGCCTGGCCCGGGGTCCAGTGGCATGGCTATGGCGTGTGCTATTTTATGATCCCTTCCAAGAGAGGACAGTGAGTCTCTGGATCATGGCCGTTGATGAGATTATCTGGCGCCAGCCACCTCTGGCTTATGGGTATGACTGACAAGTTGCCGGAAATGTGCGGGGACGTGGAGGGGAGGACACCCATTTCCGGTTCCGTTGAACCTGGAGTTTTCAGTCACAAGTCCTGCATACCTGGGTTTTCTGTGTACTGCCTCTCTCGCCCCTGGTACGTTTCTATGGAGAAAACATTGCATGATTACATACTGGAATTGTCATGTGGGCTTCATTGATCAGCAGCTTGTACGTAGACAACAATGACGTTCACCACGAAAAGTCCAATTCTAGGGTCAGAGAGATTGTATGACCAGCAAGCTGCTTGCCTTGCACGCTGCCAACCTGGGTTTGATCCCGGGCATCCCATAGGGACCCCTTGAGCATCGCTAGGAGTAATTCCTGAGTGCTGAGTCAGGAGTAACTCTGAAAAAATAAATAAAAGTTATATATATATATATACTTTCCTTCCCTTTTTGTTGTGATAAATTGTAGACACTGGTTGTAGGGTGCTGGAGATGGCACACTTGTGCTGCCAGGTGGGGGCAGGTGGAGCCCCACAGGGCAATAATGCAACTTGGAATTTTCTCAGGGAGCGTGGGGTGGTGGGGGCAATCTCTATGTGCCCAGAAGGCGCTCTGCCCTTGAGCTGTGTCTGAGACTCAAATGGCTTCAAAGGTATTTTTATTTCCATGGGGTTGGGAGGCTGGTCACACCTGGCATTACTCGGAGGCTTACTCTTGGCTCTGTGTTTAGGGATCACTCCTGGTAGTGCTCAGGGGACCATATGCAATGCAGGTACCTTCACCCCTGTACTACCTCTCAGGCCCTTCAAAGAGTGCCTTATCTTCTTGTGCCCTGTTTCACTTGGGAATGCCAGAGTCTGTAGATTCACTTGGGCCTTTTCTTATTAGGCATTTAACCAAGACACAGAAATTTCACCTCTAACAGTGAGAGGAGAAGACCCTGTTGGAAGTTCCAGCCTCCCCATCACTGGTCTGGAAAAATCAGCCCTGGAACTCAGGCAATACTATTTCATAGATTTGGTTCTGAACCTCTGGATTGGGTATTGTCACCGCTGACTCCATATTCCCTCCCTCCTGACTCTCAGTACCATTTCCACGTTCTCTGAGGTCTTTCTAACCGTTTCTTCGTTTAAAGTATCGCTCCAAATGGGGTTATGTGCCCTTCTGAGTGTAGCTGCCGTGGGTCCCAGTAACTGCCCCCAAGTGGGAGGAGGTACTTCCAAACACTTATGAAAGGATCAGAAACTTGGCAGAATCGTGTAACATTCATCAGAGCCAGCTTTAGCCTCTCCTAGTAAAAACAAGACCCACTGAGGGCTCGGGAGTATGTGGGTCAGCTGCTAATATAATCCTACTTTTATGAAGGGGCTGAAACATTGGCCTTCACTCTTCTTTCATCCCTGCCACTTTTCCTTCCTTTCTCTGCATTATATGGCACTTTACGAGACCATATGCCCCTCCACTTCCTTCCTTTAAGGTCACTAGCTCCCTTTGTAGGAGACTAAGAGAGGGTCATAAAGTAATGGAAAGACCATGAGCTGTCTTTCAGTAACCCTGCATGAAAGCCTCAGCTTTGCAACTTATTAGCTTTGCCCGTCTTGAGACTTGGGTCTTCTCATTTGTACGGCTGGAACTTCAGTGGTGATTTTACCTAAGATGGTATATGTTAAAGGCTCGCTTGAATCTTATTCTTATTCTCTGCAGCTGTCTCCTTTTTCCTGCTCTCAGAAGCCACAACTTTCAAACCCTTAGCTGATTCTTTATTCATTTTTGTTTGGGGACCATACCTGGTGGTGCTCAGGGGCTATTCCCAGCTCTGTGCTGGGGAGGGAGAGTTGGTTCTAGCAGGGCTCAGGGGACCATGCAGTGCTGAGGATTGAACCCGGGCTCCTGCATGCAAAGCACCTCCTCTGGTCCTCTGAACTATCTCTCAGACCCCGGATTCTTTTGGTAATGATTTTGATGTGTTAAACAACACATTCTGCAACTTCTTCATTTTAAAATTGTAGATAATTATTTTAATTTACTAATGCTTTTTGTTCTTTTACAGTGTTTCATTCTCTGCAGGTAAAGCAGGCGTTTTGCCCTCCCATCTATTCAACACGTAGCACTGTAGCACTGTCTTCCCATTGTTCATCGATTTGCTCGAGCAGGCACCAGTAACATCTCCATCGAGAGACTTGTTGTTACTGTTTTTGGCATATCCAGTGTGCCACGGGGAGCTTGCTAGGCTCTGCCATGCGGGCGGGATACTCTCGGTAGCTTGCCCGTCTCTCAGAGAGGGACAGAGGAATTGAACCCGGGTTGACTGCATGCAAGGCAAACGCCCTACCCACTGTGGTATCACTCCGCCCCTATCCATGCAATATAGTAATTATTTCTAGTTTTTGGTACCTCAAGGCAATGTCTGTATCATTATAACCATTTTTGTACCACTCTTTGCTGTCTTTTTATTTTTAAGCTGCAAAGCTTCCTGTTTTCCCTTACGTTAGTAATTGCCTATGTTTATATGCATCTGTCACTGTTTATCTGATGAGCAACACAAGGTGGGAAGGTAATAGGTATTAGTAGGCATATTAGTAGAAGGGAGGGAGCATGTGAGTTTTTCAGAGGAAAGGACCTTCCCTCCTATCAACCCTCCCTCCTCCCCACCCCCAACACACATGCACTCTGTTATTAAACTCTCAAAGTAACTTCTGTTGTGGGACCTCATATAAATGATATTGTGACATAGTGACTTCTTCGCAAATGCCAAAGGCACTTAAATGGCGATTTTCCCATGTTAGTGTTGGGAGAAAAAAAAAATCAAGGTTTTAATGTTACTGTCCAGCTTAGGGAAGTTAAGTCCAAGAAGGACCAACCGAAGGGGGTTGAAATGAAACTTGATCCAAGAGCAAATTTGGCATCTGGTGCACTGGACGGACAGCGTGTCTCTTGGACTACCTTTCTGCCCATCAGCTTCTCTAAATAGCCGGAGAACATTCATTCACTCCCGCAGGAAGTGCTGATGGCAGTAGCCAGGCCTGGGCTGGGCTCGGAGAGTAGAGAGTTAGAAAAACACATGTAATCTCTGTCTCCGTGGAGTTCATGTTTTGTGGGGAAGCAGACATCGAAACAGAAGCTGTTATTGGTGTGACAGATCTTCTGAAGGAAAGAGGGAGGATGGTCTGGGAGGGATGTCACCTGATTCTGTGCACAGGTAGTTTGAGCCAATCAGCTGCACCTAGCTCTCTTCCTTATTCCAGGGCCCTTAAGATCCCTAAAGCTCTTAATTTCCTTTTCCTTTTTAACCTTTGGGAAGGCTTATCTCTTTTCTGCAGGATACCCAAACAATCTCGGGCTTGAGTAAACCCCCAGATCTCAGAATTGCTCTCTCAGGTTGTAAAAGCGATTCTGTAAGAAAGGAAACTGGCTGCTGGGAGTTTAAACTGGGATGCGGGATGTGTGCATTTGGGGACCGAGAACCATTCTTTCCCTGACAGCAACAAACAAGGGAACCATGAACAAAGGAATGGGGCCCCAGGCTGGTAATCAGTGATCGTTTATTCCCTCTCACAGCATTAGTTATATAGAAATCATGAAGGGTGGGAGGTACACATCTGTGGGGTTGGACATTATCATAACAATAAACAGATGTAAAGCCCTTCCTTCAGGGGAAGTTCTTCTAGGAGATTAACTCAGGAATAGAAATCTCATTTGGGGGTTCAGCACTCCAGATTACTAGGAAATTGGCTCAGGGGCGGGATTTCATCTAATGGCATATTTCTTTCTCATTTCCTTAGCTAGTAATCCATTTAAATCGTCATGTTAAATTTACTTCTTACTAATATTTCTAGGGCTGGAGCGATAGCACAGCCAGCCCCGCTGAGCCAGGTTCGATTCCTCCGCCCCTCTCGGAGAGCCCAGCAAGCTACCAGCTACCGAGAGTATCTCGCCTGCACGGCAAAGCCTGGCAAGCTACCCGTGACGTATTCAATATGCCAAACACAGTAACCAGAGGTCTCACAATGGAGACGTTACTGGGCCCGCTCGAGCAAATTGATGAATAATGGGAGGACCGTGACCGTGACTAATATTTCTTGTCATTTTGTATGAACATAGTAAGAGATATACTAAGCATAAAGGGTAGCTCTTCCTGGGGACATTTTGCCATATATCCCAGACTACAATCCTCAGGCCAGGTTAGTCTTTCCTAAGCCTAGCAGGGTCCTTTTTCAGTTATTTCTTTTTGGGTCATGACAGAGTTTGTTCCATCACCCTGCAATTAAATTTTTATACTACTTGTGGTGCTTAACCTGTCCCTTTTTTTCGGAGCTTTTTGGAAAGCCAGGTATGAGCCGGCGGTGACGGGGCAACTGAAACCTCATGGGAAGGGGGTGTTCCCGGCTCGTCCTTCACGCCTTACCGAGGTCACAAGTTGCCCCCCACGAGCAGCTCTCCGGCACGGCCATGGCTCCAGAGCCACAGGAACCAATCTCGTAATTATCTGGCTTTTGGCAAAAATACCTCTAGGCTTAATAAGTAAAATATCAGAAATCCAAAATCTATGGTTCTCATTACTAACTGTAGAAAACAAATTTTTTCACAATACCTTTTCAGCAGTTCTGATTGTTGAGTGTAAACTCTAAGCAATAATGGTGCATCTGTTTTAGAAGTAATGAATGTAATCAAAGTAGATAGAGTGTTACGTAGAATTCATCTGCCTCACAGGCATTGGGAGGGGTGGGAGGGGGTTATATTGGGGTTCTTGGTGGTGAAAAATAAGTACTGGTGAAGGGAAATGTGTTTGATCATTGCATGACCAAGACTTAAACCCGAAAGCTTTGTAACTTTTCCCACAGTGATTCAATAAATAAATATAAAAATAAATAAATAAATGTTTTAAAAAAAAAACATTAACAAACCTGTCCCTTTTTTGATACCAGGGTAACTTACAGCTTGCCTTGGGTCCATCCAAATCTCTTGTTGCCACCCTCCTTTTGAGAGTATTAGGAAGTAAGGGCAACTGAGGCTTAAGTCAGGTAAACATGATGGATACCCAGGAGTAAATATTATTCAGAGTCAATTAACTCCCATGTTACAAAAGCATAGCATCAGCTGTCTTTCTGTGATCTATACAGAAAGGACATTGCTAAACCATGCAAAGGACATAAAGGAAAAAGAAAAGCATATAATATAGGATTATTAGTGCCTGATGGAATAGGGTGTGCCTTGGGAGCACTGTGGTGGGAGTAACTCAATAAACCAAAGCTCCTTGCGGAAGGAGCAAGGACAAACTAATGTTATCCAACAACCCAGGACTGCAGTGCACCAGGCATTGGGAGGCAAGTGCCCTTTGACTGATGTCCATACTAGGAATGGTCCTGAGTTATTTGCTGCTGTGTCTAAGGAGTGGATCACAAAGTCCAGGGGTCACTATTTGGTGGGCCAGAACAATGATGGCCAGAACAAGGATGGAGCCCTTTCTGTTTCTCAGCAGTGTGCAGAGTGTCTTTGACCCGGAAGCAGATGATGCACTAGACAATGCTTTAAATCTGTCTGCCAAAGGCAAGGACTCAGAGCAAGTAACCAAGCTGAAACTGGCACAACTATTTCTTATAATTAATAGTCTATCTTGTGTCTTTAAAATGATAAAAACAATTTCTTATTGTAGAGCAAGGAGTTGCGCCAGATGACAGATTTGAATCCCCTTTCGGCAGTGAAACCTATTGTTACAGAATATTTTGTGCAGCCCTTGGCCAACCTGTCCTTTGCCTTTAAGCCCAGAGTGGGACCAGGGCTCTGTTCTGTGGGAGAAGTTTTCATACCAGAACTTCCTTGAATGATGTACGCTTATGAAATTTTACTCTTTTTTTGGCCACCGATAGATGTTTGTTCTAAAAAAAAAAGAGAAAGAAAAAAGAAAAATTGACGAAACTTTTTTCTAGATTGGAAGTCATTCCAAACTGAGATTTGATGAATTATCCCTTGGCAATTTTCAGCCATGTTGGACAATTCTCAGCACTATTATAATGTGACTTTGGCCCTTAGGAGCACTGAGTTAGTTGTATTCAGTAGTTACTTTCTTCAAATCCAAAGGTGCTTTTTGTTTGTTCCCAGTTTCTGTGTTCACTTTCCACCATGACTTTGAAAGCTGTTTGCCAGGAATCATGGGATCTTTCAAATAACAGGAAGAAGTTCTGAAAATACCGAAGTAATGAACTTCTAATTCTCTGTAGTACAAAAACCAGAGTATGTTGTAGAACATGGACTAAGCCCATAAAGTAAAAAGTCATATCACAGAATGTTCTTTTCAGTTTCACAGGAGATTCAGAAAGGATACTTTGGGAATTTAGAAAGAGATAAGAGAGGAATGGATAGCTAATGAAATCACAGACAGATGCTCAGCTTCACAGGAGAGAGGGAAATGCAAATTCAAACAACCTGAGTGGACCTGAAAGCCAGTATAGCAGGTTAGGCACTTGCCTTGCATACAACTAACCTGGATTCAATTCCTGTCATCCCCTAGGGTCCCTTGAACCCTGCCAGGAGTGCTCCCTGAGCACAGATCCAGCAGTTAACCACTGTATACTGCCCCCAAACTAACTAAATAAAAATCACATGAAATAACCTCTTACAATCAGAAGTCCAAGATAGGGAAGCAACCTTCCTGCTTTCCTGGCACTGTTGAGAGTTCATCACAGGTATGGTGCCCCCTGCTGCTGTGTGGCAGCTTCCAAGGCTGCGTGGATGGCAGGAGATGCCGAGGATGGCGTTTATCCTAGTGTAGTCATGCGCACTTAGAAGTGATGCACGTGGCCATCACTCAGTAGCGGGAAAATGAACTGGGGTATAGTTCCACAAAGAAATGCTGACTAGTCATGACTCAGAATAGATGCTATCAGGGCAGGACGTTGGGAAAGTTGAGCTGAGTGAAAGCAGCGAGGCTAGAGGAATCTTATGGTGGGACACGAGTCTTAGAGAGGTTTAAAACTGTGAAATAGGGACCGGAGAGCTAGCACAGGGCTTAAGGCGCTTGCCTTATGTGTTTCTCCCTGGTTTGATCTTGGCTACTAAAATGTCCCCTGAGCAATGGTGGGTATAGTGTAAGAGACCCCCAGGCGTTGCTGGGCTGACCTTGGTGGTCCCCAGTGCCACAGGGTTGGGAAAGAAGCTCATTCTGGGGCTCTTGTACTGTTCCGCCAACCCCATTGGCTGAGAGTCACTGGGAAGGGTCCTTGGCCTTCTGAGCATCACTTGAAAGCTCCCCCCTCCCCCACAAACTTGTCAGGGTGTGTCAGGTGCCTGTTCTGGGGCAAGTGAGTTCAGTAAGCCCTCACACAACATCATCGATAGGTTCTGTGCAGTCGCTGAAGAGAGTGGGTCCCGGATTAAGGAAGCTGGCTTCGTGGCCTCTCCTCAGTGCTGCAGTTACCTTCCTCTGAGTTGTGCCATCAGTCTTAATAACCGGGCTATTTTAACAACTCTTCTTTCATGCCTGCACAACTCTTCTTTCATGCCTGCACAATACTGATGCACTCAATGCCAAAATAAAAGCCTTAGATCACCTGAAGCCATTGTCCAGGGAAAGTGGGTCTCCAGGTTGGCCTCAGAGACGGGGCGGGGGGGGGGTTGGTGTTTGGGGATGACCGCTCCTTTTGGCCAGAGAAGCTGTGTGAATGTTCATCCATCCCAAATCTGTTGGCTCCCAAAGCTCGTTGCTGGGAAGCAGAATTACAGAGGCAGCGTGCTGGGGCTCTTGGCCAGTAACTCAGGTCCTGACCCAGGGGGTGGCTCAGGGGACATCTGCTTCCCTGTGAACCCAGGAGGTTCCCATTTCACCTTTTGCACGCAGTGTTGGCATCTTTTGCATGCAGGTGCTGTGCAACTGGAGCTTTGCGCTACTGAGCAAGCCCTCCCTCAGCCCAGGCCCGAGTGCTATTCGTGTCCCACAAGCCGGGGGTCTAGCTCGCAGGCCTCTCCTGCTTGCTCTCTCCTGCGACCTCTCAGTGGACTCAAGCTGGGGCTTTTCTGCTTGTCATTGCCCCTCAAAAAGTCCTTTATCGAATTGGAGGGATGCAACAGGGGTTAAGGTCTTGCCTGTGGCCAACCCCAATTCGATTCCCAGTACTACATGTAGACCTTTGAGCACAGAGATCATCACCGGGTGTGATTCCAAAAAGAAAAAGAAAAAAGTAGTTGCTTATGTCAATTGTCCACTGTCTTTTATCAAAAACAGAAAATCCAGGGGCCAGAGCAATAGCACAGCGGGTAGGGCCTTTGCCTTGCATGTGGCCGACCAGGGTTTGCCTTACTTGCAGCTGGCCGGGATTTAATGTCTGGCATCCCATATGATCCCCTGAGCACCACCAGGAGTAATTCATGTGTGCTGAGCCAGGAAGAACCCTGAGCATCTCCGGGTTGGCCCAAACTCTCCCTCTAACTCCATTCCCCTATAAAAACAAAGACAAAAAAAAACAGCCCAGAAAAGTTGGAATCAGTGGTGCCCATATTCTTTTTTGTTTTTTGCTTTTTTTTGTGGGGGGGGATTGTCATACCCGGCTATGCATAGGGGTTACTCCTCGCTTTGCACTCAGGAATTACTCCTGGCAGTGCTCAGGGGGAAAATATGAGATGTTGGGAATCGAACCCGGGTTGGTTATGTGCAAGGCAAACGCCCTCCCTGCTGTGCTATCGCTCCAGCCCCATGGTGCCCATATTCCATCTCTTGAAACATCTCCAGTTAACATTTTAGCACATTCCCTCTCAGCTTTTTATTTTAATGTGCATTGAGAAAACTGCTATTTTATTGAAAAAGGAAGCTATGTTATGTGGATGGTATGAGTGATAGAACTCTTTCCTTTCGTATTTTGTCTCTGCCTTTCAGTGTTCTCTCACACCTATGTCACTTAAATATGTTGTAGGCAGAGAGTGTCCTTGTTAGTGAGGCACTGTGAGCCAGAATAAAGTGGACTGTGTTCCTTTATTCCTGGGAATTTGGCAGAGGTCAGACATTCTTTGTCATTAGTTTCTTTTTTTGAAAACCAATCTGTTCATGTCATCAGTCAACACGTTCATGGTGCCTATTTTGTGTTACATGTGTGGGAGGACTGAGGGTTACTAGCTAGGTTTCTTGATGCTCCTATGAGGGAGAGCATGAAAATTGTACTCATGTTTGGTTAAAAAGGGAAAAACACGAAGAGCCAGCATTACTGGTTTCTGTGACCCAGGTTTGCTTGTAAAGGGCAAAGCTGATAACGTTCTTACTCTGAGCAAAAGTCACAGAATAGTTATCTCCTCCTGAGCCTTTGGTTTTGTTTTAAGCTTCACACAAACTTTAGCAGTGGAAAAAGAAAAAAGTGCAGCAACTGGGTCATTCTGACCTAGAACCAGCCAAATACTTTTAATTATTGCAGCAGACAATGATGAATCATACCTCAGCATGCTCGTTGCGTTTTCCGTCATTCTTGTTTATAATCAGACTCATTGTTTCCTACCCGGTGAAAAATTTGTTCAGGCATCGTTTGGGTCTGTAGGAGGAGAAGCTTGTGGATCTTCTAGGTGAATCCACAGAACTGAGTTCCTGCAAGGGAAATTCGAAGGGGGAAGAGGCGCATCTTAGTATCATTGATATTAATACTTAAATCGTATTAGGGCTTAAGTTCCAGCATGGTGGAATGTTGGCTACTCTTGTTCATCATGATAGAAGTGATCGAAATTGTCCCTTTGTTGAGTCCCAACCACATGCTCTACAGTGTGAAACCTTCCAGCAACCTGATGATAATATTGTCATCTTCATTTGCAGAGAAAGTCAAGGCTTGGAGTTAAGTTGCTCCAATACCAGCCAATGTTGAGTGAATGAAGGAATGAATGAATGGCAATGCCAGGCTCCCTGGAAGGGCAAAGCAACAGAAAAGAATCTGGCTCATCTGGGCCAAAAGAGTTTGGTCCCCAAAGTTAACAACTTTTGTCCCTTCCAGTGACTTACTTTGGCAATGTTGAAACTCCAAGTTATATAGTAGAGGTGGGGGAGGTGAACAGGTTTCCGAGTAGGCAAATAACACATACATGGGTTTGTGCTGGCAAAGAGATCAGCTTGACTAGTCCTTAAAACAAAAGGAAAAACACTGAGTACGTGCCAGCCTCTGTGCGAAATACTTTACTACATTCAACCTTATTTCATCCTCATCAAACCCCTCTGAAGTGAGCCTTGGTATCTGAAAGGAGGCTGGAGGAAACTGGATCTTGGAGAACTTAGGGAGCTAGTCCAAGGTCACACAGCTCACAGTTTGGCCTGGGATTGGGATGTCCCCTCTTTCGACTTGACTTTTTTCCATAAACAAAAGTTAGGGATGGAAATTTCATTACTCATGCTTCCATGTATCTTATATTTCATGGAAAGGGTGAAAGAGCTGATAGATTGCTTTTATACTAACAAAATCCAACAACTAGTTCTGTCCCGGCCAGATATCCTAGCTTGGTGTAAGGAGAAAGAAGCCCATGTAGGAGATGAAAGTTTGGGGGTTACCAGAAATCATATATGAAGAGCAACTGGTGTGCAAGTCAGAAAGGGTGACCAGAGTTTCCAAATCAGAACCAGCCCACCAGGCTGTGTTTGGTTTTATTTGTAAGGATTAGAAGATCCCTTAAAAATGTAGTTGGCATTTAGACCTCTCTTATTAGTTCTTTTTTGAGGGGGAGGGAGAATTCGGGCCACACTCGGCAATGCTTAGGGGTTACTTCTGGCTCTGTACTCCGAAATTATTCCTGGTAGTGCTCAGGGAACCATATGGGATACTGGGGATCAAACCTAGGTTGACCGTGTGCAAGACAAATGCCCTTCTCGCTGTCCTGTCACTCCGGTCCCTCCTGTTAATTCTGCTATCACAAGGTCAACGTGCTCCTAAAATCCACTACGTCCTGGGAAATCGCACAACAGAAACCAGAGGGTGGATAGGAAAAACAGAATTGGAGCAGACCACTCAGCGTCATTGCATCAAACCCATTAAAAATAAAAGGGAAGAGCTGTTGCACACATGTAAAATGGTTAAAATACATAAGTAATGCAATCCACTGGGATTTTACCTTGAAATACAAGGTACATGAAAGCAACCTGTGCCTTTGAAAGTGGGTGTGGGAAGGATTGCAGCTGGTGAGTTCATTGTGAGGTAGAGGGAGGGGAGATGATCAAGAATCGTACAGAAAGTTCTAAGACCAGATGTGGGTGGGCATGACTCATAACACAGTAATGATTGGCAGTAGCTGGCAGCCTGTTCTGGCTTTTCTTTTTTGTACACTCTCAGCAGCAGTTGGGTGTTTGCCTTACGCGCGGCCGGTCCGGCCGATCCAGGTTCAATTCCTCCGCCCCTCTTGGAGAGCCCGGCAAGCTACCGAGAGTATCTCGCCCGCACGGCAGAGCCTGGCAAGCTCCCCGTGACCTATTCGATATGCCAAACACAGTAACAATGAGTCTCACGGTGGAGACGTTACTGGGCCCCCTCGAGCAAATCGATGAACAATGGGAGGACAGTGCTACAGTGCTACAGTGCTCAGCAGCTCAGTTCTTTGGAGCACCCTCATTCTGCATTCACCTTAAAACTTCTGGGAAGAAATCACCCCTAAAGACATACATATTGTTCTGTAATTGTTCTACAGAATAACAATCTATGGGCACACAGCTTTGAAACAAGTTATGGGGGCTGGAGCAATAGTACAGCGGTTAGGACGTTTTCCTTGCATGCGGCCCACCCGAATTTGATTCCCAGCAGCCCATATGGTCCCCTGAGCACCACCAGGAGTAATTCCTGAGTGCAAACCCAGGAGTAACCCCTGTGCATCGCCGGGTGTGACCCCAGAAGAAAAAAAATAAACAATACAAGACAACAACAAAAGTTACAGCAGAACCACATAACAGAATACTCAGATCTTTCCTTCGTTATGTGGCATTCATATTCACAACCTGGGCACCCAGCTCTCTAGTTTCATGCAAGAATCCTGCTGCAGGAAGGTTTGGGTTCCCTCACACCGGCCACCATCAGTTGAAACCTAACTCCTAGTAATGTAATAGGAGGTGGAGTCTTGGGGATGTGATTAAGACATGAGGGTGGAGCCCTTGGGCATGGGATTCGTGCCCTTATAAAAGAGACTGCAGGGAGTCCACGCACTGCCCCTCTGCTAGGCGAAGACACAGCCCGACAAATCCTCAGAACCACAAAGTGAGTTCGCACCGCCCCGAGTCTGCTGGTCTTGGATTTCCAGACTTCGAAACTGTGAGAAGTCAATGTCTATTGATTGTCTCTGCCTCTGACTGGGCTTAGCTAGAGCTAGGATAGGTCTGGAACCAGAGGAAGCACCTGGGGCTTCCTCTATGCTGTTTGAGCCAGTGAATGGGTGGGGTACCAGAGTGTGGCCCCCATCTTCCTAGGGATGATAATGAAGAGTTATTTAAAACTCCGTTTTTTTTTTCGTGCTCCTGGCTTTCCGCTGATTGCTTTAGCATCTTATTCTCTCCTTCATCTTCTTCCTTCTGTGCTGCTGACTCCCACATGCTGGATGACCCATGGGTGTCCAAGACTGTTGGACAGTGACAGGAAGTCCCCTGGACCGGTGTCCCAAGGTGGAGTATATGGGCCTGGAGGAAAGAGTGGTTGATTTTCTGCAGGCCTCTGGATGTCAGTCTATTTCTCTGTTTTGAGATCTAAATGAAGACAGATGGGCTCAGGTCTCTTTAGAAAAGACAGGGGCCATCTGTGATGCGGGGTTGGATACTCAAGCCGCAGAAGTGCATGTGGTGAACCACAGTGAAGGACTTTCCAGGAAAATGGAGCCCAGCGTGCAGCGCGTGTGGCTGGAGGCTGAGGGGGAGGCAGACCAGGTAGAAAACTGTGCAGCTTCCAGCGGCTGTGCAAGTATGAACCCCTCACTGTTGTGCAAGGAAAGCAAATCTCGAGTGATCTGAGAAACTCTTTATGGTGTGTGATTGGTGGTTAGTATGGCCGGCGCAGTGTTTTGCTGGACAGGCAGTCAGCTTTTGAAAGTCATTGCTTCTTGCCTTTGTGGCCAGAAGAAAAACAAAGGCCACACACCACAGTCTCAGCTGTGAGCGAGGCTGCTGGTCGGGGAACTGCCTGTGCCGCTTACTCATAGGGACAGGAACGGGCAGGTGGAGACCAACGGGAATGGGGAAGAGCCTCCAGATGCACTGGCCAGCTCTGACTGCAGAATCACACCCTGAGATTCCAAGGAAGACCCACACCGCTGCCAGTGGCATGGTCCCTCGGAGCCGGCCTGGGGGTCTGTTCTCTCTGCAGGCAGCCTACTTATTCCCACAGCAGAAGCCTAATTGGACATTCATGGGAACAGATCGCCAGTTCAAAGCCATTGTCACTCAGCTAATGAAGGCAAATTCCTCTTTGCTAATTAGCTCCCCAGCAGGGTGACAATTGATGTTAATTTGAAAAGGGGCAAATTACGTAAATAATTGAAGAAGCATAAAAATCATCTTGGCACCTTTTCTCAGAGGCAACTATTGTGAACATTAAAAAATTGTATTTATTTTATTTGTTACTAATTTTTTTTTTAACTTTTGGGCTATACCTGGTGGTGCTCAGGGCTCTGCATTCTGGTGGTCCTCTCTGGCTCTGCATTCAGGGATCATTCCTGTTGGTTCAGGGGACCAAGCGGGATTCCGGGAATTTGCACCAGCTCAGCTAGGTGCAAAACAAGTGCTCTGCCTGCTGTACTACACTCCAGCCCCATGCATTTTATTTAATTGTTATCATGGCTTAAAATGTAAATGTGATGCATGTGTCATTCACTGAATCCTCATAAAAACTAGAAGAAACAAATGTTCTCCCTCTTTTTCAGGATGGGGCAATCATGCTATAAATCCGGGTTCCAATGGGCTCAGAGCCTATCTTTTTTTTTTTAATTTTTATTAGTGAAACACCATGAGGTACGTTGTAGACTTACAAATTTTCGTGCTTGGGTTTCAGTTATATAATGATCAAGTATCCATCCCTCCACCAGTGCCATTCTCCACCACAATGATCTCTGTATCCCTCCCACCCCTCCCATCCCCCCATCCCACCCTGCCTCTGTGATAGGGCATTCCCTTTTGTTCTCTTGCTCCTTTTGGGTGCTATGGCTTGCAAAAGAGGCATTGAGTGGCAGTCATGTTTGGTCTATAGTCTACTTTCAGCATGCTTCTCCCATCCTGGGAGTATCCTCCCAACACCCTTTATTTGGTGCTCCCTTCTCTATCTGAGCTCCCTTTGCCCCTAGCATGTATGGCTGGCCTCCAAGCCATGGAGCAAAATTCCTGGTACTAATCTCAGCCATTCTTGACCACCCTGTAGCTTCTTGTGAGAAAGAGTGGAGAACTGTCTTTGCATACTGGGGCACCCACCAGAACCATCCAGCTCTCTGGTTTTTTTGTTCGTTTGTTTTCCACAAAAGGCAGGTGACATAGAAAGCCCCAAGTCACCTCCTGGTCACTTTTGCAGGCATATCGAAGACTCCAGCAGGAAGATAAAGAATCCAAGGTAAAGGCATTGAGCAGCACCGCAGTGGGCTCACATCCTTTCCTTTTCCCCCTCCTTTCCCAGTGGGGTTTGAACACGATTCCTGGCTTTTGCAAAGCTCATCCCCGTAGGAATAGTCAGGAAGCTGTTGTCAAGAGCCAGTGTTTCCATTTTGCCTGGCAGCTGAAGTGAACTTAAGTTAAAAAAAAAAAAAGAAAAAAAAAAGAAAAGTTTCAGCATGTGCCTCTCGGAGGAAATTTCCTTGTGAGTTGTGTTGCTCAAGGAGGTGGCGAGGTTAAGGGGCTTTTGCTTCCCGGGTGTCACCGCCTCACTTGCCGTCCTGGGCCAGCCCAGGCTGTGTCTTTCCCGATGCTGCGTTCTCTATGCCAGGGGAGCCTGCAGCGCTACCCCCAAGCCCCCAGCCTTGCAAAGTGCTGTTTGAGAGCCTTGTTCCCCGCCCGGGTCAGGCTGCCAGATGGGAATGTACCTGCGTGAGAGCACGCTGACCCAGCAACACCCTTCAGCGCTGCGAAGAACCGAAGAACCGGAGCCTGTGGCATTTGCCATCTGAGCCAGCAGGAGCCTGGGGCAGACGGAGCCCAACTTGGAAGGTCTGCTGCTGAGAGGTAGTTTTTCCTCTGGTTGTTATTATCACGCCTGGAGCAGAGCAGATGCTGGCTCTGAAACCTTCCCTGGCTGCTTGGCTGCCCCAGTTGCCCCGGGCAGGGCGGGAGAGCCCTGGGGTCAGGCCGACCGGAGCACAGGACACCATTGTAAGGGACACTTTGGATCAAAGGCACAGTTCCTGGGACGAGAGAATCTTGGCACCCTGCTGCGGGCTGCTTGGTCTCCTGGCTGCTCTTGGAAAGGTAGGGTGCCTTTGATTCGGGCTTGGAGAGACTCGTGCTGACTCTTTGGCTTATCAAGACAGTGTTGGTCTGTGTCAGGCAGAATATTTGCAGTGTCAGCCTTCCTGGGAAGAGGCAGAGGAGCTGTCTGCTGAGTGAAGATTCCCTTTATGTTTCCTTGTTTGGGGAGCTGTTGGAGGGCTACTCCTGGCTGAGCTCAGAGCTTATTCCTGGCTCTCTCTTTCTGCTCAGGGATCACTTCTGGCAGTGCTCGGGGGAACCCCGGGGCGGGGGCGGGGGTGGGGTGCCAGGCATCAAAAACTGGGTCAGCCACAGGGAAGACAAGCAAGCTAAACCTTACCGGGTGTTGTTTCTTTGACCCCTTTATTATTTGTTTATTTATTTATTTTGAAATGATTTTGAAAGGGGTTATCAGTAATTCATTTGTACCGGGCAGATTCCCCCAGCATCGAGGTAGTCTAGCAATTATGAACGGTAGAAGAGTGGCGCCACACGGTTTCAACCCCACCTGGCTGGTGCTGGAGAAGTTTTTTTTTTCTTTTCCAGTAGTTTTGTCTTTCTGAGTGGCTTTCTCTCTCCTTCCGTCCTCCCTGCGGCTGGCTTCCTCCTGGCTTGGGAGGGAGGAGTGTGTGTGGTGGGGGCACAGTGGTCTGGGGACAGCTGTCTGAGGGGCTCAGTTGGAGAGACAGTGAAGCAGACAGAAGCCCACCCCTCAGCCTGGACTTCCTTTCTAAAACAGCACCTGGTGTGGGGGTTTATGAGTTCCCTGGGGGAAAATCAGAGAAATCTACATTCAAATGCCCCGTTTCCTGCCTGGAGGACGGTCAAAGAGTTTATAGAAGATCATTCTGCAGTGAATGTGTTTATGGCCACCTCCTCCATTCAGCACGCCTGTCCCACTTCCCTGGAGTTCCCTCTGGGGGGCCGGGGGACCGCCCAGCGCAGCCTGGAGGAGACTTGGCTCTGGCTCTGCTTCTGTAAGGTTCGGACTCATCTCCCGGCCGGCATGTAGGTTGGCATGCCTGCATGTTGGCTGAGGGACCCTTCCATCTCGCCACGGGGGACTCACAGGAGGCAGGGACCAGGGGTCAGGGATGCTGAGCCCGAGTTGTGGATGTTCTGCTGAGGCTTCCTTTGTTTTTTTTTAATTTAATTTTTAATTTTTATATATTTTATTTGTACATTTTATTTTCATATACATTTAATGTTCAGAGAGCCCGGCAAGCTACCGAGAGTATTTGATATGCCAAACACAGTAACAACAAAGTCTCCAATGGAGACATTACTGGGCCCGCTCGAGCAAATCGACGATCAACGGGAGGGCCTTTACCTTTACCTTACCTTATACATTTAATGTAGTTCACAGTAGTTCATTACAGATAATATTCAGACACCCACCCAACCAGCGAGCATCTTTCCCACCACAATAAGAGGAAAGTGTGTGAGGGTTGTTGTATTTCATTCTGGGGCCATTTAAACCCATATATAAGAGAATACAAGCAAGTATGTTAAAACCAAACACGTGTGCTGCTTTAGGCATATCAGTGGGCTAGAGTATAAGGATCGCACTGCCGTGCATTCCAGGAAATACTGCATCCCTCTCTTCCGGGAGCTTTGTTTTATAGTCTCTGGATCTTGGCCGTTGATGAGATTACATGGCACCGGGGGTAGTTTGTGGGTGTGACTGCCAAGCTACTGGAAATGAGGAGCAGGGGGGAGGAAGCTAAGGCTTCCTTTGGAGGAGGGCGCTGTGGTGACGGTTGGCAGGGCCAGTGCGGGTCTGGGGAACGGAGGAGCTAGAACGTGGGGGAGCGGGACCACCTGCCCAAGAACCATGTGTGGGGGTGCCTCTCGGAAACGGAAGCAGAGAACCCTAGGCAGGGGGGCAGAAGTGCCTTGCCCACCCTCTGGGGACTTGAACTCTGGCCAGCCTTTGGCCAGAATGTGACTTCGTCTCCTCTGCCATGTTCCTCCATCAGGGCAAGGCGAGAAGAGATGGGAAGTGAGTGGGGACAGCCCAGCCTTTGCCCAAGGAGGTTTTCATGGGTGTCTGGGAGGGGCTTGGGCACACAGAGAAACTGGGCAGTGCCGGCCCAGTACTTGGGTCCCCCACTGGTTTTCTCCCTTTCTCCGGCTCCTCCTGTCCCTCTCTGCCTTGGCCGGGCTCCCTCTGTGGGAGCTGCCACCTTTGACGGTTCTCCGCAAGCCTGCCTTGGGACTAAGCGGACTACAGGGTTTACTCTGACCTGTCCTGTCAGAATCCTCATGGTCTAGTTATCTGCATGTACCCCCATCCCTCATGAAGCGGGGTTCCGCTTTCATCTTCCCTACCCAGTCTGGGTACGTTCAGCCCCAAAGACTTTATTCTTCGTTTCATCCGGCAAGCCTGGACTCAGCCTTCCAGACCCAGCCTCTTCCGGGAGGCCCTGGTACATGGGCCTGCCTTAGAACCTTCCACCCCTTTCTTTCCGTGCCTGTACCGGGCTAAGGTCATGCTACACTTGTGTCACCTCATGAACTTCCACTTGCCCCCAGATAGTTAACTTTTTTTTTTGCTTTTTTGGGGGGTCACACCTGGCAGTGCACAGGGGTTACTCCTGGCTCATGCACTCAGGAATTACTCCCGGCGGTGCTTAGGGAACTATATGGAATGCTGGCAATCGAACCCGGATCAACTGCGTGCAAGGCAAACACCCTACTCGCTGTACTATCACTCCAGCCCCAATAATTAGCACAGCGGTAGGGCGTTTGCCTTGCACGCAGCCAACATGGCCGACCCGAGTTCGATTCCTTCACCCCTCTCGGAGAGCCCGGCAAGCTACTGAGAGTATCTCGCCCGCACGGCAAAGCCTGGCAAGCTCCCCGTGACGTATTCGATATGCCAGACACAGTAACAACAAAGTCTCCAATGGAGACGATACTGGGCCCGCTCGAGCAACTTTTTCTATTGGTGAATTTCACTCTATTTCGCCTTCCTCCTTCACCGCAGGTGCCCATGAGGTTTTTCTGTCGCTGAGATGCTGTGAGCATTTCACATTGCTCTGGGCAAGCCTGCGAGAAAGCATAGACTAGGTCAGATTCATGCTGTTCCCCATTCTCAGGTCTTCTTGAGACTGGAGGTTTCCCACTTCGGCTTGTCTTTGAGCTGTGGGAGGTGGGCCAGGACATCCTTCAGCATCCTCGGCTCATTAGCGGGTGTGAGGACCATTCCTTGGGCCAGATTTGCTCTTAGAAGAAGCTGCTGGCATTGCACACTTCTTGGTTCAGTAGGGAATGGAATGATGGCTGCAGCCAGTCTTGAACCTTCAGGAGGTGGGAGACACATACCCTCCATCTCTCTTGGTGGCCTTGGGTGGGGGGCATGGAGGAAACAACAGAGCCCACTGTCAGGGCGGGAGGGGGCGGGGCGGAACAGGAGTGATTAAGAGTCCGCCAGGATGCTGGGCCAGCACTCAGGGGCCAGAAGCAGCGGTGTGTTCAAGGGAAAAAGAATCAAAGGCACATCTTGTACTTTGATGCTCATTGGAAGGGCTCTCCTTTGACCTTGCTTGGAGCAGAAAGCAGTAAGGTGAGTTCAGGTAATTCCTGGGACCGAGGGAGCATCAGCAGAAAGACTTTCTGCCAGTGGCTCAGCAACGGCATGCTGGGAGATGAAACGGAAACCTCCTGGGTTTACTTGGTAGAGCCGGGACTTCAAATTCTGCTTCTGAGTTTTTCCTGTCATCACCTCTGTGACCTTCACAGGTGGGCTTCTGCTCCTTGACCCTCTCCAGACTGTAAGCAATTCCTTCCCGAGGGCCTGCACCCTGGAACATAAAGAGGTGACGGGAGACTCATTTCTTTTGCCAAGGGCTTTGTGATTTTAAGGGGAGACATGAAAATTATATTCATTTGAACTGTTCTGTTTTCCTTAGTGGATTTGCTAAAGGAATCCAGCTTAATTATTTCACTGGAGTCCAGTGACTCAAATGCAATGGAGAGTGCTGATTAGCCTCCAGAAATTCGAATTTTGGACAGCAGGTTTCCATTTTTAAGAAGAACCTAGAATATATTTGTGTCTTTTAAATGTACTGTGCAGTTTACAAAGGTTGGTTCACTACTCCTGGATTAGGGTAATTCTTCTGACTCCCCCACCCCCATTTTACAAAGGAGGAATCAGGCCCAGTGAGGATGAATGTCTTCACTCGAGGCCATGAGGCTGGAAAAAAAAAAAAAGAAGCATCGCTAGGAACTTAGTGTCTCTGGTGATTCTTATTTCAAAGTGCATTTGGAACAGTCACTTTGCAGGCAGGAGATGCATGCTCAGTGAGGTCCTCGATCTGAATAGTGAGGCCGGTTTACTCTCCAGCCCGACTGTGTAACTTGAAGGCTCCTGCAACTTCATCCAAGTGTCCTGCTGGGTTTGATGGAACTGGATGTTGATGAGGCACCAGGGAGCTTGTTCTCAGCACATGGTGAGCCTCCGTCTCCATCTGTGGAAAGACTGGGGCTATCCTGTGCCTCCTGGGACGTTTCCAGGAAACAGGCGGTTGGTGTCAGACTGTTCGGGAATGAACAGCTGAGATCTCTGTGGGGAAGAGCACTTTCTCTCTCTCTCTCTCTCTCTCTCTCTCTCTCTGATGAGTGTACTGGCTGGGGGAAGTGACAGCTTAATTTTTTATGAGCCAAATCATGAGTCTGCAGCCCGTGGCGATACCCAGAGCTGGGTGTTATCTTAAGAAGTGAATTCCGAAAGTTCTGGGCTGCCGGAGCTGCTGTCACCAACCCAGACTGTGGGTTTGGGTGGAAGTGTTTCATCCCTTGACTGATAGAAGGCAGGGAAAGACACTCAGCTCTGTGCATCCGACCCAGTGGGCTCAAACTTTAGCTCCACATGGAAGCTTCGGCCTTCCCAGGAAGTATTGGAAACCCTTTGAAGATAAAAGATTCCATCCTCTTATCTGAAAGGAAACAGGGAAGGGAAGAAAGGAAAAGAAAGGGACTTCAAGGGGAGGACCCAGCCGGAATGATTTTTGTCTGAATTGACTGGGATTGCTAAGGGGACGGGTTCCCCTGCTTTAATTTCCAGGAAGAGCCCAGGGGCTGACAGAGAGACAGACAAGGTGCAGGTCCCAGCCAGGCTTGGTTTGTTTGTTTTGCTGCCTTGTAAAGCCCTCCCCGGCCCGCTCTCCAGCCGACTGGACTTCAGGCAACTTCCTTAGAAAGCAGATGGTTTTCTTTGTCTGGCTAGAAATGTGTCTGTTTAAATGACCTTTTGGATTTACAGAGGCTTAATTTTCTTTTCATTTCGCTCCCCTGTCTTGTGAAGAATCTAGAACTGCTAAGAATCTAGGGAATGTTGTTCATCCCAGTTTTTAGTACGGCTATAGTGCAGCGAGCATTATTTTGAACACCAACCAACTGCTTTTCAAGAATACTTTTTTTTCCTGACGTCACTGGCTTCATTGCAAGTGAAACTTCTTGTGTAGGTCTTTTGTGGGAGACTCTGAAATTGTTCCGTGTGTGTGTGTGTGTGTGTGTGAGAGAGAGAGAAGAGAGAGAGAGAGAGAGAGACAGAGAAAGAGAGAAGACAAAGATCAGCCCACTTCTCTCCTTGCCTCAGTTTCCTCATGTGTAAAATGAGAAGCATGTTACATGCTTGTGTTTCAGTGCTCTGGTGAAGATGGAATAAAGTCATAAATGTAAATCAAAAATAGCGTCTGCACACCAAGTGTCCCTCATTCTTTCTTAAGATGCTCTGGGTGACTGCTTAAATTGTTCTTGGCTTTTATGCTGCTGAAGGAAGTAATAAAAATGACAAAAGCTTTGAAATCCCAGACTCAGTCTCTCCATCTCAAAATGAAGGTAGTATAATACTTTTGTCCCGAGCCTTTTGGAATTCCGTAATTACTACTCAGAATCTGGTTTTCCCATTCTTCCACCCAGATTTGGGTCTCTCAATATGAAGGTAAAAACTATTTAACTTTCTGGGCTGGAGCGATGGCCCACAGGGCCGAGTGCATCCTTGACAAGCACCCAGCCTGGTTTTCGTATCCAGCTCTACATGTTTCTCTGAGCACTACCAGGAGCCAGGAGTGGCCCTGAGCACCTCTGGGTGCCCCCCACCCCCCTGCACTAGATAAAACAAAACACTTGAAATCCAAAAAAGATTACTTTAGATTCTTAGCAAAAAAGATTATCTGCCTGACAAGAAAATGAAGCCTCCATAATGAAATGCTTCATTTACAAAGATACATTTCTAGCCAAAGAAAACCAACCCCACCCTCCTTAAATATATATATATATATATATATATATATATATCAGTGTATCATGTCATCCCGTTATTCAACGATTCACTCGAGTGGACGCCAGTAACATCTCCATTCGTCCCAGCCCTGAGATTTTAGCAGCCTCTCCTTACTTGTCTTACCCAACGTATTAGAGGCTCTTTCAGGGTCAGGGGAATGAGACCCGTTATTGTTACTGTTATTGGCATATCGAATATGCCACGGGTAGCTTGCCAGGCTATATATATATTATATTATTATTTTATTATATAATATAATATAATATTTAATATATAATTTAATATAATATTTAATATATAATATAATAATATAATATTATTTTATTATATAATATAATAAAATATATTATATAAATATAAATAAATACATAAATTTATAAATTTATAAATATAAATAAATATATAAATATATTTTATAATATATTAATAATTATAATATAGTAATTATTATATTATATTATTATGATATAAATATTATTTATTGTATAATATAATTTAATATATAATATATGATATAATATATCATTTAATATATAATATAATATTTAACATAATATATAATATGATATATATTATTTAATATATAATATAATATTTAATATACTATTATATTATATATTATATATATAAAATCCAGATTTATATATCTATAAATTTATATATTTAAATTTATATATTTACCTATAGATATCTCTATCTATCTATCTATCTATCTCCAGAGCATTACACAGGTTTCCCCCGGGGCTTGAGCCATAGTTTCTTGTGTAATGTGGGGATGAAAGGAAGCTGCAGAGATACCAGACAGGACCGGGTACCAGACAGGATCAAGGTCATGGTGTGGAAGCGCGGCGGGTGAGGCTGCCTGTGCTGTCAGCCGGAGCCCTGTTCTTTCTCTGCATTCCTGCCCCCAGTCCCGGATTCTCTCGTGTTTCAAGTGACGTCTCCGAGGAGTTTCTGGGAAAAGGGACCTTGGGAGACACAATTTTGGATCTCTTGGATTTGCGATCTTGAATTTCTGAAAATGGTTTCCTTTTCCTCTGATTTGGATTGTTCCTTTAGTTGGATATACGAATTTGGCTAGGAAATCATTTTACCTCATTGGCTTTGGGGGCTTTTTTTCATTGTCTGTGTAGGGGTTGAGAAATGTAAAAACTTTTCCTTTTTTGTTGCAGTTTTTAGAGTGTTCTCCGTTCCCCCTCACCTCTGGAAGTTTACTGTATTCCCTCCCTCCCTCCCTCCCTCCCTCCCTCCTTCCCTCCCTCCCTTTCTTTTTTCCTTCCTTCCTTGTGGGCAGACCCGAAAGTCTGGTACCACTTCTCCTATTTGTCATCTTCTAAGCCTTTTTGTCACGGTGTGTGTGCGTGTGTGTGTGTGTGTGTGTGTGTACACGCGCTCACACATGCCAAAGGCTTCAGTGCGGTTACACGTTTTTCTTCCACTGAGCTACGTCTTTGCTCACCGACCTCACCGGCCCGTCTCCTCTGCCATCACTTTTACTCATCTCTGTCTGTGTATATTTATGTTTCGGCATCCTCCGCTGTCACTGTCGTGCAGTTTGGGAAGGAGCAGAGCTTATGTGGGGCTTCCATCCATCCAGATCACCGGGAGACTCCCTCGGTGGTCACCTCTCGTGTAATCCTTTGTCTTCTGTGTTTCTGCTCCGCACATATTCTAATCGAACTTCAACTTAGCCTACCTGATCGTCCTGAGTTCTTTTGCTCAAGCGCCACAGCTTGGGTTGATTTACTGGCAGTCAGGTCAGGGGAGGAGCCGACTTGGGCTGGTTGTCTCAGCCCTCACAAGCATTGCCCGCCTTTGGGATTCCAAACTCACCAGGGACAGTGCCCTTTGCACCGCCCGGGCTCCCAGGGGCTTTTTGGACTGGGCACGCCATGTAAGCACGGGTTCTAGATGGAGCGCCCATCAAATGGTGCTGTGACCGTTGTGGCAAAAGGCCCCCATTGGCAGACCCCTTGGAGACCTGGGGAGTCCAGTTGTATCCCTACAAGCAGAATTTTCAGGCAGCTTTTGTGTGTCGCTCTACAAAGCAGGCAGACGCCCAAGTGTCCACTGGAGTTCGCATCATGGGTAGGCAGTTGTCCAAGTGTGTCCAGTGGGCTGTCTTGAATGTCAGCTACAGGAGCCTGACGGAGACAGAGCAATGGGCTTGAGTGGGCAGGACCAGCAAAAAGGGAGACTGGGCCCAGGACATGGGCCCGGAGCTGCCTTAGTTCAGCGGGGCCCAAGGGAGAATCAGTGTGGGCTCATGTGCCTGAGGTGGGCTCCTCTTTCTTTGGTTCTCTGGCGCCCATAGGACACAAGCATGGGATTCTCACCTGCCAGAGAGCCCTGTTCAGCCTGCGCCCGCCACGGATCCTGACCCCATCCTGTCACCATCTGGGCTGTAGCGGAAGTTCCTGCTCTTGTCATGACCTGGAGTAGAACCATTTGGGGGCTAAGGAAGGACCACAATATATTTTTTTTCTTTTTGGGGTCACACCATGCGGTGCACAGGGGGTTACTCCTGGCTCCTGCATTCAGGAATTACTCCTGGCGGTGCTCGGGGGACCCTATGGGATGCTGGGAATCGAACCTGGGTCGGCTGCGTGCAAGGCAAACACCCAACCCGCTGTGCTATCGATCCAGCCTCTACCACAATATTTTCATAGATCTCGGTGCTCCTTCCCCGCCTAACAAAGGCAGCCGTGGCCCTGGTGGGCTGTGCCTTGCTCCCTCGCTGGTTGCTTATGGACATTAACGCTTTAAGGTTGGCTTTCGGTTGTAAACGTCCCTTCGCCCCTTTCTGAGAGGGAGCACTCACTCTGTCTGTCGTGGGGTCTTCGGGTGTTTCTCCCCTCCTGCCACTCCCGTCCCCACCCTCCTGTCCTTTCCCTCCCTTGGTTCCTTTCTCTTTTCTTTCAACCAGGTTCCTTCTCTGCAAGATTTTACATCTGCCCTCTCGGTGGGGTTTGCGCTCTTAAGCTCGGAGCCCGCCCAGTGTCTGGACACAGGCAGGCGGTGAATGTCGGTTTTCTTTCTTCTTTACTGCTCTCGCTGCATGTTGGGCTTTGATCTGCTTTTATTGGTAGAGTCCGGAGCTCTGGGGCTGAGGCAGTAGTCAGGTGAGCTGACCAGAATGCCGGACAAGGGGAAGGGGGGTGGGGATGGGCCTGGATTTCTCAACAGTTCATGCTTCTGCAATAGTTCCCTGCGAAGTGGGCTTGACCTAAAGCCTCTCTCTGTGTGCCTTAAGCTCCCTGGATGGAGATCCTATGGAAATAAGAGGCACGTGTGATGTTCTTAATTGGGGGCTGCTTTCACTCGGAACAGAAAATCATACAAGTGTCCCCAAATGTGGCCTGTCACCCCTCATGCACGTATTGAAGTGGACGGCAGGTCAAGAGAAAAGAAGGTTAGACGAGAGGATCTGCAGCCCCTTTGGGTGCAGCTATTAGGGGCCTGCAGCCCTGACCTCTGTCTTTCAGGAGCCCTTTTCTTTTTTGTTGGGGCTAATGCCTGAGGCCTCCTCGCAGCTCATTTCCCCAGGCTCTGCACAGGCAGAAGCTGACCAAAGGGCCTGGTGGTCAGGAGTTATTGCTGCAGGCAGAAAGGGCTTAATAGTTTCCATTTACTTTTGGTTGGGAGAGGAAAGGCTGGCTCTTCTTTACAATAGTGGCAGAAAATCAGCGTGATCACAGCCTCATTCTTACTTCAGAAGGGAAGCCAGAGCTCCAAAGGTGCCCATGGCCCTTGTGGAAATTGCTCTGCTGGGGCTGGAGCGATAGCACAGCAGGTAGGGCGTTTGCCTTGCACGCGGAGGACCTGGGTTCGATTTCCAGCATCCCAAATATTCTTCCAAGCCCCGCCAGGAGTAATTCCTGAGTGCACAAGCCAGGAGTGACCCCTATGCACCCCCTCCCAAAAAAAGAAATTGCTCTGCCACCGTTATCACAGGGACGGGGGCATGTCAAGGAAGTGCCCTCATCTTCCCTCCAAGGAAGGAAACCAAGATTGCAACCTGAGTGTGGGAGTGTGTCTGTACAACAGCTGCCGGCCTGGGTTGACTGTTGTCATGCTGGTATCTTGGGCTGTGATTATTTTGTATTTCTCTCCTACTGCTTTATCAAGTCCTGTGGTGTTAGTTGATGAGAAATAAAAATCTAGAAGGAATAATCTCTCTCCTTTCGTTCCTAAAAGTGTTGGCTCTGTTCCTTTCTCATGCCTTTGGAATGTTGTAAAAATCCTATAGGTCTTTGTCGAAAAGAAAACCCTCACAAATGTACAAAGTCGTTCTTAAGACCCATAGTTATGATTACAGTCCAAGAAAAGCAGAGATTTGAATAAGGCTGTCTCTGCTTCCCCAATGTCTTGACTTTCAAAATTAACATTTACTCCTGGATAAGGACTAAATCAAAGGCGGAATAGGAAAAGAGAAAATAATCTGTGTTAAAAAAATTGATAAGAACATTTTATACTGAACCTCTGCATGCTGTAGCACAAGACCTACCTAAAGGAAAATGTGAAGTTCTGAGCAAAAAGAATCCAATTTAATGAAATTTAGAAAATAAATGGAAAGGATTCAGAAGGAATATAAGTTCATTGTCTGTTCTTGGGACTACATATAGACATTTAGCCAGGAGTCTGATCCAAGAGAACTATCTAAGCAAATATCTCTTCCTTTATCAAAGTATGATACACTCTTTTAAAAGTTCTTCAAGAATATTTGTAAAAAACCTGGATGAAGTGCTTATATGAAATCAAAAGAGAATTTAAAAAATTGTATCCAAGAGTGATTACATCCTCTAAAAATAGCCTCCACATCGACTCCTATCTCCAAAGTTCTAAGGGAATTCAGTCCGGAAGGTTCTATCAGAATTTTCCACTGGGATGATACAAAGATGAACCTTGGAGATACTCTGTACAATGCAAGAAGCCACAAAAAGACCACGTGTCACTTGATTCTGTTACTTAGGAAACGTCCAGAATAGGCAAAGCTAGAGACAGAGAAATTAGTGGTTACCTGGGGCAGGAGGATTGTGGAATTGGGGAACAGGAGCTGAAGGTGTCTTTTTGGAGTGATGGGAATGTTGTAAAATGATTTGTGTGGTGGTTGCTCCACAGTGAATGAAACTTCCAGGCTCGTACACTCCATGGGTGAACGTTATCGTGTGAGTTATTGCTTACTCAAGCTGCTACCAAAAAACCACAGTGGCAGTCTTGCGGGTGGGGTGGGGAGGGAGAGGAATAGAAATATCGGGGCCATTCCTCTTGCCTTCACCCTCTGTGATTTCCTGATTTTCCAGATGTCCTTCTGCATCCTTGCATAATGGAAACAAACAAGCGAAAGCTTTAAAGAAACAGTATTCCTAATAGCCTTTGAGGAGAAAAGTCTATGATGGGAAATTGACTTTTCTACCTTTGAGAGGATGAAGAGGTGGGGGTGTGATGCGCGGGTGGAGGGTGGGTGAGGGGCCTGAGTCCTGCAATCCTAAACTCAGAACTGATTGTCAGGGATCCCTGAATTACCAGCATTGGCACACACGGAGTGGTGCAGGGCTGCTCTGTTCTAGGGAAATAAAAAATCGTGTGTGTGTCTGTGTGTCTGTGTGTCTGTGTGTGTGACTGTGTGTGTGACTGTGTGTCTCTGTGTGTCTCTGTATGTCTCTGTGTGTCTCTGTGTCTCTGTGTATGCATGTCTGTGTGTATGTGTCTGTGTGTGTGTCTGTGTGCGTGTCTCCGTGTGTGTGTCTGTGTGCGTGTCTCAGCGTGTGTATCTCAGTGTGTGTCTCTGTATGTGTGTCTGTGTGCATGCCTGTGTCTGTGTGTGTATCTCTGTGTGTGCGTGTCTGTGTGTGTATGTCTGTGTGTGTCTCTGTATGTGTGTCTGTGTGTGCATGCCTGTGTCTGTGTGTCTGTGTGCGTGTCTGTGTGTATCTGTGTGTGTCTGTGTGCGTGTCTGTGTGTATCTGTGTGTGCGTGTCTGTGTGTGTATCTCCGTGTGTCTCTGTATGTGTGTCTGTGTATGCATGCCAGTGACTGTGTGTGTCTGTGTTTGTGTGTGTAATCTGGGGATGACTAGGCTGATTTCTAGTACAATATTCCAGGAGGTACGAGACTCTGCTCCCTGAGAGCTAAATTAGACAAAGCTGTTACTTATATAACTTCCTGCAATTGATGGGCTGTGTAGCTGCCGCCCAGAGCTGCTGCCTCCACTCTGGGGAGCGCAGGAACGGGCAGTCGTTCCGCCCGCCTCCTGGCAAGTTCACCTTCTACCTCTGGGTTTCCTGCCTGGGGCTCTCTCTGTAACGGCCTCTTTTGGAACAGAGGGCTCCGGCTTCTCTCTTGAAGATGGGAAACTCCTACGCTGGACAGCTGAAGACGACGCGCTTTGAAGAGGTGCTGCACAATTCCATCGAGGCTTCCCTGCGCTCCAACAGCCTGGTGCCCAGGCCAGTCTTCTCCCAGCTGTACCTGGAGGCCGAGCAGCAGCTCTCGGCCCTGGAAGGTAGGCAGTGCTCGGGGCTGTGGTCTGGGCTGCCGTGAGTGAGAGCAGCCTGCACGGGAACTCCCTCCTTTGCTTTCTGCCCCTGGACTCAAGGGGACGAGAATCAGGATTAGAAGACAGTTGCACAAACATTCTCCCCTGGGCTCAAGTGAAAATAAGTTTCAGCTGGAGAGTGGACAGGGATAAAATGATTTGTTGGAATAATGGGAGAAAGGAAGGAAAAAAGCACCGTATCGTTAGATGGGGTTGAATTGATCCTTCTGCTTTTATTCAAAGCTATGGTGTTTTCTTAAACATGTCTCTAAGATTTCTTTAACTATTTCAAAGATCTTTAACATTTCTTGAAAATTTCAAGTGTCTTTAAGATTTAACCTGCTTTTAGACACTCTATATATGTATTTTTGTTTATGTGTATTTATTTTATTTATGTTTTATATGTATATGCATATATATTTTTTTTTCTTTCTGTCCTGTGATTCATGGTAATATCTTTGTAAAATTTATGTAGTTTCTTTTTGCTTCTCTTAGCCTTTTGAATTTCATGTGTGCCAAGAATGAATGAGCAGATTTCCTTCCAGGTGGGAGAGCTTTAAGTGGACTTAGTTCTCCAGAGATAAAAGTGGGTGTGTGTCCCCATCCTCAGCTCGTATTTATAACGGTGCTGTATTTTTGTTGTTGTTTTTGGACTATACCCAGCAGTGCTGAAGGGTTCCTCCTGGTTCTGCACTCCTGACAGTGCTTGGGGGAACCCTATCAGATGCCGGGAATTGAGCCCGGGTCTGCTCTGTGTAGGGCAAGCGCCAATCCACTGGCCCCTAGGGAGGCTCCCAGGGAGGGGGCTGGTATATTTTATATAGCAGTATATTTTTCTGTTAAAAATAACTCCTGCCTTCATCGTATATGATAATTACTATTATGGGAGTTCTTGTCAGTTTTTTTTTCTTTTTTGAGGTGGTGGGAGGTTGTACCTAGCAGTGCTTGGAGATTCCCCCTGGCTCTGCACTCAGTGCTCAGCAGACAGAAGAGATGCTGGGGATTGAACACGGGTTGTCCACAGGCAAAGCAAGCACCTTACTTGCGGTCTGGCCCTCAGTTTGTTTTTGACTCGTTCATTACCTGATGAATGACAATGAATTAGAGGAAGAGGACAGAGCCCAAGGAGCTAGCTAAAGAGCTGCACCGCCTGCTTTCCGTGCTCCTGGCTCTGAGTTTGAACCCCAACAGCACTTCCGGTTAGTCCCCTGAGTACCTCTGGGTGTGACTCTGGTGGCCTGCTTGACTTGAGCAGCACCATATCTGAGCACTTGGGGCCCTTGAGCATTGCTTGGGAGCCCCCGGAAGAGGAATATCCGGCGTGCCAGGCCCTGTGCTGGTATCGTGTGCTGTATGCGTCAGCAGTTATGTGCACAGGTGACGGACTGGTCCTGGTGTGTGTCAGGTGGCTGTGGGGAGGGTGGGCTCCGGCGTGGCACAGAGGAAATGGGGTGCTGGGGTGAGAGCTGGTGATGACTTACTCTGGCCCAGAGGCATTCCTGTGTCACTGTCGAAAAACATCCTCATTGATTTAATCCCGCAAGTGGTGACAGCCTGGGAGCAAAAACCACTGGGCGTGACAGACACTGAATTGTGGCTAACACCAGGGATTGGGAAATCCAGGAATTTCCATGGCGTTCCCATCACAGGACCAGCGTCTGCTGCTGGCAAAGGAGCATGTGTTGAAGGATGATTTAGAGACCAGGCTTTTGGCTAAGAGGCCTGAGATGTAGGATGGCCGCGCTCTCTGCTGTGCTTTGTTTTGTTTGGGGGCCATCCGCTACCCAGCAGTGCTCGGGGCATATTCCTGCCTCTGTGCTCAGGAATCACTCCTGCTGGGGTTTGGGGGACCAAACCCAGGTTGGCCCTAGTAGACTATTTCCCTGGCCCCGTGCCTCAACGTCTTACTCTACCAAAACTCGTTGTTGCTTCTGAGAACACTAATGATCTTTACGTTGACCGATGATTTAACACATACGAATGAAGTCTTAGAATCTGCCAAAGGCAACCCCCGCCCCCAGCTGGTTTGTTTAAAATTGGGGAGATGATGAGTGCAGAAACTCAGCCTCAGTTTTGCCAGCTCTGTCACAACAAATAGTGGAAGATACGGGTTCCTTAGAGGTGGGATCCTTAAATCCCCCTGGGCGCCCCCCCCCCCCCCGTCAGTTTTTTCTCATGTTTCAGATCTCCATGGACGACTATCCCAGCCTCCTCCATGGATGACTATCCCAGCCTCTAATTGAAGGCTGCATCTGGAACGTTCTGACTCCTGGGAGACCTTTGACTGCCTGTGGACCTTGAGCTTGCGTTCAGGGGCAGCCGCGGGGACTGTCCCTCCCCTCCTCAGGGGTGATGGTGAAGATTCCCTGGAGGGGGCAGGGAGGGAGCTGGTTCAGCTGTCATGTCCGCATGAAAGCCGGAGCATACACTCTAGGATTTTCCTATTGGCCCAGCAGAAGGAATACAGAAATCCTCTGAAAAATCTGTTTTCTTAGCATGAGGAGAAGAGAGGAAGTGGCGGGTGGGAACTGTGTCCGGAGATTGGGGTGGGTTGGGGCGCAGGGCAGCTTACACTGAGCCCTCAACTTGAGCCCCCAGTGTCTACCTCATAAAGCAGGACCGGCTGATTGTACTTGCCGCTGCTTGTTTTGACTGCCTGTCTCTGCCAGGGTTCCTTATCTCATTGCTTGTTTCCTCAGACAATAACATTTAAGATTTTCATGACCCGGCTGCCAGTGTATTGATGCTGGCGTCTTTTCACATTCTCTAAATTTGTGAGGGTGATTCTCTGCTGGGCCCTTATCACATTGTTCTCCAAATAGGGGGATTTACCACCTCCTTCTAGAGAAAATGTCTTTTATGTGTGTGTTTTTTTTTAAAGACTAACAAATGGAAAAGGTGTTTTAAATTTTTATTCATTAAACAAGATAAGGGTCAGTTTCTATAATTCTAGCCACTTCTAATGTCACACTTTTTTTTTCTTTTTTGGCTTTTTGGGTCACACCCAACGATGCTTACGGTTACTCCTGGTTCTGCACTCAGGAATCACTCCTGGCGTTACTCGGAGGACCCTATGAGGATGCCGGGGATCAAACCCAGGTCGGCCGCATGCAAGGCAAAAAGCCCCACCTGCGGTGCTATCGCTCCAGTCCCATGTCACACAGTTTCAAGAAAAGAAACTTGAGTGGCCAGGGAGATGGAGAGCAGGTAGGGTTCTTGCCTTGCATGCGCTGACCCAGGTTCGACCGTGGGTACCACTTATGCCTCCCCAAGTCTGTCTAGGAGTGGTCCCTGAGCACAGAGCTCGGAGTGAGCCCAGTGCACCACTGGGTGTGGTCCAAGAACAAACCAAAAGAAATAAGAAAAACAGACTCCAAAAAGAAAACAAACTGAGTTAAAAACGTGAAAGGAAGGGCCTCCTGTGTGTGGGAACCCGCTGGTTGTGTCTGCGGCCATTGAAAGTTGCCGTCCTCAGGGAGCCCTTGGGAGCGGTATGGCTTTGCTCTCTAGCTCCTAGAAGTTTCCTCCTGCTTTGTGCCCGCAGATCCCATCAAAGGGGCTGGAATGTGTCAGGCAGACCTTTGACCTTTAATCCTTGCTTTCTTTGTGACTCCAATTTTGAGCTCTTTCTTGGCCTTTCTGAAGCTTCTGACCCTCTTTCATTCTTTCCGGGAGGCTGAGTTCTTGTTCTGGCCAGCAGAATCACCACCCGCCAGACAGACATTCCTGTGTGTGTACCCCCAGAGCTCCATGGGCACCCATTTTCTCTCCTTGTTTCCCTGCGAATTGGGGTGTTCAGCCTCGGCCCTCTGGTGTGGAGAGACAGTCTGGATCCCGCGGGCCCCCACTCCCTGGGTGGCCCAAGGACCGTTGGGGCCCCCTGGCTGTCTGCACCGCCTGGCTGGCGCCGGGTTCAGAGGTGACTCTACCTTCTGCTCAGACCCCTCCTGGCCAGCGTTTAATGGCAGGAAGGCGGCAGCTTAAGGAGGCTCAGACTTTATCTCCTGCTTCCTTTGTGTTCCTGCAGGGGTAATCTCCCTGCCGCCTCTGGGTCCTCAGGCCCCGGGAGGGGGACACAGGAATTCTTGCTACTCTCCTTGCTGCTGCTTTCCCGCTGAGGCCAGCTTGACATGTTTTGTTTTTCCTGCCTCTTTGGTGACCACTCTGAGGCGGTGCTCTGTCCCTGCATGGATTCCGTCCCACCTGGAATATTCTGCATAACTCGGCAGGCCCTGTTTTCCTCCCCAGGCAGTCACGGCTCGGTGAATTTGTCTGACCTGCTCATCGTAGGGGTTCACAGACCCGTGCCAGGGGAAACTGAAGTCACTTTCCGTGATCACGCAGACAGTGGCAGACCCCAGTAGGAAAACCTGAATTTCGCACTTCCTGTCCCATCTCTCCCATGATGAACCTAAAACCCCCTTCCCCACTTGGATACAGAAGGGTCAAGGAAGGTGGGAGAAGAATGGGCAACCAAGAAGGGAGTTCCAGGAGAGAATGATGGTGGAAATAGCTGGCTCCTAGCCCAGGCATTTCAGAGCCGTGTCTAGCCACCCTCGCGCTGCTTAATAAATGACAAGGCGGGAAAGGTTTTTACCCCAGATGTCTCACTTCAAAGAACTTAGAGCAAGAATGTTTCAACAGTGCTGAAGATTCATTGTTGGAGCCCCCCCACCCCCCGCCTCTTTTCTTTACCCAGCAAGGCTGGGTAAATAAGTTCTGCCCTGGTGCGTTTGGAGCAGCTGGCCAGGCTCTCCTGAGCACATCTGTCTGAGGCATCATGCTGGGTGCCTGGGTTCCAGAGGTGAATAGTAGCAGAAACAGGATCCTCTCGCTGATCCCAGTCTGGTGCCCCTGCCAGAGGCTCATTTCACTGCAGTGTCAGAAGACTCAGGCATCTCCATGGCTACATCCTGCCTCTCCTGGCCAGTTCCATCTTAGCTGTTACTCCTAAAACATGATTTTTTTCTTCTTGGGTCACACCCAGCGATGCACAGGGGTTACTCCTGGCTCTGCACTCAGAAATTACTCCTGGTGGTGCTCAGGGGACCATATGGAATGCTGGGAATTGATCCCAGCAAACACAAACACTGTTTGCAAGGCAAACACCCTATCTGCTGTGCTATCGCTTCAGCCCCTGATTCTACTTTTTAGAAAAGCTTCCTGGAGTCTTAGCCTGCGTGGCCCTATATTGAAAGGACTCTCTTCTCTGTCTGTCTGTCAGTCTGTCTGTCTGTCTGTCTGTCTGTCTCTCCCCCCTTATCTCTCTCTTCTCTCCTTATCTATCTCTCTCCTTCTCTCTCTCCTTCTCTTGCTCCTTATCTCTTTCTCTCCTTATCTCTCTCTCCTCTCTCCTTCCCTCTCTCTCTCTCCTCTCCTTCTCTCTCTTTCTCTCTCTTTCTGTGTATGTGACAGATCTGGGTGGACTTTGTATGCCTAGTAATGTGTATGTCTGTTCTGCCCTTCTGGATGGATAATGATGCAGGGGACCATCACTGTCACACCCACTGGGAACATCCTGGCTCTGCCACTTGGTAGCTTATCCAGGAGAGGGGACCTCAGTTTCCTCATTTGAAAATGGTCTGTACTAGGGGTCTTCAACTGCCACTCTTTATCCTGTGCTGGCCTGTGGGTGTAGAGCGGTTGGAAAGAACTGGTCTACCAACTGCCAGGCTGCTGGCGGCTGTATGCAGGACAGATTCCAGCTCGCAGGCATGTGAAGGCTGAAGAACGCTGGTGGTCATGGTCATTCCCAGATGCTCTAGGCAGTGAGTTCCAGTGCAGACAGGCACAGCTTCGGAGGGCGGCTGGGACAGGGGGTCATGACCTTGGGAAAGCTGTCCTGGCTCATGGCTGTCACCGAGGGGCTGGCTCGGGCATGCTGCTGGTGAGGAGGAATCCCTCGCTGTGTGCTGAGTGAGACGTCCGAGATTCCACGTTGGGATGCTATCTGGGAGCGGCTTCAGGTGAGCCGGGCCATCTTCCGCCTTACTCATCCCTGTCCTGCCTCTCGTCTAGGTGGCAGTCGCGTGGACAATGATGAAGACGGAGAGGAGGCAGAAGGGGGCCTGGGAGCCAACTGCGCTGCCAGCTGCTACCAGATGCAGCCAGCGCCCGAGGGGAGCTGTACCACGGATGGTGAGTCTGCTGGCCCAGCTCGGGCCCCAGCCCCAACCCCGTGGCCCAGGAGACACCTGGCTGTGAGCTGTGCCAGGGGGTGCTCTCTGGCACCAGAATCATGAGGAGCAGGGTGGCAACTGGGTCCCCTGATAATAGTCCTGGCCCTGCACTCGAACACTTGAGGACCTGCCACTTGAAGCCTCTCTGCGAGAAGGAAGTTCATTTGTGCTCAGCTGGAAGTGCCTCTAGTGAGTTCCAGATTCATGCTCGTTAGGATGTTCACCAAGCCCTGCTCTGGGAATAGGGAGACCAAAGACCCCCAAACGCAGTTTGATGGGGAGTCAGTAAGCCAGTGCAGGGTTGAATGGGAGCCCAGGAACGGCTCGTACCAGGGTAAGGGAGTTGGGGAAGGCTTCCGGGAAGAGGAGTTCCTTTTTCTGGGTTTTGGAGGATTGGTAGGAGTTTGCCAGGAGACTGGGAGAGGTTGGGAGAAGCTGAGGCATGGCAGATAGAGGAAGAGCAAGTGTAGCGGCATCAAGGAGTGAGAATACAGCCTACTGGGGAGTTGTTGGTCATCTGTTTATGTCAGGGGCTGCAGTGCTGGTACACCTGGCTTAGAAAAAGGATGCAGCTAGTAGTAAAAGAGTCTCTGTGGTCTGTGTGCCTGAACTTGGCCCCGAGCAGGTGTTCTGCAGGTATTGGAACCCAGCCTACTCTGGGAAAGGGAAAGCCAGTATAGTTGTTCTTCTGCAGGTGGGATCTAGTGTCCCAATGTATAATTCCCTCCTGATTAATAGCAAGAATGGAAGCTCAATCATAGTATTGCAGCAAAGAGCTTCTAAATACAGACAGTGATGGCGCTGACAGCTCAGGGCCTGTTTCCCGCTGTTCTTCTGAAGGAGGGTTGGGGCACCGGGCTTGAGACCTGCAGGCTGACCTTGACCTCAGGGAATGTGGTGGAACTCCCCACCCCCTTGGACAAGACTGTCCTCCCCTAGCCTGGAATGAAACCTGCGTCTCTCTGACCACTTCTCAGTAGCTTTCACTGAACACATTTCTTAAGCGCTCTCACGTTTCCTTATTTGGGAATTGGGGTCAGAAATCCTCCTCCAGGGTGACTGTGTGGGGTTTGGCAGCATATCCTCGCTAGGTGTCCAGCGTTGCCAGCTGCTCATCCGCTGCAGTGCACCTTCCGCTTCTGCTCGGGTGGGTGGGGGAAGCTGGAGGTAGTTGGGGTTGTCTGGTGACTGTGTCATTGGAGGAAGGGCTGTGAATTCTGCACCACACTTTCAGGCAAGGCTTCAGAGTCCTTGGGGTTCTCTCAAATCACTGCCTGAGTCCGTGACTAGTGTTGGGCAAAGCACAGGGACCCTCACCCAGAATGAACTCCTGAAAAGGTCTTAGCCAAAGAAATAGCTACCCCCTCCCCCAGATCATTTATTGATTAGGTCACATTACTTCTTTTTTATTTATTTTTTACTTGAAATCACAGTGAAATACACAGTTACAAGGTTGTTCATGATTGGGTTTCAGTCATACAACGTTCTAACACCTGTCCCTTCACCAGTGTATGTTTCCCACCACCATTGTCTCCAGTTTTCCTCCACTTCCCCTCCCCCATGATGGCAGGAACTTTTCTCTTCTCCCCTCCCTCTTTTGGGCATTATAGTTTGCCATACAGATACTGAAACATTATCATGCTTTACCTACTTTCAGCACTCAGTCCAGAGTGATCATTTTCAGCTATTATGTCATCTCCTAACTACCCTTCACCAACCCCCCCCAGCCCGCCCCCCCCCCACACTTCTGTCACTGTCCTCCCGTTGTTCATCAATTTGCTCAAGCGGGCCCAGTAACGTCTCCATTGGAGACTTTGTTGTTACTGTGTCTGGCATATCGAATACGTCACGGGGAGCTTGCCAGGCTCTGCCGTGCGGGCGAGATACTCTCAGTAGCTTGCCAGACTCTCCGAGAGGGGCGGAGGAATCGAACTCGGGTCGGCCATGTTGGCTGCGTGCAAGGCAAACGCCCTACCGCTGTGCTATCGCTCTAGCCCACACACACTTGGTTTTTTGTTTTTGTTTTTGTTTTTTTGCTTTTTGGGGTCACACCTGGCGATGTACAGGGGTTACTCCTGTCTTTGCACTCAGGGATTACTCCTGGTGGTGCTTGGGGGACCATATGGGATGCTGGGAATCAAACCCGGGTTGGCCCCGCATGCAAGACAAATGCCCTACCTGCTGTACTATTGCTCCAGCCCTGCCCCCCCTCCCCCCAACACACACACATGTGGCAAGCTTCCAAGCATTGACCAGTCCTTCTGGCACCTGTTTTCCCCAGCCGTGGATATCAGTCTCATACTATTTAAAATTAAGCATTAACACTAAACAAATTTAATAACTTAAAATCCAGAAGTTCCCAACAGGGAGAAAGTAAGTCTCCTCATACTGAGATATCTCCTCCATATTCTGCTCACCCAGGTCCCCTCCATTCCCCCTGGCAGTGACCAATGTTTCCATGCTCTCATGCTACTTGTTGTTCACCTATTCCTTACACGTAAGCATGAAATGCTGGGTAGGAAAAACATCAAATGACTCACAGCTCCACACAGCTTTATCTCACAGCTATTTCCCTGCGTTGCCATTCGGACATTCATGTGTCTTGTCCAGAGACACTAAAAGGTCTAGAAGCTCCGCGTGGCACCAGGCGTCTCTGTTTGCTGCCTTCTTTCCAGAATACCAGCGTTCCTTGGAGGGCTGGTCCTTGCCCGGGGTGGGATGTTTGCAGCCTGAACCCCACCGCAGGACTCTGCCTTTCACCTGTCTTCTTTCTCCCCAGGGTTCTGCCAGGCGGGCAAGGACCTGCGTCTTGTCTCCATTTCCAACGAGCCCATTGACGTCCCCGCAGGCTTCCTCCTGGTGGGGGCCAAGGCCCCCAGCCTGCCCGACCACCTCTTGGTCTGTGCCGTGGACAAGAGATTCCTGCCAGATGACAGCGGCCACAACGCTCTCCTCGGTAAGTGCTTCCTCTTCCTGCTTCATCCGTGCGTGCCTGGGACAGAGCCTTTTCCGTGGTCTGCCATACAGCCCCTCCGCCACCCTCCAGTGGACTCTCCCACGGTGGCAGGAAGTCCACCTTGCCTCCGCTCTTACACACCTGTCCTCTGCCAGAGGCCTGTTGTTTCGCATGAGTTTGGAGGAACATTTGTGTGTCAGCCCTTCCTAAATGCCTACCTGTCTCAGGAGCTGAGGTCCAGGCCCTGCCTCTGCGATATTCTCAGGTGTCATCAGGGAGAGGGAAGGTGCAGCTGGATGTGTGCTCTACTTCTGGAAGATTCTTTTTTTAATTTTTAAAATTTTTTTATTATTGAATCACCATGAGATACAGTTACAGGCTTTCATGTTTGAGTTTCAATTATACAATGATCAAATACCCATCCCTCCACCAGTACACATTCTCTACCACCTATGTCCCCAGTATACCCTGCCTTTCCAACCCTTCCCCTGCCTCCGTGGCAGGCAGTTACCCCCATACTCTCTCTAATTTTGGGAATTATGGTCTGCAGTACAGATACTGAGAGATTATCATGTTTGGTCCTTTATCTACTTTCAGCACACGTCTCCCATCACAAACGATTCCTCCAACCATCATTGACTTTAGCGATCCCTTCTCTATTCCAGCTACCTTCTCCCCGAGCTCATGAGGCAGGCTTCCAATTATGGGGCAATATTCTGGCCCTTGTGTCTACTGTCCTTGGGTGTCTGTCTCATATTATGTTAACTTCTGTACTTCTGAAAGATTCTTATCCCCAATAATGGCCAAGCATCCTCCTTCCTCTCTGTCCTTTGACTTACTCTCACTGTTTAAGAGGTAGTCATGACTTTAATAATTTGTGTGTTGGGGGTGTGGTAGCCATGGTTCCTCACCGTGCTTCAGGGGCCCCACCTGTCAGGTTTTAGCCCTCAGGACCAGTGGTTCAGTACAAGGATCCATTGTGAGGATGGGGTTCTGCTGGGTTCTGCATTGCAGGGCATTACCAGGGTCACCTTGCGGGGAGTGCTCAGAGCCTTCAGGGGGGTTGGGATGCCATAGTCTAGAGATTGGAGTAGCCCCTGGGTCCAGGAGGCGGTCATTAATTTCTCTTTGGCTCCTGAGATTTTTATTAAGATCTTTATTGTATTATTGGTTTGGACTCACACCCAGCAGTGCTTGGGGCTGAGTCCTGGCAGTGTTCAGGGGTCACTGCTAGAGGTGCTCAGGGAACCTTATATGGTGCTGGGGATCGAACCTAGGTTGGCGGCATGCAAGGCGAGCGCCCTGCTTGCTGCACTGTTTCTCTGGTCTTCAATTGCGCTCTTTCTGGGGAGACCCGTGGGCTTACGAGCGAGAATAAGCTCCGAGCGTTCGCTCTGGCAAAACTGTTCCCTCTCAGATTCGCTGTGCTTGGCCTGAACAAATCTTGCTTGGAGAGAGCGGGCTGATGGGGACTGGGCAAGTGTTTGATCTGGAGGGCTGGGCCTTGGCCTGAAATCCACTACTTTGTGACTGTAAAGAATTGCCAGGGCAGTAAATCAAGGCGGCGCTGTGTCCTGCAGTGTGGCGACGGGAATCTTTCAGCTCATTCACCACCAGCACCGTAATAGCTCCGGCTCCCCAGGCGGCGGGCGCAGAGGAAGTTGTAGCGTTGTTAATTGCTCGCCAAAAAGCCATTGGAAGGGGGTTAACAAGGGCCAGTTGGAAATCACGGATGCTTTCTTCTTCTTTTAAAATAACTTTATGCTCTCAGCTTGTACACTTCACACTGGCTCAGTTTCCTGCAATTAACCCCAAGGGCTGCGCAGGACAAGGTGGGCCCCGGGCCCTGGCAGAGGTTGGGACCCGGGGCTTTTTAGTGACCTATAAAATGGCAGCTGTGGAATATCTTGAGGCGAGGGACAGCTTTAACCTCCCCCTCTCTGGTGGTCCCCCTCACTTATGAAGAAGGGACTTTCAATCTAGTGACTTTGAATTTGTGGAGGGGTTTCGTCAGGGAAAGCTCCAAGGTCCTATTCTAGGTGTGTTTCTTGTCGAGGGGCTGGTTCTTCTTCACAGGCTGAGAGCTCAGACATGAGAGAAGCATCTAGCTGGAACCTTCCAGGCCGAGGTTCTGGCAGGGAAGTGCCTTCGTTTCATCCAGCGAGCGAGTGGTCTTGGCGATCATGCCTCGCTAAATCTGGGCTGGGTGGGAGTGGGCCTCCTTCTGGGAGAGCCGGACCCAGCCCTAACTCCACTTTTGCTCTGGTGGCCACTGGCCTGGTGCTTCGAGAAGGTCCGACCCTTCCCCAGGTGCTGGCTGCTTCTGGGAAGACGCAGGTGTCCGTTTCTGGAAACACAGACCCACCGGGTCTTGCCTTGCCCCTTTGTCGCTGGGAGACTGAGCTGCTCCCCTGGTCTTGCACGCTGGGAGGGGTCAGACTCTGCCCCTTCCCTTACACTCTCTTCCGCCAACCCCCCACACTGCTCTGCTTGTCTACAGGAGAGGAGGAGAGACCCCATGGACCCGCGCCCTTCCCAGCCCTCTGTCCCTTTCACCCCCCTCCACTCCTGCACCAGTCAGGGGGGTACCACCAGCAGTTGTCCACCGAGACTTCCTGAGGCTTTAGTAAGAATGTGTACTATGTAGCTGTTAGAAAAGACAAGTCATGAAATTTACATACAAGTGGTACTACATGGAAAGTATCATGTTAAGCGAAATGACTCAGAAAGAGAGGGATAGACATAGAAAGATTGCATTCATCTGGGGAACATAAAGTAACAAAAATAGGAGACTAACACCCAAGAACGGGCTGAGATTAGTACTGGGAATTTTGCTCCATGGCATGGAGGCCAGCCACACATGCTAGGGGGAAAGGGAGCTCAGATAGAGAAGGGAGCACCAAATAAAGGGTGTTGGGAGGATCCTCCCAGGATGGGAGAAGCATGCTGAAAGTAGACTATAGACCAAACATGATTGCCACTCAATGCCTCTTTTGCAAACCACAACACCCAATAGGAAAGAGAGAACAGAGGGGAATGCCCTGCCACAGAGGCAGGGTAGGATGGGGGGGTGGGGGTGGGAGGGATACTGGGATCCATGGTGGTGGGAAATGGGCACTGGTGGAGGGATGGGTACTCGATCATTGTATGACTGAAACCCAAGCACAAAAATTTTTAAGTCTACAACTGTACCTCATGGTGTCTCACTAATAAGAATTAAAAAAAAAAAAAAGAATGTGGATGATGCTGTGTGCGTGACACGGGGCCGGGCTTGGTTCTCAGGCTGGAATTGATGCATCACTTCCTTATCCACTTGGGACCATTACGTGGTTTCTTGGGCTCTTGGGCTTCTCCAAAGAGGGTCAGGCTGCCCTGATTCACTGGGGCTGTTGTGCTTCTTTCTTTCTTGGAGAGCAGAGGGGCACACCCAGTGATGCTCAGAACTCACCTGGCTCTGTGCCCGGGGATCACTCCTGATGGGCTCAGGGGACCCTGTGAGGTGTTGGGGGATCGAACCCGGGTCAATTGCGTGCAAGACAAGTGCCCAACCCACGATACTATCTCTGCAGCCCCCTGTTAGTGCCTCTTAATCTAAGTAGTGGCCCATCAGGCTAATGGTAAGTGGCAGGATGTTGTTCCCTGTCTCTTGGCGTGGTTCCCATTTGTCCCTCTAAACGCTGGGATTCAGACTCTGACATTTCTCTGCTGTAGAGAGAAGGGTTCTGAAAGGCTAAACTAAGCCGTACCTGCCCTGTGTCTAGACAGGGCGTTTCTTAGGCCACTGAAGAACATTAGATTTGTTTGCAGAAGACCCGTGAATTAGTAGCTCTCTGTGGCGCAGTGTCTATTTTCTCCTTGGAGAGGGTTTGAGCCTTCACTGATGGTTTTTCCTTTCCTTTCCTTTCCTTTCCTTTCCTTTCCTTTTCTTTTCTTTTTATTTAAAATTTTTTATTTATTTTTTTATTAGTGAAACACCATGAGGTACAATTATAGACTTACAAATTTTTGTGCTTGGGTTTCAGTTATACAATGATCAAGTACCCATCCCTCCACCAGCACCCATCCTCCACCACCACGGGTCCTAGCATCCCTCTCACCCGCCGTCCCCCCATCCCACCCTGCCTCTGTGGCAGGGCATTCCCTTTTGTTCTCTCTCTCCTTTTGGGTCCTGTGGTTTGCAAGAGAGGCATTGAGTGGCAATCATGTTCGGTCTATAGTCTACTTTCAGCATGCTTCTCCCATCCTGGGAGGGTCCTCCCAACACCCTTTATTTGGTGCTTCCTTCTCTATCTGAGCTTCCTTTTCTTTTCTTTTACTTTCCTTTTCTTTCTTTTCCTCTGTCTCTCTGCTTCTGTCTCTTTCTCTGTCTCTCTGTCTCTTTCTCTGTCTCTCTGTCTCTGTCTCTCTCTCCCCCCCCCCCCCTCGTGCTAGCCAGTTGTCTTAGGAAGATTCTGGGTAGCAGCAGAGCTTACACACGGAGCTGCATGGCCTTGCAGCATAAGTCAGAACGACCTCTGTAAACTTGGCAGCCCCAAACCCGAAATCAGATAAATTAAAGTAGTCTCGGACTCAGGGTCGCCCCCCTCCCAGGGGCCTTGCTCCCTGGCAACCAGACACACTGGGAGAAAAACAAGTTCCGATGGCGGGGCAGGGCGTTGCAACAAGAATCCATGTCAGATAAAAGAGCCAAACCATCTGACCTTTAATCAGCAGTTGCAGGGCGTCGAGTTGAAATAGCCTTAATAGCTTGGCCAGGGCTTTTCAAACACGTCCTCTGGATTTTGGTAGTTTATGGGTCACAGGCGGTGGTTTGTGCTGCTGCTGCTACTTAGGCGGCCTGCCCGGAGCCTCACAGCTCAGGAGCCAGTGTCCACTCCCAGAGAGGCCCATTTTGGCCTCAGGCAGCAGCTCCCACGGGAACTCACATGCCTTATTGGTGTCTGTCCTGGCCACAGATGATGGGATTTTCTTCACTTCTAATCAGCCACACATGGGATCCATTTACTTGGATTCAGGCTCAAAGTCTGGAGTTTAGGGCGGGCTCCAGGGGGTCTGGCATCAGTGGTCTGATTGCTTTGCGATTCTGGAACTGGGCAGAGAATGGAAAGAGGGATAGGCAGTTACTGTACGTGTCTGTGCCGCGGAGACAGAGGAGCCCACCTTGCTCTGTAAAGTCTGTTTTATGTAGAGCCTTTAGGGATCTGTTTGTTTATTGCTTTACCACACTTGGCGATGCTCAGGGGTACTTCCGGCTCTATCTGTGCTTGAGGGTCACTCCTGGTGGTGCTTAGGGGACCAAGCAGTGCTCGGAAATGAAACCCTGGCCTCTTGCTTGCCAAACGTGTGCTCTGAGCCTTCATCTATTTCCTTGGCCCCTCTGAATATAGCTTTTAAAATCTTCTCCTAGGGCCGGAGCAGTAGCACAGCAGGTAGGGTGTTTGCCTTGCACACGGCCGACCCGGGTTCAGTCCCTGGCATCCATATGGTTCCCTGTGCATGGCCAGGAGTAATTCCTGAGTGCAGAGGCAGAAGTAACCCCTGAGCATCAGGTGTGACCCAAAAAAGCCAAAATAAAATACAATAAAATAAAATAAAATAAAATCTTCCCCTAAGCCATGCTAGTTTCATTCTTACGATGAGACCTTCCTGGCCCTCCTTGTGGCTGTCTTGACCCCTTGACCAGAACCCTTGCCCCGTGGAACCTTCTCGTTGGGTTCCAGGATCTGAGCTTGGGAGTAACCGAGGAGGACTCCGGATAAACTTGTTGTCTCCTCTTCCAGGTTTCTCTGGGAACTGTGTCGGCTGTGGGAAAAAGGGTTTCTGCTATTTCACTGAGTTCTCTAACCACATCAATCTGAAGCTCACCACCCAACCCAAGAAGCAGAAGCACCTGAAGTATTACCTGGTCCGCAATGCGCAGGGGACTCTTACCCAGGGCCCTCTCATATGCTGGAAAGGCTCAGGTGAGCTCAGCCTGACAGAAGGGTGTGTGTGTGGGTGTGTGTGGGTGTGTGTGTGTGTGTGTGTGATCCTGAGAAGACTCAGATGAGCTCAGCCCAACAGAGGGTGTGTGTGTGTGTGTGTGTGTGTGTGTGTATACTCATGCACAGATGCTCACCAGGCTCAGCAGTATGTGTGTGGGGGGGGTGGGTGAGTGAGTGTGAGTGTGTGTGTCTGTGTGTGTCTCATATTGGAAAGGCTCCAGTGATAGGTCAGCCTTACAGGGGTGTGTGTGTGTGCATGTGCATATGTGTGTGTGGGGGGGAGGGGGTGCTGAGAAGGCTCAGATGAGTTCAGCCCAACAGAGGGTGGGGGGTGTGTGTGTGTCTATATATACATGCACGCATGCCTAAAAGGCTTAATGTGTGCGTATGTGTGTATGTGTGTGTGTGTCTGTGTGTATAATATTGGAAAGGCTCCGGTGATAGGTCAGCCTTACAGGGGTGTGTCTATACGTGTGTGTGTGCATGCGTGTGCATGTGTGTACGTGTATGCATGCACATGTATGCATGTGCACAGTGTCAGCTCCACAGTAGATGTCAGGTCCAGCTCAGCTCAGCGCAGTGCAGCGGACACATCTCTGCCGCGTGGCTGTTGGTCACGCTTATCTGCATCGCTCTGCTCCTGGGGGTTAGACCCCAGGCGCGGGGACTGTGCTTGCCTTCTGGGCCCTGCAGCACTTTCCCTCTGTGTCTTCCCCAGAGTTCAGAACCCGGCAGGCCTCCAGCAGCGTGTGCCCCAGCAATCTCTTCCTGCCGCTGGAGAGCCCAGGGCCTCTAGCTGCCTTCTCCAACGAAGCCCCGGCTGGACTGAACCCCGGCGTCCCCATGGGAGCACAGCCGGCAGGTAAGGGGGCCGCAGAGCTCCAAGGGGCTCAGTCTCATCTCACCTAGAGCTCAGTAATATGGTGGCTCTCCCTGGACATCCGTGCGGATGCCACACTGCCCTGAGTCTCCTGTTAGGGGCACTTCATTTGAGCTCTGTGTTTTCTGAGGGTATTTGGGGAGTGCTCTCATGCAGTGCTCACAAGGGACCAGGGGCCGTTCCTGGCAACACTCAGCCAAGCTGGCCTGACAGTCCAATGCTCAGACCCTGGATATAAGGTGGTGTTTGCTCCCCCTTCCCCCTCAGTGCTGGGATTCTGGGGGCTCATACTTGCAATCTTGCACATGCAAAGTCTCACCTCTGAGCCCTGCTCCCCTCCATCCCCAGAGTGTCCTGCTTTTGATGTGCCCCTGATGGGTGTGGAAGGTGTCGGGATCCCTCCGCAGCCCCTGGCCCCTGATCTGCAGCATGGGGCTGGGACAGGTGCTCAGCCAGTGCCCGCACGGGGCAGGTTGGCACATAGAGTGCCACGACAGTGTCTTACAAGTCCCACCCCCTGCCTGTGATCAGCCTGTACTTTATTACACCCGTCTCCCTGGGTGGGAAACTGAGACTCCCGACCTTGTGCTTCCAGCCGGGTCCTGGGGAGTCCTGGCGCGATGGCCTGCCTGGTGTTCTGGCTCATGTGTCCGGGCACTTTGCCCCTGGGAGCAGGCGCCATCCACAGATGAGAGGGCGCCTTTCTCCCACCCTCGAGAAAGCCCTGCAATGGCCCCCAGCAGTCCCGGCTGTCAGCTCCAGCGTGGCCACCTCTGAGCTGAGCCATCTGGGGAGATGTGTTTGGACTCTTTCCTGTTTGCTCATGTGTGAAGCTGGAACAAGTCCTCCCAGCCTGATTTGTAGGACTCAGTACAATCACAGTGCTAGTGACCAGTAAGTGCTTTCGGCCCTCCGGGCTCCGACACTTGACGTCTTTCTAGTAGTTCAGGTCATCCCGACCCTGTGTATCTGCTTGAACGGAGGAGGACCTGCCGCAGAGGAAAGTGGAGGGCGTCCAGCAAGGTTGGAAGCTAGAGCTGGGCTCGGTCACTCGTCCGCCCACCTCCCCCCACCGGAAGTGTTTGTCCTGGTCCCTGCTCTGGAGTGCCTTCCACGGGCACATCTTCCAGGCTCCTGGCAGCGGGGGCATGGCAGCAGGTGGTGGGCCACAGGCGACCGAACCCACAGTGCTTAGAGATGTTCAGAGGTTCCGTGGCTGCTGGCAGCCTGACCTGGGTGACTGCACCGCCCCCCCCCAAGGATTTTTTTTTATTGTTTTAATTAAAATGTATTAATCTTCGTGAAAAAAATCTGCACAATCACCAGATAGTCTCTGCAGAATCTTTACTCTTCTGTTGTTCAATCTCCAGCTCTCAAACTTTTTGCCGGCGCCAACGTTGGTTGGCCTTGGCGATCCCCCTGACTTTCTTCATTCCGTTCTTGCGTTCCTTTCTCTGTTTGCATGAGGTCTTTTTCTTCTCATACAGACCATGTCTTGCCAGTCTGTGTTTGGGCTCGTCTTTCTTGGCGTGATCCAAAGAATCGTAAATCATGCCAAAGCCGGTTGTCTTGCTGCCACCAAAATGGGTTCTGAGGCCAAACACGAAAATGACATCTGGCGTGGTCTTGTACATTTTGGCAAGTTTCTCTCAGATTTCTGTCTTGGGTACCGTGGCCTTCCCAGGGTGAAGGACACCGATGACCATCTGCTTGTGCTGGAGCAGTCAGTTGGTCATGAACTTCCTGGTGTGGATGGTGACCATGTCATTCATGATGGCAGCGCGGCTGCGGGAGGCCAGCCCAGGGACTTTTCTGAGCATGTCTGAGATGAGCCTGCAGTCTGGAGGTGTGGGAAGGTGGAAGAGGGTGAGAGAGAGAGAGAGAGAGAGAGAGAGAGAGAGTGAGAGAGTGTTCTCTGCAGGTAGAATCAATGCACAGGGAGTGGTGCCTTCTGGTGGGCTCGTCAGTGGAAAGCTCGCTGCTAGCTTGTGAGAGTGGAAGAGAAGACACCGCTTGTTGCAGCCTCATTCTCTTTCCTTTCTCACTGAGTATGTGCGCATGCATGTGTATGCGTGCCTGCGTAAGTTCATGAATGCATGTGTGAGTGCATGAATACATACGTGGGTAGATGTGTGTGTGTGAATGGGTACATGAATGAGTGCCTGTGTGTATATGTGTGAGTGCATGTGCATGTGTATCTGTGCGTGTGCACATGTGCAAGTGCCTGTGTGTCTGTGTGTGTGCGCACATTCGTGAGTGCACATGTGTGTCAGGTGTGAGTACACGTGTATGCATGTCTGTGTGTACGGTGAGTACATGTGTATGCATATCTGCACATGTGTGAGTTGTGAGTACACGTGTGTGCACGTGTGCGTCTCATGTGCGTGTATGTGAGTGCACTGTGAGTGCATGTGTATGCGTGTATGTGCACGTGTGTGCACATTGTCTGAGTGCACATGTGTGAATGCATAGTGTGTGAGTGGACGTGCACCCAAGTGCGTGTGAATGTGTCTGCCTGAGTGTGCATGTGCATGCAAGTGCATGTGATCGTGGTTCTGTATATCTATGTGTGTGAGTGCGTGTGCACACAGGTGCTTGTGTGTGCTTCTGTGTATATCTGTATAAGTGTGTGCATGCATGTGCATGCATGTGAATGTGCTTCTGTGTGTGCGTGTGTGCATATGTGCAAGTGAGTGTGCTTCTGTGTGTGTGAGTATGCGTGTGCGTGTATGGGTGCATCGTGCACAAGTGTGCTGTGTGTTTGTGCGGTGTGCCTGTATACATATGAGCGTGCTTCTGTGTGAGTGCGTGTGCACACGTGCATGTGAGTGCTTCTTTGTGTGTGCGCATGTGTACATGTGTGCCTGTGAGTATACTTATGTGTGTGTCTGTGTGAGTGTGTGCACACAAGTGCATGTGTTCCCACCGTCCAGGGGTCCCAACTCTCCTTCCTCTCTGTCTGTTTCCAGGCCCGGCCTCCGACCACTCATCCCTGGCAGCCGCCGTGGGCCCAGCTGTTTTCAACGGCAGAGACTCCCCAAAGCAGCAGCAGCAGCAGCTGGTGAAGACCAGCCTGTCGGCCCTGCCGCGGCCCCCCGCCTTAGGTGCATGGCCCCTCCCCGGACCCCCAGCTCTGCGCCGGGCTCTGGTGCTGGGTTGGGTCACAGCTTTGGCTGCTGGGTAACGACGGGTGGGTGACGGAAGCAATGGACATGCCTGAGCCTTTCTGGGGTCACACATGTGGAGAGATAGATGGACAGAGTTGTAGAGGAGGGGGGCAGTATGTCCCAGAAGGAGCCTGAGCTTCAGGACCTGGTGGAAAGGAATTCCCACCCCAGGACTGTCTCGCTCTAGTCAGGGAACTTGACAAGTCAGAGCACATCTGGCTGCTCGTGCTGGGGCACCTTATTGCCTTCTGCATTGTCCCTGAGGTGGTCTGTCAGGGCTTCCTGGAGGAGGTGATGATGGGACTGCAACGTGGGAGTATTTGTTTGAGTCCCTACAGGACGAGGTGGGGTGGGGTGGTGAGGACTGGGTGAGAGGAGAGAGGCAGTGGATTTTTCCCAGTGCTGAGACCTGTACACGGTGGCCTTCGTCACCTGGAACAGCGGGAGTGACCAGTGTCTGAAGTTCCCCCCTGCGGTGAATGGATGTACGTTCCCTGGAGGGAACAGAGAACAAGGCGTGCTCAGATTTTTCTGGAGCCTTTCCCTGACCTCTTTTTCTGCTCCTGAGCTCAAGAGTTCAGCGCCTCCTGCCCAGGTCCCGCTGTTGCTCACACCCCAGGTCTGAGCTGTGTCCCCAGACGCCTGAGGCGTGTCCAAGGCCACGTGTGTGGATGCTCAACGGCCAGTTCCCGAGAGCCTGACCCCTGCCACTGGCCCTGGGCCCCAGCACCCAACAGCGCTGTCCTTTCTGCCCACTGTTGAAGTCTCTGGGCCGGCCCACGCCCAGCTGCTCTGCTCTGTGCTGGGACCAGCTGTAAGCATGCACTTCCCTGCCACAGGCAGGAGCACTTGGGGGCTCACTGGAGACAAGATGCCCCCTGCTGGGGAGGCTGAGAAGCGCCTGGGATCTTTTTTTGTTTGTTTGGGGGGGGGTTGGCGGGGGAGATCATATTATTTTATTTACATTTTTTTTTTAATGAATCACCATGAGGTACAGTTACAGACTTCCAGAGTTTTGTACTTATGTTTCAATCATATAATGATTGAGTACCCATCCCTCCACCAGTGCCCATTTTCCACCACCAATGATCCCAGTATCCCTCCCGCCACCCCCACCTCTTTCCACCCCACCTGCCTCTGTGGTAGTGCCTGGGATCTTGTGGGCTGTTCCATGCAGGGACTCATCACTTCCTGTCATGACCCACTCGGGGTAAAGAATGGTCTTACCCCAGAGGCCAGACAGTGGCCCACAGGGACAGCTTCCAGTGACATCCTCGGGGGAGCTTAGTGCCCGCCTTAGGGACAGGGTTAGTAGTGATTGTGCAATGTGGATTTTAGAGGTGCTGGCCTCTGAGTCTTGGCATGGTGCTGCCATGGGCACTGCGGGGCCCCAGGATGTGGTCAGCATGGAGAGGACAGCTGTCCTCTGCGAGCTGCGGGGGTCGGGGGGTGGAGCAGTGTCACTGGAAAGCTGTTTGGGAAGGAAGTCTTTCCTTGTCTTAATTGTCATTTTCAAGCCATCCTAGGAAGAGGCAGGCAGTGCTGGATTCCTTTCCAGGAGTTCTGATGCAGTAACTCTCAAAGCGCCTCCCGCTCGGGTAGAAGCATCCTGGGCTCCGCACACCAGCGCCTTCTTTACTCCTTCCCTAGAGATGTGTTTCCAGCGGGGATCGGACAGTTTTAACCAGCCCTTGGCTGGTTCACTCTGGCTCCTTCTCAACCCAAGGAAATGTTCTCAACAGTTGGCTCCCAGCCCTGGTTGTGCTTTAGACTCCCCAGAGAGCTCAAGGGTCCTCAGAATTCCCGAGTTTCATCCAGATACTGGGATTATGGGTTTGGTTTTTTTTTTCCATACCCTGTGATGCTCAGGGTTTTTTTTTTCCCTGGGTCTGCACTCAGGAATTACCTCCTGGTGGTGCTCAGGGGACCACATGGCAAGTCGAGGCAAGCGACTACCTGCTGTATTACCGCTCTGGTTCTGTGTTTCCGTGAGGCGAGGGTACATCCAGGCACAGAGCGTTTTGACCGTTTCCCAAAAGTGTTGGATGGGCTGCCAGGTTTGAACGTGTCCCTTGCAATGCAGGAGGCACTTGAGTCAGATTGATCAATCAAATTCACTAGCCAGTTCTAGTGAATCACTCACGAGGCTAGTCGGGTTCAGTGTTCTCTTGAGTGGGCCGGAATGATTTGTGAGCAGCAGTGGGCACCGGCTGCTGTTCCCCCGGGTCCTTTTTAGTGTGAAGTGAGCGTTTGCAAGCTCTGCTGGGGAGAGGCGCAGGGTGGATCCATACTGCCCCCAAGCGGTGAGATGTAGTGGTGGTCCGAGGGTGCCGTGAGTATTGGGATACAGACTCTCTCCTCCTGACCTGTACTGGAGTGTGTAGCTCACAGATTGTTGTTGGTGGTGGTGGTGGTGGGGTAATGTGGGCCTGGTAGCTGCCAGGCTCTGTCCTAGGCACTGCACCAGTGCTTTCTATATAAATATACTTTCAAGTCCCGATTTGGTCTCCTTTCACTGGAGGTTTTATGAGCTCACTGTGAAGAGGAAGGCCCTAAGAGGGCTGCATGCCTTTGGAACGAAGCATTCACTAACACAGCAGGATATGTCTTTATGCCTGATACGTCACCAGATGCCCAAACGCAGTGCAAACCTATGATCTTTGTGCTTTCCCCAATTCAATGTCCTGCAAACCGGGGCCAAGTGTTTGGGATTCTTGTTCCCTGATGACATCCTAATTCGTATCTGCGTGTCATCTAGGGATCTCCCCCACCTCCGGCCCCCCTAAAAAACGCCACAAAGGGTGGTCTCCAGAATCTCCATCAGCTCCAGATGGTAGTTATCCCCAAGGCGGGGGCAACAGAGCCAAGTATGGTAAGTGACAACAGCTTTGCCCAAAATCATCTTGCTATGGGTTAGTGGTGGTGATGGTGGTGTGTGTGTGTGTGTGTGTGTGTGTGTGTGTGTGTGTGTGTGTGAGAAAGAGAGAGAGAGAGAGAGAGAGAGAGAGAGGATATGTTGTGTGTATGTGTGCTTTTATGAGGCATCAATAAGGAAGTTCTAGAGAGCCGATGTTGTCAGAATAAAATAATCTTTCTCCTGTTTCGTGCCAGGGTTGGACTATTGAAGAGATGGCAGTGGGATTGTTGGCAGGGAAGTGTGGGCTGAAAGTCCTTAAACTGCTGTGGCTTCAGGGACTGTGGCTTCCGGGGTGCGGGTGTTTCATAAAGGGGCAGGGACCTTGCGGCTTGGCAGGCCCTCCTGAGCTCGGGTCAACTGAGACGGAGGCCTGGTTTGATGCTCTCCTAACTCCTGGCATGCTCCCCCCCTAGAGAGCACAGGCGTGTCCTGCGTGCCCCAGGTCGGCTTGGCGGGACCAGCCTCTGTCAGCTTCCCGGTGGTGGCCTCTGGCGAACCAGTGTCCGTCCCTGACAACTTGCTGAAAATCTGCAAGGCCAAGCCAGTGATCTTCAAAGGCAAGTAGCATTGCTTGGAGACGACTTCCCGGGTTCGGTCCCCAGAGCTCCCCTAGAGTTGTAGGGCCTGCCTCAGTTTCCCACAACTTGTCCAAGTGGAAACACTTCCTTCCAGGACCTCGTTGGCTTCTGTTCTTTCATTCATCCCTTCACGCCACCTTGCTGAGCTCCTGCTGCTGTAACAGTCCAGATCTTGACCCTTGGGATCAGGAGGTGAATGCGCCTCAGTTTCCAGGAGTCATGGCTGGGGGTGTCCTGTCATCTCTTTGCTCCAGGCTGCTTCCATTACAATTAGTATTGGGGCCACACTCCGTGGTGCTTGGGGGACCAATTGGTGCCCGCAGTTGACCTTGGGCCTCCTCCATGGAAAGTCTGTGGAGGAGATCCAGCCCCCTGAGCTCTTGCTAGGACCTTTCTCGAATGTTTTCATTTTGGGGAAGTGGGCTCACCCCATGGTGTTCAGGGCTTATTCTTGAGTCTGCTCTCTGGGTTCACTCCTGCTGGTGTTCAAGGGATATTATGTAGTGATGGGGATTAAAGTTGGCACAGCCACATGCCAGGCAAGCGCCCTACCCACTGTACTCTCCTCTCTCGGGCACTGCCTGTTTTTATTGTGGTAGGCCTGGAGTTGGGCCACTCACACAGTGATACTCAGGGGTTACTCCTTTACTCAGGGATTACTCCTGGCACTGCTCAGGGGTCCAACTGGGATGCTGGGGATAGAACTCGGGTTGACCACATCAAGGCAAGTGCCCTACCCACTGAACTCTCTCTCTCCAGCTTCTCCAGCCCTCCCTATTAGTATTTTTTTTTGCTTTTTTGGGTCACACCCAGCAATGCTCAGGGGTTACTCCTGGCTCTGCACTCAGGAATTACTCCTGCTGGTGCTTGGGGGACCAAATGGGATGCCGGGGATCGAACCCAGGTTCGCCGCGTGCAGGGCAAACACCCTACCTGCTATACTATCACTCTGGGTCCCCTATTAGTATTTTTAGTTATGAAATTTTAACCTGGGTTGGGCCCAGCAAGCTGAACGGTACTCACCATGTAGAAATGTTAAACGGAAGTAAACCTGGTCTCTGATTTGCCTCTGCCAGCTAATTACAGGCTCTGTGGAGGCAACTGTTTGATTTGACCTAAGAGATCTCTTTCTAGGGCTGGGGAGATAGGTCAAGTGATGAGCACGTGCACAGCATGTGTGAGAGCCACTGTTTGGGGCCCAACCCTGCCAGGTGGCCTGTGTTTTAAAAAGAGAGAAAAGAGTGGGAGAGATAGTACAGCAGGGATGGTGCTTGTCTTGAATTTGACCAACCCTGGAATGATTCCCAAACCAGGTACGGTCTTCCAAGCCTACCAAGAGTGATCTCTAAGCTCAGAGCCCGGAGCCAGCCCTCAGTACTGCTAGGTGTGCCCTAAACTGTCTCCTCAGAGAGATCGGCCACACATGTCTCATGATGAAATTCATCAGTTCTGTTTCAAGTGTGTGGTGTCATGTGGGCACACACAGATCTGGGTCCTTCCTAGATGCCTGCATAGTCTGTACAGTATCGTGCTTGGGTAGGAGAGAGCAGTGGGAGGTGGGAACGGTAGCTTCCTGTCATGACGACTTAAAAAGGGTACTTCTTGATGCCAGAGTGATAGGTCAGCAAGCAAGTGGGGCATTTGCCTTGCACGTACATGGCAGACCCAGGCATCCCACAATGGTCCCCGAGCTCACCAGGAATGATCCCTGAGCTTAGAGCCAGGAGTAAGCCCTGAGAACCACTGGGTAGGGCCGCAGAACCAAAAAATTAAATCAATTAAAAAAAGGGCACTTCTGGGCAAGAGAGCTGGTACAGGGATGAAAGCGTTCACATGTGCCAACCCGGTGGATGCCCAGCCCCACACAGCCCTCCAGACACCGCAGAGAAGCCAGACCAGCCCCTAAACCATGGAATGAAAGAATCATTCCCGGGCTGCCCCCTGCAGCCGCAGGCCAGCTGGAACTGAAGTTTTCAGTCCCATCATCCCCGCGGTCTGGCTCTGCTCTGCCCAGACCCACCGTGCTCACTCAGCACAGCAGGAAGCCCTCAGTTTCCCCCTCCCAGCAATGCTGGCCTCTCCCTGGAGCCGTTTTCACTGTCTTACACTCAGGGAGACTCATGATGAGACTCTCATGTGGCACCCAGGCTTGTGGCCAAGTGGTTGAGCATCTCTCTTCTCTAGGCCACGGGAACTTCCCTTACCTCTGCGGGAACCTCAACGATGTGGTGGTGAGTCCCCTCCTCTACACGTGCTACCAGAACTCACAGTCCATCTCCCGGGCCTACGAGCCGTACGGCGCCTCCACCATCCAGCCCATCTCGGAGGAGATGCAGCTGCTGCTCACCGTCTACTACCTGGTGCAGCTGGGTAAGTCTCTAGGGCCTCCTCCTCCTGCTGCTACCCCGGGCCCCCGCGGTGCTCGCTTCCCAATCATCCCAGGGACAGAGCGGCCGCAGGGAAGAAGCCCACTGCCTCCGAGAGACTGTTCTAGAGGGAGGGAAAAACCAGAGGCACGTGGGCAGCACACTGGGCACGAGGCTGTGAAGAAAGGCCTCTGGTTCTGGGAGATAGAGCGCCTTGGAAAGATGCCAGGGTGTCTGGAGGTGATGGAAGGGGCGGAGGGGTGGGTGCAGAGTCACCGTCCTTCAGGGACCCGGGGAAGCTGCAGTGTGAGGCTGCAGGCGGGAGTTGAACCGCGCTGAAATCTGCTTGTGTTTCTGTCGCGTGGGGCAGCCTAGATCCACCCAACGGGACCAACCATGGTACGATGGCTGGAAGTGTCTGGAAGGCCCAGAGCAGGTGCCGTGGCCTTGGCTGCATCTGGAGGCTGATGTCCAGGAGGCCAAGATGGTTGGGGCTCATGGAGGCTCTTCTTCTCCCTTGCTTGTGGATGGGGCCCTCCTCAGTGTTGCTCATGGATGGGCCTTTCTGGCTTTCTGGGACGGTTGTGCCTGCAGGGGCACTCTGCAGCCTGCTTCTCATGACCTCACTTGGCAGTGATAGAATGACCTCTTTAGCTGTTTACTTGGGGCATCACCAAATAGTCCTCAAAGGGCTCAGGAGCCCCTCTTGGCAATACTTAGCCAACTGGGTGTTCGCTTTTTGTTACCGATCAAGGATTTAGAGCTGCCCAGGCCCTGGGGGTTTTGGGGGGTGGGGGCTTGGGGGGCTCCAGGGTTGTAGCTGGCAGTGCTTGGAAGTCTGTGGTGCTCAAAGCCCTGTAGTCTCCCTGGCCCTGCCTCCAAGGAGTCACATCGGGAAGTAGGGCTTCAACATATGAGTCTGGCAGACACTTCCGGCCATCATACCATGGTTGGTACCGTTGGGTGGATCTTTGTTTCCAGGAGGTACTTTGGCTGCCCTATACAGGGCAATAGGTGGACACTGGGGGCTAGAGCAATAGTACAGCGGGTAGGGTGTTTGCCTTGCACGCGGCCGACCTGGGTTCGATTCCCAGCATCCCATATGGTTCCCCAAGCACCGCCAGGAGTAGTTTCTGAGTGCAGAGTCAGGAGTAACCCATGAGCATCGCTGGGTGTGATCCAAAAAAGCAAAAAAAAAAAAAAAAAAATTGGTGGACACTGTCCCAGTGAAGGAGGGAGGCCCACATGGGCTCTGAAGAAAAGAGATATAGGGTGTATTCCCAGGAAGGAGAGGAGGAAACATTTCCAGGAAGGGGGTGTAGGGATTTCCAGGGGAGAGGTGTGGGTGTGTTCCACAGGGCCTGGCTTGGCCACTGAGTGATCAGGAATAAGTGACTGGAATAAGTTCTGTCCCCACAGCTTCCATTTGAGTTGTCCTCCAGGAATTGGATAGGCAGAACTTGAGCGTCGGGATTGGGGGAGGGGTTGTGTGTATGGGCCTACCTTTGGGAAGCACCGGCTCAGGGAAGTTCTATCCCAAAGCAGTGAGACGGGGAGAGGAACTGAGCACAGGGATTCTCCAACATTCAGAGACGCAGTAGAGTTGGAGAGGTAGGACAAGGGCTAAGGATTTGCCTTACATGTTGGGACTGAGTTTTAGCATCACATGGGCCAGGAGTGTTGCTGGGTGCAGCCTGGAGGCCCCTGAGCACCGCTGGGATGGCCTGGCTCATCCCTGGCACACAGGTACCCAAGAAGGACCACATCTTCACACAACAGCCAGAGATGAGACAGAGGAGAGAGCTGGAGGGCGGGTGGGGGAGAGGGGAGTGGGGAGCTGCCGAGAGAGGCTGTGCCCGAATCATAGGTCCTGGAAACTGCCTCTCGCTGTCTAGGAATCCACATCTGCTCCGTGGCTAAGCCCGGCTTCATCACATATGCTAGCGCCCCTCTCAGCCCTGCCTTCCTTGCCCAGGGCATCACTCAAGCCCCTAGCACAGCGGTAGGGCTTTTACCTTACACGCAGCCAACATGGCTGACCCGAGTTCGATTCCTCCGCCCCTCTCAGAGAGCCCGACAAGCTACCGAGAGTATCTCGCCCACACGGCAGAGCCTGGCAAGCCACCCGTGATGTATTCGATATGCCAAACACAGTAACAACAAAATCTCCAATGGAGACGTTACTGTTTTCTACAGAGGTTAAAATTCCTATCTCTTCTTCTGCTCAGGCCTCCAGAGTTGCCCCTCTGCTGGGAAGGGAGCTTCCAGGGACTCCAGGGAGCTTCTTTCTCCTCTTTTCTGCCCACTGACCCCGGAGCTCTGCACATCAGTGAACCCTGAGCTGTCACTTCCTCCCCTAAGAGATGATCCTTCCCAGGACAATTGCAGGACTTAGTTCCCTTATGTTTCTTTCTGTTCCCATCACCTCTTCAGAAAGGCCAGACTGTGATTTGAACAACACTCTGGGGAGGGCCCCGTGTCTCTTTCATCAACTCTGGAATAGAAAGAGGTTTTTTTTTTAATTGTTTGTTTGGGGACTACTCCTAACAGTGCTCAGGGCTAATTCCTGGCTCTGCAGGCAGGAATTACTCCTGGGATGCTGGGGATTGAATCTGGATTGGCCATGTGCAAGGCAAACGCCCTACCCACTATGCTATCACTCTGGCTTCTGGAATAGAGTTTGAATAGTTTCCTTTAGAGCCTTTTGTTGCTACCCAAAGTGACATTGTGTGCTGAGTCCTTTAAGTGCCTCCTCCCAGTCTGGACATCAGCTCGTGCGTCAGACTGGTCATTTTCATTGCCGTTCACCCAGCACTCGTAGAGAGCAGACACTTGGGGTACATTAGTGGGGTGGAGAAAACGGTGATGTGGAGACCGGTGAGATGGTGTTTCAGGGAGAGGGACTCGGCAGAGCCCATGTGTTGAGGATGGTGTAAGACGGACCAACGAGACGGGACTCTGGGCATCGAAAAGCCGTTGGGTGAATGCGAAGTGTAGGACAACGTCATATGGGAGTAGTTGGGAGAATGGAGGGAAGAAAGAAGAATGGCAAGGCGGGGAAGGGGGTGGAGACGGGGTGGGGTGGAGAGGTAGCATGGGAAATGTAGGCTGCAGAGAAAGTTTGCAGAATTGGCAGGTGGAAGCGCTGTTCTCATCAAATTTGGGCATAGCAGGGCGAGTGGGGGAGTGGGTGTTACCCCACTTTGAGGTCAGGAGACCCCAGTGTCTTCCTAGAGATGGCAGCTCCTTTAGGGGCTCTGCTGGTGGGCAGGACAGAGCTAGGGATGCCTGGGGCTGTTTGTTTCCTCTGCTCACTCAAGTGTGACATGTGGACATTAGAGCCTGGACATACCCAGAAAGTGACCCTCACTGGTCGCCAGGGAGGTCAGACAGGCACACACTGCAAACAGTTCCCATTGTCCCTGAATAACACTGATGTCCCGCAGAGGGAGGCCCATGGGTGTGGGCTGCTGAGCTGTGACAGCCGTGGAGAGATGACCCTGTGGATTCAGGCCTGGAGGTGTCTAGAAGCTGGCTCAGTAAGCCCCCTTAGGGAGCATTTAGATTCAGCAAGTTATACTGCAAAAATATTTATAAAGCAGGAAAAGGCTCTGCTAAGTAAACGAGTGCCTCAGGTTGATGATCATGTGGCACTGCTATTTCTGAAGCTCATAAACTGCATGGGAACATGAGCAGGTGCTTGGCAACGAGCAGAACCTGGGCTCTGAGGCTCTGTGGCCACCCCAGCTGCAGCCGTTTAAAAGCCGCCCATGAGGGCTGGAGGGATACTACAGCAAGGACCACACTTGGCTTGGAAACGGTCGAGCTGGGTTTGATCCCGGGCACCCCATATAGTCCCTCGAGCCCTGCCGGGAGTGATCCCTGAGCACAGAGCCAGGAGGAAGCCCTGAGCACCGCCGGGTGTGACCCAATCTCCCCCCCTAGAAAAAGCCCCATCAGGGGTGTTCTGACCCCCACCCCCGTCTGACCCTGTCGTTGCCAGCGGCTGACCAGGTGCCGCTGATGGAGGACCTGGAGCAGATCTTCCTGCGCTCGTGGCGCGAGTCGCATCTGACCGAGATCCGGCAGTACCAGCAGGCGCCACCACAGCCCTTCCCGCCCGCGCCCAGCGCCGTGGCGCCCGTCACCTCTGCACAGTTACCCTGGCTGGCCGGCCTGGCCGCCAGCTCTTGCAACGACAGCGTGTACATCATCGAGTGTACCTACTCCCTGGCCGAGGGCCTCTCCGAGATGTTCCGGCTGCTCGTCGAGGGCAAGCTGGCCAAGACCAACTACGTGGTGATCATCTGCGCCTGCCGCAACGCTGCCATCGACTCGTGCATCGCCGTCACCGGTGAGGCCTGGGCGGGTGTGGCTCTGCCAGCTCCCACGTGTGGTGGCTAAGCCCGGCCTGGCATCTCAGGGGGTGAGCGGGGTCCTGCCCTGGACAGAGCAGCCTTCTCTCTCAGAATGACGGACACACACACACACACACACACATAATACACCCACACATGTACACACACTCACACATCCACACACATATGCATGCACACATGTACACACTCACACATACACATGTGCATGCATACTCACGTATACCATACTCACACCCACACTCATGTACATGCACATGCATGTAAACTACACACATTCATGCATATGTGCATGCACACATGTACACCACACTCACATGCACACACATATGCATGCACAAACATATACCACACTCACACATCCACACACATGTGCATACACACAACACATCCACACTCACACATCCACACACATGCATGCACACACATACACACTCACACATACACATGTGCATGCACACATGTACATCGCACTCACATATCCACACACATGTGCATGCACAAACATATACCACACTCACACATCCACACACATGCATGCACACACGTATACACTCACACATACACATGTGCATGCACACAAACGCACATCACACTCACAGCATCCACACACATGCATGCGCATACTTGTATACCACACTCACTTATCCACACATATGTTCATGCACATACATGTGTACCACATGCACATATCACACATGTGTATGCACACCCACACTCACGTGTGCATGCACACACACATACACACCCACACATGTGCATGCTTGCACACATACACCACACTCACACACATCCACCACACACACACTCATGCTCACATAGACATATTCACACTCTCACATGCACATACGTACTCACATACACACTCACATATACACATTTACACACATGCTAACACATATACACTCACATGTATGGACACATCCACATCCACACACACATTCCCATAAACACATTCTCCCATGTATATATGCACACACATTCACACACATATGCATTCATGCTCACATGTACATGGTAATACAAATGCTCACATACGCATTTATACACGTATGCTCACATATACATTCTCCTGGATATATATATATATGCTCACATGTCCACATTCACACACATACTCACGTGACACATGTATATGCCCTCACGTTCAGTTTCACACACACTCATAACACGTTCACACACTGCTGCTCACACCCATACTTAAATCACTCTTTCCAGACACACCTGGCCGACTTCTGAATGTGGAGGAAGCAGGCACGGGGCAACCTTCCAGCTCCACAGGGTCCTACTGGGAGTTGCTTTTCTTCGTTATCCACATTTTAGTAAAGTGCAGAACAGATCAAGGTTCCTCGAGGCCTTTTTCTGACTCTTGTGTTAGAGAGGATGGACTTGGAGGGTGGGGGTGTATCTAGACTGAGGGAGGAGGCCAGCCTGAGAGAAGAGGCTGCTGCGTTCACCATGCAGAGCCCAAGTTGGGGGAGGGAGTGAGAAGGGGCCTGATTCTGGGTGCACTTTGGATGGTGCCTTTAGGCTTTGCCACCGTTTCAGGGGAGCGTGTGAAGAGAGCAGTGTCCAGACACCCCCGGGAGGGTTCAGGCATGGGCACAGGGCCGCATAACTGTCATTTGGTTTCATTTGAAAATGGTTGGCGTGTGGAGGACAGAGGTGGAAAAGAGCTGGCATGGAGCTCAGATTCTCTTTGACCAGCTCTGCTGCCGTCTGATGGGGGGCGCACAGACTGCAGGCAGCGGGGTCCGACGACTGAGCGGGTGATGAAGGGAGACAGTAGCGTTCATGAGGTTTGAAGCAAAGCCCAGAGACGGAAAGGCTGTGGCCTCCAGTCAGTGCAGAGCAGAGGAGCAGAGGCCCTGCCCTGGAGAGGAGAAAGCGGAAGGGGAGATGCCCAAGGAGAAGCTGGGGGTTTGGGAAGGCATTCAGGAGGCCTGGGGTGGGGGGTGGCGGTGTGATTCCCGAAGGACAAGGTGCTGGTCAGGTCAGAAAGCTGCTCTTGCCGCATCCAGCAGGTTGGACACTGAGCTTGTCCTCTGTCAGCAGGATGGTTGCTGATGTCACCAACACAGCCATCTGCAGGGGTGGGGGTATGGGGACCAGTGACCAAGGCTTGGGCTCTGGAGAGACTGACCACAGGAAGGAGCGACTCTCTCTCTTGAGAGACTCTCTCTCTTAAGAAGTTGTCACAGTGCATTTGAAGGAATCAAGGCGCGTGAAGGAGTAGGATTGGGCTTCATTTCATGAGGACTCGGGAAATGGACAGTTTGGGGAGCTGGATGCAGGGAGGCTTTTCGTGAGGGTCTGGGCTGCAGTTCCCGCCAGGGGGATCTGAAGTGATGGGAAGTGGCAGGGGGTTGAGCCGTGCTTCTGCATTTGTGTCTGGCAGCTTGGAAACAGAGGTAGAGGAAGGTGGTGGGGGGTGGGATGGGGGCGGGGGGAGCAGATATTGTAGGAGAAGGCTGTTGGCCAGACAGAGACTGTTTGCTGGGACAGGGTGTCTCAGCCAAGAGGACAGGAGTGTGGGATCAGAAGAGGACAAAGGGAAGATGTCCGGGATGACCTGGGGATTTGCAGAGTTGGGGAATTCTCAGAGGTGAGTAGCACAGGGAACTGGAGAATTGGAGTCTAAAAAGTGGGATCCTTCAAAGGGGCGTGGCCTGGTTGCTGGTGGAGGACGGGACGTAGCATACAGCTCATCGGAAGAGACTGGGGCATTGGGTTTCTTCTGGGCTCTTTGAGGATGTTCTCTGGTTCTATGCAGCGACTCCATCCTGTCGGAGCAGACAGTGCCCCAGTCCAACTTCATCCTGTTCTAGGGGAAACACGGGGACGCTGGAGAGATGAACAGGAGGAAAGATGCCCTCCTTGCACACCTCTGACCCAGTTCTGTCCCTGGCACCGCAGAGGGGCCTCCAGTCTCTGCCAGGAGTGATCCCTGAGCACAGAGCCAGGAGCCAGACTGGAGACCTAGATTCCACCACCACCACCATCATCACCACCAAAAAAAAGAGAAAAGAACAGAGAGAAAATGACACTAGCAATTTCTTAAAGAGTTGTGACTCCAGAGCTCGCCCTGGGTCATGAGTAATAAAGAGTTGTGGACATAGATGTCTCCAGCTAGGGCTGTCACAGTAGTCGCAAGTTGTTAAGTGCCATTCTTTCAGACTTTCCCCTTCATACTCGTGGCTCTTGGTGGGCCGACTTGTAAATTTCAGGTCATCTTTGTTCAGTCAGCCTACTCAGATTCGGGGCTTTTGTTTTTTGACACACTGGGGAAAAACGACACAATTGTGTCCTGGGTTTGATTCCTGCTACCATGCGCAAAAATGGTAACATGGGTGTCATATTATTTTTTTAATTAAGTAGGAGTACTTAATTAAAGGGCTGGAGCGATAGCACAGCGGTAGGGCGTTCGCCTTACAAGCGGCCAACATGGCCGACCCGAGTTCGATTCCTCCGCCCCTCTCGGAGGGCCCGGCAAGCTACCGAGAGTATTCGATATGCCAAACACAGTAACAACAAAGTCTCCAGTGGAGATGTTACTGGGCCCGCTCGAGCAAATCGACGATCAACGGGAGGGCCTTTACCTTTACCTTTTAGGAGTACTGTATTTGTTCAGTCATTGGAGCGATAGCATAGCGGTAGGGCGTTCGCCTTACAAGCGGCCAACATGGCCGACCTGAGTTCGATTCCTCCGCCCCTCTCGGAGAGCCCGGCAAGCTACCGAGAGTATTCGATATGCCAGACACAGTAACAACAAAGTCTCCAATGGAGAACTCCACATTACTTTTTTTTTTTAATTGTATCACCATGAGATAGAGTTACAAATCTTTCATGTTTGAGATTCAGCTAAACAATGATGAAACACCCATCCCTCCACCAGTGCACATTCTCGACCACCCACATTCCAGATCTTACCCATGGTGGTGTGAAATTTTGAGCAAAATGTAATGCCCAAAATTAGAGAGAGTATTGGGTTTCATATATTTTACGTCTGAAAATACATAATTGTTGTTAACCAATGCTATATCAATTAGGGAAAAAGATATATATATATATAATTATTCTGCATTTTAGCCTTCTGATCCTGATCTAATTTTGTGCACTTTAAGTGCATTTTATATTGAGGTAACGTTGGTTTACAAAGCTGCAAATGTTTCTGTTTTAGGGGTACATCTGTTGCTCTGTCACACAGGGCTAATATCCTCCCACCCTACCCTGACCTTGGTCATTCTGTCTGTGGGGTTGGTCTCAGGCTTTATCATTGGTTGGAGTGTGGACCCTGTGGTCCACCCGTGGCCCTAGCTGTGAGCCAGGCGCTGGACAGTTCCATAGTGTCTTGCTCAGCCCTCACCATGAGCAGTCGTGTATCCCGCTGTGAGTGCAGGGCACAGCCGAGGAGTTGGCGTCACTCACCCTGGAGTCTCAGCCACTAAGTGGCATCCGGGTTCCCTCCTAGGGAGCAGTGCTTCCCAGAGTGGGCAGTCCTGCCACCGGGAGACACTGGAGCACCCTGGGGTGGGCCACCTAGTGGGCGCAGGTGGCTGCAGTTGGGAGATGCTATTTGTTCACATGAAGAAGGTAAACTTCCGGTGGGGAGTGGTCCGGGGAATGGGGGACACTGAGTGATATTTTAAAGTGATTTTGGAAAGGGGGTGTAAGGATGAAGATGTGCAGGAGCCTGTACCCTGAAGGATTGTTGCCTTTCCCCTTTGTCTTTGATTCTTGGCCTCACCTGGTCTGTGCTTCGAGCTCACTCCTTGCTCTGCCCAGGGGACCATATGTCATGCTGGGGATTGAACTGGACGGGCCACGTGCAGGGAAGCACCTTAGCCCTGTGCTGTCTCTCTGGCCCTCCCCCTCTTCGGGTCCTGTCGAGTTGCCTGGTGCCGGTGGGGAGCTCCCCTGCTCTCTCCCTCAGGTGCTCACCTGCTCTGGGCAGGTCTGTGCAGGGCTCTGGGGAAGAGATGGGGGCACAGCCCTCGAATCTGGAGCCAGCAGCAGGACTTGCCCGTTTTCCAGGAAAGTACCAAGCCCGGATTCTTTCCGAGAGCCTGCTCAGCCCCGCGGAGTACCAGAAGGAAGTCAGCTACGAGCTGGTCACGGGCAAAGTGGACTCCCTGGGCGCCTTCTTCAGCACGCTCTGTCCAGGTAGGCTCGGCACGGGACACATTCACGAGCTGCTCAGTGAGGCGGAATGGCAGGCAGTGGGGGAGTGGCAGGAGGCGCCCACTTTTGATGCCCATTCCCCACAATGCTGTCTTGACGTAGGGGTCCAGGGGGCCCCTTCACCCTGCGCAGTGGAATTCCTAGTCACTTGCAGGGTGCAGGATGACTGCATTCCTGTTCAGGCTCAAGTGCTCCTTAGCGGGGACTCCAACTTCTGCCTTGGGTCGGGGGGATGCTTGTTCTTCTCTACCTCTTTGGCTCTGTCCATCACTGTGCCTCCCCCCTCTGACTGGTGGAACTCTCACCAGAGCTACGTGGTGCCTTATTCCTGGTATTCAATGTTGTGTGCCCTTTCCTTTTTCTAGATTGTGCACATGCGCGCGTGCGCGCGCGCGCACACACACACACACACACACACACACACACACACACACACCGGCCCATCCCTAGCCCTCCTCTCGGCTGGTGCAGATTCCTCCTCCCGTCCCCCATTCTCTGGTTTACTTTACCTTCTTTTCCATCACCTACTGTGTGGCACTCTACAATTTCCTCGGGTGTATTCTGCACCCTCTGCCCACTGCCCAATTTGGATTTTTAGGGGTGGGGGGGGAAGATGTTTGCAGAAGGTCTCTCCCCATGCCAAGCCCATCTGTTCTCTCTCTTGGACAGAGGGCGACATCGACAACTTGCTGGACAAATTTCAGCAGGAAAATCAGGGCCATATTTCTTCCTCGCTTCCCCCCTCGGTCACCAAACCAGCCAGCCTGGAGGCCAGCGGGACGCCGGCCTGCACAAGTGAGTGAGGGGGGGCGCAGACCCACATGAGAGCTGTTGACTTGGAGGAGGTCTGGGGCTAAGTATGTCTAGGGACCACGAGCAGGCCACATGAGAGGCACTGCCAAAGACGCGGGCATTTCCTTGGCATCGAAGTAGCTAAGGAAGTTCTTTTAATGTTAGTCTTTATAAGCAGTCGTCTCTCTTTCTCCCCAAATGTCCCCCTGCCTGCTTTTCCCGCCGGGTGACTTTCTCCATGTTATTGCCAGCTTGTCAGTGCACTGCTGAAATACTTCACTCCTCTTCAGTTCCCAATGGCCTGTGGTCGGCTTCTCTTCCAGAGAGCTTGCAGCCTGTTCCCAAGTCCAGTGTCGGCATCCCTGGGGGAGCATCCCTGGGAGGCTCCAGGGGGTCACTGCCCCAGTGCTGCCCAGGGCCTGGGGCCCATGAGGATGCTCAATGAAGAGAGGGAGCAGTGTCAGGCCTGGCCTGGCGCCCAGAGCAGGCCCTGGGTGGGTCCCCAGGCAGAGGCCCGGGGCAGTGGCCTTGCTCTCGTGCCCTTCATCTTCCCGGGGTCTGGTTCCAGGTTACGGTCTGGAGCCGCACTGCCTGCGGCCCTTCCAGCTGGCCGTGGCTCAGAAGCTCCTCTCCCACGTGTGTTCCATTGCGGATTCTAGTACCCAGAATCTGGACTTAGGATCCTTTGAGAAGGTGGACTTCCTGATTTGTATTCCACCCTCGGAAGTGACCTACCAGCAGACCCTTTTCCACGTCTGGCACTCAGGTACGAGGCCTGCCCAGGGCGGGGCCCCACATCAGCTCTCATTACCGTAGGAGCAGAGATGAACCCAAAGCCCAGATAGGGTTTCATAGAACATGAAACAGAGCCTGGGGGTGGGGGTAGGTAGTGACTTGGTTGACGTTTTATCATTAATTAAAGGTACAGCTGTGATGTGAATTTTTAATTGGGGGGGCGTGTGAGGTGGGGGCTACAGCCAGCAGAGTGTAGGGGCTGTTCCTCACTCTCTGCTTGGGGGCCCATAGGTGTTGCCGGGGAATTGAGTTGGGGTTGGCGGGATCTAAGGCAAGCTCCTTAATCCCTGTGCTGTCTCTCCCGCCCTTGAATCTGCGCTCTGTCCCATGCAAGTTAACAACCCAGGTGTTGATTCTGGCATTCCACCTACTATATTTCTCCCATGCTCTATTTTTGTGGTGCTTGGGTTCCGACCGAGGTCTCATGCCTGCATAGGATGTGTCTTGCCATTGAGTCACCATTGAGCTTCCCAAGGGGATTAAGTGGGAAGTACATAGAGTCAGTATTTTAACTCTGAGCATCCACTCCACGGCCTGTGACATCCCTGGAGATGGTTTTGCAGGTGGTTGGAACATGCTGCCTGGGCCCAACTGGTCCATGAAGTCAGCTTTGCTGTGCCCCTCCCAGCCCCCACAGAGTCCATTGCATGGTGGTTATCACAGACTTGTGGGTCCCCAACATGCTCTGGGCCGTGAGGTCCTGTGACTTAGCACAGCACCAGCAGTCAGGGAGGAGAGGAAGATGTGGAATCTGCAGTTGGCGTAACTGACGTGTTTGTCCTCTGTTGCAGGGGTTTTGCTGGAACTCGGCCTGGAAAAGGAGCACATGACCAAGCAGAGGGTCGAGCAGTATGTCTTGAAGTTAGATGCAGAGGCGCAGACTAAATTTAAGTCCTTTCTGCAAAACTCCTTTCAGAATCCGCACACGCTCTTTGTCCTAATCCACGACCACGCGCACTGGGATCTCGTGAGGTTAGGGGGACCAAAGGGCAGGGTTGGTACTGTCCTTTCTCTGGACTCATGAAAGTGGCCGAGACTTGGGTTGGTGGGTGCAGGTCTTCAAAAGGATGCGTGGTGGGGGTGGGACTTGGTGTCTGCAGGCAGAGATGTATTTGGGGAATTTAGAACTGGGCGCTGTCACTGGGATCTTTGGGGACGACTGTGGAAGTTTTCCCTTGTGGACAGATACCCAGGCTTGGGCAAGGGAAGCTACTGAGTTCTGGTCTCACAGTTCTGGGGGCATGAGGGTGTAAGGGATCAAGCTGGCCTAGAACCAAGGTCCCCCTGAGCGGCAGTTTTGTCTGTACCCTGCTCAGTGACGAGGTACCATGTGGTTGGAGGGGAGGATGCTGTCTAGTCTCATTGTGCTGGGGGCCCTACTGGACCTTATCTTTGCTGGTGCCGCCCTTCTTTGGGGGCAGGACTTTTGCAGTGTCAGGCCAGATCCTGACCCTCTGCTGGCTTCCCTGTGGCTTCCCTAGGTCCAGAACACTGGCCTGGGACTCGTGCACTTGGACACAGCTACTGAGGGGGGTGAGGAGGGAAGACCAGGGGTCCAGTCTGGGAGGAGGAACTTTGCTTGATCACAGCTCGTGGGAGCTCGGGGCTGGCCTGAGCTGTAGGCTCATCTTGGCGAATCTAGGGTGTGTGTGTTGGAGAGGGGGTGGTGGGGGCTAAGGGAGGTGGTTGGGGAATTTTATGTTACAGGCTGTCCTGGGAATATTTATTATTGGGAGTTAAGGTACTCCAAATATTTATTATAGAGGGTTAGGTAATCACATGCCATCGAAAAGGTCAAGCCTGCTCTTCGTGTTCCCTCAGATTTACCAAACCCGGAGGTCTTGGTCCTCCAGAGAAAGACCAACTTGGGCTTGTTAGCTAGACCAGAGCCCTTGTCCCCAGTCTGTCCCATTGCAGCTGGGATGCTCTCAGATTTAGTGTAGCTATTGCCCCTTTATTTCCTCTTCGGGTCATTTGCAAGGTCACTAAGACTTTGAAAACAATTAAGGAGACAGGTAAAAATTGGACCCAAGACAAAGAGCCCATTCTTTGAACCCCACTGGAGAATCACAGTTCTGAATAAGGGATTGGGGGAGTCTGGGGGGCGGTACATACCAAATGGTGGATCTTAAAATCCTCTAGAAATCCTGCCCCCAGTTTATAATGGCACGTGGATATTGGGAGGGTCCTGGCCAGTCAGCTAGGGGCAAGGCCGTAAGCTTCTATTACTGACCCAGGAGAGTCTATCCCCAAGTCTGTCCCACCTCCTGGCCCCAGGGAACTCACTCACAGACACTCACTGCTTCTTCTCTTCTTCCCCCTCAGCAGCGCAGTTCATAATCTCTACTCCCAGAGCGACCCATCGGTGGGATTGGTGGACAGATTGCTCAACTGCAGGGAGGTGAAGGAGGCCCCCAACATCGTCACTCTTCATGTCACCTCCTTCCCCTACGCGCTGCAGACCCAGCACACCCTCATCAGCCCATACAACGAGATCCACTGGCCAGCCCCCTACAGTAATGTGAGTGCGGGGAGTCAAATTCTGCTCAGTGAAAATCTGGACTCACTTGGCGCCATTAGGGGTTAAGAGGGTTCCAGATCCTCGGCTCATTCATGCCACCCAGGGTCACATTTGAACTCTTTTTTTTTCTTTTTTCTTTATTACTTGTATCAGTGTTCAGGGAAACTCCAAGCTCATTGCTCTTGAGCATGCTGGGGTGTGGCCCCAAATCAAAAATAAAACAAAGTGGACAGAAGAAGGATAGGTTACTTCCAGAGGTGCTCAGGGGACCGTGCAGTGCTGGAGAATCCAGCCTACATCTCCTTCCTGCAAAACACATACTCTACCCCGCTGCGGGTTCTCCGACCCTCTCTCTGCCCTTTGAAGCCCTCCTGAATTGCATTGTCTTCTCCATCTCAGAACACGGTGTGTCAACGAAAACTTCTGTGTTTCTAGAGTCTGCAGTCTGAGCAGCAGGGTTCGAATTTTCTTCCACTAACTGAACACACAGCGCCAAACCTGGCAGGTTTTATTTTAGGGTGACACCTACTGAACCTTCCCTATCTCTCTTGTCCCTCAGGGAAACTCACAGATGAAAGTCACAGATGCCTGATTCTTATCCAGTTGATTTAGAATCAGTAATTGTAATGACAGTCACACTCCAGAGCATGCTCAGTAAACTCATAGAGAAGGTATTTGTTAGAAAAATTTGACTTACAAATGGGGAAAATGAGGCAGAGCAGGGGAGTCAATCACCGGTTAAGATCATGTAGCTAGAAAGGGGCAAAGATCTGGGACAGAACCCCTCCTTGCTGGCTCTAACATCCTCTTTATTAGAGGGTAAAGTGTGTGGATCTTTGTATTTTATCATCACTGCCCTAACTTGTCCTTACTCTGAAGTTTGAGAAACTGATGTTACCTAGAGAGGAGTAGAAAATTCCATCAAGACAACATGGGTACTCAATGAAATAAATGCATTCTGTATTTGTTGACATGAATAGCAGTACAATGCAGGAAGGCAAACATTCCTTTTCCTAAAGCCAGCTGAAATTATTGGAAAGAAGTGATTATGTGAAGAAGTTAGAGGTTAAAAAAAGAACAAAGTTGGAGCCAGAGCAATAGTACAATGGGTAGGAGTTTGCCTTGTAAGCGGCTGACTTGGGTTCAATCTCTGCATCCCCCAAGCACCGCTAGGAGTAATTCCTGAGTGCAGAGCCAGGAGTCACCCCTGAGTATAGCCGGGTGTGACCCAAAAAGAAAAAAAGAAAGGACAAAGCTACAGTTGAGGCAGACAGTGGGGTGAAGTGACTGGAGCGGATGTGACTGACCGGGGTGCACCTGGTACTTGGAGGGTTCCATGTCCCTGGTTGTCTGAGACAGGAAGTCCCTTCACTGCCCTCAAGGAACTGTAGAAGCAGCAGAGTATTGGTGGTGCTGCCCATTTAGGTGGCCAGCTCACACATCTGCAAACTTCCTCATCCCTGCAGAATCAGTGTTGGAAGTGACTGAAGCTCTTCTCTCTTTCAGGGAGTGGATTTGTATCCTGAGAACAAGAAGTACTTTGGGCTGTCAGAATTCATCGACTCCACCCTCTCGGGACACAGCCTCCCCCTGCTCCGGTACGACAGCTCCTTTGAGGCCATGGTCACGGCCCTGGGAAAGAGGTACGCATGTCCCTTCAGAGTGGTTGAAATGTGTCAGTAAGTGCCAGTTGGGGATTGCAGTCAGGGGAGGTCGAAAGGGAGTCATCATTCCTGGGTGACTCCATTAAAGAGACCCTGATGGGGCTAAGAGAGATTGTCTGGGGTGGGGGGGGGGGAGGGGGGGTTAACACTCTTGCCTTGCATGCAGCTGACCCCATTTCCATTCCCATCACCACATGGTCCCCAGGGACTGCCAGGAGAGATCCCTAAGCATAGAGCCAGGAGTAACTCCTCTGTCCTGTCAGGTATGACCCAAACCCACCCACAACCTGCCCTAAGGAGACTCTGAAGTATTTTTTTATCTTGTGTTTTGGGCAGTGTGGTTTCAGTTGTGCTGCTGGTTAAGAATCTTAGATGAGTATGGGTGTGTGGGGGGGAGGGGAATCGGCTGGAATATAGCTTTGTGTGTTTGAGACTCAAGAAGGGCAAGAAAATGGGAAGGAAGACACTAAAATGTTAGATGGGAATCCCTGGTGAGACTCCCCTCAGCTTCGTGCCTCTTTCCTCTACATCTCCTCTCTTGGGGACTTGTTTGGGTGACATGCATTTGTCTGAAGACCGGACTGTATTATCTGTCTTCCTTAATCCTCCCTTCCTCTCCAAGCCAGTTGCTATTATTATCCTCAGTTTGCAAATACTCTTGGCACTTGAGCATTGTGAGGGTAGGAATGCTGACCCCCCCCCAACCCCTGCATGTTCAGAAATTCTTATGTAACTTTTAACACCCCCAAACTACTACTGAACAATAGCCTTACCTTAACATCCGCAACTGTCTAGCACAAATTTTGTGTAGTATATATTGTAGACTCTATTCTTACAGAAAAGCAAACTAGAGAAAATACTAAGAAAATCCCATGGAAGTAAAAACATCCATGTTCTCTCAATAACACAAGAGTATATTCTCTTTTCCATAAAAATCCATGTGTAAGTGACTACACACAGTTCAAACCCACACATGTATGTGTTTAGTTAGTTTTCAGAGCCACATCTGGTGGGGTCAACCGCAAACTAGACAAACACTATAACTATACCCTGTACTATCGCTTCACCACCCAACCCCTGCTTTGGGGTTGTGAGGGAGTACCAAGTAGTACCCATAGATCACTCCTGGCTCTGTGCTCAGGGATCATTCCTATACTAGCACACCCTTTGTCCGACTTTTTCCCCCCGCTTTTTGGGTCACACCCAGCAATGCTCAGGGGTTACTCCTGGCTCTGCACTCAGGAATTACTCCTGGCGGTGCTGGGGAGACCATTTGGGAGGCCGGGGATTGAACCTGGGTCGGCTGCATGCAAGGCAAACCCCTACCCACTGTACTATCCCTATGTCCGACTTTTGAAAGATATTTCCTATGTGTATATATTGTTTCTGAATTTCACCTGTTCTTTCCATCTTCCAGAAGCCAAACGATTCTTTTTTTTATAGTGCAAAAATCCCAAGAAAAGACTGATGATCATTCCCAGGACAGATCTTCATCCCTAAACCCACCTAAGGGAGCTGGAGGGCAAGGTCAGATGCTTAGTGAAGATGTATGAGAATTCAGGGCCCAGTTCCTCATCTCTCTCAGACCTGCTGGCTTTTATCTCACACACATAATCACTTTTCTTTTTTTTAATTATTTTTTTTTTTGCCTTTTGGTTCACACCAAGTGATGCTCAGGGGTTACTCCTGGCTCTGCACTCAGGAATCACTCCTGGAAGTGCTGGGGAACCATATGGAATGCCGGAGATTTAACCTGGGTCGGCCACATGCAACGCAAATGCCCTACCCACTGTACTATCGCTCCAGCCCTGATCGGTTTCTTTTAAAGATCGTTAGTTTGCTACTTAACATGGCCAGTCTTTCCTCTAACTTCTTAAACATGAAATATAGTTAGTATATTTTAATTCGTTGGTCTACTAATTTTTTCACCCATATCATTTATGAGTCAGTTTTTATGAATTGATTTTTCCTTGTCCATGCTCTGAACTCTTATTTTTCTCTTTACATATCTGGTGATCTTGAGTTGATGTCAGATACTGACAATTTTACCTTGTGTGGAAGAGCATACATTTCTATAAATCTTCTGGGTGAGAGCAAAATTGCTTGGAAATAGTTGAATCATTTGAAGTCATTTTTAAACTTTGACAGGGAAGCCCAAGTTAGGCTGTAGTCTGTAACTGTCTTTACCCCTTCTGAGAATGAGCCGTCAAAGCAAGTCCCCTGCAGGCTCCCATGTGGTGGTTTCCACATGGGAGGTGGGAACAGGAACTGTCCTAAAAGCCTCTAATCCATTTGGGTCAGAGTTTTTCAGACTTAACTTGGCGTATCACTTGCTTTTCAAAAAAAAAATAATTCTCATTGTACCCCTAAAAACCAGCTTTTTAAAACAATAACAAAACAGAGGGGCTGGAGAGATAGTACAGTAGGCAGGACATTTTCCTTGCATGCAGCTGACACAAGTTTGCTCCATGACATTCTGTGTGGTCCAGGACTGATCCCTAAGTGCAGAGCCAGGAGTAACCTCTGAGCATCACTAGGAATGCCCTTTCCCTTTTTTTAATTATAAAAGAAAACAAACAGCCACCCCCAATGGTGCCTGAGGCCACTACCACCCCCTACATCACTGCTGGGTTGTAGCCCCAAACAAAATCCAAACACACTAAAAAGGGGTCTCTAGTAGCCCAAAGATTACCTTGCTCTGTCCCATGAACTGGAAGGAGAGGAAGAGGGAGAGAGAGACAGAGAGATAGAGAGACAGGGAAGAGGAGAGAGAGAGAGAGAGAAAGAACGAGAGAGAGAGAGAGAGCATGCAATACACCGCCTCCTTGCACAGCATGACTGCTCCTGTCATGGGGGTGACTTGACATGAGAACATGACATGTGAACACGGTGCCACTTAGAAGCCTCTTCTCCCATCTTCGATGGGATGGGACATGCCTACCCTCAGCTCTGCTGGGAGCCCAGGCAGAACCCCACTCACAGGACAAATTGGCCATCCCTCTGAAACCACAGAAAGTCTGCACACAAGCGTTTTACAGGCCGTTCACAGTGGATAGCAATGAGTCTTAGAGAAAACAGCAAATTTGGGGATCTTGTCTTTGTATATGGATAATGGCCTTGGCACCCCAAAGCCTCTGAATCAAGGAACTCATTCCACCTAAACACCTATGACATGCATGCCTGTTTGTTTATTCCTGCCAAGAAATGCCCAGTGACCCACAGTGATGAGGGCTTTCCAGAGTTGCTCTGGACCGTGGGTGATTGTGGGAATGGTCCCCACTTTGGCCTGGAGACACCTTGTTCACTTGGTCTCGGCAGCAAAACCAGAGATTCCTGGTCTGGTTGTGCTCTGGGTTATAAGTCCATCAGCTGGGACCACATTTAGTTTCGTTTCTGTTGCACTGCTAAAGGGAAATGCATGCAGTGGCGTGTCTCAGCTCTGCGTTTACACCCTGATTGCTGGTAATTCTCCTATTTCCAGTGGGAACCTGGGACCCATTGCCTAACTCAAGGAACTATCCAGAGAGTCCATTAGAGACGAAGTCAGTCAATAGGCATTGATTTTGAGTTTTTGCGCAAATGTTCATTGAGCAGCTCCTTACAGGCAGGTCCTGGAAAACAAAGAATCACCAGTGACACGGGATTGATGCATTTGCTTCCTAAGTGGAAGTGACATGACAGTTCATCATTCGATTCTAAGGACTCCGTGTCAGGTTGCACATGGCTTGCTTCCTAAAGAAATGATTCATTTGTAATCCGGGAGTCACCCGTGCTCACAGTGGCTCTGGTTCGGGCTGCTTTGTTATCTAGAAGGTCTTCCTCCTCCGGGAGCCTCCCGGGGTCCTTGGCCCAGCCCTGTGCTCTCTCCGCTGCATATCCAGGTTCCTGGGCTCATACGTGTTCTCCCTGTTGACTGCAGGTCTCCACATGAGCCCAGGCTCACACCCTCTGTGTCGTGGCAGGCTCCCTCGTGTCTAGGGTCACAGGTGGCCTCAGGAACTGCAGGATCCCACTGGCCCCATCACTCATGCCTTCTGTTCCTTGTAGGTTCCCCCGCCTGCACAGCGCGGTGATCAGGACTTTTGTGCTGGTGCAGCACTACGCAGCTGCCATGATGGCCGTGAGTGGCCTCTCGCAGATGAAGAATTACACATCGGTGGAGACGCTGGAGATCACCCAGAACCTCATCAACTCCCCCAAGCAGTGCCCCTGCGGCCACGGGCTCATGGTGCTGCTGCGGGTCCCCTGCTCGCCACTGGCCGCTGTGGCCTACGAGCGCCTGGCACATGTGCGGGCGCGGCTGGCGCTGGAGGAGCACTTTGAGATCATCCTGGGCAACCCCAGCTCAGGCATCACTGTGGGGAAGCACTTCGTGAAGCAGCTCAAGGTGGGTCTCGGGGGTCGGGAAGGGAGTGCCGAGCAGAGCAGCCGCGGGAGAGCAGGTGGGCGTGGTGGTGTAAGGGGTCAGGGAGCTGGCGAGGAGGTCTGTGCAGCCTCCAGGCGCAGCTGAACTGGCTTCCCTCTCCACACTCCACTGTCTTCCCTCCTGCATCTGTTGGTGTCGAGTTACTTATAAACATCCTCAGTGATCCCCCAGAGCACAAGTCTTGTTCTTTCAAACATTGGGGTAGAAGTGTGCCAGCCTTGGGGCTGGAGCCATAGAACAGCATGTAGGGCATTTGCCTTGCATGCAGCCAACCCCGGTTCGATCCCCGGCATCCCACATAGAACAGCATGTAGGGCATTTGCCTTGCATGCAGCCAACCCCAGTTCGATCCCCGGCATCCCATTTGGTCTCCCTCAAGCACCGCCAGGAGTAATTTCTGAGTGCAGAGCCAGGAGTAAGCCCTGAGCATCACTGGGTGTGACCCAAGAAAGCCCCCCCCCCCCGAAAAAAAGGGTGTTTCAGCCTATCTCACTTTCCTTTGTGTTCTTATGCATTAGAGAAGCACACTGACCACTAGATGTCTTCAGTGTGGCTCCTTATTTACAGCCCATTTGGGAAGTAGAGCTCAGCAGGAAATCTTCAGGACTAAGACAACAACTGTTAATAATTCCATTCATTCTATAGAAACCGGAGCTTATCCAACTCCTCACCCCTTAGCTGTTGCTTCTATCTGATTGGTTATTCTTTTATTTTTCTTTTTGGGTCACACCCAACGATGCACAGGGGTTTCTCCTGGCTCATGCACTCAGGAATTACTCTTGGCGGTCTTCACGGGACCATATGGGATGCTGGGAATCGAACCCAGGTCAGCCTCATGAAAGGCAAACGCCCTACTCGCTGTACTATCACTCCAGCCCCTGATTATAGTCTTTGTAAATGAGAGTTTGCGAGTTGACCCGTCAGATTGTGTGTACTCTAATGCAAGGAAGGGTCTGTAAAATGACCAATCATAGTCTTCAATACTTCCCTGCCCCCCATTTTCTCCATACAAGTTTTTTTTTCCTGTGGGTGTGGTTTTTTCTTCACCTAGTACTCATCTGTCTATAACTTTCAACTCCATGTCTTTCCCTCTGTCAGGAAGCTACCCCCTCCCCCCGCATCTGAAACTCCCCGACTCCTCCCACAAATCATTCACCTACCTGTCACCCGCTTCCTCCTAGAGTGTGGAGAGCCTCCCTGCAGATCTCAGCCATCCACATGAGCACAGCTCCTGGTCCATAATAGTTTCTCACAAAATTTATAGGTGATGAAGCATACAGAAAGAGAGATTCAGAGGGAAGATTTTGAAAGAATTAGTTAGAAGGAATTACGAGTGAAAGGCAGAGATCCACGATTGAGATTACAGGGTAAAAGAAGAGAAAAGCAGCTGGGGCCCTGGGCTTTCTCTGGAAGAATCGATGTAGGAGTTATTTCTTGTGTGGTGGATATATGCCAGGCAGTATTGCACACAGCTGGGGATGTTGGGAATGGGTTTATTTACAGAATCAAGAACTCACCTTTTCAAGCAGAGGACGTGTTGCAGGTGTTAAATCAGTAGGAAATCAAGGTCTCCCAGCAGGAGTCTTAGGACTTTGTGTCTCTTTAATTACCTGCAGATGTGGCAGAAAATTGAGGATGCGGAGTGGAGACCTCAGACTTACCTGGAGTTGGAGGGCCTCCCTTGCATCCTGATCTTCAGTGGGATGGACCCGCAGGGGGAATCCTTACCAAGGTGAGTGGAAGGGGTGTGTCATTCCGCTGCCCAACAATAGGTGGCGTTAGCCACAATAATAGACCCGTATCTTACATCCAGCAAATGGATTTGAGGCCAGGACAACTTTCCTTCAGATATGGGGGCCAGCAGCCTTTGAGTGTGTGGGGAGGGGTCCTGTCTCTGGAATAGGGGTTCAATGCCTTGCTCAGCTTCTTACCGTGACGTGACGAGTCGCGGTGCCACTTTGTGTTATGGATGTCTGCTCCATTTGAGAAATACTGAATTGTCTTGGGACTTGGTGAGGGATAAGTGGGTTACTTTGCTGCTGGTGCCCAGGTGTGCTGGCGAGTCTGTCTCTCCTGGTGTGGAGGGCTTCTGGGAAGGGAGGGGAATTGGCTAATGATGCTTAGAAGGAAAAGTTCTTCCATTTGGGCACTGTCTCTGGGGCTATTACAGCCACACGGCACTCAAATGGGTCACTAGGCTTCCAGAAAGTTAGTCACTTGAGCCAGTGGTGTCAGGCTGGCTGTTGCAGATCACCTGAGCAGCCATGAGAAGTGCTGGAGGCCTCTAATCACCTCTTCTGGTGTAAGGAAACAGCAGGGCCAACACCAGGCTCCTGCCTCTCTGAGGCAGGTACTAGACCCCTCGTCGGCTTGATTCCATGTTACTCTCGGTATAGATGGGGCAAATGTGTTGTTCCAGTGGTCCCCAGCGACTGAAGGAGGTACAGAGACTTCCAGAGATGGGTCTGGCTGTTCCCCTTGAGGGACCCCTGCTCACAGCATAGTCAGAGACCCAACCGAGGGGCTCCATAATGTTTGCCCTTTGGGGATGCTATGTCACATTGGATTCATTCCTTCATGCCTCAACATCTTTTTTTTTTCAAGTTTTATTAGTGAGACACCATGAGGTACAGTTGTAGACTTGCAGATTTTTGTGCTTGGGTTTCAATTATACAGTGATCAAATACCCATCCCTCCACCAGTGCCCATTTCCCACCACCACGGATCCCAGTATCCCTCCCACCCCCCATTCCCCCCATCCCACCGTGCCTAATGCCTCAACATCTTTAAGACGGAGCCAGCATGGGACTCTGTTTTAAATGTCAGCAAGCGTGTACCTGTCCGTGACAAGCACATGCTAGCCTCTGAACAGTCTCAGCTGCCCGTAGCAGAGGTGCCTACATCTATTGTGTATGCCAAAGGGGCACATGAACAGCATCTGTCTGAGGTCAAGGTGGTTCCGTGAGCTACACTGGAACCCGCATCCGCCTTCTTCCAAGCTCTCAGCTGTCTCCACCACTGACCGAGGGCCTTTCCTTGGTGCTTGCTCCCAGATATTTCTTACTTCCTGGTCTGTCCTCCCAGACCTGAGCTGACCTCGTTTCCCATATGGCGATGCCTTGCTCACCCTTATTTCCTAGGTTCTTCACAGTCCCAGATGCATTTTAAATATTAATTGAGTAAATGTCCATTTATTCCGTAGAATTCTCACATCAAGTCACTTAGATGTAATGAATATTCTTCCCAGCTTTCCACTGAACGTGGGGGGCGGAAAAATCTGAGCATCTAAGAAGTTGCACAACTTCTGGAAGATTCTCTCCCTGGAAAGGGTGGGGCGCATGCAAGTCAGGCTCTGGATTGCATGTGGCTGAGCGCTAACTAGAAGCAGGTGCCCGCCCCACGTTCCTGTCAGACCTCACAGCATGGCCATCTGCCTTCCCGTCTGGGCGCACTGCTGTCCAGACCACGTGAGGCAGACGGGGCCTCTGTGAAGAGGCGCTCAGCCCCGGCTTCTGTGTGCCCCAGGTCTCTGCGGTACTGCGACCTGCGTCTGATTAACTCCTCCTGCTTGGTGCGCACCGCGTTGGAGCAGGAGCTCGGCCTGGCCGCTTACTTTGTGAGCAACGAGGCGCCCCTGGAGAAGGGTGCCCGGGGCGAGGCGCTGGAGAGTGATGCCGAGAAGCTGAGCAGCACCGACAACGAGGATGAGGAGCTGGTGACGGAAGGTGAGGGGGGCCTGCCAGCTCCAGCCACCTCGCCCACGGGGCCCGCACCTCCTGATCTGGGGCTACCTGGACTTGTCTGGGGGGTTGGGTTGGGGGCTGTCTCCAGCACAGCATGGCACCCGGGGCCCTGTGTGGTGCCCAGAAGAGAACTAGCTAGATACTCTTTGAAAGACACATTGGGGCTGGAGTGATAGCACAGCGGGTAGGGCGTTTGCCTTGCACGCGGCCGACCCGGGTTCGATTCCCAGCATCCCATATGATCCCCTGAGCACTGCCAGGAGTAATTCCTGAGTGCATGAGCCAGGAGTAACCCCCGTGCATCACAGTTGTGACACCCCCCCGCAAAAAAAAAAAAAAAAAGAAACAGTGAATCCTTTGTTGACCCCCCCCTAACATTTTTTTGTGGCATTGGAAAATGGAAATAGATCCTGCCTATACAATTCTTTAAATGACGAAGAAGACGAAGAAAATATTTTGGTGGGGGGGGTGGGGCTCGGGCTTTATTGAAATCATCGGTGGAATTTGGGCCAGGTGAAGGAGTTTATTTTTTCTCCATGAATGGGCCTAATGGATTCACTGTAATGGAATCGACTGCCCATTACTGAGATGGATGAAAACAGACCACCCTCTCCTGCAGGCCCTTTAAAAATCCAACGCGGTGTCGTTCATAGGACACGTGAGGCAGAGCGGGGCACAACTGTGGTCGACAGGAGAGTGAAAAGCAAAAGCTCTTAACACAACACAGAAAGTGTGTGTGGGCGTGGGGTAGTGAAGAGAGGTGGGTGTGGGCACACCCACCTGCACTGTCACAGTTCCAGCCCCATGAGAATGGCTCACTGCTCTTCCACGGGGCCAGCCACATTCAGCATCCCCCCCCCCGCCCCTTAGACTGTTGCTGGAGGCATGAGCTCACCCTCCTGGCATTAATGTCCCACTGTTCCCCTCAGATCTCCAGGCCCCACACCACCCCCTGTGCTCCTGGTCACACTCCGCATGTTAGGGTCCCCTGGGCATGTGCTGTCCTTGTCATCTCTGGCACACACAGATGCTCTTGGGCTCCCTCTCCCTTTTTTTTTGGGGGGGGGGGTAGAGGGGTGGGGACTTACCTGACAGTGCTCAGGGGTTGCTCCTGGCTCTGAGCTCAGGAATTACTCCTGGCAATGCTTGGGGGACTATATAGGGTACCAGAGATTGAATGTGGGTTAGCCCTGTGCAAGGCAAGTTTTGCCTTACCTGCTGTACCTTACCCACTGTACAATCTCTCCAACTCCAAGGTCTCTTCCCTGTGCCTCGCCTGGAAATCCTTGGTGACCTTTCAGCACTCGGGTCAGGTGTCTCCTCTTCCAGGAAGTCTCGGTCTCCAGCTTTCCTGCGCTCGGCAGGAACCTGGCCCTTGGGGTCCCAGCCCCTCTCTTTGTGCTCCTCACACCATTTTGTAGCTTTAGCTGTTGGTGTGTGATCCCCCAAACAGTGAGAGCATGTGAGTGCCTTGCTGGCCTGCCCCTTCTCCTTTCATTCTCCTCAGTGCCCCTTCAGAGGGGGCCTCTGGAAGATGGCAGCTGGATGGATTGGTTGGGCAGGTGGAGGGTCGGGAAGATGGTTGGATGATAGATGGATGGTGGGTGGGTAGATGGATGAGCGGGTGGTTTGGTTGATGCATGGGTAGATGGACAAATGGGCGCAGATGGATGTATGGAGGATGGACAGATGAGCAGATGGATGATGGATGGGTGGGTGGGTTGATGGATGGTTGGGTAGGTGGGTGGACGCTTGGGCAGATGGATGAACGGAAGAATGAAATGGATGGGCAGATGGAGAGAGGTGTGATAGGCGTAAAGTACATCTTGGACATAAGGAGCAATGTTTACTAGGCACTGTCCGCGTGTGTGTTTTGATGCAGGTTCCACCTCGGAGAAGAGGAGTCCCATGAAGAGGGAAAGGTCCTGCTCCCACGACTCGGCCTCTTCCTCACTCTCCTCTAAAGCATCCAGTAAGTCTAGGGGAGCGAGCTCACCGTTAGCGCTAATTTTGCTGAGAGATTTGGAGGAGGGAAAGAGATCCCTTATTTTCACCTAGAACTGGGAAGAAAACAGGGCATCGGAAGACCTGGACTTTTCTAATAGGGCATGTTGCCATGGGAATAAGAAGTCTTTGTGGGGCTGGAGAGATAACACAATGGGTAGGTCATTTGCCTTGCACGCGGCCGACCCAGGTTCAATTCCCAGCATCCCATATAGTTCCCTGAGCACCGCCAGGAGTGATTTCTGAATGCAGAGCCAGGAGTAACCCCTGTGCATCACCAGGTGTGACCCAGAAAGCAAAAAAAAAAAAAAAGTCTTGGGTTGAACCATGAGGGCCAGTGACAGTTACTTGGGCTTTTGGGAGTGGCTATAGTGACAGAGCAGCCCCCCAGGGGAGCAGAAGCGCTTGAGGAAGAGGGAAGGAGACATGGGAATCCAGAGGGGGGAAAGGCAAGCAAGCTTCTGGGGCCAGGTGCTCTTGGGTGGAGGGAGTGTGGATGTGAGCGTTGTCTCCCTGTCCCCCGTGCCATCCTCTGTGTTACCTGGGGGACCAAAGTAAGGGGGGACCTGCCCTTGTGAGATGCATTTATGTCAGAACCTTTCTGTTGGAACTGGGCTGTGGACGGTCACGTGAATGTGCTCAGGGAGTTCACAGCGCCTGAGCAATTCCGCTCGGTGGTTCCTCTGGGCAGGCTGCCTTCTTCAAGGCCAAACGTTCTTACCCAAAGCCCTATGGTTGTGCCAAAAGAAGGAATGAGTTGTCTCCGGTGGGGACAGCAGCCTTCAGGCCTAGTGGAGGAAATGTTCCATGCAAGCATGAAAACACCCTAAAACTCAGAACTCCTCAGCGAGTGGTGGGCGGGGGTGCAGTCTAGGCCTGGCTCAGGTCAGAGCTAGGCTGTGAGGTCAGAGTCCTCAGGCATCTGGGGCTGTCTGTGGTGTCCCCTCTCCTTCCCTCACCTCACACAGACCTGGGGCAGCCGTGAGACAGGCGGGGGATACACGGGTAGAGAAAGAGATGAGACCCAACACTGACCCATGCGTGAGTCCAACAACCAAGGGGTCTGAGGACCAGGAGTGCAGAGGAGCCCAGACCACAGGGGTGGGGGCGGGGTGTAAGAGTGTTAGGCCACTCTTGCCTAACAACTTTCTAGAAGATTTGAGGGTCACAGACCTGGTTGCCTGCCAACCTCTGCTCCTGGAATTCTCTGTCAGGCGAGGTGTTTTTCCGACTGAGGATTTCTCGGGAGGCCCTTAGAGGTCTCTGAGGAAGAGGCTGATTTGAGGGCCTCAGCTGCGTTTCAGAGATGAGGAAATAGAGGCCCAGAGAGGCTTGGCTTGGCCGCCATGACACAAATCAGACTGCTTCCCGGGGGAGACCTAGAAACCATGAGCTCGGTCTTCAGAGGCTGACAGACTCCTGGACCGACTTGCTCTGGGGAAAGAGGGAGAGGAAAGGCCGTTGTTGGGTGTCCCTCTCCCTGGCCCAGCCCGAGAGGCTGCTTTCACCAACTCCTGGAAGTGGGTGAAGACTTTGGGGTTCCCTGAGCCTACCCTTTGGGGAGCTCATACCTCTTTTCTGTCCTTTGGGCCCCTCTGCCCCCAGTCCCTTCAGGCCAGATGCTTGGGTTCCTCACAGGCTTTCCTGTCATTCTGTTAACACAACCTCTCACATTAGACTCCTACTTGAGGGGAGACGACATTGGCCCCACTCCCGCCGAGACAGGTGCTACACAGGCTGCAGAGTCCTTGCGGGGACCGCGTGTCTGGCTGGGAAGGTGCTGAGCATCTGTCCTCAGTTCTGTCACCCAGAGGGGATGCACTGGGCTCTCTGTCCTGCCTTCTGGGGAATCTCTGGTCGGGACAGCCCTGAGGAACAGCCCAGCGCACAGGGCTTTTGTGACTGGAGTGATAGAGAAGGCAGAGTCTGGGGTGTTGTGTCTGTGTGTCCACTGACCCTCCTCACCTTGACTCTTGCCGTGGTTTCTGTCAGGGAGAGCGGGTAGCTACTGGAGGACCCACGGTTCCCATCTTGGCTTCTGCCATGATGGGTCAGTGGTTTGAGACGGGATCCAGGTGTACTAATCTGGATGAGTAGAGCAGAATTTGAATGAGAAACAAACTGATTGCAGAAGTGAGATTTGAGCCCAGTGACCTGATAGGGGGATGAGACATTCTCGGAGACCCCTGGAGGGAAGCCAAGTGTCTGTTGAGCTGCTGCTGAGGGTTTGGGAGTAGTTGAGGTTGGGGGACTGCATGGGGGCAGGGGGTGGATTTTGGAAGCTGTGTGCAAAATTCTGTGTGTGATGCTCAGGGGTTCCTGGCAGGTAGATGGAGTATGGGGTCACTGCTAGGCTCTGGCCTCAGTTTCCTCCTTTGCATGATGGAGGAGGGGGGGCTGAGGGGCTTCTCTGTGGGTGCTGCTCACCCCTGTGACTTTGATCCTGTGTTTCCCATGTGAGCACACTTGGTCCTCAAGGCCAGTAAAGGGTTTGTTCTTACTGTCCTCCCATTCTGGGGCTGGGAGTCAGGTCAGACCGTGTGTGTCAGACCAGTTTTCCCCTTGGCACATCTGGGCTTCGCCATGTCCTGTAGCTACAGGACTGTGTGAAGGGTCATTCTCCAGTTTGGGTAATTTGCAGGAAGAGGGGACAGTGACAGGTTGCGGTGGCTGGTGTTGGGGTGGCTGACAGGTCTGTCTCTTTGCAGGCTCAGCACTCTGCAGCGAGTCCTCAGCCCAGCCTGGGGGTGCCCCTCAGGGGGAACAGGCTAGGTCCCCACCGCCCTCCGGCCCTTCCGAGGAGCCCAGGGCCCCCGGTGAGAGGCAGCGGCTCCGAGTGAGCCAGGGGCCACCGGTCATCAGCAGGCACAGCCCCGGGCTGGCCCCCCAGCCTGACCCGGGCCTCAAACTCAGCCAGAAGAGCGTCCAGCTGTCTGTCCCACCACCCTCGGCCCAGTTCTCCTCCTCAGGCTCGTCGTCGTCTTCACTGATGCTGCAGGCTCCGCGCTGCTCCCTGACCAAGGCCTGCCAGCAGCCGCCCATCGTCTTCCTGCCCAAGCTGGTGTACGACATGGTCACCGCCACTGACAGCAGCGGCCTGCCCAAGGCCGCCTCGCTACTGCCCTCCCACTCGGTCATGTGGGCCAGCTCCTTCCGGCCCCTGCTCAGCAAGACCATGACGTCCACGGAGCAGTCCCTCTACTACCGGCAGTGGACGGTGCCCCGGCCCAGCCACATGGACTACGGCAACCGCGCCGAGGGCCGTGTGGACAGCTTCCACCCACGCAGGCTGCTGCTCAGCGGGCCTCCCCAGGTGGGCAACCCCCACTGTGGCCTCAGCCTTTGGGGGGATGGGTGGCAGGGGGCTGTGTTTATGCTCAGAGGGAACATTTAGGTGGGGCTTCAGCAATAGTATACAGTGGGTAGTGTGTTTGCCTTGCATGAGGCTGACCCGGGTTTGATTCCCAGCATCCTGTATGGTCCCTTGAGCACCACCAGGAGTAATTCCTGAGTGCAGAGCCAGGAGGAACCCCTGAGTATCGCCAGGTGTGACCCAAAAAGAAAAAAAATATTTAAAAAAAAGGGGGGGACTGTTTGGGGCTAAAAGTACTCTCTATGGTGCTGACAGCCATAGTACGGTGGGGAAGGTGCTTGCCTTGCATGCGGCTGGCCTAGGTTGGATCTCCGGCATCCCATACGGGCCCCCAAGCACTGCCAGGACTGATTCCTGAGTGCAGAGCCAGGAGTCACCCCTGAGCATTGCTGGGTGTTTCCACCCCCTACCCCCACATCCTCTAATCCATTTTTGTCCATCCCATGGCCCTGAGGCAGGCTCTTGGCGCCAGTAGGCAGGTGGGTGGGGTATGGGGTCACTGCTAGGCTCTGGCCTCAGTTTCCTCCTTTGCATGATGTGGGAGGGTGGGCTGAGGGGCTTCTCTGTGGGTGCTGCTCACCCCTGTGACTTTGATCCTGTGTTTCCCATTTGAGCACACTTGGTCATCGAGGCCAGCAGGGGGGTTGCTCCTACTGTCCTCGCAAAAAAGCTGGGACCCTCAGTTCAGTGCTGGACAACCAATAAGTGGTGGGGGGACATCAGCATCGCTGCTTTTCCTGGCCACATGCCTGGGGCTGGCTCCCCGGGAGTGTTTGAAGGGCACTGGAGGGAGAGCTGCTCAGTTCTCTGCAGAAGGGCTCTGCAGGCAGAAGCAGCCTGAGTGCATGCACTCTCTACGGGATGCTGGGGATTGAACCTAGGCCAGCCGGTGCAAGGCAAGCACCCTTCCCACTGTCCTATGGCTTCAGCACCATACAAAGTATTTTTAGCCCCCAAATTTCCCTGTTTTTTTGGGGGGGGTCACACCCGGCAATGCTCAGGGGTTACTCCTGGCTCTGCACTCAGGAATTACTCCTGGCGGTGCTCAGGGGACCATATGGGATGCTGGGAATCAAACCCGGGTTGGCCGCGTGCAAGGCAAATATCCTCTCTGGCCTTGGCAAGCTCATGGAAAAATGAAGAGCATACTCCCTATACCCCAGAATTGGGAACATCCTTGGGGGACATGAGGGTGGGGCTGGGGAATCAGCGGGCCTGTAGAATGCATGTGTTGAATGTTCCTGCTGCCTTTATCATGTCATCAACATGGCTGCATTCAGGATGTCTGACTCATGACTTGGCATGTTCACTTTCAGCCCTCTCCCTTAGTTCATATGTAGACAGATATATATATATATATATATACAAATATATATATATATATACATACAGATGCGTGCAGATACGCAGATGTATATATACTTGAACAGATGCTCATGTCAGTGCTGTTTAGAACAGTAGCACTATCCTCCCGTTGTTCATCGAGTTGCTCGAGCGGGCCCAGTAACATCTCCATTGTGAGACTTGTTGTTACTGTGTTTGGCATATCGAATACCTCACGGGTAGCTTACCAGGCTTTGCTGTCCGGGCGAGATACCCTCGGTAGCTTGCCAGGCTCTCTGAGAGGGGCAGAGAGGAGTTTAGAACGGTAGACAAACAAATTGGAAGTGACTTCATTTCCATTGGTCAAGGTGGTTGAATAAATTTGGGCACAACTATTGCATAATTCAGCCATAGAAGGTTTGACAGAGTCTTGCTCTTCCAACCTTGAAATGTCTCAGAAGTGTTTAAAATATCAAGGGCTGGGGATGTAGCTTTGTGATAAAGCAACTGCCTTCTGTGTCCAGGTTTTGAAATCTGGGTTTGATTCCTGGCACTACTACAACCAAAACCTCAACAGGACAGCTTATAGGATAATATCTCTGTAGTGTCATATACAGTGAGATAATGAGATAAAAATCCCTATGTGTGTGCATGTGCCCTCCACATGGGGCCTTCAGAGCTACCCAGCCGTGCTTGAGGGTGTGGCCACGTGTTGGCAGGTATTAAACCTGGATCAGACTCGTGTCTTGCAAAGTTTGTGCCCCAGTCCCTGTACTGTCTCCTCACCCCACTCATTGGTAACTCTTGTACAGTGGTTTGAACCTCTAGACAGAGTTGCTTAAACTTTTTTCACTCCCGGTCCCTTTCTTTCACCCCTTCTCAGCCTGGGTGAACACTGCCTGGAACACCTTGAATTTATTATGTCATTGACTTTGAATTAAGTTTTGGCAATTGCCCACTCTGAAATCTTTTACTGTTGTCATGTTTTTTCATGAGTCCATATGAGGTTGCCCCCCTCAGTTTTAGAAACCGGATCCCAGATCATCTGATTTTCCTATTTCTCTGTAGGCATTCTTTAAACATTAACCTTTGTGTATTGTATGTGGGCTGGAGCGATAGCACAGCAGGTAGGGTGTTTGCCTTCCACGTGGCCGACCCGGGTTTGACTCCTCCGTCTCTTTCAGAGAACCCAGCAAGCTACCGAGAGTTATCCTGCCCACACAGCAGAGCCTGGCAAGCTCCCCATGGTGTATTCAATATGACAAAAACAGTAACAAGTCTCACGATGGAGATGTTACTGGTGCCCGCTCAAGCAAATCGATACAGTATTGTATGTATTATAGATATTTTCTCTGATGCTTCCCAGTTGTATTTTCACTCCCCAGTGTTTGTGGAATACATACTTGCGAAGAACCAGGCCCTGACATTGCTAGACTTATTGCTTGGGGGTAGTGCAAGAGGTGCTAGAGTAACCCACAGGGTTCCAGTTTAACAGCACTGTAGCACTGTCCTCCCGTTGTTCATCGATTTGCTTGAGCAGGCCCAGTAACGTCTCCATCGTGAGACTTGTTACTGGGTTTGGCATATTGAATATGCCACAGGTAGCTTGCCAGGCTTTGCTGTGTGGGCAAGATACTCTCGGTAGCTTGCCAGGCTCTCTGAGAGGGGCGGAGGAATCGAACTCGGGTTGGCCGGGTCGGTCTTGTGCAAGGGAGCTCCTTTTCATTTCTTTTTTCTTTTTCTTTTTTTCTTTTTGGAACAATAGCACCAGTTTAACAGGTTGTGATCAAAATAGACTGTGACCAACAGTATTACCAGCCTGGTGCTGGATTCTGTGATGAGAGAAAGAAGAGAAAGATTAGAAAAATATTGTCATTCTGGGCTCAGAGAAGACAGATACCAACTTTTTGTCTTCCACAATGAATTTTGTTATCTTCCTCTAGATGTCAATGAGTCCAAGGAGAGTAATTTGCAGTTCAGCAAGATTCTAAAGAATGCTGTATTGGCAGTTAGTTTTTATTATTATTTTTCTGAGGCAGACTTTCATCAGCTTGAGATAAATTCTGTTGCTGACAGCTTGAAAAATGGGGCCAGTTAAAATTGGAGGTGCATTTGCTGTGATTAATATGGCACATCCTCTGCTCGTGGGTGTCCATCTGCCCTCCTGCCGTGCTTCTGTCTGCCCCGTTTCCATTCAACATCTGTATCCACTGGACTCTCATGGCATTTAAGTGAGAGTTTTAATGAAAGGCAGAGGGGCCATGGGGCATGTTGGAGGCTCTAGTGGGTGTTGTGCTGATGGGGCCTAGGAAGTGCTGGCTCGAATAACTAGAGCCCTCCTGATAACTGGCGCCACCTGCAATGTCTTGACAGATTGGGAAGACGGGTGCCTACCTGCAGTTCCTCAGCATTTTGTCCCGAATGCTCATTCGACTGACAGAAGTGGATGTTTACGATGAAGAAGAGATCAATATCAGTGAGTGGTCCACTGGGACACTGGACTGGAAATCATCTTTAATCAGTTTCTCAAGTGACGTTTGTCTTAAACTTTCTAGATGGAAATCTCAGGTTAACAGTCAAACTCCTCCCAATGGTCTTGTCAGGGTGCTTTTATTTTTCCCCTGTGAATAGCAAGGGGTGTGTGTGTGTGTGTGTGTGTGTGTGTGTGTGTGTGTGTGTGAGAGAGAGAGAGAGAGAGACAGAGACAGAGACAGAGACAGAGACAGAGACAGAGACAGACAGAGACAGAGACAGAGAGAGACTTGGACCATGAATCTTGCTGGATTGGGATGGGGTAAGGTAATAGATATTAGCACCAAGTAGAGAATTCCTAGAGGTGTGGTGGTGAGGTCCCTTTCAGCTCACTCACAGTTATAGAAGCAAAAGAGAAAGTTATATGAGTTTCCACTGGTGGGAGGACCAGTGTGGCATATTTCAGAAGGACAGGACACAGGAGGAAGCAGTGACACTAGGGGGAGTCCAAGTTAGTGTGAGGGCAGAAGAGCAAGTCCTCCCATAGGAAACAGTCTAAGATTATTCTCGAAACAGACACAGATCTGATTAGAACAACCCTGAGAGGGGGTGTGTGCCAGGAGTTGTTGAAATACAGTGGACTTTCCCCTCGACCCCATGGACCCAAAGGCATCTTTCTGAAAGCCTTCTCACATCCTCTCTGTCCCTTCTCTGTGTTTCTGTCCTTCGTTCAGACCTTCGAGAAGAGGCCGAGTGGCATTCTCTCCAGCTCAATGACCCCTGGCCAGACCTGGAACTGTTCAAGAAGATGCCTTTTGACTACATTATTCACGACCCAAAGTATGAGGATGCCAGTCTGATTTGTTCTCACCACCAGAGCATCAAGAGCGAAGGTCAGACAGAACCTTGCTGCTTCATTCCCCCCCCCCCGCAAAAAAAAAAAAAGAAAAAGAAAAAAAATTATCAATCACAGTTAAAGCTTAAGCCCATCTGGGGCCAGAACAATAGTATAGCCAGTAGGGCATTTGCCTTGCATGGGGCTGACCCAGGTTTGATTTCAAGCATCCATATGGTCCGCCAAGCTCCATCAGGTGTGATTCCTAAGCTCAGCACAGAGCCAGAGGTAACCCCTTCATCACTGGGTGTAACCCAAGAACCAAAATAAATAAATAAGCTTAAGTCCATAAAAAATAGGATTCTGAGGAGCTGGAGCAGTACAGCAGGCAGGGTATTTGCCTTGCATGCTGCCAACCCAGGTTTAATCCCCATCATCCCGTATGGTCCCTTGAGCACTGCCAGGGGGAATTCCTGAATAATCTCTGAGTGTTGCTGGGTGTGGCCCAAACCAAACAAACAAACAGAGATGGGAGAAGTGGATTGAGGACATGCCTCACATATGCAGAGCCCTGAGTTCTGTCCTGGTACTATAATACTGCCGGTAACAAAGGCAAAATACCAGGTATATATATAACAGTGTTAGCCATATAATTTTAGTATTCATTACAAGTGAACACAGCCTGTGTATTTGGAAGGCTGTCATTTCTGTTTTTGTCTTTGGTGGGGAAGACAGCTGTTTGGGTCACACTTGACTATGCTTAGGCTTATTCTCGGCTCTGGGCTTAACATCTCTCCTGGCGGTGCTTGGGGAACTGTGTGGTACCAGACAGTGAACCTGGGTTGATTGTGTGCAATGCAAGTGACCTGCTCACTGCAGTATCTCTCTGGTCCTCTGAGGCTGCTGTTTCTGACCAGTGATGTTCCTCAGGGCCCCTGCAAGCACTGGTCCCCAGTCACCATCTAGAATCTTCTCACACAGTTCCTTCCAATACTTGTGGTTTTGAGAGTCAGGAAGGAGAATATTCCCTGTGCCTCCTGCTGTTCCCTAACACTGAGGATTTTTTGCAGACAGAGAGATGTCCCGGAAACCGGAGGAGCTCTACATGCGGCGTCAGACTGCCCGGATGCGGCTGTCCAAGTATGCGGCCTATAACACGTACCACCACTGTGAGCAGTGCCACCAGTACATGGGGTTCCACCCCCGCTACCAGGTAGGTGTGAGAACTGGGACGCACAGCTCAGGAGCTCTGCCTGTAGCTCTCTGGATGCCTTTCACCTGAACTCAAGCCTTTGTTTCCCTCTCCTCAGTATGTCTCATTCTGGAGCAGGAGAAGGAATGTTCTGGAAGTTCTTGCTTCCTGGCATATTTACAGACTCCATTCTCATCAATAATCTGGGAGGTTGTTGCTGGCACAGGAAACAGTGATTCTCTTAGGGTTGCGCCTTTCTGAGTGGCAGCGTGTGCTGACTATAGATGTGTCTCCATCCTTGGCAATCCCGAAAGGTAGCACAGTGTCACAGACCTGGGCATGGAAGTGAAGAAATTATTTCTGAACTCAGAATCCAGGGAAGGGTCTCTAGGAGAGAGGGAAGCCGTCCCGTAGAGGACTAGGCTGTGTCTGGTCCATAATCAAGAGGCCCTCAGAGGCCTTGACCCCAAGATCCTCTGAAAGGCTCAAAGGAACATGGCCCAGGTCCCTGCTGGCATTGCTGGGTCCCCAGCTCCTGCTATTCTCTCCCCATACCCCTCATCTCTCAAGACTTCCCCTGACCATTTTCATGAACTTTCTCCAGGTACATCCCTCTAGGCTCCCTCCCCAGGTTAAATTCACTTCTTCATATCTGCTCCCAAAGCATTTTATAATCCTGTACAGGAGTTGCTACAGTCCTGGATGTTTCTGGAAGCACATGGCATGACTTAGCTATATAAGTCAGGGATAGAGATGGGTCCCGTGAGGGTCTGGGAAGGCTCCGTTGAAGATGCCTGGACTTACGCCTGGAGAAGCAGGAGTGTGGCTTGAGCAGAGCGGGGCTGATGATCACGCCGGCACACAGGGCAGGCACAGGGATATTCAGAGGAGGTGGTGAGAAATGACGCTAGACTTGGGGAAAGAAGTGTCGCAAGACCCCAGAGTGTCAGTTTCTGGGTCCGTAAATATAAATGTAGCTGACGACAGCAGCACTTCCTGGGGTCATCAGTGATAGTGAAAGGGGTGAGAGGGGCTTGGATGGGGTGGGACATGTGTGTGCATATGTCGTATTATTTTATTACTCTGCCTTTTCACACGCTGCCTATGATGGAATGATACATTGGTTAGAAAGAAAAGTGAAAACTGCACTGTGAGAGCTTCCGCTGGAATTGACCCACACACCTCTGGGTCAATTCTAGAGTCTGGAAACAATGACATTGGGTACTGTCAGTGGGCAAAGCCCGATGACAATTTGGCCCAGAGCAGGCTCGGGAGTGGATATGGCCACGGGGGTGTTTGTGCAGTCACAAGCCCTGGACATCCACACTGGGTCTTGGTTCTGGCTAGGGCTTAGGGCGGAGGATAATGGCTTCCGTGACATCATGTCATGCTGGGCCTGGGTTCTTCCGGGGAGTTAATGCCAGACTCCAATGACGAGCTCTGTCCTCCTTTCCCCCCGTTGCACCCCAGCTCTATGAGTCCACCCTGCACGCCTTTGCCTTCTCTTACTCCATGCTAGGAGAGGAGATCCAACTCCACTTCATCATCCCCAAGTCCAAGGAGCACCACTTTGTCTTCAGCCAACCTGGAGGGCAGCTGGAGAGCATGCGACTGCCCCTTGTCACAGACAAGGTACTGGTGTGGGTCTTGGTGGGTCAACCCAGTGGCTGCAGGAGCAGGGGTGAGAGGGGGACCTGAGTGGCGACCTGGAGACTGAAGCTGCCTGATGAGTCAGTCCAGGGCAGGTGGGACCAAGTGAAGAGACTGATTGAACTTGGTGACTGAACTTGGAGGAGGCCGGGCAGCCCAGCAGAGGATTAGGGGTCTCTAAGAGTCAACTTAGACCCTTACTTTGATCTTCAGCAGTAACCTTTGAACTTACTACCAGATAACTCTGAGCCTCAGTTTCCTCCATTATGAATCTGGTTAATATTAACTCCTGTAGGAGCTGGGGTGATAGCACAGCGGATAGGGCGTTTGCCTTGCATGCGGTTGACCCAGGTTCGATTCCCAGCATCCCATAAGGTCCCCCGAGCACCGCCAGGAGTAATTCCTGAGTGCAGAGCCAGGAGTAACCCCTGTGCTTCACTGGGTGTGACCCAAAAAGAAAAAAATATATATATTAACTCTTGTAAAGGCTTGTTGTGAGAACTTTTTTTTTTTTGGTTGGGCAGAGGGGTTCTACCTGGTGGTGCTCAGGGCTTATTACTGGATTTGAGCTCAGAGATCATGTCTGGTGGGTCTTAGGGGCTGGTGATCAAATTCAGGACGACCACACGCAAGGTACGTGCCATGCCACTGTACTATGACTCCAGATGTTGTGAGAACTAGAGTCTCCGGATGGGCCCCAGCTCAGGCCTGGAAGAGAACAGGTTTGAGCAAGCTGTCCTCTCGTCCCTTTGTCTCATTGTTTATGATCTTTTTTGTCTCATTGTTTATGCTCTTTCACAGAGTGTTTAAGCTGTGGGATAGTGGACTAGCCTACCCTTGGGGCTGTTTCCCATCTTCTACAATTATTAACTCATGACCAGTCTTGTTTTCCCGGTGTCCTTCTGCCTAGCCAGGCTGCATCATTTATTACCAGATCTCAATGTATTGTTTCATCTATAAACATCATTTTCAGTCTCTTGTAAGGATCTGGTACCTAGTTTTTTTTAAGAGATTGTCAATTACTGAGGGCCTCTGTGGCCACTGTGTTTATAGAGAGACATTTTGGTTGACTGACCTTTCCATCTCAGAGGCAACTTGCCCTTGAACTAGCCCCAATAAACACAGACTTAGTGGATGTAGCTCTGTTGGTTTGTTTTGTTTTTTGATCATACTCCACTGTGCTCAGTCCTGGCTCTGGGCTCAAGGATCACTCCAGGCAGGATCAAGGGACAATATATGAGGCTGGAGCGATAGCAGAGCAGGTAAGGCATTTGCCTTGCACGTGGCTGACCCGGCTTCGATTCCCAGCATCCCATATGGTCCCCGGAGCACCACCAGGAGTAATTCCTGAGTGCAGAGCCAGGAGTAACCCCTGTGCATCGCCGGGTATGACCCAAAAAGCAAAAAAAAAAAAAGGGTGGGGGGAACAGTATGTGTGGTGCTGGGGATTGAATACCATATTGGCCATGTGCAAGCAAACATCCTTCTTGCTGTATGATCTCCCCAGCCTGAGGCTGTGGATTTTCTTTCTCGGAAGGCCCAGATGTGCATAGCATTGCATCTAGCCTTTTAAACACAGCCACCTGTTACTGAGCAGTGAAAAGAGGGGTGAAGAACCGCACAGGTCTTCCTTTGAGGGGTCTGCTGCCCTGGAGAAGGGAGCTTGGTGTTATCGCAACTCCTCTGCATGACGACGTGAAGCTGAGGCACGAACCATTACTCCACTCACTGATGTCCCATACCAGAACTGGCTCTGAGCACTGACTGCACCCAGCTTTGTCCCCTGGGAACTCAGAAGGAGCTGACATCTAGTTCTGTCAGAACTTTGGGTTGAGAAAAGAGTAGAAGACACAGTTCTGTGTCTGAGTCCTAGCTTGCATGTTAGCAGCGAGGCCTGGGCTTGAGGCATGCAGAGGATCAACCAACTCTGCTCTGTGTGCTTGTGCCTCCTCCCTCTGACTGACCTAGGCCTGTACCCTGGGACAATTGACACAGAGTGGGAGGTATCTGGGAGCTGGGCTCAGAACTTCTGCTGCCTTTCTTTGGCCAGGGTAAAGAGTCCCTCCACTTTGGGCGGAGGACACTGCCAAGGCAACTTTCAAAGGGCAGGACAACAGGGGACCCTGGGGACTGTGTTTGCAAACATTCCTCTCGTTCTGCCTCCGCTTTCAGAGTCACGAGTACATAAAAAGCCCGACTTTCACACCCACCACGGGCCGTCATGAACACGGGCTTTTCAATCTGTACCACGCCATGGATGGGGCCAGCCACCTGCATGTACTGGTTGTCAAGGAGTACGAGATGGCCATCTACAAGAAGTACTGGCCCAACCATATCATGCTGGTGCTCCCCAGCATCTTCAACAGCGCTGGTGTTGGTAGGCACCCCACCCCCCACCACCAGCCCACCCTCCCTAGCCACACCCCAGGATGGGAGATTTGAGAGAATATCTGAGTTCATTGAGCTGAACATCTCACCCCGAGCATTTTGACTTTTCAAGCTATTATAATTTGTTAAATCTTTATATTTAATGAATTGATTTTTTTCCCTGTGTGAGTGTGTGTGTGTGTGTGTGTGTGTGTGTGTGTGTGTGTGTGTGTGTTTGTCATTCAAGTATTCCTTGAGGGATCCCAGGGACCACTCCTGCTGACTTTGGGACATTTGGTCCACATCAGGGTCTGGTACTGCTCAGGTGTGTGGTTCCAAGGATCACCAGGGCCACCCTGGCAGTGCTCAGAAGCCTCCAGGGCCACATCCAATGAGGTTCGGGGGCATGAGATGCCAGGAATTAAACCCATCTCGGGTGTGTGTAAGGCATCTGCCCTAAGCCCTGTACTGTTTCCCCAGCTTAATGTTTAGTGGTTTAATTCGCCAGGAATTAAACTCAGGTCGGGGGCAGGACCGATAGTACGGTGAGTAGGGTGTTTGCCTTGCACATGGGCAGCCAACCCAAGTTCATTCCCTAACATTCCATATGGTTCCCTGAACACCGCCAGAAGTGATTCCTGAGCGCAGAGCTGGACTAATCCCTGAGCATCACCGGTTGTGACCCAAAAAGCCAAAATAAATAAATAAACCCAGGTCAGGTATGTGTAAGGCATATGCCCTAAGCCCCATACTGTTTCCCCAGTCTAATGTTTAGTGGTTTAATTCATCGGGAACTAAACCCAGGTTGTATGTGTGTAAGGCATATGCCCTAAGACCCGTACTATTTCCTGTTCAGGAACAGTTTTTCCCCAATGTGCTCAGACACGTTGCGCACCAGGTCTGGACAGATATGGGGCAAAGGCATGTGGAGAAACACCCTCCAGGAGTAGCTGATGGCTGTTCGCTTTATTGCCAAATACACACATATTTTATAGGGGGGTCTTGGCTTAAGAGGATGGTCCATTCACATAAAGTTTAGCATTACTGACTTATCACCTTTCCCATTTTGCTTTGCCCTGGCCCAATCCCATCTAGGGCTAGATGCTGCAGTTAGGTGACAATTCTTGGGGGGGGTGTTAGGTGAAACTCACATGCCTTGGTGGTTATAAAACGCACCCAGACACTCCCTACTGGGTCACTACACAGGGACAGATCTTATCTACTATGCAGGGACAGATCTTATCAGCTCTGTCAGCCTGTTGCCATGCTCCACAATTTCCCTAGCCTAATGTTTAGGGTTTAATTCACATCCTCGGTGGTTAGAAGGTGGTTAGAAAGAAAAGAGAGGAAAGACTCATGTGTGTACATGTTCGAGATCTTCCCCGCAGTCTTCTGGCCTGGGTCAAGCTGGAGAGCAGAGAGCAGGAGTGTGGAACAGCATGACCGGAAGTGGCTGAGGGGTTCTGGCCGGGTGCCTGTGGTCTGAGACAGAGCTGAGGCAGCTGGTCTGGCCCTTTGCAGGAGCCGCCCACTTCCTGATCAAGGAGCTGTCCTACCACAACCTGGAGCTGGAGCGGAACCGGCAGGAGGAGCTGGGCATCAAGCCGCAGGACATCTGGCCTTTCATTGTGATTTCCGACGACTCCTGCGTGATGTGGAATGTGGTGGATGTGAACTGTGGTGGGGAGAGAGGCAGGTGAGATGCAGCCGCCCGCACCCTGGCAGACAGTAGAGGGTGTCCTTCTCGATGGCTTCCTGTCTGTCCTTCGAGGACCAGAAAGGCACCTCGCCCTGGGACCGCAGAGCCTCGGATAGAGAAGCCTTAGGAGCTTGCTTTAAACTTTTCCATATTTTTTGGTGGCGGTGGTGATGGTGGGGATCCAAAGCAGCGTTCGGAAGTTCTGAGATGCCTCCCAGAGCAGTACTCAGCAATTCCAGTGCTAAGGGTTACCAGGGCCATCCAGCCATGCTTGAGGGGCCATCTGGTACCAGGAGTCAATTTCAGATTCTTTTTTTTTTTTAATTTTTATTAGTGAAACACCATGAGGTACAGTTGTAGACTTACAAATTTTTGTGCTTGGGTTTCAGTTATACAATGATTGAGTACCCATCCCTCCACCAGTGCCCATTCTCCACCACCACTAATCCCAGTATCCCTCCTACCCCCCATCCCCCCCATCCCACCCGGCCTCTGTGGCAGGGCATTCCCTTTTCTCTCTCTCCTTTTGGGTGCTGTGGTTTGCAAAAGAGGAATTGAGTGGGATCAGATTCTTTTTTAAATTTAAATTTTATTTGAAGGGGCTGGAGCTATGGCACAGTGGGTAGGGCATTTGCCTTGCCCTATCCAGGTTCGATTCTCCAGCATACCATATAGTCCCCTGAGCACCACCAGAAGTAATTCCTGAGTGCAGAGTCAGGAGTAACCCCTGTGCATCTCTGGGTGTGCCCTCTCCCCCCCAAAAAAGCAAAAAAAAAAATTTATTTGAAGTGTGGGGTTTGGGGGACTCTATCCACTCATGATCGCCTACTCTTGGCTCTTTACGGAGTTGGGGTGGGGCACTGTCTGCGGATCCAGGCAGTGCTTGGAGGGTCATGTCATGTCAGTGATTGATCCTGGATTGGCCACGTGCAAAGTGCCTTAGCCTCTGTATCTGCTCTCTGGCCTCCAGATTCAGGTTTTTGCCCATCAAAGCATGTACCCTGAGTTCTCAGCTTCCCTTGAGTTTTCAGTATTTCGACAACATTTACTAATGTATTTATAATACGTAGAGAAAAATGTAGCATATATTTTCAGTATAAAATCTGCTTGAAACAAAAGCATAATTCACATAGGGAAGGATATATAGTCAAAACACACCCATTTGGGGCCGGAGTGATAGTACAGCACGTAGGGCATTTGCTTTGCATGAGGCCAACCCAGGTTCGATCCCCAGCACCCCATATGGTCCCCCCAGCACCACCAGAAGTAATTTCTGAGTTCAGAACCAGGAGTAACCCCTGAGCATCAGTGGGTGTGACCAAAAAAAGCCAAAAAAACCCCCACTCATTTTACCGGCAGTCTCTGAAGACATAGCTTCAGAGCCAGCGCTGAGCCTCCCTCTGAGACCTTTCGACCCCTCTGCCCTCCCTCCAGCCTCACACCTCACCAGGTTCTCTCTGTGACATCATGAGAAGCTCTTTTAGGCTCTGATTTCTCCGTCTTTCAAGGAGGTTTTAATCTGTGTGCTAGAGGTGTTTGTAAGGATTAGTCTATGAATGATGCAAATTAACTGCACTTGCATTGCAACTATTCTTTGGAAAGTTCAGATGTATTAATGTCTGGGGTGTGTGTGTGTGTGTGTGTGTGTGTGTGTGTATGCATGTGTGTGTCTCTGTGTGTGTTTTGGGTGGGCCATGAAGATTCCTAATGGAGAAAAGACAGTTGGCTCTGAACATCACTGTTGTTTATTTCCTTTGGTTTTGCATTTTGAGTATTTTACCATGGTGGCTGCCCGATGACTTCAGGTTCTTGGGAGTTTGGTTTTTTTTTTTTTTTTTGAAAGACATTAGTTGAGTTTATCTCTTCCATGTGAACGTTGTCCTCAAGTTAAAATCACCCACCCTTTGTTCTGGTGATGGTGCCACACATCATAACCTTACAAGATTATGATCTGCTTTGCTTTTCATATTCTGGCAATCACTCTTCCAAGGGCCAGAGCTTGATTGGGGGTTATAGTGAGGAAAGTGTGAGTTCCGTTCCTCTCTTTCTGAATTTCATGCTACAGTTATGTTCATTTATTTCTTTTTTGAAGAAGGAGTAAGCAGACAATTGAGCAGCCAGTCAGTAAATTTCATCTAAGAGCAGCTTTTCTGGACCATGGAGCAGGAAGATTTAGATAACTCACTTTAAGCCCCTCACTGGCAGACAGGAAAACTCTGGTCCAGAAAAGTAGGGCAATTTGTCTAAGTCTTCTTGGACCAAATTCTTGGCACCTCTAAGTAGAGCCCCGGAACTCTCAAGCCGATGCAACCACAGCACCTGCCTGCCAGCTCCCCTCCCCCACCCCCCTGCCATTCACCTTTTGCTTAGCTTTTTCTTTATTTGAATGTGATTTTGTGGCCATCAAGTGTCCTTCTGCACCTTCTTGGATCCCAGAGCCCATGGGGAGAAGAGGTGGACACTTGCCCACCGCTCCTACCTTCTCTGCTCGCCCACTGGAATTTCCCAGAGAAGGGCTGGTCTTTACAGTTCCACTAGGTGGTTCAGCATGATGATGGTGGAAAGGCTGTAGGCTTTGGAAACACCCTGGTTCAAATCCAGCTCTGTTGAGTGGGCGTCGGGCGAGTTCTCGTCTCCTTTTCCTCATTTGTAAACTGGACAAAGGCGATGCTGAGGCCTGAGAATTCAGCAGTAATGGGTGAGACATGCTTACGCAGCATCTAGTGTGCCTGGCCCTGGGCTCTGGCGGGCCCGGATTCCCTCTCCACAGGCCCCATCTGGCTGGAGAGGTTCCTTAGAAAGCCCGTAAGTTCTCTGGCTGCCTTCAACCTTGATTGGGGCCTTGTGTGGCTTGGGTGTTGACTTTAGGATTTTGCTGTTCCTCCCGGCAGGGAGTTCTCCTGGTCAGAGAGGAACGTGTCCTTGAAGCACATCATGCAGCACATCGAGGCCGCCCCCAACATCACCCACTACGCGCTGATCGGCCTGCGGAAGTGGTCCAGCAAGACGGGGAGCCACGCGGTGCGCGAGCCCTTCTCCCGCTGCCACGTCCACGACTTTGTTATCCTGAACGTGGACCTGACCCAGAACGTGCAGTACAACCAGAATCGGTGAGCCCTGGTCCCACCCGGGCCCCATGTAACCACAGCCTCTGCCTCGTCCTGGTGTTCACCTTTTGCCTTGCTTTTGTTTTTTCTTTGTTTTGGAGTACGGTTTTGTGGGAGGGAAGATTCGTATCAAATCTTTCAACTCCCCACGTCTTTTCACACATACTTGACTTACTGACTTCCAGGCTGCGTTCTGCGTTGTTCTTCTTGCATTTTTGGCCTCTGTGGGCACACTGCTTCATAGAAGCTTTAGTGCTAACTGGAAGGAAGAGCCCACAAGTTGCTCTCCCCACCCCGTCGTGGAAGTGCTCTCATGGAAGTGCTCTCATCTGGGCAAGCCAGGGCCCAGGTGGGACTGGGGCGGTGGCACCTGTGGCAGAGCACATGCCTTGCTGGCGTGAAACTGTGGGGAGTGAAGGTTGAGGGGCATCCCAGGCCTGGCTAATGGCCCTGGGTGTGGTGGCAATCCCCACCCTCCATCCCTGGCATTGCTGACAGTGGTCCCCAAGCACTCCTGGATGTGATCCCCAGCAGGATGGCTGTGGCCGTGTTGTGTTGATGGGGGACGGCACACTGACCAACTAGGATTATGGGTCCTGCCCCTTATTAGCCATGCAAGTGACACACGTGACTAGCCATCCCCAAGCCTTGTTTCCTGCAGCTGTTTCTTTTATCTGGAGAGATTTGTTGTTGGTATATTAATATTTTTCAAGGGGATTGCTGTTCAGGCCATTAAGTGGCAGAACTCAGAGGCTATTCCTGGCTCTGTGCTCAGGAATGATTTGTGGCGGACTAGATGCAGTGGCAAGGATCCAGCGGGGGTTAGTTGCCTGCAAGGCAATGGGCTTCACTGCTGTGCTGTCTGTCCTGCCTGCTGGTTCCCAGTTCCTTATTTTTATGGCACTGGGGCTGGCCCCCCCGTGCTCACACAGGGGAGGTGAGTGTACCCCTACTAAGCTGCATCCCCGGCCTTTTTTTTTTTAACAACTAGATGAAGCAGTGTTTGCATTGTTCCTCCTATCGTGGCTGTTGGACAGTGTCTGATTGTCCTTACCTAGTGTCGGCCTCTCCTGCAGATGCCCACAGCCTGTCTTGTTTCCCCCGTGTGTCACCCTCTGGTCTCATACGAGGGACAGCTGTAAAGCAGGAAGGGACCCAAGGCCTACTCCAGGGCAGGGTGGGGAGAGGGGCGGCTGATGGGGGGGAAGCTGATTCGGTGTTACCTGCCCCCTCTGGTCGGAGCAGGTTCCTGTGTGATGACGTGGATTTCAACCTGCGGGTGCACAGTGCCGGCCTGCTCCTCTGCCGTTTCAACCGCTTCAGCGTGATGAAGAAGCAGATTGCCGTGGGTGGCCACCGGTCCTTCCACATCACCTCCAAGGTGAGGGCACCGTGGGCTGAGAGCACAGGCTTTTCTCTGTGGGTTTTGGGCACCAGGAATGCTCAGGGATCTTTCCTGCTTGGTCCTTGGAGTTCGTCCTGGCAGTTTTCAGGGAACTGTGCAGCGCTGTGGGTGGAACCCAGGTCCGCTGCCTGCAGAACCTGAGCTCCGGGCCTTGAGCCATTTCTCTACCCCTTCGGCGCACGGGGAAGGAAAGAAGCCAGCAGGTTTCTTTATGATCTTGGTGTCTCTGAGTCTAACCAGCCCCCCAGGCAATTATGCACTTAATCTGCCTGCCCCTTCCTGCAGTGGGGATCTCCATGGCTAACCGAGGCTTGCTCCTACATTACTCCGTAACCAGCTCCCCTCCCGTGGGACTCCCACACCGCCTGGAAGGGCTACCTCTGTCCACAGGCGGGTGGTGGGCAGTGACCAGTGCCTTGTCTCCTCGCGCAGGTGTCCGACAGCCCCGCGGCCACCGTGCCGGCCCAGTACATCTGCGCGCCCGACAGCAAACACACCTTCCTGGCGGCCCCCGCACAGCTCCTGCTCGAGAAGTTTCTGCAACACCACAGCCACCGCTTCTTCCCGCTCTCCCTCAAGAACCACGGGCACCCTGTGCTCTCCGTGGACTGCTACCTAAACCTGGGCTCCCAGGTAACTCTCAGAGGGGGCCCCGCTGACCCCGCAAGCCAAGGCATTCCTGAAAGTGGGCTAAACTCCAGGACTGGGAGTTATAGCTACTCATCTTCTTCAGCGCAGGTGTTCACCCCATCCTCCTGAGGCTAAGAAAGGATATATTTTTTTTTGTTTGATTTTTGCCCTTTTGGGCGACACCTAGCGATGCTCAGGGGTTACTCCTGGCTCTGCGCTTAGTAATTACTCTTGGCAATGCTTGGGATGCTGGGGATGGAATCCGAATCCGCCGCGTGCAAGACAAACGCCTTACCCACTGTACTATCGTTCCAGCCCCTAGGAGACATTTTTTTTTGCTTTTTCGGTCTCACCCAGAGATGCACAGGGGTCACTCCTGGCTCTGCACTCAGGATTATCCCTGGTGATGCTCGGGGGACCATATGGGATGCTGGGAATCGAACCTGGGTCAGCTGCTTGCAAGGCAAACGCCCTACCCCCTGTGCTATCGCTCCAGCCCCAGAAATAATTTCTAATGGTTTGCCCCAATCTGTTAAGTAAGTAAACCCAAGTCTGTTGCCAGAGCAGTCTACGGCCATACCACCCTGAACGTGCCCGATCTCGTTTGTTGCCAGAGCAGAGGGTTAATATGGTTAGATACATTGGGACTGATTTTGAAGGTTGTTAGTTGGAACGGGCATGCTGTTCTCTCTAGCCCCAAAACCCTGAGCTTGACCCGCCGGTGAATATTTGCTAATGCCCCCCGCTGCCATGCTGTTGAGTACGTCATGGAAAAACAATGTTTTCTCTTGGGTTCCTTCTTTTTCAGATTTCTGTGTGTTATGTGAGCTCCAGGCCCCACTCTTTAAACATCAGCTGCTCTGACTTCATGTTCAGTGGCCTCCTGCTGTTCCTCTGTGACTCTTTTGTGGGAGCTAGTTTTTTGAAAAAGTTTCACTTTCTGAAAGGTAACTTCCCTTACTCTTACCTGGACCTTGACTTGAATTCTGGGTGTCACCTGAGGAGGTGACTTCTGGTCCCTGTTTGCTGACGGGTAAGCTGAGGCTCTGAGAGGGGCCACGACTGCCTTGGCTGTCCAAGGGGTCCCCAGGAGCAGTGGGTGGGGATCTGGGAATAACTCTCTTTCCTCTAAGCTATTTGGATCAAGACAAGACCCATCCTTTCTTTTAGGTGATATTTTCTCTGTTTGTGTTCCTTTTCTGTCCAAAATTTTTATACCAGCACCCACCCCTTTCTCTTCACAATCATTCCCTCTGACAGATGAGGTCTCCCTTCTCATCTTGGGGTCCTGCATGCTCCTGAAAATGTTGTTGGACTTTTCCTTCTGCTGCCGCTATTACCTACTAGTGCAATTCAGAGTGATGGTCATTCAGTCCCTTTGACTCACGTTAGTCCCAATCCAATCCAGATTCCTGACCTGTCTTCGCTTTCCTTAATTACTCTGTCCCTGACCTTCCTTGGCAGGTATTTAGTGACCCCCCAACACTGTACAGGACTTTGTGAACCCGGAGCTTCCAGAGCTGTCTCTGTCTTCAAGAAACATTTCCTCTACTAGGAGGATAAGAATTATAGGTAGGAAGGTTGGCTAGAGAGCGGGGTGAGGAGATAGGTAGGAAGGTTGGTGAAGCAGGTAGATAAGTTAGCCAGGTCGATAACAGGTAAGCAGGTTGGTAGGAGTCTAGAATGATGATGCATGGGTGCTAGCCTTATAGTTGACACCCATCTGTCTCCTTCCCTTTCTCCTTTGTTCACGTATCTGTCAGCATTTCTTCTGCTTCCAAACGTTCACCTGCCGGCTGGCAGGGCAACAGACACACTGGTTGTGTCTTGCTCAGGTCAGGAGGCATGCCCACAGAACCCCCGCCCTCCTCCTCCGGCAGCCTCTCCTTCCGCGCTGCTCGGAGACGCCAGCTTGGGGTCTGGATGAACTCCCCGTTCTCTGACGTGCCTCTGCCACTGCCTGTGCAGGTGCCACCTTGTGCGTCATCTGCCAGGACCGGAACTCGCTCCGCCAGACCGTGGTCCGCCTGGAGCTAGAAGACGAGTGGCAGTTCCGACTGCGGGACGAGTTCCAGACGGCCAACGCCAAGGAGGATCGGCCGCTCTTTTTCCTGACTGGACGTCACATTTGAGGGGGCGGCCAGCGCTTTTCTGGAAGAGTGAAGCCTTCCACGCCCCGTGCGGTGGAGGCGAATGGAAGAAGTAGAATCGCAGAACCACGGGGGAGTCTGAACTGAAAGCAGCCCGGGACGTTTGTGCAGCCTTCTCTGGTGCCGGGCACTGGTGGTGGAAGTGGCCCAGGAGCTTGGAGGAGGTGGTGGAGAGGAGTCTGGGTCTGGCAGGAACGCACACCCCTGCAGCCCGAGTTTCCAGCGATATGTCAAAGTCCTTTACGTGGGGGGAAGTTCCACCTGTTCTGTCTGCTGTCATGGCATCCAGATGCTTCCGCGCACAAACTTGACTTTTCTAAAAGCGTACTCTTAGTTTATTCACTAGAGGTGTCAGTATTGAAAAGGCCATGGTTTGGGCTACAACAGAATACAAAGTAATCTTCCACAAGACTTCACTGTAAAGGTTGAAAAAAAAACGAAACCCCCCAACAAACCTAAGTCAGTCATGTTGTAAGAATTATGCCATTGCCTCCAAGTTTGCTCTTTCTGAAACTAGCCCAAAGGCATCAACTTGAATGATAAAGCAAAACAAATTGTTTTGCCTCAGAGCAAATGCAATTCTATTAAAATAGCTTAGGGTGAATACCCTGCTTCTTAGAATGGACAAAAGAGAAAAGAAACTTTCTTTAAAAGGGGTTTTCCCCGGAAGGAAACTGCAGTTTGAGAGCCAGTTGCAAAGCCAGTAAAGGCTCACCTCAAGAAACAGAATCTGCCTTACAAAGGAAAGAAGACTTGAAGGAAACAAGGGAAGCAGCACCACCCAAGTGATTTGGGAATGAGTTGATAAAGAACTAGATTTCTGAGGATAATTCATTAACACTCAGTTTTCAGTTCTTTCAACGGGCTGTCTTCTCTGAGGCATGCTTGGTCACTATCAGAGAGAAGACGGCAGGGCTGGTCCCAGACTCTCACAGGGTCGCCTTCTCTTCAGCGGTTCAGAGCGCCACCTACAGACCAGGAGTGGGAACAGGTGCTGTCTCTGCTGTAGGCTCCTGTATGATCCTGCAACAGCCTGTTTGTGTGGGAATGATTCTCCCCCTTTGAAAGATGAGACAGTTGCAATGCCAAGATCACTCTGGTCACATGCTAGAAAGAAGCAGAAATCCATGTCAGTCTCTTGACTCTCGAGTCCTGAGTCCACTTCACTCCGTACAGCTTTTGGAGTGACCCCTAGCCAAAGGTAATGTTTAAAGATACAAAAATAAGTCGTCAGAATGATTTCTTATGCATTCATCTTAGACATCTCGAAGCACTCTAATGGATAGCAATTCAAGAAGAAATTCTTTGAAAAGATGATGCCAAAGAGTTCATGTCAATCTTTTTTTCCCTAAGGAAAAAAAAAAAAAAAAGCTCGTGTGTTTGAAAGATTTAGATCCAGGTTTATAAAATAATCACTTTGTATATGTCATTATTCCTGTTTTGGAATAAATTTTTTTAGTTATATTTGTCTTTTGTAAATCGTTCCTTCTGTGGTGTTGCTCTTCCCTTTTCTTAGTTAATTTAAACTTGAAAACATCAAACTAATATTCTTGTGTGTCCCAGACTTATAAATAAAAGTTACTATGAGCTGTTCCTTCAATGGGTAAGAATGGCATCATTTTGAGAATGAGTAATGTGGCCAAGGATCTTTTGGAATTATGAAAAGACTGTTTTGAAAAGCAAATAATAATGAAGCCTTAAAAAGTTGAGTGGGAGGGGCTGGAGCTATAGCACAGTGGGTAGGGCGTTTGCCTTGCATGTGGCCGACCTGGGCTTGATACCCAGCATCCCATATGGTTCCCTGAGCACCGCCAGGAGTAATTCCTGAGTGCAGAGCCAGGAGTAACCTTTGTGCATCGCTGGGTGTGATCTCCCCCCTAAAAAAAGTAGAGTGGGAGTGTGTGTGGAGGCAAACCAATGGGAGGAAGTACAGCAGAGTTGGAAGTAGGCACAGGACAGAGGCAACCAGAGTTCAGACATTTGGAAAGCTTGCCTCGCCGGAAGGATGACTTGGGGGCTGCTTTGACCTTCAGGATGGCAGAGAAATCAGAAGGGGCCTGAGACATTTTCACGATGATTTTCAGGGAAATTAGTGTGGGTGGTAGGAGTTTTTCATCTGTTTGCCTTGCGTGCAGCCAGCACGGCTAAACCGGGTTCGATTCCTTTGCCCCTCTGGGAGAGCCTGGCAAGCTACCGAGAGTGTCTTGCCCGCACGGCAAAACCTGGCAAGCTACCCCTGATGTATTTGATATGCCAAACACAGTAACAACAAGTCTCAAAATGGAGACGTTACTGGGCCCACTTGAGCAAATCGATGAACAATGGGAGGACAGAAGCTCTTCCTACTACCATCTTAAAACTCCATGACCCAGGAGAGCAGCTGGCTAGCCTAAAGCAGAGTGTGAAACCCCAAACAGGAGGATCATGTGGGAGTTGAGGGATCAAGCCATAGGGAAGACAAGCCGTGGACATGCCTCTCATGGGGGGTACTGGGCTTCTCCCCTCAGCCATGTGGGCACTGTACAGGAGACGGAAGAGGCAACCACAGGCACACAGCTGTGATAGAAGTGGAGATACCAGTGGAAGAGGGTGGTGACAGGCTTTTCCAGAGGTCAGTAAAGCAAGTCGAATTCTTCAAAAATGAGTGTGAGTAGCATCCAAGAGAAGTGAAATAATGATGTATACAGAAATGAAAAAAGAACAACCACAGGTCTTGGGGATTAACATCAAACAAAACACAGTAGGCTGAGTAGACCGGAGCTGGAGGACGGTGCCTGGGAAGGTCCCTGAAGTCACCATCACCTTAGGTTTATTACATGATGGTCCCCTGGGCAACCACTACCAGGCAGGCCCCCAATTTCTTGTGTCCAGGATCTCATCCCCTTCCCATCAGATTATATCTCCTCCCTCCCTTCCCCTGGGTTCCATTATGCAAGGTCACCCTTCAGAGTGGCCACCCTACATGGAATACATCGTACGTAGGATTGTTTCCCCTGTCTCTGAATGTAGGGATTTTGTGAGGCACCACCTCTACTGCCTTCTCAATTGTGAATAAACCTGAGAGGTTAGGCACTTTTGAAATGTTAGTATGGAAGAAACTCCTATCTTGGGTGGCTCCAACATGGGAGCTGGGGGTGGGGGGTGGGGGGTGGAAGTGGTCAGTTATGGAGGAATACAAAGAGAAGGGGGTGAAACTGAGCTGAGATCCTTGTTATAGGCAGGAGTGATTGACGTGTTAATGGAAAAGGGGCATCTGAAAACACATGGTAACAAACATTTAATAGAACCATTAGAGGGGCTAGAGGCTGGAGCAATGGCACAGCAGGTAAGGCGTTTACCTTGCACGCGGCCGACATGACCGACCTGGGTTCGATTCCTCTGCCCTTCTTGGAGAGCCCGGCAAGCTACCAAGAGTATCTTGCTCACATAGCAAAACCTGGCAACTTACCTGTGACATATTCAATATGCCAAAAACAGTAACAACAATTCTCACAATTTATTGTGAGACGTTACTGGTGCCCGCTCAAGCAAATTGATGAACTACGGGAGGACAGTGCTACAGAGAGATAGTAAAGGGCTTAAGGCTCCTGACATGTATATGGTCAGTCTTGCCCAACCAACATCATCTGTTCCTGGCACTGACAGATGTCCCCTGAGCACCACTAGGGGCATTTCTGAGCACAGAGCCAGGAATAGCTCCTGAGCACTGCTGAGTCTTTCCCCCCACCCTTTGTCCCAAATAACCACTAGAAGAAACAATATCCCACATCTAAACACAAAGCAAAAAGCAGTGTAAGCAAAGGCATCAGCTCTAAGTACGGTGGGGAGAGGACAAAAGAGATATAGCAGCTGAACATATCAATAAAGTAAACATCAGTGGATTAAGTTCACCTCATTAACAGTGAGGCTCTCCGATTGTGTTGAGAAAGACAAGTTAGGATTTAATAATTAAAGACCTTAAGTGGGCAGAAGAAGGTTTTAAGTTCAAAGTTATGCCAAAGTTCAAAGAAACTTTGACAATCACAGATTGAGTATGTCACAAAACTGCAGATACGTCAAATACCACAATAAAATACATAAAAACTTCCAGAATAATGACAATATAGAAATTGAATAGCCAATAGAGACTTGTATGTCTTAGACCAACAGAAATGACACAGTAACATGTTCAACCTAAAGAAATCAACCCTTAAAGACATGAGACTTCTTGTATAACAAAATCCCGGAAAGTATTTGTTCTGAACTCAGTGTTACACGGTATTGTGATGTGCCAGAGGTCCTAATGGTAAATTTTATATGTATTTTGCCACAGTAAGATATTCCAGAGCATGGGAAATAAGGTAACATAGGCTGTGCAAGGCCAGAAATACATCATTTCAAACCAGGTAAGAATAGTTACTGGAGTCTGGAGCGATAGCACAGCGAGTAGGGTGTTTGCCTTGCACGCAGCCAACCCAGGTTCAATTCCCAGCATCCCATATGGTACCCTGAGAACCACCAGGAGTAACTCCTGAGTGCAAAGCCAGGAGTAACCCCTGTGCATCGCCTGGCATGACCCAAAAAGAATAGTTACTGGAACTGAGGACTCAAGTGGTAAGAACCTGAGTTCAGAGCTGGCAAGATGGAATTAAGGTCAAGGTGCTGGCCTGGAATTCATCTGTGATCTTGACCGTGGTTCAAATCCCAGCAACACATATAGTCCCCTGAGCACTACATCATTAGGCATGATCTATGAGCACCTTTGGGTATGGCCCAGACAGCATAAAAATGTGTGTGTGGGGGGGGGAGGGGGAAGACTGAGTCAACTTTAGCACCACATACCTGTCCCCCAAAGCATGACTTAGTATAGCCCTGGTGGCCCTGGTGGCCTTGGATACCACTGGTTCAACCACCATGGCTGTGTGTTTCACTCTGCCAGAAGTACCTCTAAAAAAAAACTATTATGCTGACTTAAGGTAGAAGAAAAGCATATGGAGAAGGGATTCTTTCTCATACTTGGGATGTAAAGAAACATGGTAAGGTGTAAGATATCAACAAATGGCCAAAGATAACAGAAATGGAAAGCTCTGGTCTACAGAACTGAACTTACCTGGAGGATGATGGCAAAAGGGTGATTGGGAGGGGTACTTGGGACACTGGTGGAGGGAAGTGGCCACACTGGTGGTGGGTTCCAATGTTGGGACGATGTATGCATGAAACTATCTTGAATAGTATTGTAAATCATAGTATCTCAGTAAAAATGGGGATGCTTGAAAAAAATACCACCCCTAACCCACATGAATCACATTATTTTTTCCCTGATCGCATTCACCAGTTTCAAACTCTTACAACAAAGGTTTAGACAGTGCAGCAAGAACAACATTTACCAAGAGGTCTTATGCAAGGATGGAATTTGAAATCCTTTCCCTGGGGACATTTAGTTATGAAATGAGCAACCATGAGTGACAAGCATTTTTGAGCACCTACTGTATGCCAGGTATTGCACTAGGTGGTGAACTGCTCAATACTTCATTTAATCACTTCGTAGTTTCTGAGGTAGATGCCAGTGGCACCACCTTACAAAAATACATCAGGGCTGGGAGATGTTAAATGATTTGTCTACATTAACACACAACTTATTTTTATTTATTATTGAATCATCATGAGATAGTTACAAAGCTTTCATGTCCGAATTTCAGTCATACAATGCTCGAACACCCATCCCTCCACCAGTGCACATTCTTCACCACCAATGTCCCCAGGATACACCTCCTTTCCACTCCTCCCCCTGTCTCTATGGCAGACAATTTCCCCCATACTCTGTCTCTACTTTTGTGCATTATGGATTGCAATATAGATACAGAGAGGCTATCACGCTTGGTCCTTTATTTACTTTCAGCACACATCTACCAACCTGAACGATCCTCCAACCATTATTGGCTTAGTGATCCCTTCTCTATTCCAGCTGCCTTCTCCCCCAGCTCATGGGACAGATTTCCAACTATGGAACAATATTCCTGGCCCTTGTGTCTACTGCCCTTGGGTGTCAGTCTCATGTCATTTTATATTCCATAAATGAGTGCAGTCATTCTATGTCCCTCTCTTTCCGATTCATTTCACTTGGCATGTTCATGTCCATGTCCACTCCATCCACTTACAATCAAATTTCATGACGTATCTGTCCTAACAGCTGCATAGTATTCCATTGGACACACGACTGTTTTGGAGAAGAACGAATCTAGCCTGTGTCTGTCGGTAGGCTATTTCCAATTCTTCCTTTCTTGAATAATTGTTTTACTCCCATCAGGTGCCATAATGGTAGAAAGCACTGCTGTAGGAATCCTATGATTCTGTCTACAATAAAAGTCTGATCCTGGAGAGATTTTATTATCCTGGAGAGATTTTCTGTTGGAGGTGATACCAGAAGAAAGCACATCCCAGATCCAGATATCCCACAGAAGGAAGCATATCCCAATATCCCACAGAAGGAAGCGTATCCCAGTATCCCACAGAAGGAAGCGTATCCCAGTATCCCATAGAAGGAAGCATATCCCAATATTCCATAGACTCACAATGTACCTTTCCAAGTCTGGGTCTTAAGGATTCCAGTATTTAGGCTTCAAAACACTTCTAATTAGAAAATTTGCATTAAGCCAACGTCCAGCTTCAGATTCTGCAGACAGCTCTTCTTTCAGGAAGGCCATGAACCAAATGTCCACAGTTTTCATTTCCTTTTTAGTTCTCTTGCCTAATAGACTCTCCATTCAGAAGAAATTAGCATTTTAATGAGCAAAACAGTTAGTTGGAAAGGGCAGTGGCAGATTTTAAAGGCTTTTATGTCTAGAGAAAAAAACAAGAATTCTGTGACTGAATTTGTCATTCGCCAAATATACTGTCCCAGTTTCCTTTCGCCTTTCTTTCTAGAACTCTGGCAGGCACACTTTCTCTCAGGATCCCTGACCACTTTCATTCTAGTTCTTGCCCTGTCAGTGATTTTTCCAGGGGTAGCAAATCACCCTCCAAAGAGGGGTGGGATTGGATCTTGTTATGGGTTAAGTTGTGTGTTCTCCTTTCCCTCAGAATATGCTGAAGTGCTAAATTCAGAACATGCCTTTGTTTGGAAGGAGGGTTATCTCATAATTTGTGTAAGTGAAGTCGAATCTGACTGTTATCCTTACAGGAGATGGGAGAGGAAGGGATGCCATGTGACAGAGACAGACTGGGGAAGTGACTCAGCAGTCCAAGGGGAACTGGGAACCTTTTGGGTGTCAGAAGCTGTGAGAGGTAAGGAAGGACTCTTCCTTTGAATCTTTGGAGAACGTGGCTCTGATGGTGCCTTGATTTTGAAACTGTATCCAGAACAGTGAGTGAATACATTCATTTCTCTTGTTTCAAATCACACATTTTTGGGGGCTGGAGAAATAGCACAACTAGTAGGGTGTTTGCCTTGCATGTGGCCGACCCGGGTTCAATTCCCAGCATCCCATATGGTCCCCTGAGCACTGCCAGGAGTAATTCCTGAGCGCAAAGCCAGAAGTAACCCCTGACCATCGCCAGGTGTGACCCAAAAAGCAAAAAAAAAAAAAAAAAATCACACATTTTTGTGGTGCTTTATTAAGACAGACAGATAATAATATGGAAGGACTATGCATATTTTATCATTGGCACCAAGGATGTATGTCACAGCTTAAAACTAATAAAAGGACCATTTTGAGGGCTTGATGGTGTCCAGCAAACAAACAAATAGACCAGCCAGTCTCACAGATGTTGGATATTAATTCTAAGTGTTTTATGCATCATCAGTGAATTGCCCATTTTCCTCCTCCCAGAGAAGCTTACAGTGCTCCTATGAGCATCCCTAATCCCTTGAGTTTATCTTTAACCTTTCGTGTCTGCTTTACCTCACATTGTCACAGTTCCCCAAGTCAGTCTTGATTACTTATAAGCCAAAACTTTCTCGTAATTCTGGATTTTGTATTTGTAGTGAATTACTTGCTTTTCTATTTTCCCTGTAGCCTTTTCATATTTTACTATAGAAAAATGTTCTTTGCTTAAACACAGAAAGACCTTAATGCTACGCTCCTAATATTTGGGAGTTGATTGACTCTGAAATAGATCTACTCCTGGGTATTGGTCATAATTACTTGACTCAGGCTTCAGTTTCTATAGTTCCTGATAACCCAAAAGGGAGGTCCCACTGTGGGACTGGGATGGACCTGGGGCAAGTTTGAAGCTATCCCAGCATCAAAATGGGACAGTCTAGAAAGCATAAATGCATGGTCTTGATGCAAGCAGTTATGACTTAAGAGACAAGACCCCCATGGGGAAGGACAGGTTGAACTGGTCTGACGACTTAGTCTGGGATTTATGGTAAAAGATTTGCTTGCTCTCAGAGAACTAAGAATCCAGAGAACTAAGTTTAGGGTCTTTATCTCTGACTGTGTTTATCCAAATAACTGCAAGTATTGGTAAGAAGTTGAGTTAATGGCTTGATTGCTTGACTTAATTTTGTTTGGTATATATGACTAGAGGGAAAGAGAAAAGCAATACAAATAGCCTAAGAGACAGAGTGTCTCCTTGAGTTAATCTCCCCCAGAGAATTGCCTCTGCTGGAATGTTTTACCTCTGTAAATCACACAGACATGCAGCCCTGTACCTCTGACCCCTTCAGATGTTCTTGTAAGCATGCTAGCAGCTCTGCATAAAACGGGCCATTTTCACCATGAGTGTCTGGCCCCCTGTCTCTTTGTCACTCTGCTGGGGAGGTCTGGGGAAGACGGGCAGTGACTTGTGGGCACAGAATGCACCTGTCGCGTGGCACCCCCACACTTTGTGAGCTCACACTAAGCTTATTTTATCATTGGCACCAAGGATGTATGTCTCAGCTTAAAACTAATAAAAGGACCATTTTGGGGATTTGATGGTGTCCAGGCAAACAAACAAATAGACCAGCCAGTCTCACAAGTAGATAAGTGTAAGATTTTTAGCTATAGAATCATAAATAAAATCTACATTTAGAAGTCAAGTGCTTCCCTTTATAACTTCCCTGATAACTGAGTACTTTAGAGAGTTGATTTCATCTTTTCTTATAGCTGCATAGTATTCCACTGTGCATGTATACCACAATCATTCATTCATTCATTCATTCATCTGTCATTGGACATTTGGGTGTTTTCATATCTTGGCTATTGTACTAAACATTGCAGTGAGCTTAGTTATGCATATATATTTTTTAAATTAATGATTTTATATTTGGGGATATATGCCAAAGAGTGGAATCATTGGGAGTTAAATTCTTTGAAAAATTTCTGTACTGCATCCCATAGAGACTGAATCAGATGGCATTCCCACCACAGTGAAGGAGGGATCCTTTTTCACCACATCCACCCCCAACATTGGTTGTTTCCAGTTCTTTTCATATATGCCATTCTCATTGGTTTGAGGTGATAGCTCATTGTTTTGATATGCATTTCCCTGATGATAAGTGGCAATAAAAATATTTTTCCATATGCCTGCTGTCCATCCATATGACATTAGTATAAAAGTATCTGTTCATCTTTTTTCCCCATTTTTTGGACAGGATTGTATTTGTTTTGCTGTAATTGAGCTTTATGAGAGATTTATGAATCTTGACATTAGCCCTTTATCTAATACACTGTATACAAATATTTTCTCCCATTTAGAAAGATGTCTTTTTATTTTTGCCCTGGTTTATTTTGCCATGCAAAAACATCTTAAATTTGATATTGTCCCATCTATATGTTTTTATTTCCAACTGGAATCAAATCATTGAAGACACCACAGAAAGAGGAGACTTTAGGCTATGTGGGCTCTGCAAAGGGTGTGTTCCTGCGTGGTGTTATGCATGATGTACACACATGCACATTGTATGTACACATGACATGCCCACATAGTGTGTGTAATATGAGATAGTGTGTGTTTTGTACATTTGCCGTGTGTGAAGGTGTTATGTGCACAGTGTGTATGTGCTTGTGGTGGTGGTGTTGTGTGTACACATGGTGTGTGTGCAGGTATTTTGTGTATATGTGACTTGTGCATGTGATATGTGTGCAAGTATTGTGTTTGCATGTGATGTGTGACACGTGTACGTGATGTGTGTACATTTGATGTATTACGTGTACTGTAGGGACTCCACGTCAGGCTGTTTTCACTTAGGGCGCCCCAGAGGGGGTCGGGTGAGAGCCCGCCCAACCCCAAGGGGCCCAGCCCCGGCAGGCGACCTCCACTACCCAACCGCTGTCACGCTCCAGGACGCTTTCCACATGCTCAGGCCGAGCCTCACATGTGAGTAAATATATTCCTGGACCTGGACACATCATAAGAAACTCCTTACCCATTTTCCATAATTATCATCTTTGATAGAGAAATATATATATATACATATATATATATATATATATCGGAGAGCCTGGCAAGCTACTGAGAGTAACCTGTCCACACGGCAGAGCCTGGCAAGCTAGCTTTGGCATATTCGATATGCCAAAAACAGTAATAACAGGTCTCATTTCCCTGACCCTGAAAGAGCCTCCAATACATTGGGAAAGACGAGTAAGAAGAGGCTGCTAAAATCTCAGGGCTGGGACGAATGGAGACGTTACTGGTGCCCACTTGAGTAAATTGAAGAACAATGGGATGATAGTGATACAGTGATACATGTACTGCTGTGATGATTGTTCATGTGATACCCATGTATGTGATCATGTGCATACCATGTGTGTACATGATGTATATGCATGTGATGTGTGTGTGCAGATGCCAGTCTCATGACCAAGGCCTGAGGCCAGGGTGGGAAGCTCTGACTCTCTGCAGAGCCTGGAGGTGGTTTCATTGCTGGGAACAGCAGTGTACCAACTGGAGGACAGTGGGGAAGCATTGTCACACGTATCTACATAACCATGCCATCAAGTTTGAGGCAGTGTTGATTTGTTTCTTGTGGAAATCCATAGGGCATCTGAGCCCACAGCTTTTGAGCATGAAACTACAGAAGAATATGATGTGATGGACATTCAGGGTAGCAAAAATAAAAACAAGCTCTAACAACCACAAATCACAACAGCAACAACCAAAACAATGTTAGTGGGAAGGCAGTATTTATTAAGCACGGGTGCAGTGCCAAGCACTTTAGTCCACTACCAACACTGAGCAATGGGGCTTGTCATGTCTGTCCCACAGGTGTGGAGGCTGAGGCTGGGAGCAGCTGGGCTGTCGTTAAGTGCTGGGAAGAGGCAGAGCGGGCTCCTGGCTAAGTTCTCTTTTACTTCAAAATGGCCATTTCAGTGATCACTGGCTTGTTTAGTTCTGGTTACTGAACCATCAGCCACATCTGCTCATTCTTCTATTTCATCCAGCTCGGTGTTTCTGGGGGACCCACAGAGCCTGGCACTGTCTGGGGCCCCCCGGGGGAATGGCTCCCTGGTGTGGTGCCTGCCACATAGGGAACCCAGCGCTTCCAGGAAGATTTTTCTGAAGGAAGAGGAAACGGCATTGTAGAGCACGGGCGTCACGGCCGAACTGATGTAGAAAAGTGTGTTGGTCACCAGGTAGAAGTAGTGATAGAAATCGTAGAGTCTTCTGAGGAGAAACCCCACAAGGCACGGTTAGGTCACCAGTCACCCCTTTCAGCTGGAGTCAGTCTTCTCACACACCACCTTTTCGAGGTGAGGCCTGACTGAGCACAAATAACAATCCAAAAACTGCTCCACCACTTGTTACTGTAGGCTAATTCATGTTAGCCAACTTCTGTGAATCCTCATTTTTGCTGTGGTTCTTTCTTAGTCACCTGGTAGTTGAAGGCACACACGGGCCCTCATCAAACCCACTGAGAGACTATGGCAGACTCAAAGGCTGATTGACAGGGACTTTCAACCAATCCACTGAAACATTGATAGCCTTACTTACTCATTGACAGGGGCCTTCCACCAATTGATAGCCTTACTTACTCATTGACAGGGGCCTTCCACCAATTGATAGCCTTACTTACTCATTGACAGGGGCCTTCCACCAATCTACTGAGACATTGGCAGCCTGGTGCTGTTGGGTATGGTGAAGAAGCTGTGGCTTCAGTAGGAGGTGAATCTTTCTGAGAAGCAAGTCCCCTGTCACCAAGATTCTCTGCTATGGGAAGGACCTGTATGTGCACATGTCTCTCCATGAAGAAACCACTAATGACATCACTATTTCTTTGGTGGCTACATATTCTCTCTCTCTCTCTGAGCCTAGAGGTGTGATATCAGGTATGAATTGAGGGGTTGTAACTTCCAAAAGGAAGTTGATGACGTCTCTCCCACTGTGTCAGTTATGGACTCACGTGATCTGACCTGTCCATTCAGAGAATCCAGCTCTGATTTTACCTCTTCCTTTTTTGCCAAAACATGGCCTTTGCTACTCTAGCCTATGGTTAAGGTGCTTGTCCTGGCGCTTACACACCAACCCATGCCCTACAGCCTATCCACAGCTCAGCAATTCTATCCAGACACTGCATAGGGTCAGCCAGCTAGAATGGATACGCAAGTTGGATAAGACACAACACCCAGGGGGCCAGGGGGGCACTCTGGAGAGCAAAGGAGACCCGCGGTTCAGCCCAGTGGCCCCTTCTTTGTGTGTTGGGGTTCTCCTACACTTACTCAGTCCACCCGTCCTCAGAGATGTAGCAGTACATGAGCCTGCGGGCATGGTAGGGCAACCAGCAGATGATATACACCACCACAATGGCCCCTGCAGAACAGGTGAGGAGAAAGAAGTGACAGACAGTACAAACATGTCCTTGATTATGCCGGAGATGAAGATGCCTGTGATGACAGCATTTTCCCTGAGCTTGTTCCTAGAGTCAAACTTTGAAGTTATCTGATTTCCTGCCAGACTCACCAAACTAGGTTCTATACAGCCCTCTAAGTGGATGCCAATTTTAACACTAAGCTGTTGACTGGTATATTTCTAGAACCTTCCGGAACCTTCTGGTCACTAGCCTGTACTCCCCACTCAGGACTCAATGTCACCACCTGGCTGTCTAACTGTGTATTCTAATAACCCCTTTCCCTCCTGTGTTACTTTTTCCTGATTGGTGACACCAACCTCCACCTGACACTAAATCATAAGCTCAAAAATCTTCTTACTTCTCCATGAAACCCAGATTGACTCCGTTTACAAACTCCTCTTTAGCATTTCTGCACCTTCCCCCTTACCAGTGACAGAATCCTCCTGATTGGCTCTGTCAGTGATCACTGTCTTATCTAGTTCTGATGACTGAACCGTCAGCCACATCTGCTCATTCTTCTATTTCATCAAGCTCGGTGTTTTGGGGGGACCCGCAGAACTTGGCACTGTCTGGGCCCCACCCCGGGGGAATGGCTCCCTGGTGTGGTGCCTGCCACATAGGGAACCCAGCACTTCCAGGAAGATTTTTTTCCGAAGGAAGAGGAAACGGCATTGTAGAGCACAGGGGTCACGGTCGAACTGATGTAGAAAAGTGTGTTGGTCACCAGGTAGAAGTAGTGATAGAAATCATAGAGTGTTCTGAATTAGGCATAGTAAGAGATTAGCAACATTAAGTGATACTAAAATAGAGCAACTATGACAGGAAACTGCAATAAAAATTATGTGAATGTGGCCTCTTTCAAAATACTTTATTGTATATGAGACTCAGACTTCCAGTGACTGCAGGCAACTGACACCATGGAAAGCAAAACCTTGAAAAGCAAACTGCACATGGGGTGGACTTAGAAAAATAGACAAAGAGACCAGTATTGCATTAGGTTGAAGTGGGAGAGTTCTGGGGAACCCAATTTGTGGACCCAGCAGGATTCCCGGACGGCAAGTCCTGTACTGTAACAGCATCTCCTTCCTGTCTCCATGACCAGCCTCCTGGGAAGTGGCCAGGTATCTGCTCGTTGGGCCTGTTCTGTGAGCAGAGATGCTATTCTTTCCTCTCATGATGCCACCATCCCTTCCGGGAAGCTGTTGCTGATTTCGCAGTCCCCGGGACACGGGGACAAAACTAGGTCTAGAAAGAGGAGGCTGCTTGCTTCTGGTCACTTGGCAGGCCTGGGCACCAAACCCTCCCTTTCGCCCTCTTTCGGGGCACCGGCAAGGACTGAGTACTTAACTGAGCACCTGGACGCTGTGTTGCAGGCCACGGATCTGGCCTGAGACCCTGCGTCTCATCAGGATGGCTTGACTCTTCAGGAAAAACGTCTCCTTTTGCTCGCTTGCCAGCTCCAGGCAGTTGGGGACAGAGCTACCGGTGGTAGAAGTGGATGGCATCTGGGAGCAGAGGGCCACCAGATGGCTAACGGTGACTCCATTCAGGACAGCAGTCAACGCCAAGGGGAGCACAAAGGACACCAGCACATTCACCTGTGAGGACGATTCCAAGAGTTATGGTGGAGGCATTAAGCCTGGAACTCTTTGGTCATCAGGCTGCTCCCAGGACCCAGGGATCTGTCACCAGGGTAGGGGACAGTGACAGGGCTGTAAGATGATGTTGAAAGGCTCCGAAAGTAGGGTGTGGACAATTTAAAATAGAAAAGATAAGAAAAATTGGAATGACTCTAGTCTGCCCACCTTTAAATAAGAACAATTCTACAAAGAAAAAGAATAGAGGAAAATTAAGGGAGAATATTTTAATTTTTTTTAAATCTTAGAATTTCAAATTATAGTATAAAATGATTGATATCAAATCACCCGCAGTTCCCAGGATCTTCGATATTTTCAAGAATGAAAATATTAATAAAGATGTTCAAATTAAAAAAAACATGATAGATATCAAAACAATATGGTATTGTGCATAGGACAGGCTCTCAGTCAAATGAACTAGAATTGAGAATTCAGAGACAGTTTCTCAGCTATATGGACAGGCTTCGTGAAGGAGAGAAAAGTATGAAGTGGAGCAAAGAGTCTGTTCTGGTGCTGGGAAACTGGCAGCTCACATGCAAAAAAATGAACTCAGACCACTGTCTCACACCATGCACAAAAGTCAAACCAAAATGGATTAAAGACCTGATGGTCTTTAATGGATTTATGGACTTATCCATAAATCATATTGAGAAAAACAGGGAGACTTTTCCTCAATATGAATGCTTCATGAACATTATTAGCTTCAATGATGCAATGCTATTAGCCAATCAAACAGAAACAAAGATAAACAAATGTCATATGGAACTAAGAAGCTTCTGCACTGCAAAAGGAACAATGACCAGATTAAAGAGACTGGGAAAAAAATATTTGCCCGCCATAGGTTAATATGTTTCTAAGACTTTGGAATTCACATCTGGGTGTATAGTGCTGCATGCTGGACTAGTCTCTGCCCAAGACTTATTTTTTTCTTTTTGGGTAACACCTGGCGATGTACAGGGGGTTACTACTGGCTCTGGCTCTGCACTCAGGAATTACCCCTGGTGGTGCTCAGGGGACCATATGGGATGCTGGGAATTGAACCCAGGCTGGCCGCATGCAAAGGAAACGCCCTACCTGCTGTGCTATTGCTCCAGCCCTACCCAAAAGTTCTAAATGGGGACAGAAAGGTCCAGTTTTCTAGGTAGCTGGAGTTACTAGAGCTGAACATACCAGCTGCCCGCACTCCTCCCCACCCGCATTTACCTGGATGAAGATTTGGAGCGTGAGGCGGCTCACCAGTACCGTGCACACTCGCGACGCAGACTCTGGCTCCCCGCCGGTGGTCTCCAGCTCATGCTTCTGCCCCATGATGACGATCATGGGTAGGGCGAGGCCGAATGAGATGGCCCAGACCAGCGACAGCAGGCGGCGGGTCCTGCGAGGCGTCAGCAGGCTGCGCGCGCGCAGGGGGCGGCACACAGCCAGACAACGCTCTGCGCTCAGGCTGGCCACGCTGAGCACCGTGGCGTAGGCGCACAGCTCGCGCACGAAGTAGTAGGCGCGGCAGCCCAGGTCGCCCAGGACCCAGGGGTAGTGGAACCACACGAAGTTGTAGAGCTCCACAGGCATGCAGACGAACAGCAGAAGCAGGGCGGAGAGCGCTAGGCTGAGCACGTGATAGCGCAGACGCCCCCCGGGGCCGCCCCGAGCCTTCAGCACCACGTGCACGGACAGCGCATTGCCCGCCGAGCCCAGCGTGAAGATGAGCGAGTAGAGCGCCGTGACCAGCACCTTGGCCCACAGGCGTGTGTCCACTCCCAGGCGGGCGTCCAGGCTCAGCGCTGGGCCAGGGCTGGGCCGCAGGGACCGCGGGCTGCTGGTCTCCATTCCCTTTCCCGCGGCTACACTCCCTCCCTCTCACTGCTGGAAACTGGGCACTGGGCGGGCTGCCCGGTTAGTGGTTGGTGAGCGCCACCCCCTCCTCTCTGGGAACCTTCAGAATAAGAGGACACGCCCCCTGAAGGATGACTTAGGGTCAAAGCGGGACCGCTTCTCTCCTGATTCTGGATTCAGTCGGATCCAGGGAAGTCCATGCTGGGTAGAAAGCTGGTTCCTTTTAGGAACAGGCTAGACCTTGAACTTATTAGCTATGGGACTTTGGGCAATTTTTTTTTCTTTTTGGGTCACACCCGGGGATGCACGAGGGTGTCTCCTGGCTAATGCACTCAGGAATTACATCTGGCGGTGTTCTGGGGGACCAGATGGGATGCTGGGAATCGAACCCAGGTTGGCCACGTGCAAGGCAAATGCCCTACCTGCTGTGCTATTGGTCCAGCCCCTGGGCAAACTTTAAACGCCTCTCTCAATCAGTTTCTGCATTGGTATTTGTTTGGGGCCCCACCATTGGTTTTTTGGGGGGGACAGTTAACATGCAGTGGTGGGGTTCCAGCCCCGACCCTACACACCCAAGCATGCTTTTCTGCCCCAAAAGCTCTCTCTCCTGCCCACTATTTCTGCATTTAAAAGAAAAACACCCAGGATCCAGAAAGATTGTACAGCAGGGAGGGCACTTGCCTTGCATACAGCCCACCTAGGTTCAATCCCTGGTACCCCATAGAGTCCCCTAAACCCACCAGGAATGAACCCTGAGTGAAAAGCCAGTAGTAAGCCCTAACCACTGCTGGGTGTGGTGCAAAAACAACAACAACAAACAAATATATTGTGAATTTTTGTGTGGATTCGATCAAATAGGTAAACCTGTGAGAAAGACAGTCCAATCCAGCATTCAAGGCCATCGCGCATGCTGCCCGCTTAGCTGAGGCCCTGCACTGGCCCTGTGCTCTGCTGTCCCAGGACGTCGAGGTCATGGACCTAGAGCACTTCCACAGTGAGCAGCTATCACTCTTACTGAAGGACTGTTTCAGTGCTCACTCAGACCTCAGGGAACTGTGCCACTGACAGGTGCCTCTCACAGCCCCAATTGTCCCTCCCAGCCTTGTGAGAATGTCTTTCTTCGTTCTTCGGGAGTCGTGAGAGCATGAGTAAAGAAGTGTGTTTAGCATGCTTAAAAGTTCTTATTTGTTTGTTTTGGGGCCACACTCAGCAGTGCTCAGGGGTTACTTCTGGCTCTGCACTCAGGAATTACTCCTGGTGGTTTACTCAGGGGACTGTATAGAATGCCGGAGATTGAATCTGAGTCATCTGTGTGCAAGACAAACGCCCTATCCATTGTGCTATTCCTTTGGCCCCCAAACTGGCCCCCAAACTTCTTATTCATCACTTTCCTAAATTCTTTGACCATGCCAGAGCTTTAAAGTTAAAAGGCCCTTAAAGAGTCTTTGGACTTTATCCATACAATTTATTGAAGCACTGCCTTGTTTTCCTAAATTTCTGTCTTTAAGCAAAGTTGTGGTGGTTCCATAATGGTTTAGCTTCCTGTCTGCATATAAAACCATATGTTTACATTGGAGGATAAGACTTCAACATATGGATTTTTAGGGAGACAGAAAACTTAAGTCATGAAAAAGGCAATTCACATTATCTGTCATCAGAGAAATAAGGATTAAGCAACAGTGAAATAGCACTACAGTCCACCACTAACTAGAACAGCCCCAGCCCAGAAGACTGATACATCAAGTGTACTGGTTGCTGGTGAAAATTCATTGCTGGTGGGAATGAAAAGTGGCACAGCCACTTTGGAAGACAGTTTGGTGATTTGAGACAAAACTTTATAAACATGTACCTGCCATAGTAATCAGCAGTCACACACCTTATTATTTCCGCAAAAGATTGAAAATTGATGCCTTGCACAGAAACCAACACACATATTCAAAGAAGCTTTATTTATAATTGCCCTAATTTGGAGGCATCCAAAGTGCTCTCTGTGGATACATGGATAAATGAACAGTGGTACATCCAGATAGGGAAATATTAATCATCACTAAAAAATAGTGTTATCAAGCCATGAAAACCCATGGAGGGAAAAAGAGACACTAAGGTTGTTTTTCAAGTCTCTGAAACTATTCCTTATACACTCTATTGAATATGTGTGAGATCCAAACAGCAGACAAAACCAGGAGTGAACCTTTATATGAAATATGGTTTTTGGGTGACTATGACTGGTTGTTATAGATGTGTCCTCAGATGCAGGAATTGGTAGTAGGGAAGATTGTACATGTGTGGAAACTATCCTTTCAGCTCAATTTTGATGTCTGAACTGTTGCAAAATTTTTTAGTTTACTAACTTAAAAGGGGGCTGGAGCCATAGCACAGAGGTAGGGCATTTGCCTTGCATGCAGCCAATATGGCCAACCCGAGTTCGATTCCTCCGCCCCTCTCAGAGAGCCTGGCAAGCTACCGAGAGTATCTTGCCCGCATGGCAGAGCCTGGCAAGCTACCCGTGACGTATTCGATATGCCAAACACAGTAACAAGTATCACAATGGAGACGTTACTGGGCCCGCTTGAGCAAATCGATGAACAACGGGAGGACCATGACTAACTTAAAAAAACATGATGTGGTTTCCTGCATGGTCTGCCCTCTACTGTGTGACTTACTGGTGGAGCTAAAGGCAATCCACACTTCTGGGCTCGAGGGGCCCCCAGGGTGATTGGGTTGATGAGACAGACATGAACTCACATGTATCTAGCTCTGGTTCTCTTTGCAAAATGAGGGGCTTGGCTGGTGAGCACACTAAGCTCCTCCTCTTTCTGCCCAAGAGGGTCTCTGTAAGCCAGTGTTCTGGGAAATGACCAGGAGTAGCCCTGACAATGAGTGATAATATGTATAACACACACTTTTGACACATGGAAGCTCAGAAACATTCATCCCATCTCCCGTCCTTTCCCTCAGAGACCAGATGAAGGCCTGGTGGTGGGGGAAAGAGATCAGGGAAGACTCCTGGGGGAGGAGGTTTGACCTGAGTCTTAAATGGGACGGGCTTGCAAAGAAAGAACTGATGGGGAAAACATTCCAGAAAGGGATCAAAGCATGATCTCAGGCTTAGAAATGGGAGCTCTGAGACATTCATGGACTGATCAGGGACTCTGGGACTCTAAACTTGGCAGTCTGGAGCAAAGGGGACATTCTGTGGCTTCTTCCCAGTCAGCAGATGGTGAGGCGGGGAACAACAGGGAACTGTTTCAGGAGACTTTGGTCTGGCTCTTTCTCTCTCTGCTCATTTGGGGCCGCGAGGAGTCCTCGGAAGCTGTATTTTCGAAACAATGGGGAGTGTGTAAAATTGATGAAATCCAAAAGGAACAGTAGCGGCTTGGCCCGAGAGTTAGCACAGCTGCTAAGGGCATGTGGCACCTCCAGGCTGGCTGCCAGCACCCCGTGTTACCCACCCAGCACTGCAGGGGAGGCCTGGAAATTCCAGAGCAGCACTGCATCTTCTGACCATCACATTGAACAGCCGGCCTGGAGGATCTCCAAAGAGGCTCCCTGAGTACACTATTTGGAAATCCCCCTCCACTTTACAAACAAACAAAACAGACAAACACTGTCCTCCCGTTGTTCATCGATTTGCTCGAGCGGGCCCAGTAACATTTCCATCGTGAGACTTGTTGTTACTGTGTTTGGCATATCCAATACGTCACGGGCAGCTTGCCAGGCTTTGCTGTGCGGGCGAGATACTCTCGGTAGCTTGCCGGGCTCTCCGAGAGGGGCAGAGGAATCAAACCCGGTTCGGCCGAGTGGCAGCGCACAAGGCAAACACCCAACCGCTATGCTATCACTCCAGCAATATTTGCTCCTCTTTATAATTATAAAGTGGTGCTATTTGCTCCACTTTATAATTATTATTCACGATCACGATCACGACCACCCTGTTGTTCATCGATTGCCTCGAGCAGGTGCCAGTAACATCTTCTTCGTCCTAGCCCTGAGATTTTTTTTTTTTAAAGTGCCATATTCAAGGCTTTTTCAGGGTTAGGAGAATGAGACCCATCATTGTTACTGGTATTTGGCATATTGGGTATACCACGGGGAGTTTGCCAGACTCTGCCGTGTGGGCATGTTACATTTGGTAGCCTGCCAGTTTGACCAAATTAGGAATGAGATGATAAGATGTCGCGTGGCTGCAAATGCGGCCGCGCGCTTCCGGGAGCTGAGTGTGATGATCTCTGGATCCTGGCCGTTGTTGGAGTTACACGGCAGTTGGTGGGTGTAACTGTCTAGTTACTGGCAGGTCCAGTCCCAAACTGTGCAGGCTTGGAGATCTCAGCCCCGGGTCCCACACACCTGGGTTCCTCTGTCAGTTCTTTTATGCGTGAGGCTCATCCAAGTGTGTGGAGAGTGGTCCCAGCATGGCCTTGGCTGGGCCTCGGTGGTCTTCAGCTGTTGGGCCCTGGTGGAGACAGTCAGGCATAGGGTAGGAGACTCTGCCTTGTTCTCTCCCAGGAGCGAGAGAATAATAAAATAAATATTATTTATTTTAATAATAAAATTTATTATTATTAAATTTAAAAACGCAAAACACCAGAAACACGTAGTTTCATTTGTATAGTGAAGCTATCAGTACTAACCTCAAAGGATTTACTTCTGCCTTTGGAGGCTATATTGGTGCTATGCGTGCCAAGGACTCTCTGTGTGTGACCTTAAGTATCCCCACAACCACTCTAGGAGGAAGAGGCTCTGTGTTTAATCCCCCTTTTTTCCCAGATAAGGACAGGATGGCTCTTACAGGCTGAGCCAGCAGCCCTGTCCCCCCAGTTTCACCCCCCTGGCTGCGTCAGAGGGAGCCCAGGTGCTGGGTGACTCAGGTTCTGAGATTTAACCACCACACAGAGCTTCAGGGAAGCCAGCGAAGGCGTCCCCAATTCCTAGGTGCGCCAGCTACAGCAGCGAGGGCTCTCAGCCAATTTAGCAGAACCCACGTCAGCTGGATGCCCCGCCTCCCGTGGACGCACACACTCAACGCATGCACCATGCAGTGGGGAGCACCACGCCCCTGCCTCATAACCCCCTTCCTGACGTTCCAGGTGCCAAGGCAGAGTACTTTCCTATTCAAAGCACTGACCCAAAGGGTTTGTGCGGGAGCCTGAGCAGAATACAGAGCTCTCACAGCAAGAGCCCACCCTGGGTTTCCTCCCGATTTCTGGTTCGGTGCTAAACCCCACCCCTGTCATCACTGGCCATCTTATCACTCGTTGGTCATGAGGTTCTTAAAATATCTCGACAGGGTGGATTAAAAATAGCAAGAGTGCTGGTGGCACCGCGCTGTGGAAGTGTCTGGAAGTGTTTATTTTCTCCCTGACACTGGACCATTCGGGGCATTGGACTGGCGGTGCTTTTGCAGGCATGGGGGTTGGGGGTACGGGTTCCAAGGCTGAGAGCACCAGGCCCTCCCTGGCAATTTGCTTTTTGGAAGTGGCACCAGAAACCAGAAACCTCCCCCAGATGGTGATCTATGCTGCAAGTATCACCCCTGGAAGCCACTGGGCCATTTGGGTCGTGACTGTACCCACTGCCTCATGAGGATGCCAATACCTTCCACATGTGCTTGCATTTAAGTCCACCAGGTTCTCGGGCAGGGCCCCTGTGGAGGGACGGAAGAAGGGAGAGAAGGAGAATGGCCGTGGTTTTGCCCTGCCAGTGGAGCATGGCTGGGAGAGATGCAGGGCGGTGTGTCTTAGCTGAGTTGCAGAGACAGAGGGGGACGAACAACAACTAGGGAGCAGGAAAGGGGCCTCCTGCCTAAGAGTCAAGCCGGGAACTGGAGAGATACAGCAGGGAGAGCATTTGCCTTGCATGGTGGCGACCAGGATTCAATCCTTCTTCTGATCCATTGAACACTGCTAGGGGCAATCTCTGAGCACAGAGCCAAGAGTAAACCCCGAGCACCTCAGGATATACCTGCCACCTCCCCCCCCCCAAAAAAAAACATTGCGAGCCTCTTGGACCTCTTTTTCTTTTTTTTCTTCTTCTTCTTCTTCTTTTTTTATTTATTTTGTTTTGTTTTGCTTTTTGGGTCACACCCAGCAATACACAGGGGTTACTCCTGGCTCTGCATTCAGGAGTTACTCCTGGGGGTACTCAGGGGACCATATGGAATGCTGGGAATTGAACTCAGGTCGGCTGCATGCAAGGCAAACACCCTACCCGCTGTGCTATCTCTCCAGCCCCTTGGACCTCTTTTTCTTAGGCCTGCTAAGCTCTGGGATGTCACCTTTTCTCTGGGGGAGATGGCAAAGCTGTTTGTCTTGTTCCTGTCAAACGGACCGTGTCTGTACCCAGTCTGCAGCCTCCCTCTCTCCTGGGCTGTCAGGGCACTGCCCCAACTTCACGCCCTGAAAGGCGTGAAGATTTCATGGCAGGACCATGAAATCTGGAATTTTCAGAGTCCAGCCCCCCACCAAATATCCGCCACTCCTATCAGGATTCAAATTCTTTCTTGAGCGCTGAAGCTGGGCTTTGCCACTTCCCATTGTGTAACCCACAGCCAGTCTCCGGGCTACCATTTTCTTCCGTAACCTGAGCAAAGGCTGAGCAGAAGGAGCTTAAACGCTTAGCTTCCTTGTGTTCTGGGAAAAGCTCAGACCAGGGCTGGGGCAGAGGCTGCTGCGTATGGGGTGGGGAGACCTCAGCACCCAGCTTTCCCCAACTACCCAAGGGGCCACTGTGGGGATTCAGAGGAACAGGACTTCCTTGAGGGACAGAGAGCAAGTCTTGTTACTTTGGGGGAGTCACAGGGAAAGTTGGAAGCAAATGGGTCACTGTGTACAACCCCTTGCAAGGATCCGTGCACCCAGCAGTGAAGGGGTTCTCTTCCCCAGTCCCTCCTCCTGCCACAGCCTCTTGGGAGACAGAACTTGGGGGTTCAAATGTACAATCTGCACTTTATTTTGCTTATTATTAGGGAAGGAGGTCAATTTGGGGGTTTAAATCTGTAATCTGTCCTTTGTTGTATTTACTTTTAGGGAGCGATAGCACAGTAGGTAGAGTGTTTGCCTTGCATGGCAGCCAACCCGGGTTTGATTCCTCTCTCCGTCTTGGAGAGCCCAGCCGAGAGTATACCGCCCACACGGCAAAGCCTGGCAAGCTCCCCGTGACGTATTCAGTGTGGCAAAAACAGTAACAAGATGTCTCAGAATGGGGACGTTACTGGTGCCCGCTCGAGCAAATCAATGAACAACGCAGGAGGACAGTGCTACAGTGCTACATTTTTAGGGAGCGGGAGTCACACAACAGAGCTCAGGACTTTCTCCTGGCTCTTTGCTCCGGGATCACTTCTGGTAGTGCCAGGGATTGAACCCGGGTCGGTCACATGCAAGGCAAACAAACTCCTCCTCCACTCTCCTACCTCTCTCAGTGCCCACCTGTCAGTCCTTCAGAGCTATGGGGAGGAGTCTCTGAGTTTCCCGCCACAGTCCTCCCTAGCTGGTGCCAGAGGGTAGGAAGCAGCGCACCCAGCTGAGGAACCACAGGGTTCAGGCCCCCACCCGGCGTCCCTGCCAGCCACCGGTCCCTGGGAACTGGAGTCTGCCGGGTCTCCACATCCCAGGGCTCAGGGGGTGTCTGTGTTGTTTGTTAGCCACTCCCCAGGTGGGAGAGGATTTGCAATTCAACACTCTGCTCTTGTGACTTGGCGGGGCTCCTAGGGCGTAAAGGGAAGCCGGAGGCCCTGGGCTTAGTGTCCCCAGCCCAGCCTCCCAGCCACTGGGTGACTTGGGGGGCATTCCTCTGGGGCCACCAGGGAGGAGGCTGTCACTATCCTGCCAGTGGGTCATGGAGGAGCAAGATGGCACCTGCGGCTCCAGCTGGGAGACCCCACAGGACAAAAGCAGCCCGGAGTCCCCTTGGTCATGGGTAAGGGCCTGCGCGTGGCCATCTGTGTGCTGCCGCCCCAGCCCGGGAGGGCGGTGGGACCGTGGGATCCTGGGTGTCCGCGAGTCTCATTTCAGACTCTTTCCAAACCTCTCCAGCCCCATAGGGGGACTGGCTGCTCGGATTATGGCTGCAGCTACAGGAGGGTTAGAGCTTATCCGGGAGGGAGAAACGTTATCCTGAGCCTGGATAGAGAATCTGTCGTGATGGTTTCGATCCTGAAGTCAGGGACTGGGCTTCTTCCTTGCGGGTGTAGGGCCGTAGGCTGGGGTGCACCCTTGCACCCTCATATGGGGCTGTCACTTAAGAATCTGGGAGACCTTGATGCACATGTGTGGAATGACTCTGCCCTCCAGCACCTGCCTGCTGGGGGCTGTGCCATCCGGCCCCTTCCTGTCCTGCCTTTCCTAGAACTGAGCTCAGAGCCCAGGACTATTGGTTAAGCACAGTTATAATAGGAGGAGGAGGAGAGAGTGGTTGGTGAGGAGCTTGGGCATTGAGAAAGGAGTTGGGACTAGGATTCATGTTGGGCTCCTCCTTCCAGCGGCAGAGGTGGGGTCGGCTGTGGTGAAGACGGTGTCCCCCACTCCCATCCCCGGACCAACCATGCTGCTATCTGGACCCTCAGCTGCAGCAGGCCCTGGAGGCCTCAGCCTTCCTGGGAATTTGAATCAAGGCTGTCACATTTGCTCAGGTCCCCCAAGGCATCTGTGTCACCTTAGTTCCTCCATAGTGTGGCCTTGTCCCTTCAGTGGCAAAAGGCTCTGCTGGGGCCTTGCTGTGTGCTCATTTTGAGGTGCAGTGGGGGTACCTCAGGAAGAAAGGGGGGCTTGGAGCATGTTCTGTCTCTGCCAGCCTTGAGCAACTGTGTCCACGGTGCATGGTGCTAGGAGAAGCCTTACCCGGGGCTGCATAAGGGACCCCCTCTACAGCCCATGCCAGAATGGGGTCTGCCCCTGAGAATGCAGCGCCAGTTAGTACCCCCACTCAGATCCAATAGACCAGATTTGTTCAGTTGTCTATGGTTTTGGGGCCACACCCATAAAGGAGTAAGCTCAGGAATTACTCTTGGCTCTGTGCTCACTGGCAGGGCTTGGGGGACTCTCTGGGCTGCTGGGGGTGAAACCTGGGTTTGCCTTGTGCAAGGCAAATGCCCTACTTGCTGTACTATCACTATAGTCTCAGACTTATTCAGCTTGGCGGGGTCCTGCGGAGGACCCACAGTGCTGGAGATACTTAATGATGGTGATGTGGGCCCGACCATTAGGCATCTGTGGTTCTCAGGGGTTACCAGGGCTCTGCCTGGCGGTACTTGGGGTGGGATTGGGAACCACAGTGCCAGGAATCATATTCAGGAAATCACGCATGCAAGGCAAGTGCTACATGCCTGTGAGATTCTTGTGCTGTGCTGTGCTGGGGAGATAGACTTCAGTGTCTTGTGCTGTTCTGGGATGTCCTGGCGTTGTCATGCCCCCCTGCTGACCGAGGACCCACACTGAACTCCCGGGAAGCTCCCCCAGGACCCCCACTTCTCCATAGCCCTGAGATGTGCATCTCATTTTCCAGGGTCTTATTTCCTTAACCCCCTTTCCTCCTAAACACACACACACACACACCACACACACACACACACACACACACACACACACACACACACACAAGATCTCTCATTTCACAGCTGGAAAAGCTGAGGCAAGGGATAAAGGCCTTGGCAATGGCAGCTGAGGGCTGGAAGGGAGACAGGAGACAGGAAGCTGGCCAGGGGGGCCCCTGGGGCCACTTTGAGCCCCTGTCCTGCAGGTGTCCCCTGAAGGGAAGCCCTGCCAATACTTTTCCTGTTTCTGTGGTCTGCAGAGCCCTTAATTCCCCTGCCTGGATAGGTAAGCTCACTGGTCACTAAACACTTAGGGTCTAGAGCAAAGTGAAAGTAAAAGATCGACAGCATCCCCAAAGCCCTCAGGGAGCAGGGAGCTACTGTCACAGGGGTGACACTTCAGTTACAGTGAGGTCCCAGAAAGGGTTCCTGCCCACCTGGGTCTCCCCTTGCCCTGACCCCCTCCATGTCCCATTGCCAGCAGCGCTTTGTTCTAAAGCCCAGCTTAACCCAGTCTGTAGTCCCTCTGTTGGCCTATAGGGCCCTGGAACCTGTGCTGGTGGCGTCTTTATGTGAGTGGGCCCCAGCAGGGGCTGCCAGGCTGGAGCTATAACACTGATGGACTGACAGGCTTCAGGGAGCAAGAATTTGGCTTTGGCTGGTGCTGCTTCTGGAAGGATCTGCCTGATCTGCTGTATTACAGAGGATGGAGCACAGAGAAAGGCCCCCTGAGCACTACAGGGAAGCAGGGAGGCCTCACCCTCTGATAGAGACAGAGAAGGGGCCAGGCAGGGTCCTGGATTAGGCCTTAGAGGACAGAGTAGGCTTGAGCCTAATCGGGGAAGCAGCGAGCAGGGAGGCAGAGCAGGGAAGGGTGGCCAATGCCTTCCCAGAGGCCTGGCGCCGGTGCAGAGCACTTGGGAAGGGAAAGCCGAAGGCAAAGGCTGAGCTGCAGCTGCCATGGCGGGGAGCCTGGCTGGGCTGGCTGTGCCGGAAGGCTCCGGCCGGGCCTCTGGCAGCCGGGCAGCCTCTGAGACACCTGATAGCCTGGGCTGCTGACAGTCCCAGCATGTTCTGGATGGGCTTCAGACCCTCCGGGTTGCAGAGCCTCCTGTAGAGGCCTGGGTCCCACCTCAGACAGCCCAGGGGGCACCACCTGTGACAGGGTGAGGTGGTCTTGCCAGCCGCAGGCACAGGCCAGGAGGGGCCAGCAAAGGCGTAACCAGGAAGCTGTCCCTGAGCCAGGCTTCGGTGAAGAGTAGGGTTTCAATCAACAGCGCAGGGGGGCCAAGCGGGAGACTCAGCCTGGGTGTGGGCAGGGCTTTGAGAGGACAAGGCGTTCCCGACAGCTAAGCCTGGCGGGTTGGTTCCACAGGCTGCTTGGGGTTTCCTTTCTCCTCAGATGGGCCCTCCACAGTCTGAGGAAACTAACAGTCAAAGATGTGCCACCCAGAGTGATTATGTGTAGGTGGGAGCGGGTGGGGGCGGGCAGGAGTCTTCAGGACCTGGGCTCAAGCCCCAGTTGTATTCGACTTATTTCGTTATTTATTTATTTGGGGCTTGGGGACCACACCTGGTGGTGCTCAGGACTCACTCCTGGCTCTGTGCTCTCAGGGATCACTCCTGTTGGGACTCTGGGTATGGGATGCCTGGGGTCAAACCAGGGTCGACTGCCCGCAAGGCAAGTGCCCTTCCCATGGTACTCTCTCTCCTGTCTCTCATGTCACAGTTTTACAGGTTTGGGTTTCCTGGAGTCTTACTTTTGTCACCTGCAAAATGGGGCTTATTGTACCGAATAACACATATCCAGAGTTACTGCTGGTACCTGGTAGCTAAGAGAGAAAAAAAAATAAATCTTGAGGAGGGGGTGGGGGGGAGGAAAAGAAAGGCTGTAATTCATAGAAAGGCTGTTCTTCATTGGTAAATAACCCAGGAAAGAGGATTGAATCTGTTGGTCCTGGCACTGGTCATCTTTGTGCCAGCTCTGAAGGAGGAAGCACACCAACCCCTGAGGATCTCGAGTTTACTCTTTGACCAGACATTTAAGCTCAGCATTCGAGACCTCCCAAAAGCTGCTCTCACCTGCGTCCTTTCAGCTCAGTTCTCTCCTGCTGTGTCACATATGCTGTGATTTTGTTTGGTTTGGGTTTTTGGACCACACCTGGCAGGGGTCAGGCCTTTTCTTGTCTGTGCTCAGGGATCACCCTTGTTGGGGTTCAAGACTCTGTAGGCAGTGCTGGGATCAAACCGGGGCCAGCCATGTGCAAAGCAAGCTTCCTTCCTGCTGTCCTGTCTCTCTAGCCCCTCGCATGCTGTCTTGGGAGACACTGAGCCAGTTATGCTTCTCCAAGTCCAGCAGGGTGAGCGGTCGGACCCGGTCCTGCCTGCTCCAGCTCCTGTGCTCTGAGCCTTGTCTGTGGCCTGGTCCCCTCTGGTAACACTGATCAAAGGCCTAGACAGAGGCAGACATCACCCTCGTGAGCGAGCCCCTTCCTTCAGCCACCTCTGGACCCATGCCTGAAAGTAGTGTGGGCAGACAGGGGAACTCCAGCGCCCCCTGCAGCCTGAAGCCCCTGTTTTCCTCTCTGGCTGGAGAAATTGTTCAAGAGGCTACTGCCTTGGGTGGTCCAAGGCCACCAGCTCCTATGAGTGGGCTCGGTGGGAACAGAGGGGAAACACTGACTGGGCTCGTCTCCGTGGGTTCCCTGCTGGAAAGCAGAACTTTGGGGGGCTTTGCTCTGGTTTCCAGCATGCAGGCTCCCCCCTTGATCCCACCTTCAGGTGGAAGGGTTCGAGACCTAGAGCTCCTCCTGGAGGTGGTCTCTGCCATGACACACAACTACTCAAAGTAATGGGACTTCAGCGACAAGAAGTTAGGATGAGGGTCGGGGATGTCACTCAGGGATGGAGAGCTTGTCTTGCATTTTTGATCTCCAGTGACAAAAAAAAAAACCCAAAAGCAAAAGTGGATGAATACACTGACTCAGTGTAACTAGATGGCACAAGAACAAAATCACGGATTGTTGAGTCTATTGGAATCCTTTGCCATTTCCCTTGTGATTTCACTCTCAGAACTGTGGGAAAACGTTCTGCCTGTTGCACAGAGACTGCAAATCCATCCCATTCTTCAGAATCACAGCCCTACTCATCCTTCAAGGGTTGCCACAGGGAGAGGGGGAGGGATACTGGGGACATTGGTGGTGGAACATGTACACTGGCGGAGGGAGGGGTGTTTGATCATTGTATGACTGAAACTCAAACATGAAAGTTTTATAACTGTAGCTCATGGTCACTGTCACTGTCACTGTCCTCCCGTTGTTCATCGATTAGCTCGAGTGGGCCCAGTAACGTCTCCATTGGAGACTTTGTTGTTACTGTGTTTGGCATATCGAATACATCACGGATGGCTTGCCAGGCTCTGCCGTGCGGGCAAGATACTCTCAGTAGCTTGCCGGGTTCTCCGAGACGGGCAGAGGAATAGAACTCGGGTCGGCCATGTTGGCTGCGTGCAAGGCAAACGCCCTACCGCTGTGCTAATCGCTCCAGCCCGTAGCTCATGGTAATTCAATAAAAAGCAATTTAAAAAGGCTGCCACAGTGATCGTGAGATTTTAATTAGTGCCTGATGCATCCTTGTGTTAGAAATTACTTCTGACTTTTGTTCTGCATTCAGCCCTGCCTCTAACTCCCAGCCTGCCACATCCTAGGTCTTCCCCACTGTTTCCTCTATCCCATGGAGCTGTGATCCCATGGATCTCACAAGGGGGTGGAGGGGGATCTCCATCTCATCAGCCTCCACCCCACCAAGCCCCTGACACACAGCTGCATTGGCTTGAGCCAGTCAGTCTTCTACCCATTGTCCTGATGTGATTAGTTTTGCTCTGGAATGGGGTGATCCTCCAAGCTGAGGGTAGCACAGGTGCTGGGTTTGGATCTGTCCCCTCCCCCGATTGGCTCCCAAAAGTGCTTCCTCCTGCTGTTTAGTTTGTAGGGTTGTAGTCCCTCCAAGCTTTTTGGGTTAAGGGGGTTATTTTGGGGTCACACCTGGTGATGCTCAGGGATTACTCGCAACTCTGTGCTCAGGAATCACTCTTGGCAGACCCAGATCGAACTCGGGTCAGCCATGTGCAAGGCAAGTGCACATTACTTTACAATTTACTGCTGTACTCTTGCTCTAGCTCCAGTCCCTCCAACCTCCTGGCCCAGGCTTGATGGGGTGGTGCTTTGTACAGACATAATGTCTGTCATATGAAGACCAAGACCGAAAATCAGTGCCAGAGGCTGGAGTTTTGTGTGAAAAGAGTACTTAGGGTCCTGTGCTCTGCAGTCACACTGCCTGAGCCAGTTGCCAACAAGGACTGAAGGGAATAGATTGAATAGATTCCCTGTCCGGGCACAGAGCCCAGCTTTCTTGCTGGCTAACTGGTGAGTGACCTTTCAGAGCTGCATGTCCTCATCTGCAAAACAGATTTTGTGAGGGCTCCGTGAATTTAAAGCCATAAAGCCCCGGAGGTGTTTGGAATCAGTATTAGAACTTTTTCTTTTCTTTTTTTTTTAAATATAGGAGTATTGCTATTTATCCAGCCATTGATTAAGCTGATTGAATTGAGCATGAACTCCACATTACTTTTTAAAAATATTTTTAAATTAAATATCCTTGAGATAGCCCGTTACAAAACTGTTCATAATTGGGTTTCAGTCATACAATGATCCCTCCCTAGTGTACATTTCCCACCACCAATGTTCCCGTTTTTTCCTACCACCATCCCCCAACACCCCACTCCCCTCCCCCATTCTCCCTCTATTTGAGTCACTTTCCTTCTTGCTCTCTCTCTCCTTTTCCTTTTGTGCATTATGGTTTGCAATACAGGTGCTAAGAGGTCATGGTGTTTGTTCAGGGCATTCAATATTTTTATCAGGATGGTAAGGCTGGAGTAGCTTTTCAATTGTGTGGCTGCTTTGGGGTGTGAATGTGACTGCCAAGGCTTCTGGAAGTACAGGGAGGTGGGGGGAGGTAGCCCATCCTGACCCCAAGAAAGATTAGGCCTTTTTCTTGACCCATGTGCTCTCTAGTCACATCCAGTGAAATATGTGACCAGCCCAGGAAGTGTGAAATGAGGAACTGCAAGTCTTTACCTTCTGACTCAACATCCCCCTGGAATAGCTCTCCAGAGAGAAAACATCCAGACGAACTGCCAGCATGGCTAACATGACTATTTTCCAAGAGAGATACCATTTCTGGAGAAAACAACTTATCAGTTTATTGATTTAAAAATTCCTGAAATTTTAGGAGTTTAGCTTTATTCATCTATATGTGTGTAGGTGTTATCACTTTCACAATAACATTTTTGTTTTGTTCTGGGGCCACCCCTCCCACCTGTAGTGCTCAGAGTTTACTCCTGGCTCCTTCATTCAGGGGCCACGTATGGCAGGATTGGGGTACCATGTGGGGTGCAGGGGATCATACCCAGATTGGTGTGAGCAACTGCTCTACCCATTGCTTTGGCCCCCACAATAAAATATTTTTAGTAACTGTTTTCCTTTTTTTTTTCTTGTTTATTTTCCCAGGAGTCTAGCTACTTGATTGCATTTAAAAAATGTTGAGGGGGCCGGAGTGATAGTACAATGACTAGGGCATTTTCCTTGCATGCATCCAACCCGGGTTCAATCCCCAGCATCCCATATGGTCCCCCAAGCACCGCCAGGAGTAATTCCTGAGCGCAGAGCGAGGAGTAACCCCTGAGCATCGCTGGGTGTGACCCAAAAAGCAAAATAAATAAACAGAAATAAAAGAATGTTGAGGATAAGGGCTTCACTCTTGGCCAGCAAGAAATATATAATTATATCTATGCAAATGCTCTAGGAGACAGTGCTCTGCGGAGTTCAGGAGCTAAGAACCAGGGTTTAGGCTTGGCATCCCAAATACCTAGTTATATGACCTTGGATAAAGTCTCAGCCCTAAAAAGTTTCCATCTCTCTGCCTGGTTGAAAGGCTCGTAAGAGTGACCTGAATTAAAGCACTTACAAACTCTGGAAAACCCTGCCAACGTAGTTGTACTTGTAGATATCTGCTCAGCCTCCTCTAGGCTTCTTGGGGGGCTTGTTCAAAAAGCAGATGGACTGGAATTAAAACGAGAGCCAACTAGCTAAGCACAACATGAAATAATTAGTATCCTATGGCATACAGCATGTCAGGGATTTGTGTTCTGAGATGAACAATGCACAATCGTGGATCAGAAGGCAAGAGGTCTGGACTGGCTCTGTTTCCAGCCGTGAGGACAGGATGCCAATATGTGGTCAGAAAGTCTTATTTTGTGTGTGACAAATGGGCCTGGAGTAAAGGGATGAGAAAAAGGCTGAAAAAGGAGAAAGAAGTGAAATCTGACTGCTTGTTTTACACCTGCCTATGTTCTAGGCTTACTCCTGGCTCTGTGTTCAGGGATGACTCTTGGCAGTGCACTGGGGACCATATGGCATGCCAGGGATTTAACCTGAGTCAGCCACATGCCAGTACTATCTCTCCAGCCCCAAGTCTAAGGGCTTTGGATTTGGAAAGACAGGAATATGCTTCTCTCTACTCTCTTCTCCTGAGCTTCGCAGAGGAGATGGGGGACAGGGCCACCCCCAACAAGTGTACTCCATGATCTATGACCCTCTGTCCTCTCCTTTCCACCTCTGCCAATTTGATCTGAGCCTCTCTGAGCCACAGACTCTTTATCTTCACAACTGGGTCGAATGCAGCTGCTCTGAGCTTTGGTGAGGGCCCAGGAAGGGTGTGTGTGTGTGTGTGTGTGTGTGTGTGTGTGTGTGTGTGTGTGTGTGTTTTACTTTGAAAAGGGCTGTGGGGGAAGCAGACAGTTTCTGAGAATTCTGCGTGTTCTGTCAAGCTGGGGAGCTGTGAGTCCAGGTCACACTGGCTTCTACTGATCCGACAGTGGCCCTGGATGGGACCCGACACCTGGAGGTGGATTCCCCACATCTCCCTGCGTCAGGAATGAGGATGGGAGGAATAGGCACATCTGTGGCAATGCCTGCCATGCCCTCTCCTGAGTTTCTGTTCAAGGAGGTATCGTGATGCAGGGCTAAGGGGTGAGGCTACAGGGCACACATTGGTGCTTTTATGGGTGCACACTGGAGAATGAGGCTAGAACCAGGCTGTTGGTATATTGATGTGAGTTTCCCCACTTGGCATGGTTTATCCTGTGTGGATGCCACAGGTGTTTGGGGGACAGAAAGAGCTTATCTTTCTTTAATGAAATGAGTAGAATTGTAGATGATGCCTTTCTTCTCTTCTTTCCTCTCTTCTTGATATTTAAAAATAGAATCAAGAACCCATGTCAGTCATCTGTGGTCACTCAATCAAAAGTAATCAAAAAGCATTGATTTTTTTATTCATTTGTTCTCTTCAGTCATTGACATTCATGGACTTCCCATTCTGTGGTTGGCATCCTCGTAGGCACTGGAAATGAAACGACCCCAAAACAGACACTCCTGCTCTCCTGTGTGTGTGTGTGGGGGGGGGGGGGGAGGGAACGGAGAAACAGCAAAACATCAACAAGCAAACGGGCCAGGCATGGAAGGGAAAAACAGAATAAAGCAGAATGAGATGATCTGAGCATAAGATGGGAGAAAGGGGTGTTCTTAAACAAGGGGTCGGAGCTGGAGTGACAGTCTAGCAGGTAGGGTATTTGCCTTGTATGCAGCCAGCCCCAATTCGATCCCCAGCATCCCATTTGGTCCCCCTGAGCACTGCCAGGAGTAACTCTTGAATGTACAGCCAGGAGTAACCCCTGAGCATCATCAAGTGTGACCCAAAAAACCCCCCCAAAAAACCAAACCAAACCAAAATAAAACCCCGACTCCCCAAAAAAACACAAAAAACAAAAAACAAGGGGTCAAGGAAAGGTGTGCTGAGAAGGGGACACTGAAGGCAACATCTTTAGGAGGTGAGGGGAGTGGGGATGGCTTTGGGGGTGTCCGGGCCTGAGTTGGAAGCATCCTGGCAGGTTGAAGGAACACCAAAGGGGCCAGTATGACTGAATGGAGAGAAGATGGGAATGAGTGGACATGGGGGGGGGCATGTGCAAGCACGGTAAAGGCTGGGGCTGGCTGAGCATTGCAAAGGCAGCACTCCTGCCTCTGAGAGCAGAGCCATGGCGGTGTTTGGGGTTGTGTGTTGTCTTGGCCCTCCAGCTCCTGGGCTCTCAGTGGGCAGAGGAAAAGTGTGGGCCCAGATGAGAGACCAAGGTGATGCTGGGAGTTGAGGGTGATGGTGGTCGGGGAGAGGGCTGCAGTGTGAAGGGCTGAGCAGAGCAGTGAGGCTCTCTGAAGAGAGATGCTGGGCCTGAAGACTGGAGGTGATGGGTGAGGAGAGGGCCCAGGGGTGCCTCCAAGCATTTGACTGAAGCAGTTGGAACTATGGAGCTGTCCTGAAGGGTTTTTCAGGGTGTGGTAGGGTTGGAGTGTGGTGGGGAGTGGACAGCAGCTGCTCAGGGTGGACAAGTCACCCCCAGGATGACTAGTAAAGTAAATAGTAAAGGCCCTCCCGTTGATCATCGATTTGCTCGAGCGGGCCCAGTAACGTCTCCATTGGAGACTTTGTTGTTACTGTGTTTGGCATATCAAATACATCACGGGGAGCTTGCCAGGCTCTGCCGTGCGACCAGGATGACTATGAAAAGATAATTGGAGGGAGGAGGTCTAGGCTGGTAGTGTAGCTTGAATCCCCAAAATTCAGAGTGGAGTAACTCAACTCTGGAGCAGCCCTTTTAGTTGGCTAGAAGACTGAGCTCCTCTGAAGGTGCTAGCCATGTTTTCTAGACAACTATAGCAGAGCTAAGACTAAATTTTGAGTCTTGAGACCTCTCAGGGAGGAAGGGTCTGTTCATTCAGGTGCTTCTTTGAGTGTCTCTTGGCATTCGATTTGCACTATGTCTGGTCTATTGCTTTTTCCAGATGTTTCCCACCTCCCTCTCTTGGTCTTCAGCTTTCTCTCCCATCTCTGCCTAGTCCAGCCAGTTTTCTTTCATGGTTGACACTTGATTAATAGAGTGTCTCAGGGCAGGATGCCACCATCTGTGAGCTACTGATTTCCCAGCACCTTGTCCAAATGTAGCCTTTGCTGGAACCTCAGCTTGGAAGGAATCCTTCATTCTCAGCCTCCAACTTCCTTTGGAACTCAGCAGACACCAGATTTCATTGTAGTTATTCTAAGCTGGCTCTAGACACTGAGCCAGGGCTTGACCCTTGTTGCTTGGACAGATGAATGAGTGACATGACGAGGGAGCACCCCTAGGTGGTGGTCATTTGATGAGGAGCTTTTCCTGGTCTCGTCATTCATGAACGGCGTCATCCCTTCCCTCCCTTGTGCCTTTGTTGTGTGATCAGCCACAGCAGTGCCAGTGTGGACAGGACACACTTGGACAGTTGAAGCAGAACAACCAAGGACGTGCTCTGTAGTGAGGCCCAGGCATGAATGGGGCACAAAGACCAATGTTGGGATGAATGAACACTGGGAAAGAGGAAGGATGGTCTGGCCCAGGTGAGGCTGGTGTTGATCAGCAATGGGACAGAGCCTTTGTGATGTGTTTAGTGGGTGGACGGGTCTGCTTTAAAGGGACAGGATTGGGCCATGGAGATGTCTCTAAGGGCATCTGGACCGCAGGCTTAGCCTGCAGGAGCCCTGAGTTTGATCCCTGCCCTATATGGTCCCCATATACCATAGGCAGTGGCTACCAAATAAAGGAAAATAAGATTGGGGTGTTTGGCCATAGCCTGAGCACCATGATCAAAGCTTATGCCAACCTGGAAAAGGACCCAAAGCTCAATGGGAGAGGCCCAGAACTTGTGACTTCAAAGGGGACACTTGCTGCCTTTCTCTGTCCCCATCAGGGCCCCAAATCACTGCTGTCCTCACAGAGCAGAGCATGTGGGTTAGAATGTGCGTCTCTGGTGATGGTGATGAACAGATACACTCCAGGGCACTGAGCCTTGTTACTCATGCTTCCCCTTTTGTCCTGGCTTGCAGTGGGCAGAGTTTTGTTTAGAGGCTGACGGCAGGATTATGGTGAGTCTAGATTTCAGGAGGAATTCTCTCCTGCCCAGTATGCCGAGTCCTGTTCCATTTCACTGGCTTTGATCAAGTCTTCTATTACTTGTTTTTCTCTCTAAGATGCTCAAATTCCTTTCTTAGATTTGATAAGGGCACTGCACAAACAATAACTCCCAAATTTAGAATGCCATGACCTGGTGTCTATTTTTTTTTAATTTTTGCTTTTTGGGGTCATACCAGGTGTTGCACAGGAGTTACTCCTGGCTCTGCACTTCGGAATTACTCCTGGCGGTGCTCAGGGGACCATATGGGATGCTGGGAATCGAACCCAGGTCAGCTCTGTGCAAGGCAAACGCCCTACCTGCTGTGCTATCGCTCCAGCCCCTGGTGTCTATGTTTTAAATCCACACAGGCTTGACAAGAGAGGAGGGCTCTCTTGATTGTGACAGGAATGTGACTGATGACGTTCTACATCAGCAACTTTATTGCTGGGACTAGAGGAGGGGTGGAAGGATGTGTCATCTCTGATATGGGGACAGAAGGGACTGACCCCTCATCCTTTGAAGGGTATGTGTTGGAGGGATACAGAGAACAAGATGCTCAAGGGAGAAGCGGATTCAGGAGAGCATTTGAGAGCATCGGGATACACAGTCCTTCTGGTATGGCCTTAGGCAGAGGTGCTGCAACTTTGGAATGGGGACCCCTCAGCACAGGGCTCTCTACAGGTGATGTAGCCTCTGCATGGTCCTAAAAGGAACACCTCTTGTAAAGTGGTTGCTAAACCTGCTCTTCTGGATCCTCCCAGGACGGGAGATGCATGCTGAAAGTAGACTATAGACCGAACATGATTGCCATTCAATGCCTCTTTTGCAAACCACAGCACCCAAAAGGAGAGAGAGAGAACAAAAGGGAATGCCCTGCCACAGAGATAGGGTGGGATGGGGGAGATGGAGGGTGGGAGGGATACTGGGATCCGTGGTGGTGGAAAGTGGGCACTGGTGGAGGGATGGGTACTCGATCATTGTCTAATTGAAACCCAAGCACAAAAATTTGTATGTCTACAACTGTACCTCATGGTGTTTCACTAATAAAAATAAAAAAAAAACACAAATTTTGGAGTCTGTCAGATGACAAAAATAAACAAACAAACAAACAAACAAACAAACCTGCTCTTCTCTGGGGCAGAGAGTGAAGGAGCCCTCTCCTTGGGTGCTCATGTCCAGTGGGAGCTGCCAGGGTGCTGTCTGGTCTGTCGTTGGCATGGTGCTGGCTGAAAGGTGACTGGCAGCTGTGCTCCAGGCTGCACCCCGCTTCCATGCCTGCTGAGTTCTGGGATGATGCGGGCAGCCATAGCTGGATGAGGCATCTTTCAAAAATGTTTCTCTGTAGAGGCTCTTTCAGCTGGGCCCAGGGTGGGGGGCCTGGCCGTGACTTCCAACCCTCTCCCCAGGATGGAACCTCCATTACAAGGTAGTCATTTGCAAAGATGCAAATTGGATGCTTGGTGCTGCCCTTCTCAGGCTCCATTTCCTTCCCTCACGGCCCCCAGTTCTTTCACCTTGTTTCAACCCCTCTGACCTGGGTGTTCCTTGTTTGCCCCATAAAAGTGCAGCTTTGCGGGGAGCTGGAGCCATAGTATAGTGGGTGGAGTGCTTGCCTTGCATGTAGCTGACCTGGGTTCAATCCCTTGAACCCTATAAAGTCTCCTGACCCCTGTCAGAAGAGAGTACTGAATCAGATGTAAGCCCTGAGCACCGGTGGGTGTAGCCAAAAATCAAAACACACCAAACCCAAACAAAAAAGCAAAACCTTCAGCAGGTTTTTGATATTCTGGCTCAGAAGCATCTTTCTTTCTTTCTTTCTTTCTTTCTTTCTTTCTTTCTTTCTTTCCTTCCTTCCTTCCTTCCTTCCTTCTTTCTTTCTTTCTTTCCTTCTTTCTTTCTTTCTTTCTGGGTCACACCCGGTAATGCACAGGGGTTACTCCTGGCTCTGCACTCAGGAATTATTCCTGGAGGTGCTCAGGGAACCATATGGGATGCTGGCAATAGAACCCGGGTCATTCGCGTGCAAGGCAAATGCTCTACCCGCTGTGCTATTGCTCCAGCCCCAGTAGCATCCTCTTGAGGCCGCATAACCACAGAATCCCTGACAGGACAGGCGGCAGGGCACAGCACCTCTCTGGCTCCAACAAAGCCAGGGCAAATGAAAAACGAGTCAAGAACATTTCAGCCAACAATCTGAGTTTTGTCGAAACCCTAGAGTGAATCCTCCACTGAAGGATGGGAGATTCGAACTTCAGAGTGGCTCAAAATAAGGGCACGGGGGACTCGCCTCGCTGGTGTCTTGCCCTGACTTGACCTAGGCAGACACAGAGTTTATTAATAGCCATTTGATAGGCACTTCACAGTTAATGGTGAAGCAAGATGGGCTCGGGTTTCTGCTTTCCATCCAATTAGAAATGCCCAATGAGTGAGAGGTCACCAGATGGAAGGAGAAGGAACAGGGAGTCTCGAGGGCTGAACGTTGAGTGACCCCCTTATATAAGTAATTTTGCAATCACGACCTATTGGTAACTCAAGGTGCTTTCAAAGGTGTCAGCCTCAGGCTTGCTATTGTTGTAGCTCACTGAGTGTGTCCTATAGGTCAGCTGCCCCCCGGGCATTTTCCTCAGTGTCTTATTAATCCTCACTGGAACTATGTGAGTGAATTATGAACCCGGGAGCATTCTGGGGAGCAATGACCCGACTAGCCTACAGCCTCACCAGATCATCGTTGCGTGAGGGTTCTTGCTTCCATGGGCCGGGCTTTCTCGCGAAGTGCCACTGCCCATTCTTCAGATGAACTCTCACGTCCTTCATGTTTCCCCAGCCTGCAGGTCTCTACTTAGCCCTGATGCTTGGGACTAGAGAGTCAATTCTCCAGAGGGGTCCCATGCCCGAGGTAGGGCGTAGGAGGTAGGAGGTAATTTTCCAATTGTTATCCCTGTTATCTTATTAGAGTGATGGCAAGGGTGGGCTAGGAATAACAGGAGACGCTTCCGTCAACCATGGAAGCTGCCCTTGAAACCTTTTTAAGTAAACCAAGATGATGGTAGAGTGAGTCCGTGATTCTCGAGTGTTGGACTGACAGGGGCTTGCCGACTGACTATCTCGTCTAGCCTTGCACACAGAGCTGGACCATCCTCTTCTCCAGCCACGTAGGAACCATTTAGCCACTCCCAGAATGTCTTGATTTTTCTTGGACGTCCGGGTATCCAAATAACAGAGAACTAAAGTCTGTGGCTTAGGCCTCAGGCATCTCTTTTCCTAGAAGCCCTGATGACACAAACTCAGGGTGACAAAGATAATTCTAACCTCCTCGGGGCTCAGCTACTTCCTTCCTTCTTTCTTTCTTTCTTTCTTTCTTTCTTTCTTTCTTTCTTTCCTTCTTTCTTTCTCCCTCCTCCCTCCCTCCCTCCCTCCCTCCCTCCCTCCCTCCCTCCTTTCTCTTTCTTTCTCTTTCTTTCTTTCTTTCTTTCTTTCTTTCTTTCTTTCTTTCTTTCTTTCTTTCTTTCTTTCTCTCTTCTCCTCCTCCTCTTCCCCCTCTTCCTCCTCCTCCTTCTCCCCTTTCCCCTTTCCCCCTCTTCCTCCTCCTCCTTCTCCCCTTCCCTCTCTTCCTCCTCTTTCTTCTCTTCCTCCTCCTACTCCCCCCTTCCTCCTCCTCCTCTTCCCTCTCCTCCTCCTCCACTTCCCCTCCTCCTCCTCCTCCTTTGTCTCCTTCTTCTCCTTCTCCTCCTTCTCTTCCTTCTCCTCCTTTTTCTCTTTCTACTTCTCCTCCTCCTTCTCCTCCTCCTCCTCCTCTTCTTCTTCTTCCTCTTCCTCTTCTTTTTTCATTTTGCTTTTTGGGTCACACCCGGCAATGCTCAGTGGCTACTCCTGGCTCTGCACTCACTTCTGGCGGTGCTTGGGGCCCATATCAGATGCTGGGAATCAAACCAGCGAGACACATGCCCTACCTGCCGTACTACCACTCCGTCCCAGGGCTCAGCTTCTCACCTAGAGGCCCCTGAGCCTCTCTTTTCCATTCACATGGTCCCTCTCCTCTTCTGGGAGCTCTTTCTCAGTCTTCAGGGCTCAATTCTCAGTTTGTTAGTGAAGCTTCTGCCCTTTGGACCAAATGAACTCAACTTCCTCGGGGTGCCCATCGTCATTTGTACCCCGCCCCCTCAGAGCACTTTTCTCCCCGTGTGGATGACTTCTGCAACTGCTCTTCTCTCTGCTACACTGTGAGCTTCTGCAGGATGGAAAGGTCGCCTGGTCTGTCTTGGGTCTCCGGGCACCTGCAGGGATCTGGTTGAGAGAAAAGACTTGGTAAACAGAAGCAGAAGGTTGAGCAGCTTTAACCGTAGTCGTGTTGTTTAGCCTCATGAGGAAACAAACGTGTCTTTCTGAACTGTCCAAATGGTCCATGATCCCAGCTGGACACTCTAGTGCCACTCAGAAGCAGTCCACTATATATCCAATCGAGGCAGCTCTCCTGTCTCTCCTTTTCCCCTGCCCACCCCTTCATCCCACTAGTTTTTCCTTTCTCTTTCCCTCTTTCTCGTTCCCTCCATTGTCCCTTTCTCCTTCTCTCACCTCCGTCTGTCTCGCCTGTCCCTCCTTCCCACGCTCTATCCCCTTGTTCCTCCCACCCTCTGCCCACTTGTTCCCTTCTCTCTCTTTTTGATTGTAAACACTGAGCAGGGATCTGGATCATATGCTTAGTGTAGCTGCTGTACTTACTATAATATCATCCAAACCAAATATCCAACCTATGCTTTGAGGGAATCTAGGAATATTTTCCTCAGATGCCTTGCTGAAACCATTATGGACCCTTGTGTGTGTATACTGTTTGTATCTGAGAACTTAATTATGCTATGAAAAAGGGCAGAGCTGTTCCCAGGGAATTGTGTCACCTTCTTAAAGACTAACAATGTTCCTGGAGAGGTGGGGGCATGCAGATTGAGGGGCATTGGGGAACATTCCCTAAAGGGATACTTTACCCTCAGGGGTTATATTGCAGCTTCAGAAATTTAAAGCAACAATATCTGCAAGAGTAGATGTGTATGGTGTTTGTGTGTGTGTGTGTGTGTGTGTGTGTGTGTGTGTGTGTCTCATTTGGATGTCAGTTTGGTTCAGTTTACATTTCAAATTGAACCCCCAGAGGCTTTCTTGGAGATTGTGTCTTGCTGAGAAAGGAAGGCAGCTTCCCTGGGCGTTTACAGCAGATGGAGCTAGAGAGTCAGGCAGGCCCCAGAACCTGGGGTAGCCGGAGGCGGGGTTGGAGGTTGCGGGGAGGGGGGGCGGGGGTTCAGGCGTCTTTCTAAGGGCTGGGCCCTAGAATCATTTAAACAACTGTTTTTGATATATATATTTTTTGAAGCCTGAATTCTGTCCCTTCCTGTGGAATCCTGTTTATGGCATTGAGCCTTGGGCTCTAACAAGTTACTATGTGACACTTACATGTTGTTAAGCATATATTCTAGAAGTATCAGTTCTAGAATGATCTAAATACAGTTGACCTGCTGAATGACCGGGTCAGCAATCTGAGTCCTCATTGGCCCTAAGACTTTCCAGTCATGCTGGTTCCCTGGAGCCAATCAGAAATGCAACCTTTCAGACCTCAGCCCTACTGCCAGAATCTACATTAAAAAAAAAAAAAGGCTTAAATGAAAATATTATTGAAACCACTTAACTGTGTCCAAAAAAAAATGTCCACAATGTTGGCAGTATAGAAAATTATGATAAGTAGCTTTTTTTTTTTTTTTTTGCTCTTTGGGTCACACCCAGCAATGCACAGGGGTTTCTCCTGGCTCTGCACTCAGGAATCACTCCTGGCGGTGCTCAGGGGACCATATGGGATGCTGGGAATTGAACTCGGGTCGGCCGCGTGCAAGGCAAACGCCCTACCCGCTGTGCTATCACTCCAGCCCATGATGAGTAGCTTTAATTGTATCTTTAAGTCATGTTCACAAGCTTAAATCTGCAGATCAGAATTGAAGCAATTCTGGAGATGTGTGAATGTCTCCTTAATATACTGATTACAAAGTGAGAAATAAAGAAACGGTGCTGGGGATCTTGGTGGCATTGTGGGGCAGGGCAGGGATTGAGCTTGACTTAACTTTAATAACTACACCTATAGAAAATGACCCATTCATCCGAGAGATTTCTCCTTGTGTTGTTCTCATTGTGAACACACCCAGCCACCATCGCATGGCTGAGGGGCCGGGGGGCTGTCTGCAGCCTCCTTCTAACTCTGCCTCCTGTTAGCTCAGAGATCAGTTTTGCTTCTGAACTTCCCCCACTTTCCCTGTCCTTTATGGGTGGTGTCTTTTTTTTTTTTTTTTTGCTTTGCTTTGTTTTGTTTGGAGGGTTACACCCAGGAGTGCCCAGGAATCAGTCCTGGTGGTGGGTGCTTAGGGGGACCATATGGTGGTTCTTGGGGACCTATCCAAGTGCTCCGGCCCCAGTTTTTGTGATGTCCAGGGTCACACTCTTGATCATGGTGCTAGGGATCATGGTGGCATTGTGGGGCAGGATTGAGCTTGAGCCCTTATGCCCACCTGCACTCTTCTGCTGAGTCACAGCCTCGACTTATTTATTTATTTTCAGTGAAACAAATAGATTTTATATGGAGAATTTTTAAGGTGTGGAGGGGGAGAGAGTGAGAGAGAGAGAGTACTCAAGAGAGAATATGGGTTTCTCCAAGGGCAGAGGGGGCCCTTACACACATCCTAGCATTAGACACAAAAGCATGAAAATACACATCTCAAGAGGGGAGATGCGGGCGACACATGTGCTCAGCCCACATGTGCTCGGCTATGTGGGAGCAAGCACACATGGGCTCGGGCCGCATATGCGTCTAGACTTATTTATTTATGTATTTTTGAAGTTATCTAATTTGGACCATGCCCAACAGTGCTCAGGGCATACTTCTGATTCTGGGCTCAGTGGTCACTCCTGGCAAAAACTCAAGAAGCTGTCTGGGGGCCAGGGATGGAGCTGAGCCCTCGCCACTGTCCGACTGTGTCCTAGAACCTGGATTTGTAGCAGGAGCTCCTGGGAGAATGACCAGTCCTGGAGTGTGAACCATCTGGAGCATTGTCGCAGCTAATGGGGACACACGCTGTGCGTGAGCCACTTCAAGTCCTCTTTCCTCGCCTCTGAGGGACAGGCAGTAAGAACAACAGATGTCCAACTTCCACCATGGGTTGCGAATATGGCTATATATATATATATATATTTATATATATATAGCTGGAGCGATAGCACAGCAGTAGGGCATTTGCCTTGCACACAGCCAATATGGCCAACCCTAGTTCGATTCCTCCGTCCCTCTCGGAGAGCCCAGCAAGCTACTGAGAGTATCTCGCCCACACGGCAAAGCCTGGCAAGCTCCCCGTGACATATTGGATATGCCAAACACAGTAACAAAGTGTCACTATATATATATATATATATATATATATATATATATATATATTGGCTGGGGGGGACTGGAGCGATAGCACAGTGGGTAGGGTGTTTGCCTTGCACGCAGCCAACATGGCCGACCCAAGTTTGATTCCTTTGCCCTCTCGGAGAGCCCGGCAAGCTACTGAGAGTATCTTGCCCGCACGGCAGAGCCTGGCAAAATACCCGTGATGTATTCGATATGCCAAACACAGTAACAAGTCTCACGATGGAGACATTACTGGGCCCGCTTGAGAAAATTCATGAACAACGGGAGGATCGTGATCGTGATCGTGATTGGCTGGGGGAACCACACTCAGAGATGCTCAGGGCTTTTTCCTGGCTCTGCACTCAGGGATCACTCCTGGTGGTGCTGGAGGACCATATGGGATTCCAGGATTGAACCTAGGTTGACCGTGTATGAAGCAAATATCCTACCCACCGTGCTATTGCTCTTGCCCCAATAGCTATATAATTTTTATTTATTACTCTTATTATTTTTTTAATAGGGGTTCCCCAGTGGTACTGGAGATAGGACCCTGAGGCCACTCCTGGCAACACTTGGCCTCAGGGTGAGGGCCTGATGGGCTAATACTCAGGTCTGGCAGTGTGGTGTTGCTCAAGTCTAGGGGTGCTGGGGTCACCAGGGCTGTCTTGGTGGTGCTCCGGAGACTATATGATACCAGGTATTAAACTCAGGGTCTCTCGAATGCAAGGCATGCACTGCATCCCTGTAAGTTATTCCTCTGGTCCCAAAGGCTATGTCCTTTAAAAATCTTTTTATGCCCAATGCTTAGCATTGAATGTATTTGTCGATTTGGCACTTAGAATGATAGAATTTTTGAAAACAGGAAAGAGCAGGTTGCACAGAACAAGCCACGCAGTGTTGAAGTGGTGTTTCTGGGGTCAGACACTCTAGGACGGTTGCACAAGCTTTGCGCAAGTCTGTGAAGAGAGCGCGCTGACGCCAACACAGCCCCAAGCTCCCTAAAGTCCTTCTCCTGCCCCGCACTCGACCCTCTGTCTTTGTGAAGGTTGTCCAACACCTATGACTGCAGCTCTCTCCACTGAGTGTCCCATTACGTGTCTGCGGTGATGCCTGGACCGACTCACTCACCGGTTCCCTCCATCTGTGCTGGGCGTCACTCTGGAGATGCTGTGTCTTCTCATTCACTCTGTGTAAGCCCATGGAGGCTACAAGCAGCTCCTGCTGTTTTCCAGTCCGAGGTCGAGCAGAGGATGAATATAACAGGGCTGGCTGGCTTTTGGAATGTCTGTTATCATTTTTATTATAGAAACTCTTTCATACATAGTTTCTATAATAATAAAAAAGTTATGGAGAATACTGGGATGACAATCTGCATTCCCCCAAACAACCTTAGCAATCTAGAAATCTTTTTATAGGGGCCAGGGTGACAGTAAAGTGGGGAGGGTGTTTGCCTTGCATGCAGCTGACCCGGGTTCGACCCCTGGCATCCCATATGGTCCCCTGAGCACCACCGGCAGTGATTTCTGCATGCAGAGCCAGGAATAGCCCCTGAACATCGCTAGGTATGACCCCAAAAAGGGGGAAAAAAAAAAGAAGAAAAGATAAATCTATTTATGGTGGAAATGCTCCATGTACCAGTCTCTGATCAACTTTCTGCATCTCGAGTTTCTGTGATAGTCCATCTTTTTTGACCCCGTATGGTTTGTTTATTTAGTGTTCCTGCCCATCAAGTAAAGATATTTTTATTAAATAACTTATTTTGTTTTTTCGTGTTTGTTTTTGAGGTGCCATACCCAGCCATGCTCAGGGCTTGCTCTTGGTTCTGTGCTCAGGAATCACTCCTGGCAGACTCAGGGGACTATATGAAGTTAGCCATTAGCAAGGCAAATGTCCCATCCTCTGTACTACCTCTCGGACCCAATAAGATAAATACTTTTTTAATCCAAGAAAATAATGAGGTGGCTATTTGATTCACACACTCAAGAGTATTTATTGGTCACTTATTATATGGCAAATACTGTGCTAGAAATGACAGAAAGTAAACGACAATTATAAGAGTATATAAATCATAAACTACATTAGAAGTTAAAGGTGCAGAGAGAAGGATAAAAAGGGTCAAGGGTCAGAGGTTCTGAAGTGGGAGGACAGGCTTCATATGCAGCTAGAGAAATAGTGCATGTGCTTTGCATGCAGCCAACCCTGGTTCAATTCCTGCTACCTTGTGGTCCCTTCAGCACAGAGCATGGAGTAGAGCCCCAGCACCTCTGGGTGTGGCAAATGCCCTCCCACCCCCACCAAAGGGGGAAAAAAAAGAATGTGGTAACTGAACCCAAATTGTTGAGGGTGTTGGCCATTTGATTTGGGGAACCATTTTCTTTTGGGGGGAAAGTGTTCCAGGGCCCTATCATGACACTCCTGGACATAGCTGGATGGACTCTAAAGGGACGCGATCAGGAGATGGAGTTGGTAGGGGTGTGGGGGTGGGTGTACAAGATGAGAGCATCAGAGATGAAGTTCAGGTGGGTGGGGGAGAAGGGGAGGAAGCATGCTTTACTGAGCAAGGACTCACTGTCCCAGGCACATAGAAGCCGGCATCGAGAAAAGTCTTTATTGCAAAGTCAATTGGCAAAGAGACAGGAGCTCAGATCTCTATTCTTGCGCCTAGAGTGTTTTATCAGGTTACAAAGGATCACCAAGGGTAAAGTTGGGATTTGTAAGCATTGGGTTGTCTTTGTTGTTGTCTTCTCACTTCAGTAAGGTCTGGAGTTTTTAGCTTTTTGATTCTGCCAATGAATTGGTGTCCCACTGTTGCCTGAGGTCACTTAAGGTCAATCTTTAACCTTTTGCACTTGTCCAGCTTCACGTTCTGTTAAAAACAACAGCTTAATCTTCCGTTGGTGATCTGGTGATCGCAGTCTCAGAGAGGAAACAAAACAAAGGCTGACGACATTCCCTGCCTTGGACTGTTTTGCTCTGGGTCACATGTGAGGCTTTGCAGGCCAAGGTGAGGACTTTGGCTTTTCTTGGAGCCCTTGCAGGTTTTGAGCTGAGCCCCAATGCTCTTTGCCCTCTTTGGATACAGTTTGTAGAGAAGAGAAGCAGAAAGTTCAGTTAGGAGATTACGACATTAAACAAGGGGATGTCTGGGGGTGCTCAAATTCAGGGGAGAGTGGTTGCAGTGGGAGGCTGAATTCTAGACTCATCTTGAAGGCAGAGCCATTGAGACTTGCTGGTGAATCCATAACTGGTGTGAGAAAGGGAGCCAAGGCTGCCTTAGTACCTGCAAGGATGTAGTTTCCATCTACCAAAATGAAGGGGGATGTAGGTGGAAGAGAAGGAAGGAAGTTAGGTTTGGACTGGCTAAGTTTGAGATGTCTGTTGGATTTGCCTAATGGAGATGCTGAGTCAGCAGTGGACCTCATGACTCTCGAGCCCAGAGATAGATGAGTGAGCACAGGAGACACAGCTGGACATCATGAGCCCAAGGAAGGGACTCAAAGCCCCAGGACTGAGAGCCAGTGCAGGTGGAAAAGAGGAAGGAGAACTGAACTGTGGAGTACAGAAAAGAGGCCTGAAGGTCACCCAGAGCCATCGTTTGAACAGGAGAAGAAGCTGAAAGAATTTGGTGTTCTGAAAGCCAGGTGACAGAAGTGTGCCAAGGAAGGGAAAGTGAGAAATAGTGACAAAGGTGATTCATTGATCAAGAGCAAGATTAAGAACTGAGCAATTAAAAGTATCTTCAAAGACAAAACGCCACTGACCAAGCAAGTGGAAACCGAGATAAACAAATGGGACTATCTTAAAATGAAGAAGCTTCTGTACCTCAAAAGAAACAGTGACCAGAATACAGTCAGTCTATAGAATGGGAAAAGATACCCTTCTGATAAGGGGTTAATGTCAAAGATATACAAGGCACTGGTTGAACTCTATAAGAAGAAAACATCCAACCCCATCAGAAAAAGAGGCGATGAAATGAACAGAAACTTTCTCAAGGAAGAAATCTGAATGGCCAAAAGGCAATGAAAAAATACTCTTCATCACTAATCATCAGAGAGATGCAAATCAAAACAACAATAAGATATCATCTCATACCACAGAGACTGGCACACATCCAAAAGAACAAAATCAACAGGTGTTGGCATGGGTGTGGGGAGAAGGAGACTCTCCTTCACTGCTGGTGGGAATGTCAACTGGTTCAGTCTATTTGGAAAACAATAGGGACATTTCTCCAAAAACTAGAAATTGAGCTCCCATTTGACTCAGCAATACCACTTCTGGGAATAGATCCCAGAGATGCAAAATAAAATACAGTAGAAATGACATCCGCACTTGTATATTGTGTATTGCAGGACTGTTCACAATAGCCAAAAAACCCGGGTGTCTGAGAACAGATGACTGGTTAAAGAAACCTTGGTACATCTACACAATGGACTACTATGCAGCTGTTAGAAAAGATGAAATAATGAAATTTGCATATAAGTGGATCGACATGGAGAGTATAATGCTAAAAGTGAAATGAGTCAGAGAGAGAGGGACAGACATAGAATGACTGCCCTCATTTGTGGAATATAAAGTGACATAATGGAAGGCTGTCACCCAAACATAGTAGAAATAAAGACCAGGAGGATAGCTCCATGGCTTAGAAGCCGACCTCACATGCTGGGGGGAAAGGCAGCTGGGGTAGAGAAGAGACCACTAAGTAAATGATGGTTGGAGGGCTTGCTTGGAATGGGAGATGCATGCTGAAAGTAGACTATGGACCAAACATGTATTGCAAACCATAACACCCAAAAGGAGAGAGAGAGTAAAAGGGAATGTACCTGCCACAGAGGAAGGGGATGGGCGGGGATAGGATGTGGATGGCGGAAGGGGTACTGGGAACATTGGTGATAAAGAATGGGCACTGGTGGAGGGAAGGGTACTCGATCATTGTATGACTGAAATGTAATCACAAAAGTTTGTAAGGCTGTAACTGTATTTCATGGAGATTTATTAAAACAAACAAACAAACAAAAAAACCCCTTACTCTCCAGAGGTAGAAAAAAGGAAGCAGACTAATCTGTATGAGTAGATTCCATCCTCAAAATTTTGGTAATAATTTCATAATTTTGAAGGGAAACTAGAGATTAATATCTCTGTGGATATAAAGTAATTATATGAAAAAGAAAAAAGAACTGAGCAATATCTATAGGATTTAGCAGGCACATCTGCCATTGGTGACCTTGGTGAGGATAATTCTGAAGGATTGGGGAGAGAGGATCCAAAGCTGAAGTGTTGAAGAGAGAATGAACTTGGAGAAATCTTGTAGAAGAGTTCACTGAAGGCAGAAGGGGCAGGGTGCCTGTGATAGGCAGCAAACCAGGAAAACCAAGCAAGAAACTTTTAATAGGATTGATTCCGTTGAGATGTGGATCAGTCTTGGGAATTGGTTCCCCAGGAGGCCACCAATGACCAACAAGGCCTGACTGCAGGTCATGTTTCCTGCGGGGAAGCAGGCTGAACCCCAGAGTTTTGATTCTCAGAGAGGGATTTTCCCAAAGCACGAAGAAGCAGAACCACATTCAACTTTTTAGGACAGGGCTGATTCCCCAGTAGTTCTGGTGGTGGCCAGGTCAGAGTACACCCACTAGTGCTCAGGGGACCATGTGGTGCTGGGGATCGGGCCTGGACATGTTCCAGCCCTTTGAACCACCCCCCAACCCTCCCTTGTCCTTAACCCCTAGCTGGCAGCTCAGAATGGCCAGAGAGAGTCATCTGTTCCTGCACCAGACATGAGTATTGATACCATTTGTCCCCTGTCCCTGATCATAGCTGTTAATTGAAATAAATATTTCCATGAAGAGGTCATAGTCACGGTCACAGTCCTCCTATTGTTCATCGATTTGCTCGAGTGGGCCCAGTAACGTCTCCATCGTGAGACTTGCTGTTACTGTGTTTGGCATATTGAATACATCACGGGTAGCTTGCCAGGCTCTGTAAGTAAAAGAGTAATTGATCAGTCAGAATACTCAGAGGCAAAGCGCCAAACTGAGGGGCACAGGCCAGGGGAGGCCTGTGTGAGACTTGTCTGAGTGACTTGCCTCCTTCACCCTCCTCAGAGTTTTAGTTTATAGAGATAAGTGACAGGCACCAAAAGGACGTATAATTACTCTTTAGGGTAGAAGGCATCAGATTAATGTTTAACTCAGTTAATAAAAGGCAGTTGATTTCTAACAGTTCATTGATAAAGGAGAAAGATTCTAACTTCAGAGCACTCCTTTGATCTGACAAAGGTGAATCAGTCCCAGCTGTCTGGGAAGATCTAACGGTCAGAGCTGATTGGAATCTTTTATCCTAAAGGTACTCCGGATAGCCTTCATGGCCCAGTCTTTTATGGCTGTGCCTGGCAACTAGTCTCCAGGCCAGATGGGGCTTGAACTGAGCTTCTCCAACTTCTCTCTAAGGCTCCCCGGGCTCCTGCCTGCCCTTCTCTTTGCCCTGGTTCCCCCTGCCAGTGGGCATCTGTAGCATGAGCCCGATCCCCGCCAGATAAGGGACCTCCTGCTTGGTGTCTCAGTCCCCATCCTCAGGCCCAGAAACTCAAGTCCTGAGAACAATGTGTATTTCTGGGCTAGCTTTGTTCCTTTCCCCCATCTTTTTTTTTTATTTATTTAGATTTATCTGATTTTTATTATATATTTACTACAGTGTCTTCTTTAGCATCTCATAGTGCAAGTTATTTATTTATTCATTTATTGCTTTTTGGGTCACACCTGGTGATGCACAGGGGTTACTCCTGGCTCTGTACTCAGGAGTTACTCCTGGCGGTGCTCAGGGGACCATATGGGATGCTGGGAATCGAACCCGGGTCAGGCCACGTGCAAGGCAAACGCCCTACCCGCTGTGCTATCGCTCCAGCCCCATCCCCTGTCTTACTTTTCTTGCTTTGATATGCTCAGGGTTCACACACATGGTTGCAGTGTCTAAATGCTTTGGGGTGTCAACAGGACACCCCAAAGCAGCACTGCTAAGGGATCTCATTGGGATGTGGGGCATTGCATGGAATTGAACTTGAAGTCTCGTGTCTGCAAGGCTGTAGTCCTCCCCTGAATCACATCTACCTCTTTGTCTTTAAATAGAGTCGGGAGAGGTGTCTGGGAATCCCCGAGAGGTCCTCTGTGTCCCCAAACCAGTAACCAGGACACTGCTAACTAAGACAGCCTGGCCCTGAGTACTGTCTGCCCTCCAAGCTGGAGCAGCAAAAGCTCCTGGAGGGACGTGGCGACTGTTGGGGAGCAAGAAAGAGCACCCCCTGTCACTCTGAGTTAAGAGCTGGGCTTTCCTCTGTCCCCCCCCCCCCCACACCCCCAACTGCAAGCTGGTAGCATCCCGCGGATTGAGGAATTCAGCCTTTCTCCTCTGCAGGAGAGGAAGCTCAGTCTTTGCAGTGCCCTAGCTGGCTCCTTGGCGGGGCACACAGGGACCAGCCACTGTCCCGTGGGCAGGAGTGGAAATACGCTCGGAGTGGAAAAACGCTGCTTTTGTGGCCGAAAAAACTTCGCTCCCGCCTCAATTAGCCTTGGCTGGCGAGCAGCGGGCATTGCCTGGGTGCCAAGCCCCGCCCTCGGCCCCGCCCCATCGGAAATTTCATCCCTAGTGTAGTCTGGGGCTGGAAGCTGGGGGAACAGCTCGCGGGGTCCCAGGGCAGGGAGAAGGGGCTTCGGGTGAATCCCCGGGGCCGGAAGGAAGCCCCAGGCTGTGGGACAGTCGTGGCCCGCTGCCTTCGCGTCTCTCCCCGGCCTGGAGGGCCCTTTCCTCTAGTGCTGCGCCCCGGGTTTTCATTCTGCGAGTTGTGGGGTGCGGTCAGACATCAATCAAGTGGGTGGGGCAGTGGCCCTCGAGCCCCTGCAGCACGCAGTGTCCTCTCCGGCCGCCCAGCTGGCGCGCTGCCTGCTGGCTCTCCTCCCTGCCGCCGTCCCCGGAGACCAGATGCTCTCCTAGAAGGGACTGGACGTACCTAAGGTCAAAGGGCTTTCTCCGAGTTCTTTGCTTAAAGGCCTCCCTTAAGCTGCAGGTCACCTCACCCACCTCTTCTGAGAAATAAATGCAGGAATGATAACACGAGAGCTCTGTTGTTTGGGGAGAAACACACTGACTTTTAGGTTTTTTCATTCGTTTTTTTTTTTTGTTTTGTTTTAGTTTTCCAAAAATGCTCATTGTACTGCTGCCGTTCCCTGCACACACAAATTGAAATGGTAGATGGCAAATGAAAGCTGTTAATTCTTATTTTTATTGTTACTTATAGTGCTGGAAATAGTACCCAGGTCTCACTCTTGCAAAGCTTGTGCTGAAGCTGTTTTGTTGTCATTGTTTTGCTTTGGGGGGCCACACCCGGTGGTGCTCAGTGCTTACTTCCTGGCAGTGCTGGGGAGTCACTGTGTTGTGGGAGATCAAGCTGGGTTAAGACACATGCAAGGCAGGTGCCTAAACTTCTGTACTATCTCTCTGGGGAAACCTGGTTTTTAAATTTAAGATTTGGCTGGCAAAGAGTTTCAGGTATACAGCATAATTATTCAGAGCTTAGTGCATAGCTAACATTCATCACTGGATATATTAGTTATAAACACTTTACTCAAGAAGAGGAATCTTATCATCCACTCCCTTATCAACTTTCAAGTACATAAGATAGTAATATACTCCCCACACTGCACCTTCTATCCCATGACTGACTTAAATAGGGAGTTTGCTCCTTGTGACCCTCCTCACCCTTTGGACCTTCTCGTGACATCCTGCTGCTAGCAGCCGCCCATCCAAACAAATAAAATTCTTAAAACTCAGATGCAGAGAGCAGACTCGTGGTGCCAGGGCCTGATTTCTATAAGCAGGGCTTTTTTTTGTTTGTTTGTTTTGTTTTTTTGCTATTTGGGTCATACCTGGAGATGCACAGGTTTTACTCCTGGCTCTGCACTCAGGAATCACCCCTTGTGGTGCTCAGGGGACCATATGGGATGCTGGGAATCGAACCCGGGTCGGCTGTGTGCAAGGCAAATGCCCTACCCGCTGTGCTATTGCTCCAGCCCCATATAAGCAGGGCTTTTGAATTGCTTGATGTTATTCATCCAAACTTGGCAAGGAAGCACGGTTGGCCATCTTGGTGGGTTATAATAAGTGCATGAGCTCTTGAGCAGGACTCCTCAGATTCTTTTTAAGATATTTATTTATTTTTGGCACATCTGGTGGTGCTCAGGGCTTAATTTTGGCTGTGTACTCAGGGATGACTCCTGGTGGTACTCAGGGGACCATGTATGGTGCCAGGAATTGAACCCAGGTCAAGCCACATACAAGGCTTTCCCACTGAACTATCGGCTCCCTTCATAAGACTCTTCTTTTGAGATGGGACAAACCTTGTGTCTCAGGGCCTCTCCCTTGGAGCTAATGTTGTGAGTGAGATTACACTGCATCTGAAAAGAAGCCTTGCCACCAAGTGTTCAGAGGTGTAAGAGCTCTTGGGTTGTTTCCAGATAACTATTTTGGCTACTGTGTATAGTGCTGCAATGGATATAGGAGGACAAATGTGTTTTTGAAATAGTGTTTTGGGCCCCTTGGGTAGATGTTGAGAAGTGGAGTTGCTGAATCACGTGGACACAGTATGCACATTGTTTTCAGAAGCCTTGAACTGGAGAGTTGGTTTACAGAACTGAATTTATCTGGGGTGAGGGGCAGAGATGGATGGGAGGGGTCCCTGAGCCCTGGGTGGAGGCAAGTGGGCAGACACTCGGAGAAGGGTGGTGCTGGCATGAAACTGGAACTAACAGCATTGTAAATCATGGCACATCAATAAAAATGGGGTGGGGGTGGGAGTGTAGGAGATACGTACCGTCTCTTTGAAGGATAGCAGATACAGCATTGGGTTTTATATACCTTTGAAAGGATGGGCTCCTGCCTACTGCAGGACTCTCCCTGTCTCCTCTAGAGCACTGTCCCCCTTGGGGAAGACAGTTAGGGGCTACATACCAACAAAAGGGCTTCAGGGACATTAGAATCTTTGTTTAAGGCAGGCTCTTGTGTTTTGTATCCTTTTTGCAAACGCGTCCACATGCGAACCTTTCTGGGGAGCACTTTCTTGCAGGGTGTTAAATGCATTTAGAAAGAAAAGGTTATGGGATGGAGTGACAGTACAATGCATAAGGGGCTTGCCTAGTATGCAGCCTACTTGGGATTTGATCCCTGGCATCACCTATAGTCCCCCGAGCACTGCCAAGAGTGCAGACCCAAAAGTAGGCCCTTGAGCACCACTGGGTGTGGCCCCCAAACCAAACCAAAACAAAACAAAAGATAAGTTGACTTTAGCTCTACTGGGAGCTAAAGGAAGTTGGACTTCAAAGTCCATATGAATGCCAAGTCTTCTGGGAAGCCCTGCTGGTGTTGGACACACCTCACATTCTACTATCTTGCTGACTTAAAGCATCCCCAGAGGCGGTAGGGAGAAAGAGGAGAGAGGAGGGGGAAAACAGAATAGGAACCTTCGCACCACACCTGATAAGGTGAAAGCACCTCTGTTGTGGCCCCCAAACTAGGTCTGTCTACAACTCCTCCTTCTGCATTGCCGCGAGCTCTCTTTCTCAGCTCCCCCTCACTCTGGGTCCATGTAGCCTCACTGGCTGATGACTAAGTGAAGGGTGACCCCCTCCTCTGTTGCTCATCTCCTCCCACACTAGCTGGTGAACTTGATCTTCAAGCCCCAGCTCTTCTCAAATGACTCCCCACCCCCCACCCCACTTACTCAGCCCCGGTGGTGGTACATACTGGTTGTATGATACAAATTTGTTTCTGCGTCTGTTTTTCCTGTCAGACTACGGATAACTAAAAGGGATCAGGTCTTAGTCATCATTGTGATTGCCCCAGGGATGAACTCAGCCTTCCCGCATAGGACTTGGCACAAATAGAAGCTCAATTAATGCATGACTAGAGTCAATGAAGCTTTGTCCTGGGTGGCTGCTTTGTCCTGGGTGACAGCAACACACGTTTTTCCACAGCACCTGGCCCAGGTGGCACCCCAGGTGGACTGGCGTTATGAATGAATAATGGTACCAGGGTGTTGCCGTTTAGTTATGTGCTGTGGTGGTAGGAATAATGATAATCATATGACATGTATTTCATGCCTAATATGTACCCATTTCTATGATGATATTCTGAATTCCTTCATATTTAATTCTCCTAATAGCAATATATTTTTTACAGATGAAAAAGTTGAAGTGCTGAAAAAGTGAAATTCCTAGATCAAGGTCATATAAGATTCTCTGCGATGGGTTTAGAATTTGAGCTCAACCTGGCCAGATTGCACAGTCTGGGTCAGTGTTCTTCAACCCTTTTACACCTGCAGAGCTGACTCCTATCCTGCATATGGTCTACAGACCCGCAATTAGAACAAAGACGGTTGGGTCTATGACTTTCAACCTTTGCACACCTGGGGATCAGTAACAGTCTGGTGATTGAAGAATACTGATCTATATTTTAGGTCACCTTATGAAAAGCTCCTTATCTGATTTATTATTACATCCAGGGCTGATGTGACCTTTCTCCTTGGCTAGGTGTTTAATACACTTGGTCTGTGGCTGTACTTGATTAGCTATACTTAGCTATTGTGCATAAATCCCCCTTTGGGTATATCAATGCTTTATAAAATTAAGTTTTTTTAAAATCAATATTTTAATGTAATCCTGGATATCTGCTGAGCTTCATATATGGTCTTGTGGTCTCAAGTCTTGTACTGACCCTTGAGATTTGCTTGAGTGAGATGTTGGAAGACACACAGATCTGGGCATGTCTGCCAGGAAAGAAGAGATTTGGAATTCTCACTGCTAAAGAGACCTGGACACAGGAGCACAGCACACAGGGTAGGCCCACTGGGGAAAGATTTCAGGTCAGTCAGAAGGCAGAGGGATCCAGGGGAAATGTAGGCAAGAGACCTTATTGTGATTCCAGGCAGAAGAAAGGAGCAGGGTGGGTAAGCTGGTCTAGAGCAGCCTCCTGTCACTAATACCCAAGGACAGTAGAGACAAGGGCCAGGAAGATTCCTCCATGGTTGGAAACCTGTCTCATGAGCTGGGGGAGAAGGCAGCTGGAATAGAGAAGGGATCACTAAGTCAGTGATGATTGGAGGGAGACATGGGATGGGAGATGTGGGCTGAAAGAAGATAAAGGACCAAACCTAATAACCTCTCAATATCTATATTGCAAATAATAATGCCCAAAAGTAGAGAGAGAAAGAGGGAAATTGTCTGCCATAGAGACAGGGGGTGGGGTGGAATACTGGGGACATTAGTGGTGGAAAATGTACACTGGTGGAGGGTGTTAGATCATTGTATGACTGAAACTCAAACACGAAAGCTTCATAACTCTATCTCACGGTGCTTCAATAAAAAAAATAGAGCTGCCTCATATCATGATTTCAACTGACTCTGGGACATAGAGAATGTTCCAGGGTTCTGAGATGTGTCACTGTGTGATCAGGGCTGAGGGATATTGGCTGAGAGGTAGAGAGTCAGGAAAGAGCAATTGGAGCTCTGGCCAAATAGAGTTGGCTGGTTGGCACAGGAAAGATATGGGCAGAAATAGCCTCAAGCTCTGTCTGGCTCTGTAGGAAAAAAAATACAACTGATTTATTTATTTCTTAAATTATGATTTTTGGCCATGCCAGGATATGTGCAGTGCTTACTTCTGACTCTATACTCAGGAATCACTCCTGGTGGTGCTGGGGGTTGGGGTGGGGCACTTATGCAGTGCCAGGGATTGAACCCTGGTTTACCCTGTGCAAGGCAGGCATTTTACCTGCTCTACTGCCTCTCTGCCTCAAAAGCCGGGTTTCAATTGGTCTCTAGTAAGAGGTCTTCACTGTTAAGAAAATATTTAAGCAAAAAATAGAAACACATTTTTTTTGCTTCTTCCTTTTAATAATCGGTGTTTGGTAGCATAGCAACTACACTTGCTCCTCTGACTGGCTCAGCATGGGGAGGGACATCAATACCCAACGTGGAAAAAGCATCAGGATGCAGAAAACAAATTAGAATAATTAGAATATGACTAATAAATTAAAAATACACGAAGTAAATCAGAGTACGAAAAATTTAAGGAAGACATCAGAATATAGAAAACCAAATGACATGGCCAGTGCCCGGAGAGATGGTACAAGGATTGAAGTGCTTCCCTTGCATCCCACAGACCCTGGTTCAAATCCCCCACCACAGATATGGTCCCTAGCAGCACCACTAGGGGGTCCCTCCTGAGCACAGAGCTAGAATTAGCCTCAGAGCACTGCTATTGGGTTTGGTTCAGAAACAAACAAAAAAACAAAGGCATGATCAATACACCGGGTATCTTTAATGCAGCTGTGACATGGCCTCACCTGAAGGAGCTCATTCTCCTGTGAGAATGGGGTTCCTGCAGTAACAAATGCATGAGGGGTGTCCTTGGAACTTCAGCAGAGTGCAAACTGTAACACAGATATGTGTAAAATGGGATAAAATCACATTTCTCTCCTCTATGAAACATACACAGGTGTAATTTAAGTTAGTTTAATTTGGGGGGGCCATACATGGCGGTGCTCAGGGCTTACTCCTGGCTCTGCACGCAGGGATCATTCCTGGTGGTGCTCAGGGGACTAGACTGGTGCTAGATTTAAATCCAGGTCAGTTGAGTGCTAAGCAAGTACTTTCCCTGCTGTACTTCTCTTTAGCCCAGCAGTTTTGTATATATAAATAGACAAAGAAGCACAATTGAGACATGAGACATGAAACACATGCTCCATCCTCGTTGGTATGTGTGTACATCCCCTGCCCCCGACGCATATATGTAATTGAATCACTGTGAGATACACAGTTACAAAGTTGTTCATGATTTGGTTTCTATCATCATAATGTTCCATCACCCATCTTTTCACCAGTGTACATTTCTCACCACCGATGCCTGAGTTTCCCTCCTGTCTCCCTCCCTCCAGCCTACTTCTATGGCATGGCAGGCACTTATTTTTTTCTTGGCTTTTTGGGTCACACCTGGTAATGTTCAGGGGTTACTTTTGGCTCTGCACTCAGGAATTACTCCTGGCGGTGCTTGGGGGACCATATGGGATGCCGGGAATTGAACCCGGGTCAGCTATGTGGTTTGCAATACAGGTACTGCTTTCTCCATTTTCAGCACTCAGTTCTTGTCCACAGTGATCATTCCCAACTATCTTTGTCTGTTTTTTTCCTTTAAAATAAACCACTTCAAAGCATAGTAACTTAGAGCACTGTCATTATAGTTCCTGGTTTACCAGGTCAGAATCTTGGCAGGGCTTGATTCAGTGATTTCCCTGCTCCCCACGCGTTAGTGGCCAGGATTGTCTGATGAAACATGGCTGGTGGGTGGGCTCGGTCCAGGATGCCTTCCCTTCGATGTTCGGTAGCTTGGTTGCTGGCAGTGACTAGAACATCAAGCCTCTGGAAGTCTAGACAAAAGTGTCTACCCAGGCCCCACCAACAGGGCGTATCTGAGTCAGACTGCTTAGCTGGGATCTAGCAGCCCCCCAGCCCCCCTCCCCCAAAATAAAAGAGAATTGCAAGAGAGAAGAGGAAGTTTTCTAGCCTCAGAAGTTGAAGGTCTTCACTTGGCCTGTAGAATATTGAGCAAGTACATTGCTTAGCCTAACTCGGTCTGAAGGCGGGGGAGTGGAGGGGGGGGTGTACTTCCTAGCTGCTGCCTTCAATGGGAAAAGGAGCTACACATCCTCCTGTGCACTCACAGGCATGGACACACACAGCCGACATATCCTGTGTGAGGCTTATGTCTTCCCTGCTAGTACACCATGTGGTTGCAGCCTGGGCCTAAAATAGTGGCAACTTGGGAGGGCCATATCCCAGGACCTCCTCTGATGATCTTCCAAGGAGGCTATGCAAGGACCATGATGTCTGGGCAAGAGCCTGCCCTGGGGAACATTTCTTTAGAAGAGGATTTTCTATCATCTCCCTTCTTCAGTATTCTCTCCAGCCTGCCCAAGAAGTCTGGGCTCAAAGAACATCTTCTAATGCGCAGGAGAATCAGTGTCAGAGTGGGCCCTCACATTCCCTCAGTCCCCAGTCCCCAGGTTCTACATGTGGGGACAAAAGCTCCAGAGAAGAGGCAAGCCCTTCTGGGACCCCATAGCCATCGGTCCATTCTGAGGCTCTGTTCTATGCAGTCTCCTTCCTCTGCCTGAATCTTTCAACCCCAGCCCCATCTTTGTGCCCCACTGCTGCAGAGACAAGGTTCATGCATGCATTGGATGTCTGGGCTACCCTGGACTCTAACATAGGGCAGTCATAGCTGGGCAACAGCAGACCAACAGTGAGGCTCAGAGGAAGCTAAGCTCTCACTTGTGTGGCCAGGAGGATGTGACCAAAGGTTCAAAACATGAGCCCACCTGCAAGCAGTAGGGACCAATACCACCTTCATATTTCCTTTAAAGAAGCACAGAACCAGCCTCTGTGGGTTGGTAAGCCCCACTTCTATATCAGTAGCCTGAAACACAGACAGAATGAGGCCTGGGTTTTCAATAGCCAAACCTGGGTCAAATGCAAGCTCATCTTCCCTCCCCCCACTTATAAGTCTTGTCACCTTGACCAAGTCCTCCAGCCTTACAAGCATCAGTGTCCTCTATTGTACAGAGAAAATATACTTTTATCCTCCCATTTCACAAGGATTCCTAATTACTGTGTGCCTGTGCTGGTGATGGGCTGGAGCGATAGCACAGCAGGTAGGGCGTTTTCCTTACAAGTGGCCAACCTGGTCGATTCAAATTCGATTCCTCCGCCCCTCTCAGAGAGCTCGGCAAGCTACCGAGAGTGTCTTGCCTGCACGGCAAAGCCTGGCAAGCTACCCATGACGTATTTGATATGCCAAACACGCAAGTCTCACAATGTTACTGGGCCCGCTCGAACAAATCGATGAACAACAGGAGGACAGTGACAGTGACAGTGACAGTGCTGGTGATAAGAGTGATGAGGTGTCCTTACCTTCTGGAAGAAGCTGTCATGAGCTGGAAAGATGGGCAAGCAAATGTAATGTTGCAAACTGTGCTAAGCTCCAGGAAAGTGGAAGTGGGTGCAATCTTTGTGTTCCAGTCAAGGAGATCTACGATAACCTCACAGAGGGAGTTGGAACTTGGCTGTGGGCTGAAGAACGAGTGGTAGCTTTCTAGCTGAAATGTATCTTGAGAAGAAGGAGTGGTTTGTGCTGTTACAGAAGTACTGAGAGAAAAACAGGCAGCACTCGAGAAGTACGAGGCAGGCAATCCAGATTTCTTATGCATGAGGAGTTCACTCAGCGTTTTATACATTAGCTATTTGCTACACTGCTCTGGGTTAGGGGAGAGGGGGATACTTTTCCATTTCAAATATATATATATATATATGTATATATATATAATAGTTGGTACAATCAGTGATTAGTAAAATTTGTTTTAAATCCCATCTACTTATTTTTTTGTATATTCCTGGTTCCTGTTCATGCAACCTTATTAAACTTGTACACTTGTTCTGTTCTCGTCTTAACTTTATGATTTATGATCTACTCATCTCTGCTAAATTACTTGGGGCTCCTGCTCCCAATTTCTGCTGTAGTGCAAAGATTCTGTGGCTAGCTGAAATTAGCTAACTGGAAAGGTTAAAAAGCCAAAGGAAGAGTAGAGTGGATAGGACATTTGCCTTGCGTGCCGTTGACCTGGATTTAATCCCTGGCATCCTATATGGTACTCTGAGTACCACCAGGAGTAATTCCTGAGTGCAGAGCCAGGAGTAACCCCTGAGCATCACCTGGTGTGACCCAAAAAGCAAAAAGTAAATAAATAAAATCAAATTGAATACATTTTATATCTTTACTGGACTGGTTTTTCCATGATTGCAACATGACCATATTATATTTCAGAAAGATGAGTGTGACTGCCTGGAGCCTGGAGCTGTGAGAGGTAACAGGATGTGATCCCATTAGGAGACTGAGCCACACAAAATAGTGGTTCCCCCTAATGACCTGTGTGCTACTCCTCTGAATGTGCACATTATATAATGAAAAACAAGGTTATGCATGGAATTAAGTTGCTCATCTCCGGCCTTAATATAGGGAGATTATCCTGGATTACCTAGATTTGTCCAACATAATCCCATGAGTTCAGAGGGTTGGTCAGAGAGATGGGATGCTGGAAACCTCAGTCTGATTTTGCTAGCTTTGAAGATAGTAGCATTATTCTCCTCATTTTGTAACTGAAGAATGAAATTTATAAGACCTGAAGAGTGCTGGAAAAAACCAAATTCAATTAAGTATAAGAACCATGACTTTAATCCAATTCCTTTCCAATTGACTTTCCATTTCTCTATTGAAGAACTCTCTGGGGAAGGACTCAGGGCCAAGTTTGACTTTCTGTTGCTGAAGCCAGCATCTCATCATCAGTGATGGTCAGCCTTGTACCTGAACATCCTCTTTCTTCTCTGAGTCTCAAGATCTCTTACTATGGAGTGACGTATTGGTCTAGAACTGGGGATTCATTCCCCACGAAACATTTCTAGTTAGACTGAAGAGGTTTATCATTTCCCTAACATTATTTGTAAGGTTTCTGGGAATATGTACATATTTTCAGGAGGGAATTCATAGTATTCAACAAAATCTCAAATAAGCCCCCAAAAGTTTTTCCTTCTAGGACTAAAACATTAAAGTGGCCTTTAAAAAATTGAAGGGGGGTGGGGCTGGAGTGATGGTACAGTGGGTAGGGTGCTTGGTTTGCACGTGGCCAATCTGGGTTCGATTCCCAGCATCCCATATGGTCCCCTGAGCACCGCCAGGAGTAATTTCTGAGTGCAGAGCCAGGATTAACCCCTGAGCATTGCCAGGTGTGACCCAAAAAGCAAAAAATAAAACAAAATAAAATAAATAGATAAAAAGTTGAGGTGACCTGGGTGAAAGAGTATGATGCTAATTAAACTTAACGTGTTAACCATTATCTAAGGAAATGTCTATTAGGAGAGAATCTGTGTTGGTCATTATTACAGGGACGGGATGTAGGAGAAGGTAGACGAAGTCCCATTTTTTTAGTAGTGGAAACAAAGCAAAGAATAAATGCACAATATTATACTGGGATCTGACAAACTGCTAAGAAGAAAAGGAGAAAGGAATCCATGTCCAAAGACAGGAGGTAGCGAATGCCAGCAGGAAAGGGAGTAGGGAGTCTTAATGAAAACAGCGAGACTGAGAGAGCAGTTTGTGGAAGTCAACAGCGAATGACTGAGAAACAGAAGGAAATGAGCCCCCTGACCATGGGCAAGGTGCAGGTCACGTGGGGCCTTGGAATTTATTGAGTGGAATGGAATACTGGACATTTGGATTAGAAGAATGGCTGGATGCAGCATTCCAGAAGTCTCATTCTGTTGGGAGCAGAATCTTGTAGGAAGGGAAAACTGTGGCCACGTGAGACAGCTGCTTGGATTCAAGAGGGAGAGATGGAGCTGGAGTGATAGCAGAATGGATAGGGTGTTTGCCTTGCACCCGGACAACCCGGGTTCGATCCCCAGCATCCCATATAGTCCCCCGAGCACTGCCAGGAGTGATTCCTGAGTGCAGAGCCAGAAGTAACCCATGAGCATTGCTGGGTGTGACCCAAAAAGAAAAAAAGGGGGGGGGGGGGAGATGTGGTAGGGAACTTTGTGGAAGGAACAGCATCAGGACAGGATATGTTCCAGACTGGATATCCGTTTAAAAGATGAGTCCTCCAGGATCCTTTCGAGCCAAGTCCTGCTTGTGTTTGACAGCATTGCTGGGGGGTGGGGTGGGGGGTTGTTGGCTGCCATGATGATGTCCTTCAACCCCGGTATGATTGCTGTTTGCCTGAGCAAGTCAAATGACCAATGGCGAGTCTGACGCATGTCACCGAGGAATTCTCTGCATTAACTATTCCTAAGTGGACCATGGGTTCAGAAGTTTAATGAGTAGAAATACTGGATGAATGGACTGGAGTGGACTTCTTTGAGAAAGACCCTGAGTGACAATCAGCTGAAGAAAAGATTGGCAGCTAAGACCAAGAGGAGGGACGTGCCAGAAGTGGGATCATGACCTTCATTTAGACTTAGCCATTATCACTCCCATTTGGACCTAGACAACCAGGTCAAGAGGAGCTGTGTCTTGCTCAAGGCCACGCAATGATTCAGCACTGACCTGCCTCAGCAGTGACCCATCCAGAGTGAGAATCCAGGGACCTGACTCCCGGTTCCTCTTCTATCCATGAACTCTGCTGCCAACAACTCTGCTGCTAAAGACTAGGCATCCAGGGCACAAAGGGTGGGCTTCAACTTTTGTGTTAGTTTTATTTTTAACCCCCCTTTCCTTTCTTTTCCTTTTTGCTGTTGGTGTGGTGATGCTACTATTTTGGGTTTTCATGCTTGGTTGGGCGCACACACACAGGGTTGTGGTGTCCCAGAAATCACATTAGTTTCCTTCTTTCTTTCTTTCTTTCTTTCTTTCTTTCTTTCTTTCTTTCTTTCTTTCTTTCTCTTTCTCTCTCTTTCTCTCTTTCTTCCCTTCCTTTCCCTTCCCTTCCCTTCCCTTCCCTGTCCTGCCCTGCCCTGCCCTGCCCTGCCCTGCCCTGCCCTGCCCTGCCCTGCCCTTCCCTTCCCTTCTCCTTCCTTCCTTCCTTCCTTCCTTCCTTCCTTCCTTCCTTCCTTCCTTCCTTCCTTTCTTTCTTCCTTTTGGGTCACACCTGACATTGACCTTCCCACTATATTATTGTTTTGACGCCCATAGAGATCACATTCTTGTTGTGGTACCAGGGGTCTTAAGACAGTCTCCTGATCACTTGATCACTTGACAACCCGTTACTCATTGATTTGCTCAAGAGGGCACTAGTAACGTTTCCATTCGTCCCTGTCGCGTGCTAGTGTAGCCCAATGGCGTGTGCTCGTTCTAGGAACACAAAGAGCCTCAAACCAATCTTTCAGGGTCTGGATGAAGAAGTCTGATCATCTCGTAGGTGGGCGGCCACATGATCTTTTGACGTCCCATGGAATCCAGTTGGTAATGGCTCAGTCCAGTCGTCATTCCAAATCTCATTATGTGTCCAGTCCATCTGATTTTCGACGCCTTGGCAAATGGGACAGCATCCCTGATTCTTAACCATCAACAGAGTTCGGAACTCCGTATTCTTTCTCTCATTTGAGTGAAGTATGATACTCTAAGCATAGCTCTTTCGATTCCTCTTTGGGAGACCCGAATAGTGTTCTCATCCTGTTTTCATAGGGCCCAGGTCTCTGAGATGTATGTTAGTGCAGGAAGAACAGTGGAATTGAAGAGATGTGCCTGGAGCCAGAGGTTCTTCACCCTCTTAGCTATTTCTTCGACACTCTTGAAGGCGTTCCAAGCTGCTGTCTTCCTCCTGAGCAACTCAGGTGCCAGGTCATTGGTCATGTTGACTTCTTGACCTAGGTACACATAACTGTTGCATTCAGAGATGTTTGTTCCATTGAGAGTGAATGGAATGTCAGGAACAAGACTGTTTCTCATAAACATTGTCTTCATGAGATTCAGCTATTAGTCTGACCTTTCCACACTCACTCTCGGGCCGAGACTCATGCATGAGTGAAGCTCCACAGAACCAGGTAAGCGGAACTCTGTGACCTTGGACTCCAGGCTCAAGGGACCCGGGAACAGAGATCCTTTGCCTGCTCCCACCAATCTCCGGCGACCAAGGGATTAAAACCAGGAGCCCCACCCTGCTCTGTCCTATCTGCTTCCACCATTCGCTGGTGACTCAAGGATTCCACACAGAAGACACACCCTACCGGTACCAGATAAATACCTTGCCTGGCAGACCTTCGCTACCTCCACTACCCAGCCGCCACCACCTCCAGGATGCTTTCTGGAGCAAAGTGGCCAAGCAAAACATCATAAGACACTTAATACCCATCTTAATGGATTGCCGCGCCATATTTGATAGGGTTCAAATATGGTTTGAACCATGGGAACACCTGCAAGAGTGAATAGAGGTCGCCCTAAAAGCTTCTATACCTCTCGGAGAGCCTGGCATGCTACTGAGAACATCCCGCCCGCACGGCAGAGCCTGACAAGCTATCCGTGGCGTATTCGATATGCCAAAACGAGTAAATACAATGGGTCTCAGGACAGTATTTCTGGCATTGTACTCAGCATTTGGGTGGGGTTGAATCCCGTCACATGCTTGCAAGGCAACTGTTCTACTGTTGAGCCACATCCCAGGGTCTAGAGTTTTAGGATTTTGAATGACAGCAGTCATATACTTTTGGAGTAGAATGACATTATCTTTTCCTTAGTTTTGAGAGGAAATATTGTTGAAATACATGGATTCATTATTATGCACTGGTGTGCTCCAAGACCAGTTTCTGATGGGAATGGGCATTGGTTTTTCACACACTCGTGAGAACAGGCTGTTTGAGAATTCATTTAAGCTCAATTCTAATTCTATCTACCTGGAGATGGCATGAGATTCTATGAGTTAAGGTCTCAGACTCCCTAGAATGCCCTTGATTTCAGATATCAGTTGTAAGCCCCTGGGGTTTTATGCTCTCTGTCTAACCAATAACAGAATGGAAGGGGCCGTGATTCTTTCTCAGACTCCTTGTGCCTGTTACAAGCCCATGTTAATTCCTGTACTTCTGACCAACTGCTTTTAAATCAGAAGTTCCCAGAAAAACCTCCTGAGGACAATTTGCTAGAATGGCTCTCAGAATTCAGGAAACCCATTTCTCTCCTGATCACTGGTTTATTATAAAGGATGTAAGAGGAAGAGTCTGATGGAAGAGATTACAGGGCAAAGTGTAGAGAAATGGCTCAGGGTTTCCTCCGTCCCACTCCAGGCAAGCTGTTCACCCCAGACTTTCATGTGTTCACCAACCCAGAAGCCCTCCAAAGCTGCCCTCTTAAATTATTATGGATTTTTCATTCAGAGGCATAATGGTTAACTCAATGGACTTTGACAATTTTTCTTAATCTTCAGTCCCTCTCCCATGCCCTCTGAGCAGTAGGACTGGCACACTCTAATCACGTTATTTTCTTGGCAACCAGCTCCCATTCTCACATGTATTTACCCAGAATTACCTTCACAAACAGTCAAAGCTACCAGTAGCACTGTAGCACTGTCCTCCCGTGGTTCATTGATTTGCGCGAGTGGGCACCAGTAACATCTCTATTGTGAGACTTGTTACTGTTTTTGGCATATTGGATATGTCACAGGCAGCTTGCCAGGCTCTGCCATTGGGCAGGATACTTTTGGTAGCTTGCCGGGTCTCTGAGAGGGGTGGAGGAATCGAACCCGGGTTGGCCGCATGCAAGGCAAATGCCCTACCTGCTGTGCTATTGCTCCAGCCCAAAGCTACCAGTAACACTGAGAAAATTCCAAGGCTTTGGGGGAGCCAGAGGCAGGAACTATGGATCAAGTACATATGAGAAATCTTTATATAAGTAGCCAATTTATAAGTTCCTTAGGAATCACAGTATCACAGCCATTTGGGGGAGTTCTTGGGTTTATATTTAAATCTGTGAAATAAAACCAAACTGGTGGGTCAGGGCAGGGGAGGGGAGGAAGTACTCTTTCAATCCCCTAGCAGTTGGAAGTGTATTTTGTGTTTGGATTGGAATTTTATTTTTGGGGGGGATCAAGTCCAGGCACTGTGAATTAAATGGCTGGCAGCCTTCCTGGCCTGCCACGGGAGTGTGAAACAAGCTATTGTTCTGATGAGTGCTGGTAGGCGTGTGACTTGTGCCCTGCGAAGAATCTGAGTTGGAGGGCCTAGCACATGTCCGTCCTAGTTCCAAGGCACACTGCAGCTAGTCACAGGAACCAGCAGGAACCACTGCAGAATTAATTAATTAATGAATTATAATTGCCATATGAAGCAATTTATAGATGTAGAAACCAATCACATGCAATCTCAATTTCCCAACAAGGAACCAGATTTGGGTAGAATTCCTCCACTCATGTTTACCTTCTTTCCCAGATTCTGTCTTATGGGGAAAATCTATCCTTCTCATACATGTGCTTCCAGGATTTTTTAGAATAGTCTTCTGCCAGTTTCCCTTCCAGTTTCTCTCAATGATACCATCATCTACCTAATCACCCAAATCCAACCATCCTCAGAATGTTCCTCATCAGCCATTACCCACACATTTATCCGTTGCCCATAGAATCTCAGGGGAGCCTTAGCTACCCCTTTGTCTGTGTCTCCAACTTATCACCTTTGCTCATACTCTAGACATTCTTTGCTGGAATGACCTTTAAATTGGCTCCTTTGCCTCTAACACACAGATGGCAGAGTCTTCCTTGTAAAATACAGATCTAATCATCCTGCTTCTCCGATGCTCCTCACTGGGTAGAGAATGCTTGTTCTTTAAATATGTTTTCTTGTTATTGTTGTTGTTGTTTGTTTATTTTGGGGCAACATACAGCAGTGCTCACAGCTTATACCTGGCTTTGTTCTCAAGGATCACTCCTGGTTAGGTTTTGGGGACCACAGGCTGCACCATTTCTTCTCTCTTTTTTCCTTCCTTCCTTCCTTCCTTCCTTCCTTCCTTCCTTCCTTCCTTCCTTCCTTCCTTCCCTCCCTCCCTCCCTCCCTCCCTCCCTCCCTCCTTCCTTCCTTCCTTCCTTCCTTCCTTCCTTCCTTCCTTCCTTCCTTCTTTCCTTCCTTCCTTCTTTCCTTCCTTCCTTCATTCCTTGATTCCTCCCTCCCTCCCTCCCTCTCTCCCTCCCTCCCTCTCTCCCTCCCTCCCTCCCTCCCTCTCTCCCTCCCTCCCTCCCTTCCTCCCTCCCTCCCTCCCTCCCTCCCGTCCTTCCTTCCTTCCTTCCTTCCTTCCTTCCTTCCTTCCTTCCTTCCTTCCTTCCTTTCATCTTTCTTTACTTTCTTTTTTTGTTGTTGTTGAGCTAGCCTTCATGTGTTAACGTGTTCTACAATTCACCAATTGCTATGGTATAGAGTTCAGTGGTTTTTAGTATATGTATGGACTCATTTCAGAATATTTGAATTGATTTGTAATTCTTCTCCTCTCCAGATTCCAATAATGAGAGACCCTGGATGGATTCGAAATGTATGGTCTTCAAACATTAATGTAAGTGAAGCTGCAATGAACGGCTTGTTATTGGTGATTGGTTTCAAGAGAGAAAATACTGGATGCATTGGGGCTGGTTGCCATGCATGCGTGTGATCTCTGAATCAAGGGTCCTTTCAGAGTTGGTCTATGGTGTTTTATGGTTAGATAAGCCCTGGATGGAGGTAGGAGCAACTGGATTGGTTTTAATCTCTTTCAGTGTTCCAGCCTCTCCTGATCATACATGTGCTTTTGTGATCTTCCTAGGGTGAGGGTGGGGGTAGGAGGAAGCATGCCATGGCATCTTAGTGCCACAGGACATGGCTTATATTAGAGCTCAAGTTATTTCTAGCCCTTGATGACCCACCTTTACCTTGAGACAATAAGTTTGGCAGAGAAGAAGCTCAAAAAGCCTCAATAGATCTAGTTCCTTTTGTGATGGCTCCTGAGGCTTGAAGAAACAAGAGGAAAGAAAGTCTCTGTTCTTTTTTTTTTTTTTTAATAATGTAGGAGTACTGCTATTTATTCAGCCATTGATTAAGCTGATCGAATTGGGCATGAACTCCACATTATTTTTTTATTCAGAATGTTAATTTTATTTTATTATTATTTCCCCCCCTTTTTATTGATTCACTGTGAGATAGTTACAAAGCTTTTATGTTTGAACTTCGGTCATATAATCATCAAACATCCATCCCTTCACCAGTGCACATTTTCCACCACCAAAATCTCCAGTATTTTGCCGCTCCCCCACCAACTCTGGTTCCAATCCTTCCCCTGCCTGTGTGACAGACAATTTTCCCCATATTCTCTCTCTATTTTGGTTACATTACAGTCCCACCACTACTCAAAGCTGCCAAAAAGGCAATGCTAGATGTTTTGTTTTGTATTGCTTGTTATGGATAGAATATAATGCCCAGGAAATTCTGTGTAGTTCTCTTCCGGGAGTTTAGTTTATAGTCTCTGGGTCTTGGCTGTTGATGAGATTACATGGCACTGGAGGCAGTTTGCGGGTCTGACTGCCAAGCTATTGGAGAACTGGGGACCTGGGGGGAGGAAGCCCAGTCTCTATCCAAGCAGGCTTGGAGACCTCAGTCATGGGTTCTCGCATACCTCGGTTTTCCTGCCGGTCCGCTCTTGGGTGAGATTCATCCCATCTTGGGTGAGGCTCATCCCCTCTTGGGTGAGGCTCGTCTGAGTGTGTGGAGAGAGGCCTTGGACATGATGGTGGTTGGATTATGGAGTTTTTTGGCTGCCAGGGTTCTGCTTGAGTTGGGGAGGGAAACTCAACCCACCCCCATCCAAGGTGCCCCAGTGACGACAGCCTGGTGCCGGGTCAGGGCGTTCCGCGTCGCTCTCTTCTGGGAGCTTTAGTTTATAGTCTCTGGGTCTTGGCTGTTGATAAGATTTTATGGTACCAGGGGCAGTTTGTGGGTGTGACTGCCAAGCTACTGGAAAACTGGGGACTTGGGGGTGAGGAGACCCAGTCCCAATCCAAGCGGGCTTGGAGATCTCAGTCACGGGTTTTCATTTATCTCCATGCTACAGGCCCGCACTGTGTCTTTTGGTCTCTTTGAGATTTATGGGTCTCTGAAATAAGTCAAATAAGTGAGCTTATATAGCTGAGCCAGAGGTGGTTTGTGGGTGTGGCTACCACATACCTAACTTTTGGTCATTTAATCTCTTGGTAAACTTGACCCCAAGTTGTTGGGGTCTTGCCAAAGGCACAAAAGCAATTTTGAGGTATCTGGAAGTCTGAAGGCATCATCAGGATGCTGATGCTCCTCAGGTACAGGTTGACCTGCTGGCAGCAACATATTCTCACAGTCTCTGTTCTTAGTGAACTCTCAGTCTTCAGGGGGACCCTGCCACCAGGGTTTGGGCCAAGGCCAGCAGTGCCAGTCAGAATAAAGGAGATGAATTCACAGGTTCCTTTTCATTGATTTTCTTTTGGGTGGGGGAGGTGGGGGGTGGTTTCGGGCCATACCTTACAGTGCTTGGGGGTCACTTCCAGCAGTGTCCTGAGAGCCATGCAGTCCCCTGGATGGAACCCAGGGCTTTGTGGGAAGCACGAGCTGCAGCCCTCAGATCTGTCTCCTCGGCTCAGAGGCCCCTAGGCAATGAAGGAAGAAGGTGGCGAGGGACTCTGTGAGGAGCCCAAGTTCTCTCTCCGAGGGCAGTGACAGGAATGGGGCCAGAACCAGAGGCCAGGAATCCTGTCTGGAGGGCACTTAGTGGCAGCTGAGGCCAAGAGAAGAGCAGGAATCTTCTCTGGAGGAGAGGAAGGGCTAACAGGCCCTGGAAGTGAGCTCTTCCTTGGGAAGAGGGCAGGTGGGCTGCATATTGGTGGACTGTGGGTGCTTCCAAAGGGCGAATCCAGACATGGGGTCTGGACCCCAGCCACCAGCTTCCTGGCCCCTGCTCCTGGCCTGTCGGCAGGGTCATGGTCTGTGTCTTGGGAGGAGGGAGAGGAGAACTGCCCCTTGCCCTTTCTGCATGGTCCTGTCCTGGCCCCTCATAGGGCATTATACTAACAGGACAAGAATTCAGGGACAGAGAAGCAAGGCAAGATGCTTCTGCTTGAAGGAAATGACAGGAACGTCTTTACCCTTTCAGACAAGTTCCTGGACAAGGGTTCCATTCTGCTCACAGTCCTGTCACTTCAAATGTATGTGACGCTGAATGTGAACTGTCTTGGAACTTCTGTTCTTCCAGCATCCATCAGTCACTTGCCTAGGGCTTGAGCATGACATGCCAGCTGCTCCTTGTGACACTGTGCTGGAGGGAACATGGGGCTAGTGAGAGCTTTGATGGCAGGGCGAGGGTGGGTTTAGAAGAAAATTCAGAAGGAAGCTTTGGAGAGTGGCTGAGGCTTAGGCATGAATGCTGAGAGAGGCCTTGTTGGCTTGACGTGGAGGTGAGGACCAGCTCAGTACCTGGGAGAGAGGGGCTACATGGGAATGTAGAGATGAGAATCGAGGATCAGGAGGAAGCGGGTGACAATGGGGGTCTCATCTGGACCTTGGGCTTTATCTCCAGGTCTTGGTAAAGGGTATGGGACCCTGAGTGGTGATGCCTTGTCTGATCTGCAGCTATGTTTGTGGGGGTGGTCAGAAGGCAGGGGGCTGGAGGCAGGGAAACTCACTAGGTGTCCAAGGTTGGCTTGGTTGGGTATGAGGAGCTTGTGGACCATCTTGGTGCAAGTGCCCAGCAGGGAGAGATAGAGGTACAGCCTGGAACTGACCTGCCAGGTCTGGACTGGAAATTCTGAACCATGGATCAGTATTGCATCACTGGTGTCCAAGGTGGGCAGATGGCCCAGGGAAGAAGTATGGCCAAAGGAGATGGGCATCTGGGTGAATTTCTACTCAACACTTTCTCTATCACTGCAGTAGCTGTATTTTATGGTTTGGTTGTCCTTGGAAGATAGGTTCATATATTCCAAAAATGTTGATTGACAAGAAAATGAAAAGCAAGAGAGAAACACAATAGGACGAAACCTGAGACTTGAGATCTCTCTGTGTCTTAGTCCTGGTGCAGATGTGCTAGGCAGAGGCCAGACAGTTGCTCAGCAATGTCACTGCTGTGTAGGGAAGCAGGGAGGTAGACAAACTCATCTTTTTGGAGTTTAAAGTGAAGGCTTCTCGGAGGAAGAGGTGAACACAAAAATCCCAATTAGTGGCTTCTCCATTCCCCCACCCCCGCCTTTATGCAGTTGGGACATGTTAGCTCCCCTCAGTAGAGGAACAGTTTATGTGGAATTCACCACTGAATCATTTGCCTCTGGTGGGCATATGGAAATTTCTAAAATTTTTAGATGAACAGTAAAAAAAACTGCATACTTTAATCAGCTTTGTCTTTAAGGCAGGAAACATTGTAGGTACAAGAAAACGCAGGTTAGGAGATAGCAAAAAAAAAAAAAAAAAATCCTAAGGCTTTCAGTTAGATGCACAATCTCGACTCTTACACTTCTGCCCTGCCTGGTAGCTTGGCGGTATCAGAGCAGAAGGATATGGACTGCAGGGCCTTTGTCCATGTATAAGGAGAGGCTTTCTTTTTCTTTGTGACTGATGTACATCCCTTTCTCTCTCTCTTTTTCTTTCTTTCTTTTTTTTTTTTTTTTTTTTGCTTTTTGGGTCACATCCAGTATTCTCAGGGATTATTCCTGACTCTGCACTCAGGAATTACTCCTGATGGTGCTTGGGAGACCATCTGGGATGCTGAAGATCGAACCTGGGTCAGACGCGTGCAAGGCAAACACCCTACCTGCTGTACTATCTCTCTGGCCCCTGGCCAGAACCTGCTCTCTGCCCTTTTGTTAGTCTCACAGCTGAGTGTGTTGTGGCTGATGTTTTCCTCCAAGAGCTCACTGACCAGCAGAGGAATGATGGGAGGCATCCACCTGGACACGGGGTGTTTGTGCGTGGAAAAAGGGACCATTGAGCAGGTGATAGAACCTGAGCCTCGCTCTTGGCCCTGAGGGATATCGGAGGTCAGCTCTGGGCCTGAAGAATCTGGCCTGGAAAGCAGAATTCCCAAGAAATACACACTTACAACACACCTCCCTCCTCCCTATTTCCTGTTCTCTCCTAGAGACCCAGTGAAGGCAAAAGGTCTGGAGTTCTGGAGGGACAGTTGAGCAAAGAAATGAAATGTTTGCTCAACTGCTTAGCTCTGTTTTGCTCAGGGCATGGGATGAAGTGGAACAATTTGTTACATGGAGCTCAACACCTCATCCATTGTGCTGATGACATCCAGTACTAGAAAAAGGCCTCGTCCCTGGCCAAAGTGTGCTGACTTGATTGCAACAGTGCTAATAAGAGCAACAATTCCCAGAATTCTAGGGTTCTCCTGGCCCAGTGATGTTGAAGCTGACCTAAAGAAATAGGAAGTTATGCAACTTTTCAGTTTATCTATGGCCAGATTTTAAATGGCACATATTAAATGATAGGTTCTTTTCTCTAAGTGTTATATTAACTCGTTCAAATGCTCACAGCAGCCGTATTGTATTTGTCTGTGATTATATTTATTGGCTGCAAGTCACATGTGCGAACGGCAAGTTAGGAATCAAATCCACACCACCTTCTGGGGTTTCTGAGTACTCTAATACTGTGCCTGACTCTAGAAATACTTCTGTCACTTATTTATTTATTTATTTAGTCTTTTTGGGTCACACCTAGCAATGCTCAGGGGTTGCTTCTGGCTCCATACCATATGGGATGCCAGGGGTAGAACCCAGGTTGGCTGTGAGCAAGACAAACACCCTCTCCACTGTGCTATTGCTCCGGCCCCTCTTCTGTCATTTTTGATTCTTGGTTTCTTGCATGTGGTGCCTTTAACATGTTCTCCAGCTTTTCTCAATATAAGCATTCTGTAGATGCCTTTTCATTTGACTTTGTTTTTGTTTAGTCTGTGCTCCCTAGAGGTGCTGGGGGCCAACAGAACTGCACATGGCTGCACTCCCACTTGAGTGCCATGGGGTGCTGGACTCAATACCCAGGGCCTTGTGCATGCCACACTTGTGTGCCAACTTTTGGAGTTCTCTCCCAGCTTTGTAGATGCCTTTCTAACTCAGACCTCTCTAGGAAACCCAGCTTTTCTCTCTTGCTTGATCCTTAGTCCTCCAGCAGAGGGGTCTTCTTGAGGCCCTCACCCCGTCCCACCCTGTTACTTTTATTCTTACATTCTTCTTTCTTTCTTTCTTTCTTTCTTTCTTTCTTTACTCTATAAACAAAATCCAGAGTTCATTTTCATGTAATCTCGAAGGAAATCACTATTTGACTATCCAAATGCCTCTCTGAGTCTCTTCTCCAGTTTTGGCTTCACATTTCAGAGTTTGTGTGGGGTTAGAATTCGAGGCTGATAATCTAGTTTGCACAGATTTGAGAACACATTGTTCTGGATTCTAATAACTGCTGTGACTGACTCTTCACTCTGACTTTTGTGTTCTTACACGGACCTCTCTGGAGGCTTTAGGATATTCTTTTATGTCCCTAAACTCCACAGTGACGTGTCCAGTCCACAGTGGGTCTGCTCTGAATGTGTTCCCTGATGGATGAGACACTTGCAATCTAATAGATGTTGGCACAGCAGACATTTCAACAGATAAAAACCAAGTGGAAAAGCAAAGAAAAGAGTGATTCCTGGGACAGTGGCCTTTCCCCCTATTTACTCAATTTCCTATTGTCCACTTTTGGGGAGTATAATGTTTGGTAGTTTTTATTCATCTGTATCTTCTGCTTTGATAATCATTTTTTTTTTTTTGCTTTAAAGTACTTTTAGTAGGATTTTCCTTTTACCAGCATTGTCCTGTTTTTATTGTAAGAATGTATACTTCCTCAAATCTCTGTGAGATTCTAATTTGGAAACTTCTTTCTCTTGGTTTTTCTTCTGTTCCCTGAGTTATTTTTCTTTCCTTTGGAGTCCTGATTTCCCACTCCCACCCCCACCCCACCCTACCCCACCCCCATCCTATCTGTTTAGTTATCTTTGTTTTTCATGTTTCAGAGTTTTCTCAAATCCTTGGTGATCAGGGATGTCTGTTTTTGTTTAGTATGGATGCTATAGGGAATTGCCTGTATATGTGGGGGTCCATTTTCTTTTCTTTTCTTTTTTTTTTTACTGATCTGATGATCAATTTGACCGCCAGCAGACTTACGAGAGAAAAAGACCAGTATAGTTATGAAATTATGAATGCACAGTGACTTTTGCTTGTGAGACACAAGTCATCAGATTATTTTAGGTTTTCTATCTTTTTTAGGGTTCTGTATTTGAATCACCCCAGCTGTGCTAGGAACTTAGTCTTGGCCCTGCACGCAGGGATCACTCCTGATGGAACTTGGGGGACTATATGGGATGCTGAGACTAGAACCTGGGTCAGCTGCATGTTAGGCAAGAGCCCTACCTGCTGTGCTGTTGTTCTGCCTTTTTTTTTTTTTCCAGCTTAAAAACAAAGAATTGTGAGAAAGACAAAGTTTCTAGAAGGAAGAAGTAGTAACAATGTTTGTTTCTACACCTATCTCAGGTCTGCATATTGCTATCTTTGGTGATAAGGATGACTTCTCCCCTTCTGAAGCACCTACAGGGAGGGTACTTTATTTATTTACTTATTCTAATTTATGTTAAGATAGAAAAATTCAACTACTTTCAAGGGCAAAGGAGTGTCAGGAATTTTTTTTCTTTTTCTTTTTATGCAGAATGTTAATTTTATTTTCGATAGCACAGCGGCAGGGCGTTTGCCTTGCACGCAGCCAACATGGCCGACCCGAGTTCGATTCCTCCGCCCCTCTCGGAGAGCCCGGCAAGCTACCGAGAGTATCTCGCCCGCACGGCAGAGCCTGGCAAGCTCTCCGTGACGTATTCGATATGCCAGACACAGTAACAACAAAGTCTCCAATGGAGACGTTACTGGGCCCACTCGAGCAAGTCGATGATCAACGGGAGGGCCTTTACTTTACTTTACTATTTTAAAATTATTATTATTTTAATCTCCGTGAGATACAGTTACAAAGCTTTCTTGTTTGAGTTTCAGTCATACAATGATCCATTACCCAACCCTCCACCAGTGCACATCTTCCACCACCAAGAACCCAGGTATTTCCCCCGCCCCATCCTTCCCCCTGCCTCTATGGCAGACAATCTCTCTCATACTCTCTTTTGTATTTCTTGCTATGAATAGCGATAGCACAGCGGTAGGGCATTTGCCTTGCACGCAGCCAGCCAGGTTCGATTCCTCCCCCCCCCCCCCCCCCCACCTCGGAGAGCCCGGCAAGCTACCGAGGAGAGTATCTCGCCTACACGGTGTGTTGTATTCGATATGCCAAACACAGTAACAACGAGTCTCAAAAAAAAATGGAGCCATTACTGGGCCCACTCGAGCAAATCAGTGAGCAACAGGAGGACAGTGTTTGTTTGTTTGTTATGCATAGTATAAAATGTCTAAAATTCCATAAACTCCCAAATTCCAGAGTGTCAGGGATTTCTTGCACTGACTATTTAAGTAATTTTAGCTTCAGATAATCAGAATTATCTGATTAAATAAACCAGGTGGTGCGTTTGGGGGTAGCCTTTTCACTGTCCCTAACCAGCAGTGCTCCCAGGGTCTCTTATAGTCAATGATTGCATTCTTGGGGTTTGCTCTAGCAAGAATCATTCCAGATCTACTCTGCAATATTTGTCAAGCACAGATTAGCAATAGGTATCAGCACAGTCAGATACAAGATGCCAGAATGTATTTCATTAGCATGTTCCAGTGACACATCTGTTCCCTCTGGGGAATTTATAGAGATAGCCCAAGGGGCCCTTTTTCATTTGTGAAGAGAAATGTTGTTTTCATGTCTCAGTTTCCAGTAGATTCCCAATCCTCCCTCTTCCTGCCCAGTGGACAGCTTTGTCCTGATTTGCTTGCCCCTGTTTTCTGGCACTAGAGAGCTTGCACTTGATCTTGCGTTCTCTGAGCTCAGAGGCACCTCTGGCTCATTTGGCCTGCAATGTGCTCACAAACAGCAGGCTCTCAGAAATGCTGGTTGCAAAAGCCAATGGATTCTATAGGACGTCACACCTCTGCTTCACTCATGCTTGAGAAGAGTACTGACAACTTGAACACCAAGTTGTAGTTTCTTCTTATTAGGGCAAGCATATTTTTATTATAGCTTATGATGGTTAATGGCAGAGTCTCCTGTCCCTGCTCCTGGCAGTCCCCACCGGGGCCCCTTGGAGAGGGTTGGGCTGAGTTTCCCTCCCCGCCCTGAACAGAGGCCCATCAGCTGAAGACATCTGAAACACAGCTACAGCCATGCTTACGACCACTCTCCACACACTCGGATGTGCCTCAAGCAGGAAGGAACTGCCAGAGGAACCCAGGTGTGCAGGACCCGGGGCTGAGATCTCCAGGCCTGCTCAGATCGGGACTGGGCGTCCTCCACCCAGATCCCCCATCTTCCAGTAGCTAGGCGTTACACCCACCAACTGCCCCAGCGCCCATGTAATCCCATCAACGGTCAAGACCTAGAGACTATAAAACCAAGCTCCTAGAAGACTTCTTATTGTCTAATTCTTGCTCTTGGAGAACCCGGCAGGTTACCGAGAGTATCCTGCCCATGCTGCAGAGTCTGGCAAGTTCCCTGTGGCGTATTCAATATGCCAAAACCCAGTAATAATGATGGGTCTCATTCCCCTGACCCTGAAAGAGCCTCCAATGTGGCACTTGCTAAAATCTCAGAGCGAGGACAAATGGAGACATTACTGGTGCCTGCTCAAGGAAATCGAAGAACAGTGTGATGACAGTGATACTGTGACAGTGATGATGGTTAATATACATATTTTTTTGCAACCAGACATTATAAACCATGAGAAATGGCATTTAAGCTTTTGTTTAAAACTGTCTTGTGACAGGCCCTGTGCTTGGTGCTTAACTGGTCTCTGTTCCTTCCACAGAGTTTATATGCCAAGGAGAGATTTTTCTAGTTATTGCCCCAAAGAACCTTTTAACCATAATTAATACCTTAAATAAATGGAAAGTATTTATTCAATGCTTTGAATAACCACATGTCTAGTGGGTAGGACAGACATAGTTGGGGAAGTTTTGGAGAGACCTGAATGAAAGTTGAAAAATAAATTGCCATTAACCGGGTAGGTGAAGAAAAAGGGGAGTCCCAGGTGGAAGTTATAGCATGGACTTGGGTTGGGAGTGAGGGAGTGAACATCAAGAAATAAAAATGAGGGCCATGAAGAGCTCAACAGAGGTGAATGCTTTGCATGAAGGAGGCCAGGCTTCCATCGCCAGCCACTGGTTCATCTAGCCACTGACCACCACTGGGTGGTCCAAGTCCCCCCCACCCCCCAAAAAGAAAAAAACAACCCTCACTTCCACCAAAACAAAAAAATAGGGGAAGAAAAGAAATAAAGAAAATGATTGAGCTGAGACCATACAGAGAAACGTAGAGCCATGTATCCTGGTACCTGGCACACAGTTGCTCGTGGTTGCTGGGGAAGCGAACTTGGGCCTGCCAGCTCCCTTGTCCATATGCTCTCTAGCTGATCCCTCTGTCCCTGGGTATTCCAGAGACACCTGGACACCGGGTTGAGCACTGACAGGGTGAGATGGTGCTAGGATAGATTCAGCATCACGAAGCAGGGAGCAAAGGATGAGAATTCACCCTAGCTAGATTTGGGGGTGGGTGTGCTGTATGGGCATCTGTCATGCCCCGGCCCCAGCCGCCTATCACTGAAAGTTCAAAAGACTTCCAACGAGGTGCACTGTACTTTGCTCAAAGATTCCCTCTGTTTAGGTCAGAGAATGACTATATCTTCCTTGATTCAGCCCTGGAGGACAGGAGATGAGACAGGAACAAGCTGGGCAGAAGGTGTCTGATTTAAAATGGAAGTGAATTCACATTACTTCTTTAGTTGGAAGGAATCTCAGTGTCCCTTGAAGGGATTAGATATGCCTGGGGTGTCATGAGAACAAGACTGACAATTACCATACCTGTGTGTGTGTTGAGGGGGCTTGACTGGGGAAATTCTGCAAGGACATCTGTACCCGTGAGGTCACTTCCTAGACATGGAAATGTCAGAGCCACGCTCATGAGCCTTTGTTTCCTTCCCATGTGGAGGCTGAAGTCTTTTAAAAAAATTATTTTCATAAGTTTGTTCACATTAATTGATAACATTCAATATTTCAACATGAATCCCAACATCATTATTCCTTCCCACCACCATTATTTCAATTTTTTACAGCACCATTCAAGCCTGCCTGCCAGGGGCAGATGCTGGATAATTTATTTTCTATTGCTTATTATGAATATCATGAGAGGTTGCATGGTCATGAAAGAGGCAGCGTGCTTCTGGATTCTAAAATTGTAAATGGTTGGGGTCCAGAGACATCTCTGTAGGGAGCTAATCCATTTTGAGATTCATTTGGGAGTCTCTGGATCAAGGCCATCGAAGCACTGAGATGGCGCCCGGAGACAGATCATGGGTGTGACAGCCAGGACCCCAAGCAGGTGGAGGGACGGGAAGGAACGACCTGTACTGCTGCCATGTGTCCTGGAGTCTTAGTCCCTGAACCTGTGTACCTGGTTTTGCTTCTGGAAGCTCACGGCCATCAGGGTTTCATCTGGAGTGGGCACAGTTGCTCCATCTGAGGTGCCCCAGTGAAACTGACTCGGGAAGTTCATGCTCAATTCAATCAGCTAATCAGTGGCTGAATAAATAGCAGTACTCCTACAAAAAAAAAAAAAAAAAGAAACGGACTCGGTATGGGGTCCAGAGAGATCTCTGGCGAGCTGCTATCTTCTGGGATTCACTGCTCAAGTCTTGAGTGGACACAGGCACAGTTCCCAAGTGACAGTACAGAGCAGAACCCAGGGGTCCAATTCACCGGGCACACCCAGGTTAAGACACTCCAAATCTCAGAAAGTCTGTGGGACTTGACCATTTGACAAAGAACCAGGTCAAATTCATGGTAGAAATTCGGGGTGTTTCTAATCCCTTTCCATGTTGTGGTCTGAGTTTTGTCTCATGAGACCTCAAACTGATTTCTTTTGGAATCACTCTCAGAGTCTCTGCAGACAACTCTGTCCCTTGCCCTCTTAGGGAAGACATGGGAACTCTATTAGGGCACGGCTGTCCTAACAGACTTGTTTTGGCTCGCAAACACCCAGCATGTAGCTTCCCTAAAAGTCTACCATCCAATAGGAGTGGGAGAATCCAGCACAACCAGATGGCAAAGCTTTACCTGAAATCCTCACACTGGTTTTGCAAAAGATAGTCATTCATTCTACAAACTTCCAGAAAGGAGAGAACCGATCCATGGAGTTAGGGCAGGGAATCTAGAGCCAGCTGGGAATCCTTAGCTGACTCCTGTTCAGAGCCCACACCATCTTCTTTCCCAGCTCTAACTCAGAGCATCTCTGCAAAGGCTTCATTTCTGCATCTCTTTAGAGCAATCACAAGCATGGGTGCTTCCATGCTTTAGATTCTTTGCACTTTGTGATCAACTTGCATCCTTTTCTTTCAGGTCAACCTTTGCTATTATGTCCCTTTCTCTCTTTCCCATTCCTCACAGGGTTTTTGTTGTTGTTGTTGTTGTTATTGTTTGTTTGTTTGATATTTTTGGTTTGTTTTTGGTAGATCAAATTGTTTAAGGTGAGGTTTGGTCTGCTCCTTCATGCAGGATTGCTCTGAACCTTTCAAACATGATGGCCACCAGTGATTGCTGGTTTGTTAATTTTACTGGCACTGATCTGGTAAAAACCAGGAAATATCAGTAAAAGACCTGTAAAGACCAGGATATCCTTCTTCCTTTGTCTCAGGCAAATAGAAAAATGTGTGCAGTCTGAGGTTGGAAATATGAGGCTTTGTGATCTTATTCCCCTGAGACAGGCAAGGGGTTGCATGAGCTGGAGTTTTCATTTCATTGTGCGTTGAACCACACTGGCTTCAGAAACATTCCCTTCCTTCTTAGTAGAATACTAGATACTTCTGAAAATGGAAATCAGAATTCAAGAAGCAAGTAGGTTCTTTTAGCTTTCAGATTTTAATAAGAAAGGATTGACATGAGGGGTGAGAGTGATAGTACAGTGGGTAAGGCTTTTGCCTTGCACACGGCCAATGGGGGTTTGGTCCTTGGTAACCTTATATGGTTCCCCAAGTTAGGAGCAATTCCTGAGTTCAGAGCCAGAAGTAATCCCTGAGCATGGCTGGGTGTAGCCCTAAAAAGAAAAAGATAAAAAAAGATAAAGTGTTGACATGATCTGGAGAAAGAGGTCCTACTTATCTAGAAGAGCTGAATGTGCTAGATTTGTGTATGATTTACTGAGAGGTGTTTGGTTGCCCAGTGACAAATCAATATGTCATGTACAAAATCCAGGCAGTTATAGTACCTACCCTCTGGCCTTTCAATATTTGGACACCCTTTTAACAGTTCTGCAGTCTCTGCAAAACTATCCAAGGTCTCTTTAACTAGAAAGAAAAAAAAGTCTTTGTGAGAATATCTTTCAAATGTGATTTGTCCACCCAGATTCAAAGCACAATTCAAAGGTTGGCATGGGAAGGATAAGAAGGTTTAATTTGTCTGGAAGACAGATGGCTCTAACAGTTTGGGTTTTTTTCTCCCAAAGGAGAAGACCCGTGGTTGGTGAATGCTTCTGAGGTCCACATTTTCCTTGGATATATAACTTTTTTTGGGGGGTTATACCCAGCGATGTTCAGGGGTTACTCCTGGCTCTGCACTCAGGAATTACTCCTGGCCCTGGCGGTGCTCGGGGGACCATATGAGATGCAGAGAATCGAACCCGGGTCAGCCGCGTGCAAGGCAAACACCCTATCTGCTGTGCTATCACTCCAGCCCCAGATATATAACATTTTATACTGCACTCTGATTGCATCTAAGGAAGTTATATATGGGAAGTGAGCTCTACTATAGACTGAGGAATCTCTCTCAAGACTCAGCAGAGAGGGCCCACGAAGTGTTTTTTGACAGTTAAAGGTTTGAGTTCTCAGAATCTGAGCAAAGATTTTTGATACTTGTATAGCAGTGCTGTGCTATTATTAAAGGATTTCATTCTGAGCACCAAAAATCCCTTCTGGGCAGCTTGCTGTGAACTCATAAACCAGCAAAGCAAAGTCTGATTTGATGAAAAAAATTAATCAAACTGTTCTTCAACCTTGCTCTGGGTCTCCGTGTAGATCAGGCCCATTTCTGAACACACCCCACATTCCTCTCTCCTGACCTCTCTCTTCGGAGCACCTCATGATGACCTCATAACCCCAGTGCTGTCATCACAATCCTGTCACCCAACAATGGGCTTTTCCTGGAGTCTTTTGCAGAGGGCTCAGAAGACAGGCTGGCCAAGACAAGAGGAAATTGGGAGGGGAGGATGCGGCCTGAGGGGTAAGATCAGGAGGAGCGTGAGAAGCAGCTCACCAACCATGCCTGTGCTACCAACAGCCAACAAGTGGGGGCCTATCCTGCTGAGAATCAGAACATTAGAAGAAGGAGGAAATTCCAGCTGGAGACCAGAGCTGCCGTGAACAGGGACATCATCAGTGAAGCCATGAAAGTTGAGTGGGATGATGTCAATATGACTTCCAACATGGGAAGGAGCAGGCTTTCCTCCAGCAGCTAAGGTAAAGGGTGCGCAGGGAGGATGGAGCAGGAACAGGCTCCAGCTGTTTCTTGCCGTTGTACTGGCTGGTTGCTCAGACTCGCTGAAGAATGGAGCCAGGGGCTGAAGTATGGGGACCCTGGGTCCCTCCCAGGAGACTCTTGGAGTTGCGGTTCTACCGTGTGTTAACTGGTTTTCGCTTTTATAGGAATTTCTTCAGCTTGCACGTAATTTCCTGGCTTCTCATCACGTTCTTAAAGAATGATAAAACCCCATTTCACATTTATTAAATTTGCTGTCTTGGGCCACTTTCTTTCCTCTCCAGCCCCTTCCATGTGGTTATTGATCCATCTGTAACACTGTTAGGTGCAGTCGCTACCTTCTACCTTCTACTTTTACTCCCACCTCCTGTTTGACGTTTTAAAATTTACACACGGTGGACCATATGCACCCAAACTGTGAGTTTTGCTCAATGCGCATAGTAATTTGTCCATTCACGCAGTTTCATGTCTGTCTTCAAGGTGGGTTTCTTGTATGTCTACATCTTGGGTTTCTTATATAGCCGCGTCTTGCTGTTTCAGATATAATCTGACAAACTCATCTTGCAATTGGTATATTTCATATGAGTTCTGATGTGACAGGATTGGAATTTCACCATATTACCAAACACTTCCTTCCCATTCACAAATCACACAAATCATCCTGTTATTCTGTCGATTGCCGCGAGCAGGCCCCAGTAACGTCTCTTTCATCCTAGCCCTGAGATTATATTCAAGGCTCTTTAGGAGAATGAGACCCATCATTGTTACTGGTATTTGGCATATTGGGTACGCCACGGGGAGTTTGCCAGACTCTGCCGTGTAGGCAGGCTACATTTGGTAGCCTGCCAGTTTGTCCAAAGTAAGAATGAGATAATAAGATGTCATAATAAGATTTTGTGTGGCCGCGAATGCCGGAGCCCTGGTCGGGGCGGGGAGGAAAGCTCAACCTGCTCCCCTCCAATGGGCTCCGGCGAGGGCAGCCAGGCGCGGGGGCAGGAGACTGCACTGTTCTCTTCTGGGAGCTGGTTTTTATAGTCTCTGGGTCTTGGCCGTTGATGGGATTACACGATGCCAGGGGGCCAGTTGGTGGGTGTGACCCCCGCCTACTGGAGTTTGGAGGATCTGGGTGGAGGATGCCCGGCCCCAATCCGAGTAGGCTTGGAGATCTTGGCCCCGGAACCCACATGACTTTGTCCCTCTGCCAGTACCTTCATGTGTGCGGAGAGTGGTCTCAGCATGGTGGTGACTGGTCCTGGAGGTCTTTGGCTGCCGGAGCCCTGGTCGGGGCGGGTAGGAAAGCTCAACCCGTTTCCCTCCCATTAATGTCAGCATTCTTCCTCTTCTGAGATTCTTCTATGTGCGCTAGAGCATTTGATACTGACCCACATCTCTTGGATGGTCTATTACTTTGTTATTATTATTCTGGGGGAGAAGGGGTGGTCCTGCACATCCGGAGGTGCTCAGAGGTTTCTTCTGGATATGTGCTCAGGCAGGTTTAGGGGACCATATAGGGCGCTGAGGATTGAACCCCAGTCAGCGGCATGTAAGGCAAGTGCCCTACTTAATTACACTATTTGCTCTGGCCCCTGTTATGTTGTTCTTTGTCTCACTCTCTTTATATTTCAGTTTGGGTGATAATTTAACTGAGCTTAATTTTCAGTGAGCTTAATATAGCTTTAGGGTTCTGTCCTCTGTTGAGTATACTGCAGAAACCACTGAAGATACTAACCTTTGTTATTGTATTTTTTATGCTTGTTTGTGGTTTCCTTCTCTTCAGTTCTCAGCTTTCTCATGTGACCTTTCCTAATTTATACCATTTTGCTCTATTGCAAAAATCCATCCCCTGCCATATTGTGTCAGACCTAAGTGCCTATTGTTCCTGTCTCTTAGACACTCATATGTTTTATAGCCTCTTCACTTGACCCATTTTATTAAATTGAAAGCTGAACATCTTGTGTAGAACTGTAGAGATGCAGACATCGTTTTTTATCTTGAGAGAAAAAGGATTCACATTTCCTTTTGGGGAGGCCCTGGCAGTACTCAGGGCTTACTCTTGGCAGGCTTGGTGGACCATATCTCATTCTGGGGATTGAATCCACATCATCTGTGTACAAGGCAAGCACCTTACCCACTGTTCTATCACCTCAGCCTCCATTTTCCTTCTGGGAGGTCTTGCTTGGTGGTTTCAGGTGGCAGAAGTCTGGCTGGGTGGGCAGTTAATTGTGATTGTGGTTACTCTCTGTCCCATAACCCATGTTTTAGCAGATGCAGCCTGGCAGTGATTGCTTGGGTCTCAGCTCCTCAGAGAGTCTCCAGCATGTCATTTTACCTCCTCAATCTTCTGTTACCTTCTGCTGTGATGGCTCCAAGTGTAGGCTGGGAGAGGGACATTCTCTGGAGCCCTGATACACCTCAGGGGAGGTGGGTACCTGTTCTTGGATCTCAGGTCCTGAATTCCTCATTCCTCTTGTCACTGGGTGGCACGTCTAACACCAACCCAAACATTTTTTTTTAATTTTTATTAGTGAAACACCATGAGGCACAGTTGTAGACTTACAAATTTTTGTGCTTGGGTTTCAATTATACAATGATCGAGTACCCATCCCTCCAACAGTGCCCATTCTCCACCACCTCTGATCCCAGTATCCCTCCCACCCCCCATCCCCCACATCCCACCCTGCCTCTGTGGCAGGGCATTCCCTTTTGTTCTCTCTCTCCTTTTGGGTGCTGTGGTTTGCAAAAGAGGCATTGAGTGGCAATCATGTTTGGTCTATAGTCTACTTTCAGCATGCTTCTCCCATCCTGGGAGGATCCTCCCAACACCCTTTATTTGGTGCTCCCTTCTCTATTTGAGCTGACTTTTCCCCTAGCATGTGCGACTGACCTCCAAGCCATGGAGTGAAGCTCCTGGTACTTATCTTGGCCATTCTTGGTTGTTAGTGTCCTATTTTGTTACTTTATGTTCCCCAGATGAATGCAATCTTTCTATGTCTGTCCCTCTCTTTCTGACTCATTTCACTTAGCATGATAATTTCCATGTAGTACCACTTATATGTAAATTTCATGACTTCATCTTTTCTAACAGCTACATAGTACTCCATTGTGTAGATGTACCAAAGTTTCTTTAACCAGTCATCTGTTCTAGGGCACTCAGGTTTTTTCCAGATTCTGGCTATTGTAAAGAGTGCTGCAATGAACAAACAAGTGCAGATGTCACTTCGACTATACTTTTTTGCCTCTCTGGGATATAATCCCAGGAGTGGTATTGCTGGGTCAAATGGGAGCTCGATTTCTAATTTTTTGAGAATCGTCCATACTGTTTTCCAAAAAGGCTGAACCAGTCGGCATTCCCACCTGCAGTGAAGGAGGATCCCTTTCTCACCACATCTGCGCCAACACTGGTTGCTTTTGTTCTTTTGGATGTGGGCCAGTCTCTGTGGTGTGAGATGATATCTTATTACAACCTAAACTTTTAAGTAGTAAAGGAATGGCCACTGTGGTTTATAATATGTGAAACAACTTTGATGTGATGAAGTAGCTGTGATTTTGTTGTTGTTGATGATGATGATGCCATTGCTCATGTGGCCCAGGCATCCTTTTGTGTTTCGTTGCCCACCTTCACCATCCTACTATTTCTGAGTTAAAAGTCAGGGAACGTAAGACGTGATGCTTCCCATCCAGAGATGCCCTGGACTGGACTCTTGACTAGGACTCTTTGAGAGAGATCCCACAGGACAGGTATGCCAGAGACCATGGCCCTGTCTGTGAGCAGAACTTGGCTTGCAGAGTTTCTCTCTTCTGTTATCACCAGCTGCTCCAAATGACAAGTTTTTCCATATCTACTCACTAAACTGAAGGGTGACCTCAGTCTTTGGGTCAGTTGATTAGGGAGAGCCTGCGGGGTGTGATAATAATACCAAAATCATCTTTTAACCCAACAAAACCTTTCTACAAAGGTAAAAGAGAAAGATAAAAGTTGAACTATTGAATAAGCATTCCATCAGAATGTGATATGAATCACAGGAAATAGCTTGAGAGATTGTTGAGATGTCCAGCCTTGCTAGTGGGTCTGTTCTGTGTATGTTCTCAAGTGAAATATTAGCTCACTCTTAAGGAGAAGGACTTAGCAAACCTCCTCTGTCCCATGGTCTAGCCTAGAAATGGGGCAGCCATTTATGTAACTGTCTTTATCCAAAGGGCAAAATTAAGTTCATAGTCTAGGGCAGGAGACTTTCCTGACTTAGACTGGGGCACCGTGGAAGCCATTGAAGCTGGGAGCTAGCCCCATCTTCCTTAGAATTTGTCTTCTAAAGAATTGGCTTCTAGGGACTGGAGTGATAGCACAGTGGATAGGACGTTTGCCTTGCATGCGGCCAACCCAGGTTCAATTCCTAGCATCCCATATGGTGCCCCGAGCACTGCCAGGAGTAAGTGCTGAGTGCATGAGCCAGGAGTGACCCCTGTGAATCGCCAGGTATGACCAAAAAAAGAAAAAAAAAAGAATTGGCTTCTAGGTCTTGGAACATTTCTGATTTGTCTGGGTATCTAGAGGCTTATTTAGATTTTAAAAAGTTTTCAAAGGAGGAAGGAAAGGAACTTTCAAAGATGTGCTGTAGTAATTGCTTAAAGAAAAGGAGTGAGAAGGGGACATATCTTTTCCTTGTGTCTCCAGGGAAGACAGAACTATTTTCTTTTCTTTTATTTATTTATTTTTTGCTTTTTCGGCCACACCCGGTGATGCACAGGGTTACTCCTGGCTCTGCACTCAGGAATTACCCCTGGAGGTCCTCAGGGGACCTTATGGGATGCTGGGAATTGAACCTGGGTCGGCCGCATGCAAGGCAAATATAAATACCCTACACACTGTGTTATTGCTCCAGCCCTATTTTCTTAAATTATATCTTCTCAGTATCAGAAAAGAGCAGTGAAGCCACATCATACAGTTCCTTTTGCAAGGCAGAAAGGAAAAGGGGTCAAAAGGGAACCAGAAGGTTACTGAGAAATTATTCCCTCTTATGCCAAGGAACGGGCAATGCTGTGCCTTTGATGCTAGATGTTCTATATGCTTGGGTACCATTTTACTTCAGTAACAATGTTAGCATTCTGCTTGAGTTAAAACATAATTTAGCTCTCCTAAATACAAATGAACAAGTGCTCTAATCCAGGAAACTGATGTTAGTCTTCTAAGTGATTTGTGACTTTTCTTGTGTTGTCTTAGACAATTAATTTGGCAGCAGGTCTTCTGAAACATCCCTTTGGGTCCAGCACATGAGGGACGAGGAGCACAGTGGGAGAGAGAAGAAGGCTACAAATGTAGACTTGCCTCCAAACCTATCAGTGGCCTCACTTTTGGACCCCATGCACTGACAGCTACCCTCCACCTTTAGTGAGCCCACCTCCTGCCCTACTTGCTCTGTCAGAACTCATTCCCATCTGAAGGTTCAGACCTGACTTGTTTGTTGTCAGGCTCCCAAGTGTTCATAGTAAATCATCATCATCATTCGCATCACTGTTATTATTATTATAAATATCACTGTCACTGTCCTCCCATTGTTCATCGATTTGCTCTAGCAGGCACCGGTAACGTTTCACAATAAATTGTGAGACTTGTTGTTACTGTTTTTGGCATATTGAATACATCACGGATAGCTTGCCAGGCTTTGCTGTGGTTATACATATAATAATAATAATTATTATTATTAATAATAATCTTTCTTTTCAGTTTAAGTTGATGTAAATTTTGTATTTCCTTATATGTTTTATGTAGTGGGGCTGGAGCGATAGCACAGCAGGTAGGGCATCTGCCTTTCATGTGGCTGAGCGGGGTTTGATTCCTCTGCCCCTCTCGGAGAGCCCAGCAAGCTACCAAGAATATCCTTCCTGCATGGTAGAGACTGGCAAGCTCCCCGTGACGTATTAGATATGCCAAAAACAGTAACAACAAGTCTCACAATGGGGACATTATTGGTGCCTGCTCGAGCAAATTGATGAATAAGGGAAGGACAGTGCTACAGTGCATGATTAATATTACATTCACTAGGGTAGACCATGTATATTGTGCCAGACATGGAGGCAAGTGCTTTTTTTTTTATGTAGGAGTACTGCTATTTATTCAGCCACTGATTAGCTGATTGAATTGTGCATGAACTCCACCTTACTTTTTTTTCATTTTTTATAATTTTATTTATTGAATCACCGTGAGAGCAGTTACAAAGCTTTTGGGTCTAAGTCTCGGTCATACAATGAAACACCCGTACCTTCACCAGTGCCCATTCTCCACCACCAAAAAACCCAGTATACCCCCATCCCACACCATCCCCCTACCTGTGGGGCAGGTGATTTCCACATTACTCTCTCTCTCTGCTTTGATCACATTCAATATTTCTACACCGGACCTACCATTAGGCAAGTGCTTTTGATCATGAATTTTTCCTTTATAACAGCCCTGTGAAATAATTCTGTGAATATCTCCCAAGTCTAATAGAAAAGGCAACATCTTTGTTAGTAAGAAAGAGGGCTATGTCCCTTTCCCTGATTCACAAAGTTAGCAAGAAGTGATGGGGACTCAAATCCTTGCTCATAATTATTCTTTTTTTTTTTTTTGGCACCACACACCAGGGTCCTTTACAGACAGCACCCATTCCCCTTGCTCGCTTATAAGCACTCATTCATTTTTTCATATTTGATGAACTTAAGAGGTCTGTAAGGGAGATGCCATGCCTGGTTCCTGGGCTTCCTCTCCCTCTAGTGTTTAGCACTTCGTGGGGGTACATTGGGTGAAGGCAGAGAGGTGGATGCAGAAGGGTGAAGACTGGACCAGGGATGGACAAATGACCTAGTGATCCAAGCCTGGTGATGCGAGTTCCTAGCTGAGATTAGTGTGGTAGAGGCTGAAAGATGGCAGAGATCAGTCTATGATTTGTTTCCTGTAATGTTCGAGTTAGGGGACATGAAGTGAAAGGTCATATGGAGTGGGGAGAGGGGCCTAATGTGTTGTATATGGCTGGACTGATGTGGGAAGAGAACCTGGGAGGAGGCAGGCTGGGAGAGAGACAGGGACAGGTCAGTCACAGACAGCGAGTGAGGGGGTGAGGACTGCCATTTTTCTTCTAAAATTTTATTGTATAGCTTACAATAATGGTTTATCATGGACATTATGCTTAATACATGTCGACGTCAATGGTATTATATCCCTTTTAAAAATTTTTTTATTAGTGAATCACTGTGAGGTACAGTTACAGACTTACAAACTTTCGTGCTTGTGTTTCAATCATACAATGCTTGAGTACCCATCCCTCCACCAGTGCCCATTCTCCGCCACCGGTGATCCCAGTATCTCTCCCCTGCCACACACCTCATTCCCCCACCCCACCTTGCCTCTGTGGCAGGGCATTCTCTTTTTTTCTCTCTCTCCTTTTGGGTGTTGTGGTTTGCAATAGAGGTATTGAGTGCCCATCGTGTTTGATCTATGGTCTACTTTCAGCACGCATCTCCCATCACAAGTGGGTCCTCCAACCACACTTGACTTGGTGTTCCCTTCTCTATCTGAGCTGCCTTTTACTCCAGCATGTGAGGACAGCTTCCAAGTCATGGCGCAAACCTCTCAACTATTCTTGGGTGCTAGTCTCCCATTCTGTTACTTTATATTCCATAGATGAGTGCAATATTTCTATAGGGCTGCCATTGTTAAAGGTTCATTTCTGAAGAATCCCCGACTCCTTCCGATATATCATTTCTCTGTCTCTCTGTCTCTCTGTCTCTCTCTGTCTCTCTCTTACACACACACACACACACACTTTATTGACTTGTATAGACAAACACCTTATGATCTGTATGGCTACATTTAGAAAAGATGAATTATATGCTGACCCTTTTGGGTATGGGGGTGCTGAGGCTGGAGAGAGTGGACTTTGTGAGAGAGAATGCAGCTAGGGTAGAGGATAAAGAGAAATTAACTTGTTTTGGGGAGTGGGGAGCTATTTTGGGCCACACCTGGTGATGTTTGAGTGGGTTACTCCTGACTGCACTCATGATGGTCTAGTGCAAGACAAGCGCCCTACCCATTGTACTACAGCTCAGGTCCCTGAGAAGTGAACTCTTAAAACAACAATGTGATTGTGAATTGCAGTTCTGTGGGAGTTTTACAACATAATGGACCCTAAGTTATAATAATGGTGCAACCTGAAATTTCTTAATTCTATGTTGGAGTGAAAGTGATTTGTATTCACTAGAGAATTTACTTTGAATTTTGATGGTTTCCTCTGAACTGTGGATATATGAAAGTATATTCTCCTTCCTCCCATTTCTTTCCCTTCTTTCTCCAGGACTGTCCTCTCTCTACTCACAGGATTACGCTCCATAGACTGTTTTCCTTGTTCATTACCAATATTCAATAAGTTACATGAGATATTCATCCCTTTACTATAAAATAAGTTATGAGTTGCATTATTTTGTCATTCTCTATGCTAAGTGTTCTGAGCATTTTCAAGGTAATTTAGACTCAGCAAGGATATTCCGTAGGTTAGGTGTATTAAATGTCCTTTTGACTCACAGTATTTCCCTCTTATGAAAGATGGGTCTACCAAGTGTAACCCCGCTGTTAGTCAGGGCATTTGGCTCTCACCCCAGACTCTGGCATTGGGAGATTTCACAGTTCCCAAGGTGACTTTAATGAGACAAGCCATCCTGGACAACATTGATTTAAAGTGTTAGAAATGGGTGTAAATATTGTTTTCCTTTACGTATTGATAAATTGAAACCCTTGGTGTATAGGGTGACTTTTTTCATCCAACTCCAGGCTCTAAATCAACAATGGAAGAGACTCCATGTGCAATAAATCAGACATCATTGTGATGGGCTGTAGGCAAATAGTCTTTACATTCTGACATGTACCAGATATTATATTTTTTAGGCAAATTCAGTTATTTTATGCTCTCCAGTTGTTTCTTTAGAGTTGGAAAGTAAGGACATTACTAGTATGATTTTATCTTAGCATTTTTTTGTTGTCTTTTGGGCCCTACCTGGTGGTGCTTAGGACTTATATTTCTGGCTTTGTGCTCAGAAATCAATCCTGGATGGCTTCAGGGACCATATGGGATGCTGAGGGATCAAACCCATTACAAGGCAAGCACTTTACCCACTGTACTATCTTTCTAGCCCCATTTTTATTTTAACTGGGTACAAAAATCTATCAGTTGGAAAAATTCAGTAGAAACAATGAGTCTGGACTGGCCCAGAATCATAGACCCTAAAGCACTCTTAGTCCTTAGCATCTTCTTTACAGGGATCAGATTTTATTCTGAACATTGCTTTTAGCCTCCTGAGGCCAGAGGCTGAATGGTCACTCTGCTTAGCTTTGTGGTCCAGATTTTCAGGGCTTGTAGGAGAGCCCAGCACTGGGACTTGAGTGTCTGAATATCTGTGGTGGTGCCATTGGCTGATCTTGTGGGTCTGAAACATCTTGGATATGTTCTGAGCACAGAACATATGTTCTGAAACATCTTGGATATGTTCTGAGCACAAAGCCAGGAATATAAGTCCTAAGCACCACCAGGTAGGGCCCAAAAGACAACAAAAAAATGCTAAGATAAAATCATACTAGTAATGTCCTTACTTTCCAACTCTAAAGAAACAACTGGAGAGTATAAAATAACTGAATTTGCCTAAAAAGTATAATATCTGGTACATGTCAGAATGTTCCTTAAGGAACAAACCTCTTTCCAGATCTCTCTGGGATGTCGCTTACTTTGGGATGCTTTAACAATACCACAGACTGGGGACTTCATTGAAATTTATTTCTCACAGTTCTGGAAGCTGGAAGTGAGAGGTCAGGGTCCACAAGTTGGGTTCTAATGAAGGCTGTCTTTCTCAATTGCATATGATTGCCTTTATGATTTGTTCTCACATGAGAGGAGTGGTGGTGATGGTGGTGGTGTGGGTTGGAGAACACACACACACACACACATACACACACAACTCTTAGACAGCAAAATTCCCATCGAAAGGCTTCTTCATTACAGACTCATCCAAGTCCAGTCACCTCCCCATCTCCAAATGCCATCATATTGGTATTAGGACTACAATATATGACTGGGGGTTGGGCAGGAAATGAAAATTCAGTTCATGATAGATGCATTTCTCAATTGAAACTGAAAAGGAATTTCAAATATATTTTCTTTCCTTGGAGGGAGGTCTCCTAAGAAGGCACTCAGGAAGCCAGGAGGTCTTATCTGGAAACTTTTGGCCAATTAGGCAAGTGGTGTGGTTCAATGCAAGGACCACAAAGATGTAGCACTGCTCAGGTTCTATGGGGATGATTTGGGCCATCCTGGGCTTTAGCCATTGATGCTTGGGGGCCTCCTGGGCTTTAGCCATTGATGCTTTGAAACTGTATGTTGCTGGGAATAGAACCAGGGTCAGCCACATGCAAAAACAGCTCATTAACCCCAGTACTATCCCTCTGCTCCTTCAGATAACTTTCTTTCTTGGCTAAGTTCATTTAATATATACCAAGGTGGTGTTGCCAGTGACTGTTATACTAGAAATCTCAGTAGTCTCTGTCCAAACTTCCCTAGATTGTTTTACTTCTACCACCCTTTCTCTACAGCATCCCTCCCCTGCCTGATGCTTATTCTGACTGACACACATACCATCCCAAAGAATGGGACTAGTGCCCAGGGACTGGCAAACTGATAACTGCTCACTATCAGTCTAGGGCAGGAGTTGAAAGGAAGAAGCATGTGGAGCTCCACTGGGACATGTGGTCCACCTTTGATGGGCACTGGGGAGAAGGTTTTCTGAATAACGCTGCATGTCCCTGGCTTACTGCAGTGTCCGTGGTCTGATTCAGGAGCACCTTAGAAACCTGTGAGCACCCTGCAGGCTTGGCCATGTGCTGGACTTGTCACCTGATCAGGTGTCTGTATTATGAACCATGGATGGGAACCTGCTGCCAGAGTGAACAGTGGGAATTGTTTCTGAAAATGCTTCCCTGTGCATGGTCAGCCGCATGCTGGGCTCTCGCTGAGATGGGTTGGAGGGAACAGCTGGAGCTGGCAAAGTCATGTTGGCATTTCTTGTTGTCTGGATTCCAACATGGCCCCCCAACCTGCTGAGATGTGAAGAGGACTAGTTCCCCATAACCATGGAGGAGAAAAGTGAGAGTGGGACCTGAGCTTAGGTCTGACACAAGCCCTGGACTCCCAGTGCTTAGGCCAGATGCCTGTCGTTAATAGGAGAACATACTGGAATAAGCTCATCTACTTCAAGAGGATGACAAATCTGGAGACTTTCACTAAATACTATTTCTCCCTGACTGGGTGAGATGTTCAAGAGCAGGGGATGCTGAGAACATCAGGTATCAAGTTGGACCAAATACGTCCATCCCTCCATGGGCTGGAGCAGTTCTCGACATGCCAGGACACCGGCCTGGTCTCCCTGAGGAAGAAAAGCAGGTGGTGAGCGCAGCTGTCTTCTAGAACGCATCCTGGAGGAAATGTATGGGTTGTTTCTTCCCCCAGGAGTATGCAGATGTAACTCTGTCAAGCGCTGTGTTTGGGACAGGACGCCAGTGGAGGCTGTGTTTTGTGTCTAAAAAATATGTGATATGTGACTTCACTCACCAATCTGGGCCTCAATTTCTTTGTTTTTCACATGGGGAGAAGTTGCTTGCACAATGGAGAGTATTTGTGTTGAGTGAATAAGTGGTTTACAGATATTAGCTATTTTTTACTACATTTTTTTTTTTTTGGCACAGGGGGGTGGGCCGCACCTAGCTCTATGCTCTTGGGGCTGCTTCTGGCTCTGTGCTCGGGTTGCTCCCTAAAGTGCTCAAGGGACCAGATAGAGTACCTCCAAGTGTGTAACATATGCAGTGGAACTGGAGTTAAGCAAATGCCTTAACTCTTTTTTTTTTTTCAGGTTTTTATTTATTTATTTTTTTCTTTTTTTATTAGTGAAAAACCATGAGGCACAGTTATAGGTCCACAAATTTTGTGCTTGGGTTTCAGTTATACAATGATCAAGTGCCCATCCCTCCACCAGTGCCCGTCATCCATCCCCACGGGTCCCAGGACCCCCCCCCCATTCCCCCCCCCCTTGTACAATGCCTCTGATCCCCATTATGATTTTTTTGTTTTCTTTTCTGGGGGGAGCATACTCTGCAGTGCTCAGGGCTTACTCCTGCCTATGTGCTCAGGGGTCACTCTGGTGGCCTTGGGGACCACATGGGATGCTGAGGATTGAACCTGGTTGGTCACATGCAAAGCAAGTTCCCTAACCTCTGTACCATCACTCCGGCCCCAACTATGATTTCTTTTGTTTTTGGTTAGTTTTCCTGTTTGTAAAAGGACAGACATCTAGGGAATTTGTGCCTCTAAACTCTTTATTGCTTTTTGGTTTGGAGGCCACACCGGTGGTGCCTAGGGCTTACTCCTGGCTCTGTGCTCAGGGATCATGGAGAAACTCAGAGACTCGTTAGAGTGCTGGGGTTGGAACTTGGGTCGACTGCAGGTACAGTACTCTTGTACAATGCCTCTGATCCCCATTATGATTTTTTTTGTGTTTTCTTTTCTGGGGGGAGCATACTCTGCAGTGCTCAGGGCTTACTCCTGCCTATGTGCTCAGGGGTCACTCTGGTGGCCTTGGGGACCACATGGGATGCTGAGAATCCAAAAGTACATGCAGAGCAATGTACTTTTCCGCTGTACTATCTATTCCTCTCCTAAATCTTTCATGTCCCCTGGACAATTCCTTTCTTAGCACGAAAACTTGTGACACTGTGAGTTGAGGTGCTGGACGCCCCCATGCCTGCTTAGTTAAGCTCCAGGCCAGTGTTGCCCATTCCTTGGGGGCTTGAGCCCAGTGTAACGGTGCACACCTCCCAGCGCAGTGAACATCACTTCTGAGCAACAGAATTCTCTCCTCCTCCAGGTCCCTGATCATGGCGAGATCCTTGTTCTTTCTTAGTGCCTGTGTCTCCACTGCCCTCCAGTCTAGTCTAATTTACCCATTTGGTCAGAGGAGAAAGGATGCGTCTGTCTCTTTTGGTCCCTGAGACCACAGACTGAGGGCTCAGAGCCACTCTGTGGAGGCCTGGACCAGGCTATGCTCTGGCACCAGCGACTCCCCAGAGGCCTTCCTTTGCCCCTCGGCATACTTGGCTGTTCTGTACTTACTGTTCCCTCTCGTGGCCTTTGCTCTTGCGTGCCTAGTCTGGACGAGCCCAAGCAGCCTGTTCAGGCCATGGGTTTCAGCTGCCTTTCCTCTCCCTGGGGGGTGGGCAGCTGGGCACTCACAGTGAGTGCATACTGTCCCTCAGTTATGAGCAGTGCTGCCCAGGGGGCCGGGACAACATGCATGTGTCTGCAATTGGCTGCTAAGTCTGGTCTGCTCCCCAGGGGGTCCTGTGCAGGCCAGGCCTGGGATAGGAGTGAGTGAAGGCGGGAGGGGGGCTGAGGGGGGCTGCCCTTGGGAACTTCAGGGTGTGCTGCCCTGAACCTGAGCTGGGTTTCTTGCTTTAGTGCTTCACAGTGAGTATGGGACTATGCAGCTAGATAATGTATATTAGGGTAACTGGTGTGACCACCAAGATCTCCAGCTGTGATAAACTGTCAGCCTCTACTCCGTATCTTCCTGACACTCAGAGGCCTCAGCCCTAAACCTTTGTAACCGGGCATTTGCAGAGAGCCGCTCACATGATGGTATCTTGGTATCTTATCAGGATGGCTACAGGCAGTTTCCTACATCAGCATTTTTTTTAGCTTAAAAGAAGTTCACTTAGGATGGGGAAGTTCATCCCAAGTGCACATAGAGGGGTGAGCATGGTTTTTTTTTTCCTTTTTGGGTCACACTCGGTGACGCTCAGGGGTTCCTCCTGGCTCTGCACTCAGGAATCACTCCTGGTGGTGTTAGAGGGACCGGGACCATATGGGACTCTGGGAACCAAACCCGGGTCCATCGCGTGCAAGGCAAATGCCCTACCTGCTGTGCTATCGCTCCAGCCATGTGAGCATGTTTTTAAAACGTTCTACCCACAAGCAAAATTATCTCCCTAAAAGCACATGCTATAATCAGTCACATAGCCATCAAAATTTAGAATACAATTTTTTATCACAACACAATGAACTAGGACCCTCACCATAATTTGAGGTGGGCCCCATGAACTTTGGTTCCAGACATTACCCTCCTCCCCTCCTGATCTGTCTTTGTCCCCAGGAGACTGTTCTTTGTTTGGTCAACCCATCTGCAGGGTTCCAGGGACCCATCCATCCTGGTGCATTTCCAGGCTCTCTATCCCTTCCCTCCAAGGGCCCAGGTGATTCTGGGTGGGCCCCTGGTGATTCGCAAAACCCTGAGCAAGGCCTGAGCTGGAGTCCGCAGGACCCCTAGCCATAAGAGTGGATGTGTCCCTTCCTGGGAGCCCAGTCCTGGGTGCGAGGTGATCTGGGTAATCCCTGTTCTTTGGTGTTCTCTCTTCCTGGGGAATTAACTACACTAACCACTGACGCTCCTCCCCAGAACTGCCGGAACACCGGTGCATGGCTCCCCTACCTCCTTCGACAGTTGTCGATATTCTCATGAAGCAGAGAGTTCGCTCCTCTGGACCCTGACCCTCTAATCCCAGGCATCTGGGTCAGGCATCTGTGTTCAGTTGTATCTCAAGGCTGATCTGAAAAATGCCAGAATGCCTAGAAAATCAAGATTATTGTCAGTGGCAGCAAGGGAAAGGCTTCCGGCCTGAGCAGGAGAGAAAGTTCCCGCAGTGAGGAACTGTGATTGTTCTCGCCTTCTGTATGCCTCCGGCTCTCCAAGTTGTAGGCTCTCTGGGGTCCCCATCTAGAAGGGGACCAAGAGCTGGGTCAGAACTGGGTTAACACTACTCCACACTGAAGAGAGCCTTCTGGAAACTGCTTTTCTCAGTCTGCCGCTTTGCCAACCTCAAATGTTACTGGGAAACTTTATTCTCACAGTGGGTCTGGGTGCTGGCATCTGCCCCCGTTTTCCAGGCTCTACATCTGAGTCTTGTATGGATGCTTGAGTGGCTTTGTCTAGGACACCTCGTACCCCAGCTCAACCTCCCAGCTAAGAGCACCTGTACCCTCAGGATTCCTGCCTCTGGGCTGAAAGGGGTGACTGGGACTGTCAACAGATCTGGTGGAACCACACGTTTAGTTGCGGACACCACAAGGGCTCCCCTAAGGGAGTAGAGTGGCACTCAGGGCTGAAACACCAGGGTTTATAATGAAATGTCACTTACGGAGGGGTTTCTTCTTCTTGTATATGAGATACTGCCCGCCATCCCATCCCATTTCCCCTACCCTCTGCTAGTCTAGATCTATTTAGACAGTGGCACAGACTGATCAGGAAGGCGCCTTCCCTGGGGGCATCCTGGAGTGGAAGGTGAGCCGGACACAGTCAGACCTTGTTCATTGGTGACAACTTGGGGTGGGCACCAGCCCTGCCCCCATCCCACCCACCCCACCCCACCCTCCAGAGTTGGACTGGATCTTCTGTTTCTGCACCTCCTAGTTGTCATAACTCAAAATTCATCATGTTCCAAAGCTTTGCCCGGTTGCCAACACTAGGACTTGCCTTCTGGAAAGTCTTTCTAGGACTTTCTTCTTGACCCCAAGGATAGACTGGCACGGGGAGAAGAGATTCGGGGGCACACAAGCATGCTTTGTTCTGTGTCTTGTTCCAGGAAGGCCCCACCTATAAACCATGACTCCCCTTCTAGCCCCCAATTTGAAAGTGCCAGCCTGGGTGGGTGGGCGGAGGTCGCCTCCTTTCTTGGGGATAGATGCTGTAGAAATGGGCATTACCCCCAAACCAGCTAATGTATCCAGAGGTCAGTAAGACAGGAGATGCCTTACCTGAGTGTTGCTCCAGGTGACCCCACATTGGCACCGGAGGCAATCGAGCACCAGATACTTCTCTGTGTCTCCTTCAGGGCGATGGAGAAGCAGCTCAGACTTAGTGTGGTCCTAACTCCTTCCCGAGTTTCCCTCCAAACCCATTGGGGTTTTCACTCTTCCTGTGTCTTAGTAGAGGGCACAGCCTACCCTGAGTGTTCAAATTCCGAAGGAAATTGAGAGTAGGGAGTGGGGTTCATCCTCTTTCTCACACCACATACCACCCCTGCTCTACCCCTGAAGCAAGTTCTTGGATTTCACCCTGCTTTTTTTCTTTTCACACCCTGCAAAGCAATCACAACAATCTAAAAAAAAAAATTCCTAGGAATTCCTTGCACTTCTTACGGACCCCCTCATCCCTCTCATTAGTCTGAACCCCTCCTCTCCTCTGGTCTCCTGTCCCCTACAATACAGTTCACTTTCCATACACAGCAGAGAAGTGAGATACGAAACATGTAAATTAGATAACGGGATTCCAGCTGGTCCTCCCAGCTTGGGAGTACAAGACCCTAAAGGTTTATTCTCTGCAGCCCTCCAGCTCCGGTTCCTCTGAGCTAATGTGGTTTCTAGAACCCTCTGCCTCCTTTCAAAGTACCTATCCCCATCTTCTCAAGAGTTTGTCACAGAGGGCTTCAGGTGGATCGTGGATCGTGGTCTCCTCTGACACGGTTGCTATAAAGCGTTTTTCTAGGATTGTTTTTCAATTGTTTTTCCATCATTCAGTGCCCTGGTAGACGGTTAGTTCCAGAGGCAGATCCAGGCTTTCTTGTTGGGTGTCTTTCAGTGTTAATGGGAACAGATTACATGATGCAGGAGTGAGGTCGTTGCCACCAAGGACACCAGGGCAGTGTATGACCCAGTAGGGTGCAAGCTCTGCAGCTTGTAAGGTGAAAGATTGGCAAGGTCCAGAGGCTAAAGGACATTACAGGTCCCACTGCTCTGAAGAGCTGAGGTAGCAGAAGCTCCTGGGGAATTTGGAGTGTTTTGCCAGGCAGCCAATAGCTGCTTTTGCGTGAACTCAGAAGGCAGCATCGGTAAATATTTAGCGAATCTACGGAATTGCTAAATACATATATCATATAAGTTATATGACTTAGAGGAAGACTAGGAATGTGGCCTCCAGGCCCGCACTTCTGAAAAGGTTAGATAGGCGTAGAAAGAAGAGCAGGCTTCTCCATGTTAAGCGAAATGAGTCAGAAAGAGAGGGAGAGACATAGAAAGATTGCATTCATCTGGGGAACATAAAGTAACAAAATAGGACACTAACAACCAAGAATGACTGAGATTAGTACCAGGAATTTTGCTCCATGGCTTAGAGGCCAGCCACACATGCTAGGGGAAAAGGGAGCTCAGATAGAGAAGGGAGCACCAAATAAAGGATCCTCCCAGGATGGGAGAAGCATGGTGAAAGTAGACTATAGACCAAACATGACTGCCACTCAATGCCTCTTCTGCAAACCACAACACCCAAAAGGAGAGAGAGAACAAAAGGGAATGCCCTGCCACAGAGGCAGGGTGGGATGTGGGGGATGGGGGGGTGGGAGGGATACTGGGATCCGTGGTGGTGGTAAATGGGCACTGGTGGAGGAATGGGTACTTGATCATTGTATAATTGAAACCCAAGCACAAAAATTTGTAAGTCTACAACTGTACCTCATGGTATCTCACTAATAAAAATTAAAAAAAAAAATCAGGGGAGTTGTGGGTCCTCTATGCCACCTGCTCGCCCCGCCCCTCGCGGCTAGCCCCGCCCCCTAGACTCGCCCCACCTCTCTCGGCGAGCCTCACCCCGCCCCTCGAGTATAGCCCCGCCCCTCGCAACTCGCCCCGCCCCTCTCGGCGAGCTCGGCCCCGCCCCTCGCGGCTGGTCCGCCCCTCGAGACTCGCCCCGCCCCTCTTGGCTTGCTCGGCCCCGCCCTCCTCGGCTCGCCCCGCCCCTGAGGGCCCCGCCCCGCCCCCGAGGCCGCGCCCCGCCCCCGAAGCGGCGCGGCGCCGCGCTGACAGTCGCCTGCTGCCGACCGCGGCTGTTTGCATACAAAGGCGTCCACGCGCGCGGCTGTGCACGGTGAGTAGCTGTCGCGGCGCTGCGGGCTGCAGCTGGCCAGCCTGCCTCTGACTTCGCCGCCTCGGCCGGGGTACGGCCCCGGGGAGAGGGGCGAGGAGCGCGCTGGGCTCGGGCGGGAGATCTGGGCCGACTGGGTCTCCTCGGTAGCCCTGTCCGCGCGCCCATCGCCAGGGAGCTGGAGTCGCAGGCCCTGGGGGGCCCCCGCGCAGCCACGCGAGCATCCCCTGGGCCTTCCCTTTTCCGAGCTGACCTTGAGCTCCATCTGGGGCTCGGTTGGGGTGCGGGGCGCCCGCGTGTACGGGGGCTGCGGGTCCCGCGAGTGCGGCAGGGCTAGTGTGTAGACTGTTTGCCCCGTCTTGTCTGGAGCAGGGGGCTGGGTATGGATGGGTGCGTGGGTGGGTGGGGGGGGAGAGTGAGACTGGGGTGGGGGTGGGGGGTGACCTACGTGCCCAAGGTCACACAGCTGCCGGGAGCTCCGGCCCAGCCCCGCGGTTCTCAGGTTACAGACCACCGCACCTCCGTGCTGTTGCAGGGGGCGCGAGGCCTTCGGAGTCCCTCGCATGCCCCTGCAAATAATTTCATTTGGCGCGAGGCCAGGAGCATGCGGGAGGAAAAGCCGGCCGGAGAGATAGTACAGCGGGTAGGAGATGGCCCAGGCCCGGGCTGGATCCTGGGCTCCCCATATAGTCCCCGGAGCACCGCCAGGGGTGAGCCCAGGGCCCAGAGCAAATCCCTGAGCACCACCAGCGATGGTCTGCAAAGCAAAACTAGCTAAACAAAACAAAACAAAAAAAAAACCCAAGAAAAAGTACTACTTCCCGAAGTCTATCTTTGGAAGCGCTCTTAAGTGCATAGAGACCAGTGGGAGTAATGGGTGGATCTTGGCTTGGAGGCAGTGAGTGGCAGGAGGAAGCAGATGGCCACCTTGTTTTTGTTTACCCGAAAGAAAAGTCAGGGACTGGAGCAACAGCCCAGGGGGTAGTGTACTTGCCTTGTACTCTGCTGCCCCCCCCCACCCCTCCCCCCACCCCCCCCACCCTATATGACCCCCTAGCATGGACAGGAGTGATCCCTGAGCACAGAGCCAGGAGTCAGCCCAGAGCACTGTGGGGTGGCCGCAAAACATAACAAAAGGGAAAGTCAGCCACCAGTGTGTTGTAAACTAAATCCTAACTTTCTACTCACAGTTAGAGTTCAGATGTTTGCATAAACTCATGAGTGAATAAATTTGATAGTTGGCGAATTTGAAAAAAAGGGAAGTTGAGCCAAACAAATTGGTAGTTTTCAATCCAAGACTTTTCAGCACTCGGTTCCTCCAGGATAGTACGTTTTGAAGAAATGACGAGCTTTGTAATTTTTTTTTTTCCCCCCACCCCTCCCCATTGAGGGTATGGCAGGAAAGGTCCCGCACTTGGGTTCTTCTTGAGGAATAAACACTCTCCCCCTTCCCACCTGTGTTTGTTGTGTGGTTTGTGTTTTGCTTTTGTGCCTGGGCATGCGTTTGGAGGTCTGATTCCTGTTTGTGCATGGGTCTGCCCGGACCAGCTCGGGCCCCCCGGGTTCCTGTCTTGGCTGCGCCATGGCGTGCAGTGGGGCTTGTGCAGGCATGTCACATGCTTACTGTTTCAGGTCTCTCCAAGAATCGCACCCAAGACAGGGCTCCAGCGGGGGGCAACCTGCTTAGTCTTGTGGATTCGGGTGAGGGACAGGAGGTCTTTTCAACTTAGGGGTCCAGGGGCGTTCCTTTGATGACTGATGTGTAGGGTGAGGTGGTGAAGGGCCTAGCCAGGCCATGAGGAAAGCTGTGGGCCCTTGGCTCTCGGGCTGGGCAGCTGGGCAGCTGGGCCCTGGGCCAGAGGGAAGTGAAGGGAGGAGAAGGAAAAGAGGAGAAGGTTGCCAGGAGCGAAGGCTGAACAGGGAGGCTTCCTAGTTATACTGGCCTCTTCCTGCTGGCTACCTTGGGCCAGAGCCTTTTTTTTGGAGCCTCAGTTTCTCCCTGTGTGAAGGAAGCAATGATCGTGCTCATTTACCAGATTAATTAAAGGTAAACTGAGACCCACAAGCACCCCGTGAGAGTAGGGGTCAGTGATTCCTTGTGGTGGTGGTCTTAAGAGGGGAAGTGCAGGTCTTTAGAACTCTTCTGTGGGCTCTGTGGGTTGGGACAGTCCTGGCCCCCTGTCCCTGCAGATCCTCCCGCCTGCCACCTTGCTTCCACTGTGACTCAGTGTCCCAGATCCTCTTGCTTCCTTCAAGGTCTTAAAAGGCACCTGAGTGAGGGCATCTGATGTGGGCGAGCGGTACCGAGGGGCACTGGGGGTGCCACAGGCAGCTTGGGCCAGGAAGGGTGCTCTCTGGGGGCCTGGCTTTGGGCACATCTTGAGACATACCTAGAAAGGGGGAGTCCGTCAGGACCCCGGGGCTGGTGTCTCTGGCCTGTCTGCACGTTCCCTTTCCTCTGTGCCTGGACCTGAGGAGGTCCTCACGGCCTCAGGCACAGACACACAGACACACAGACACAGTGCAGTCGGCAGAGGGGCAGGATTTTAGGAGGGCCCCCTGTTCACATCTGATTATGTGAGAGCCCCCGCAGCCCCTCAAAATTGGGATGGGGTTTGTGAGAAAGAGTCAGGCAAAACTCTGACAAATCCATCTGTGGCTTCCTGGGTCCTTAACTTCAGAAGACTCCGGGCAGTTCTTTGAGGGCTGTTTCCGAAGTGTTTTTTCCTTCTCCATCCCTTTCTCCCTTTTGCTTCTTTTCTTACTCTCCTTTCTTCCTGTCCTCTCTCCCTCTCTCCCTGCCAGCTGTGCTTGGGGCTAACTCCTGGCTCTGCAGTCAGGAATCACTCCTGGTGGGCTTACATATATGGTGCTGGGGATCGAACCCGGCTCAGCTGCGGCCGTGAAAATAATTCACTTTCTCTTCTGGGAGTGGAGGTTTAGCAGGCAGGGGCTCGGCGCCTGCTTTTGCTCCTGGCATCAGGTTTGCTCAGACTCTGGGATGAAGGGGTGCACCCTGGCCTGGAATCTCAGAGGACACAGAATGTATCTCCCTGCCTGCCACATCCTCTCTCCCCCTCACCTCCATGCATCCCTCCACCCCCCGTACAAGCAAGACGTAAGCAGCTATTAGGACTGAGGATTTTGAGGGGTGGAGGGTTTGTGAGGGGGCCCAGGGGTGGCCTGTGTGTCCCCCCACGGCTGTGACCCCCACCCCCCGGCTTCAAAAGCAGTAGACTTAGGGTCACAGCATTCAAAAACAGACCCAGAAAGAAAATATTAGAACAGCATATGCTCAGATAAAGTACTGTTAGGGAAATTTGTTTTAGTGGTGCTGTGTGTGTATGTGTGATCTGTGTCTGTGTATATGAGCGGGGTAGGTGCTGTGTATATATGTGGTGTGGGATGTGTATGCTGTGTGTGTGGTGTGGTGTGTGTGATGCTGTGTGTGTTTGGGGATATGTGGTGTGTGTTTGTGTGGTACAGCTATGTATCTGTATGGTGTTTGTGTGTGGTGAGGGTGTGTATATGTGGTGTGTGTTTGTGTGGTACAGCTATGTATCTGTGTGGTGTTTGTGTGTGGTGAGGGTGTGTATATGTTGTGTGTGTATGGTACAGGTATGCATGTGTGTGGGGGCTGCATGGCCTGACAGGTCCAGGGTGGCCCAGTGGATGTCCTTTCCCAGTTCACTGGCCCTGTGACCTTGGGCCAGTTGCCTTGTTCCTCTCAGCGCCAGTGTCTCCGTCTCGAAAGTGGGGTGGCAGGAGTCTCTACCTGGCGATTGTCATGGTGGGGACGACGCCCACCACACAGTGCTAATGACCGCGGCTGTGGTTTCAGTGACCGGGACATATTAGCTTTGCCTGTGACTCTCAATTCCGAGGCCCAGTCACTGGCAGCAAAGCCCTGGGCACCTCAGGAGAAGGGTTGGGTTGGGGGTGCCAGTCTGGGTTTGTATCGGAGTTGCGAGGGTCCTCGTGTTGTAGGGGCAGGAGCCAGTGGCCTCACCCAGCACGGGTGCGGCAGGGCAAGCCAGAGTGTTGGCCCAGGGGTGATCCCCTTTCTCCGGGCTGGGGGGACGGTGATGACAGCTCAGCCCGGTTGTGCTTGAGAATACCCCAACCTTGCCCATTGAGGGTCCTCGTCTCCCATCCCGCTGACCAGGCCCTGTGATTCTTGCTCAGTGTGGAATTTCCTCCCAGTGCTGACGGCTGGCACTTTCCAGGAAAAGCCGCTGGTGGTTAGGAAAGGCAGGGCCCGACCTGTCTGCCGAGGAGCCTAGCGTGGGCTGTGCCAGAGTGGACTGCAGACCCCAGGATTAGGCCCCCCTGCCTCGTTTATTGGTGCTTGTTGGGCCCGGGCCTGACTTCCTGTTAGTGGCTGTCCTTCTAATCTCATTCTGGTCCCTGAGTGTCTTCCCTCCCTGAGCTCGCCTTTATTGTCTGACTCTTCCTCCACATTCCTGGTTCCCTTTGCTTTATAGTGCCCCAGGCAGGGCGCCTCCCTTGCTCACGTGGTTTTTTTTTTTTTTTTTTTTTTTATGGCTCTGGCAAGATTATTGTCTACGGTCTTGGGACAAACAGCAACTTGTCACCGACCTAATGGGCACATAAACAAACCCTTCCGATTGGCTTTGATTATTTATGTATGTTTCAAATTGTTTTTTTTTGGCCACACCCGGTCGTGCTTGGGCTTTTCTCCTAGTTCTGCATTCAGGGATTGCTTCTGTTGGAACATATGGGGTGCTCTGGGGTGCTGGGGATTGAACCCGGGTTGGCCACATTGCAAGGTAAGCGCCTGTACCCCTCTGTCCTATTGCTCTGTGGCTCCTGATTGACCCCCGCCCCCTGTCCACTCCCCTTCCACCCCACCCCGCATTCTGGGGAAGGGGCGGTTTCAGCAGTTGGTCCATGCAAAGCTGCAGCCCTCATTCAAAGCCCCTCCTCTGTCTGGAACCACTTGTGGCCACGGGGTTGGCGCCTGGCTGTCTTCTGGGGAAGGCACTTTGCAAATACCTGCCCGTACCCTTACCACAGTGCTATGAGGGAGGTGCCATTCCCATCACCCCGTTTCTATAGCTGCGATACTGAGGGCCAGAGAGGAGGCTCACTCTTGGGGTCAGGGGGAGTGGGGGCAGCGCTGGTTCAGAAGCAACCGGGACCCATCTGTCCCCCTCCCCCGCCCCCCCCACCCAGCGCCTGCATTCCTGCTCCCCTAGCCGCAGGTGGCTGTCCTCCCCATCCCCGTAGGCTGGGGTCCAAGAGCGGGGGAAGGCAGTGGGAAAGCAGGGCTCGCTCTCACAGGTGCCGAGCACTGGGCTCAGAAACGGTTCTGAGCCAGAGGACTGTAATTCAGACCCAGGTCCCCCTGGTTCCCCATGGCTTCGCCATCCCCACCCGCCGCTGCCACCCAGCAGCCCTTTTGTGCTCCTTGGCAGGCTCCCCACCCCCGCCCCAATAGTCCTCACGTCTGTTCCTAAGATCCCAGCAGAGCATTGCAAAAGCCTAACCCTGGAGGGTGCCAAGATCACCCCTCTGACCTTCCCACCAAAACTGGGGTGCCCCCCCAACACACACGCACACACATGCACACACACACACACACACACCCACATGCACGCATGCGCACATGCACACACACGCGCACACATTTCTCTTTTCTGTCTCGACAGTTTTACTGCCCCTGACTGGACCGTCTCCCCCTCACTCAATTCTTAGAGGTTTAAAAAAAAATGCAAATGCATAAAACACAAGACCCAGAAACCAACACGGGCCCTATTTATGAAGGAAAGCAAAGACTCTTCCTCTTCTTTGGGCCGGGGCTTGCATATCGCTCTTCGTATTTTCTTCTCCGTGTTAGAATATGTGTGATTCTGATTCCTTTTTCCTTCTTGGAGGTGCTCCCCGACTGGGCTCAGGGCCACCAGGTCCCCCAGGGCCACACCCGGCCATTCTCAGTCTAAATTGTGATCCTGACAGTTATGTCTTTGGACCTGGTGGTGTGTAGGGAGCCCCCAGTATGGTCAGGGGCTTCGAGATGTGTGTCTAGGGGGCTGGGGGTGGGGGTGGTGGGTTGGGTGTTGCCAGGGATCCAACTTGGGGCCTCATGCTCAACTTGGGGCCGCATCTCAGGTTAGGTGTGCCCTCCAGCTCTTGGAGCTGCCTTCCTCGCCCCAGAATATGTAGAATTCTTTTAAAGGATGGATGGACTCCTATTGCAATACTTTTGTGCTTTCCTCACTTAGTACCTGGTTTTGGTGTCAGTATTTGGGGAGTTGGTGCTCCATCTCTTTTTGGGGGGTGGGGGTTAGGCCATCACTGGCAGGGCGCTAGCGGTCATTTTCGGCAATGTTTGGGGTGCCAGTGCTCACTGTTGGTCGTGCTCACCACTCATACGGGACCAGGGACCCAGTGGGGTCATCCCCATGCAAGGAAGTGCGGTGACCGCTGTACCCTCTCTGCCCGGACCCCCTTTACAAAGTGGCCTCGGCGTTGCTTAGCTTTGGGACCCTCTGCAAACCCCCTTTGATCTGCATTTCTCAGGTCAGCCTCGGGTGGGGCCTTCTCCTGGCGAATGGGTCGACCAGGTGTATTTCTCTGTGAACTCTGGTCTGTCATTTTGGCGGTCCTGATTCGAAATCTCCTCCCGGCAGAGCAGATTGGGGTGGGGAAGCTGCAGGAGAGCGGTTGGAACCCAGAAGGATTTGGTCCCCCTTTGGGGAGAGGGGTGGGCCTTGTGTTTTTACCGTGCGTCACATCTAGGGGAAAAGTTGGAAGTCCTTGCCTGCCTGTCTGCACAGGGTGTCAGCAGCCCCTCCCTCCCAGCCCCACGCAGGGCTGGCCTGAGTCCCGAGAATGCCTTGCTGGGTGCCAGGGTCCCCTTGGGAGGCTGCCCAGGAGAGACTTCATGTGTGCAGTTTTGTTTGTTTTGTTTTCTTGGGGTCACACCTGGCATTGCTCAGGGCTTGTTCCTCTGTGCACTCAGGGATCACTCCTGCTGGGGCGCAGGGAGACATAGGGGGTTTCCGGGATGGAACCAGGGTCAGACATGTATGAGGCAAATGCCCTGCCCGCTGTGCTTTCTCGCTGGGTGCACATTTCTGTGTCCTGCCTGCCGGCGGGGGGGTCTCCTTTTCTCCTGACATTCCTGCAGGGTGACAGCCCCTCACCTCCGGACCTCTCCTATATCATGTGAGGAGTGATCCGGATTCCCCCATCCGCCCGTGTGGGACACTAAGGCCCCGCGCTTCCCCCTGCTCTGTTCTTTTAGGACTGACTTGTAAGATTCTTTTTTTTTTTTTTGAAAGAACCATGCTCAATTTATTGTCAGCTGTCAATCTGCAAACAAGACAGGCATTTTTCTTTTCTTTTTTTTCTGTAAGGAGGGAGAGGGCTTTCACTCTGGTGGAACTTGTGCCCGCATACCTTCACTGTGAAAACCGCGGCCCTTCAAGCTCCTGCCAGGGTAGCTCATTTCTTCACTTTCACGATCTTCATGCTGCTGCCCGAGGTTTTCTCAGTGTTGGCCTTGAACTTCGTCTTCAGCGCATCCCTCACTGCCTTTGCGCAGATCTGGGAGTAGCAGATGTAGCTGAGGCCGGCCTGCTGCCAGTAGGCCACCATGGTGTCCGGAGGGTGCTGTCGGGGGACAACGTGGCAATGTCGCCTCTGACTTGTAAGATTCTTCTCTTATTTTTTGCGGCAGAGGGCACCCCCAGCGGGGCTTAAGGCTTACTCCTGGCTCTGTGCTCAGGAATCACACCTGGCAGTGCTCAGGGGACCATATGCTGTGCTGGAGATAGGATCCAGGCCAGCTGAATGCAAGGCAAGCACCCAGCATGTTGTACTAGCTCTCAGTGACCCTTGCATGCTTCTTAGAAGCATCTTGGGCTTTCGCAGTGGATTTTCTATGACCCTTCTCCAAGGACGCTGACTTGTTCCAAAGGCCCCGAGTGCCCCAGGGTCCTGGCAGAGCACACCTCCCTTTTCTGGTTCAGCAGCTCCTCAGAGCTTCCTGGTTTCCGGGAGCCAGATGGACAGAAAGTGGGGGAGCTCAGTATGAACCTGGCAGGACTGAAACTCAGTTTTCTGGGCTTTCCATCTGGTGTCTTTCTTTCTCTTTTGGGTTTTATTGTGTGTTTTGGGTCACATGCATTGGATTTTGGGGAACTTCCCCCCCTCGCCCCCCCGCCGCTCCAGGTTTGCTCCCGACAGTGCTCAGGGGGCTGTAGGGTGCCAGGCTTGGAGCTCCGGCGGCATGCCAAACAGGTGCACTGGCCCTTTGGGCCCCATTTCCTTTCTGTCACCTTTAGGTAATTTATATCCCATACCAATCGATGAATGCCAACGCACAGTGCTCAGGACAAACAGTCCCTCCGCACAGTTCAAGTAAATCACAAGAGTAAGATAAGTTTTTATACACCAATTTCATTTTCATGTTAGTCTTCCTAGTCATTTTCTTTTTTTTATGGGAATCCAGGAATCTGGGGGACCATTTCCAGGGATACTTGGCCAAGCCGTGTGGGTTTGGCAGTGCCAGAGTTAGGGCCGCCAGGGCTGGGTGGCAGAAGGTGGCCAGGGGGTCAGTGCAAAGCTCCCCAGCCGCTGCTGTACCATTTGTGGGATTTCTTAGAAATGGAATATTTTAGCGCTTTGGATGAAATCCACCGTTTCTCTCCTGTTCTATGGGAGCGTGGGAGCTTGATTGGGTCAGCAGGGGCCCGGGGACAACCCAAAAGGAGCCAGCTCCCAACCACGGGCCTGGTGACTTACACACTCCCGGTGACTGGATGTGCTCTCTCCGGAGACAAACTCTTCTGCTTTCAGAGAGTTTTAAAAAGTGGGCATCGAGGACTGGAAAGACAGCCCAGTGGGGAAAGTGCTTGGTTTGCACACAGCTGGCCCTGCTGGGTGTGGCCCCAGTCCCAAACCAAACCAGAAGTGGACATAGACATTCAAGCAATGGTGTATACTTTACTGCGTCTCCAGGACAGTTCATCTGACCTGGCCGGCGCAAGTGAATGCCTCATCTCCGCTCCGTAAGGGTGAGAGTCTAGGAGGGTGGGCATCGGCTGGCCCCTCACCTGTCCTAAGACACTGGAGGGACATAGCAACGCAAAGGAGGATGAGCTGCTGTTGACTGTCCTTACAAGACCACCTAGCTAACTGCCCCTTAGCCCGGTGGTGAAGATGAAATGTTCCCGGAAGGGAAGGCTGGTGTCAGTGCCAGGGCCACAGAGTGTCAACCAGGCACCTGGGACCTAAGCTGGGTGCGCTGCCCGGAGCAGTCTGGGGAGCAGAGGCCAGGCAGGGGCAAACAGACCATTGCAAGCTGGACGCTGGCTGAGGAAGAGGAGGGGCCCTTGCTCAAGGGAGTCCCCTAAACACGTGGATCCTGGTGGCCTTAGCGCTGGAGAAGGAAATGGGTGCCCTGTGCCACCGACTCTGCCTTCCTGTGTTGTGGAACCCCAGGGGCAGCTGGCCTTCTGCCCCTCCCCTGCCCGGGCCCCAAGAGAGCCACAGCAGCGCTGAGCCGAGCAGGTGTGTCTGTACAGCGGTGGCCATCCCTCTGTCCATGCAGTGGACATCGTGCCCGGTGTGTGAAAGCAGACCCTGACGGAGAGGCTGGTGGTGTGTCATTGGCTTTGCTGGTGCCAGGATGCTCAGTGCAGATCTACCAGTCTGCAGGTGGGGGCGAGGCCAGCCGAGCATCGGTGCCCGCGGTGGCTGGTGGTGCTGTGTGCCCTCACCCTGTTGCAGACACTGGGTTCTAGCAGCACAGAGGACGGCCTCCCCCGTGGGGTTTTCAAGTCGGGGCGTTTCACGGGTGCGCCTTAAAACACAGGTCCCGCTGCTCAGAAGGATGGAGGGGGGAAGTGACTTGCAGAAGCCTCTGGAGGCCCCAGCCGTGGGCTCCTGGCAAACTCTCTCCTGGACATGATGCATCTCTTGGGACCCCCCGCCACTGCCCACAGTCCCTGGAGATTGAGGGCCTCCTGCCCCCTCTTCCCGTCCTCCCTCCACCACGTCCTCCAACCCCCATTCTCCTTTCAGGACTCCTGTCCTTTCATGTCACTTGTGAAGTGGCTCAGCCAGTTAAACAGTTCCCGCTGGGGATTTTGTTCTGGGCATTGACTTTGCGACCTTTTTGTTCCTAGGAGACTCTTGCTCTCTTGATCTTTCTTTCTTTCTTTCTTTCTTTCTTTCTTTCTTTCTTTCTTTCTTTCTTTCCTTTCTTCCTTCTTTCCTTCTTTCCTTCTTTCTTTCTCTTTGTCTCTTTCTTTCTTGCTTTCATGCTTTCCTGCTTTCTTTCTCTTTCTCTCTCTTTTTTCTTTTTTTTTTTTTTTTGCTTTTTTGGGTCACACTGGCGATGCTCAGGGGTTACTCCTGGCTCATGCACTCAGGAATTACCCCTGACAGTGTTCAGGGGACTATATGGAACGCTGAGAATCAAACCTGGGTCGGCCACATGCAAGGCAAATGCCCTACCCGCTGTGCTTTTGCGCCAGTCCTTTTCTTTCTTTCTTTCTTTCTTTCTTTCTTTCTTTCTTTCTTTCTTTCTTTCTCTTTCTTTCTTTCTTTCTTTCTCTTTCTTTCTTTCTTTCTTTCTTTCTTTCTTTTTTTCTTTCTTTCTCTTTTCCTTCCTTCCTTCCTTCCTTCCTTCTTTCTCTCTCTTTCCTTCTCTTCCTTTTCTTTTATAATATCTATTTTATTTTATTATTGTTATTTTGCTTTTTGGGCCACCCCTCCGCGATACTTGGGTTACTCCTGACTCTGCACTCAGAACTTACTCCTGGCAGTGCTCAGGGAACATATGGGCTGCCAGAGATCAAACCCGGGTCGACCACGAGTGTAAGGCAAACGCTCTCCCCATTGCACTATCGTTCTAGCTCCAGTTTCTTGATTTCTTATTTATTTTATTAAAACACTAAACTACTTTTGGGGAGGTTTGTTTGGCTTTGAACCACACCCAATGCTGCTGAGGGCTTACTCCTGGCTCTGCACTCAAGGATCACTCCTGGCAGGGCTTGAACCATATGTAATGCCAGGGATCGAACCCGGATCAGCTGTGGGCAAGGGCAGCCTCCGTACTATCACTCCAGACCCCTTCTGAATTTGTTTTTAATTAGGCAACATGTTTATTGAAATAGCATTGATTTATAACAAAGCAATTACACTTAAAATGAGCAAGGAAGGGAGGAGGAGGAGAGCAGGCAGGCAGGCAAGCCCTCTGCCGACTTTTTTTCTTTTCTTTTACTTTTTTATTGAATCACTTCAAGATCGATCCTTACAAAGCCGTTCCTGATGAGATTGCAGTCATACAGTATTCCAACACCCATCTCTTTGCCAGTGTACATTTCCCATCTGTTGACTTCAATACTTCCCACGTTCATACTCAGACTTGCTGTTTTAGCAGCCACATGTGCCCCTTTCAGGAATGGATGCCTGGATGTGTGTGTGTGTGTGTGTGTGTGTGTGTGTGTGTGTGTGTGTGTGTGTGAGCTTCATGCATGAGTGAAGTCCCACGGAACCCAGGCAATGTGGAACTTTGTGACCTTGGACTCTGGGCTCAACAGGACCCGGGAGCAGAGATCTTCTGCCTGTTTCCCCCAGTCTCCGGCGACCCAGGGGTCACAACCCATAAACCATCTCCTGCCAGTGCCAGATAATCTTCTCATTGGCTACCCTCCAGAACTCATGGCTGCTTCTCCTGAAGGGAGCATAAAATGAGGCCCCCATAACCATGCCACCGGACTGCACACCATGCTGTTTTCACTCAGGGAGCTCCAGAGGGGAGTGGGTGAGAGCCCTCCCTGCCCCAAGGGACCCAGCCCCGGCAGCTGATCTCCACTACCCAACTACTGCCAGCTTCCGGGCCGCTCTCCACATGCTCCACATGCTCCTAGCTTCACACATGAGTGAACATATTCCTGGACACATCATAAAACACTCCCTACCCAATTTCCGTAATTACTACATCATAGCTGATGGGGTTTAGACAGTAGACAACAAACCAAAAGCCTCCATCCCTTGGAGAGCCCGGCAAGCTACCGAGAGTATCCTGCCCGCACGGCAGAGCCTGGCAAGCTCCCCGTGACATATTCAATATGCCAAACACAGTAACAATAACGGGTCTCAGTCCCCTGACCCTGAAAGAGCCTCTAATAGGGGAGTGGCAGCATTGGGAAGGATGAATAAGGAGAGGCTGTTAAAAATCTCAGGGCTGGGATGAGTGGAGACATTACTGGAGCCCTCTGGAGCAAATCGATGAACAATGGGACTACAGTGATACAGAGTGTGATAGGAGGACCCCCCTCCCCCCAACCCCAGCAATGCTGCTTCCTTCCCTGCCGTAACCACATCTAAACAATCAAAACCCCCACTGGGTTTCTTGTGTGGGATAAAGACAGTTTGACCATGCTGCCGTGACCAGGTCTTCGTCGTCTGACCTTTAAGGGTTGAGCCCCATCAATCTCGTGGTTTTCCTCTTTCTCCTGTGGCAGTTCGGACACCTGAATGCCCCCTCGGCTGTGAGCTCGCTCCCCGCCGACCCCGTGGCTCCTGGGGCGTTGGTTCAGACTGTGCGCCTCCCTCCCTCTGGAGTGGCTCCCGTGCATTTCACTTCCGAGTTGAATTACAGTCTCTGCCTCTCTGTGCAGAGAGAGCGCCCTTGAACCACGTGCTGGTTTTGTTTTGAGAACATTGAGAACTGGATGGCTGCCATCTATTTTGTTCAAGCTATCGGACCGTTGGTTTGTGTTTTCCTGCTGGGCCTTTCTGATTTATCCTAGTTTCCTCTGCCCAGAAAGGGGGAGGCAGTACGAAAGGCAGGGGAACTCGGGGTCCCGCCGCGGCCACTGTTCTTGCCGTGGCATTTCACTCCGCTGCCTTGTGGTCACACTGGCCTGACCACCCATGTGAACCTGGTGTCCCAGGCTCCCCGGAGAGATGACACTGTTGGTTCCTAGCATAGCGCAGGGCGGTTGAGATTCGCGCCAGATGGACATGCTCATAGATGCGGAGGCAGCTTGCCCGGGGAGGTCTGGGCGGCTTTCTTCCTGGGCTTCAGTTCCGTGAGGTATTCAGGGTTTGGCTCATCATAAATGTGGTGGGTTTCAGGTCTCCCAGCTTTGGAGTAAGACTTTCTCTCCCACGTTGGTGGACATCCTCCCCAAGAGGCCCATTCAAGTTTTGGGCCCTCATCTGGGCCCGTCTTAGCCCTCGTCAGTATCCCTGGAGTTCTTTTTCTTTCTTTCTTTCTTTTTTTTTTTTTTGGGTTCTCTTTCTGGGTCACACCTGGCGATGCACAGGGGTTACTCCTGGCTCTGCACTCAGGAATCACTCCTGGTGGTGCTCAGGGGACCAAATGGGATGCTGGGAATTGAACCTGGGTTGGCGGCATGCAAGGCAAACGCCCTATCCGCTGTGCTATTGCTCCAGTCCTATCCCTGGAATTCTTGGCTGTGCTGTCCAGTAAGAAGTGTGTGCGTGTCAGCTGCACCTACAGCTCCCCCGAGAACCTCAAGAAAGCAAGCTTGGGTTTGGAGGGAGGAGGTGTGTGTGGTGGGGGGGGGGGGGCGGGGGGGAGGACTGGGCCAACAGAGTCAGACACGAAACAGCTGTCAGATTTGCTTGCTCTGAGACCCTAGAATCCTCTCACCCCTGATGTCCTTTCTAGAGAGGAAGGAAAGGGCATGGTGTGGCTGACACGTGGGTGTCATCTGGTTGTTTGTGTTGAGTTGTTGTCTTTCATTTGCTTCTAGTTCAGTCCCGGCAGTCAATGCCAGCACATTCCTTGCTGACACAGGAGAGGGACACTACCAGTCCTCATCCTGGTGGTCCGAGGCTGTTTGCTCTCGGACACGGAGACCTCTGCCACACATACCTTCCCCTTCTTCCTGCTTGCCTCTGCTCCCAGGTGGGGATACTAACCCTGGAACCGAAGACACTTTATCTTAACCTGATTTCTGCTGTCTGGGACATGCATTTAATTTTTAAAAGAAAAAATTTAAGAAGTTTTCTTCCCTCCTTTATCATTAATGCAATGACTATGGTGCAATAGAGCCAAGTATTGTGACACTTGCTTATAACCCTGAGTTAGGTTGCACTGGAGAACACACACTTTGTGGTGGCACCAGGAATCCCAGGCAGCAGAGTTGCTTGAGTTGATCCCAGTATGGGGAATTGTGCTGTGGGTAGAACTCAAGGGCTCATTCTTCAAGATAGGCACTCTCCCTCTCCTTCCTTCCTCTCCCTTCCCTCTCCCTCTCCCTTCTTCCCCCCTCTCTTAGTTTTGGTGAAGCAAGACTGTTTTTATTGTAACTTAGAAAGGTGTGAGGGGGATAAAGGGAGAAGTATGTGTTTAAGAGAGATACAGGCTTCTCTAGAGTGAGAAGTAAGCAAGCAAAGAAACACGCAGGGAGCTGAGTTCTAGGAGAACACGGGTTTGAAGAGCAAACCACGAAGTTGGAAGTCGGTTCTATATCACTGAACTATTTTCCTGTGATACAGTGGGGAGGGTGCCCACCTGGGAGCACACATAGGCCCCCCCCCCATCCCATCCCTGATTCTTCTGTTTCCCCAAGAAAAAGTTATGGGATAATTTTATAAATGTTTTTTTTTTTGGGGGGGAGGGGACCCTACTCAGTGCTTGCTTCTGGCTCATTGCTCAGGGATCATATGTGGTGCTGGGGATCCAATCTGGATTGGCTGCATGAAACCAAGCCTTATCCCCTGTACTATTTTTCTGGCCCCAAGAGCAGGGAATTTTGTTATTTTAATTATTTTACTTCATTATCGAATCACTGTGAGATAGACCCTTACAAAGCTGTTCATGATCGGATTTCAGTCATATAGTATTCCAACACCCATCCCTGCACCAGTGTACATTTCCCAGCACTGAAGTCCCCAGGTTCCCTCCCATCAACCCCCCTGCCTTCCTCTATGGCAGGTGCTTTGCTTTCTGTCTGTCTGTCTGTCTGTCTGTCTGTCTGTCTGTCTCTCTCTCTCTCTCTCTCTCTCTCTCTCTCCTTTTAGGCATTGTGGTTTGCACTATTGATACTGAAAGGTTATCAAGAATATCTCTTTGAATACTCAGATCTGGTCTAGCATCATCCTTCCCGAGTAGGGTATTTTAAACAGGCATTTATTTAAGAATGCAAATGAAGCAATCACCCGGTTGGGGTTAAAGTCAAATGTGTGTTTAGTAGAAAGCAGAAGAAACACTCCTGCAGGAAGGGGCCTAGGGGAGCACTAATGCTTTCTTTTGCCTCTTTTGAAGGTTCCGCACTTTCTGCATCTTCTGTTTGCTCCCATCCTTCTCCCCCGGTGGTGGTGGTGGGGGGCGGGGGGCGCAACACCTGGGGTCTGCGTCTGGCTGGCTCACTCGGTTGTCATGGCAACTATAGATTGTCATGGCACTGGCGGGTTATGATTTTGAATTGTTAAATTATAACAGGAGGTCCCCAGAGCTAACCTATAATTGCTCCCAAGGGAGCGATGACAGAAAGAAGGGGTGGGGGTGGGAGGGACACCTTGCAGGGGACATAAAACCAGGTGGGATTTTTTTCCCCCTCACTATAAATTAGGTCTTGACATCGCTCTGGCCAACATCTGGCTTCGGCATACGGGAGTTTGTCATCATGCTTTGCACTCCCTGTGTTACCTCCCACTCTCAGGATCTCAACTCCTACCACTCACTGCCTCCACCTGGGCCTCCGTCACTTGTTTTTAATGTGGTAAGAGTGGGAGGAGGAAACTATGAGCATGGCTGTTTCTACTGTGCCTGGGCAGTGGTGTTCTGGGTGTCTTCACTCTTGGAGGATGACCACCATACAGCTCTAAACCCTCTCAGACATCCCAGAAATGTGCCCCTCTGACCAGGCACAGTCTCATAGATTTCTCTCTCTCTCTCTCTCTCTCTATATATATATATATATATATATGTACACACACACACACACACACACACACACACACACACACACACACATATGGGCTGAAGCGATAGCACAGTGGGTAGGGCGTTTGCCTTGCATGCAGCCAACATGGCCGACCTGAGTTCGATTCCTCCACCCCTCTCGGAGAGCCCGGCAAGCTACTGAGAGTATCTCGCCTGCACGGCAAAGCCTGGCAAGCTACCTGTGACATATTCGATATTCCAAACACAGTAACAAGTCTCACAATGTTACTGGACCCGCTTGAGCAAATCGATAAACAACTGGGTGGTAGTGACAGTGATTTATATATATATGATAAGGTTCCTGACAACAGTGAAGAATGTTATCAAAGAAAGAGGACAGATGACCGTGTGTATACGAATGTAAATGTTTCCCAGGCTCCAGGAGAGGAGCTAGTGCCCAGACTTAAGCAAGGAGAGCAGATCAGTGGGGTTGGACGGGAGTCTGTCTAGCCCCTGATAGTGGGCAGTGGACATTTCCATCGGGAAGCTGGGCAGGAGGGACTGTTAGGGAGGGGAGGAGGGACTTAGGCTCCGCAGATGAGGAGTTGCTTTCGACGCGTTGTGGGTCAGGTGTCCAGGTGAGGAGCTAAGGAGAGAGTGAGGGATGCAGATGGGGGTGCCTGGGGACCCCTGAGTCCTGATGGATGCCGCTGCTCTCAGAGAAGAGGAACTGGTAGTAGCCCATGGTTAGAGGCTCACGGTCACGGTCACCCCGTTGTTCATCGATTTGCTCGAGTGGGCCCAGTAACATTGTGAAACTTGTTACTGTTTTTGGCATATGGAATACGTCACGGGGAGCATACCAGGCTTTGCTGTGCGGGTGAGATACTCTCGGTAGCTTGCCCCGCTCTCCGAGAGGGGCAGAGGAATCGAACTCGGATCGGCCATGTTCGCTACGTGCAAGGCTAACACCCTACCCACTGTGCTATCGCTCCAGCCCATGGTTAGAGGCTGTGACCACCTTATTTCCCTTCAAGGGAGCCGGCCTGCCCTATTGAAGGGGAGACACATGCTTTCCTGGCTAACATACCCTTGGAACATTCTGGCTGCGAGGACTAGACCAGGCGTTGAAGTCAACGTTTGACCATCGGCATAAGAAATGAGCAGAACAGCCGCCGCCTGGATTGACAGCGGAGAAGCTGGGCCCCAAATAATTCGAATTCCCTGATTTCGTCGGAGCAAATAAGGCTCTTCAAATTGAACTGGCTGTTTATTACCGACGATATCAGTGGACCTCAGGGTCTTTATGTGATGAACTATGTGTTAACTAGTGTGGGTCTCACTGGGGGAAGAATATCCAGAGAGGTGGAAATCCACGGGGATGCTGTCTCACACTGCACACCCCTCCCCATCCCGGGCCCCCCACCCCACCCCCAGTCCCTCCTCACGGACATACAGTGCTCAGCTAAGGTTTGCTGACCTTTGGTTCTTTAGAGGAACTCCCAGCTGCTTGCTCTGCCAGGACAAATAGTCCCCTCCCCGCTGTCCAGAGCCTCTGGAAGCAGAAGTGCTATGACAGCAGGGAGTGGAGGCCGAGTGCTCCCAGCCCGTTGGCCTGTTCCTGTCTGTCTTCAGTTAACCCAAACCCGCCTTTCCCCTCAGCCTTTTACTTCTTCAAACCCAAGTGGAGGAGTTGAAGTCTATATTCTTTAAGAATTTTCCTGGCGTCGGTTTATTGGGAAGAGACCCCTGTAGAGAGGTGGCCGAGAGGGGAGACGGTCCCCTGCCCCTCCAGGAAAGTCACTGGCCCCAAACTTCCCAGCCCCCAAGATCTCTTCTGAGATCTTGTAGCCAAGCCATGTTCTCTCAGAATCCATCCCGAGCCATACCAGTTATTTCTTCCTCATGCCCTTGCATTTAGGAAAGGAAAAGAAGGGGTCAAAGACATGCCAGGTCAAAGTCACTGTCTTCACTTTTGGTTTGGTGCCGGGCTATGCCCGCTTGCTTGAGACTGGCACCTGGGGCTCTGGGATTCCAAAGTGTCCACTCCAGGGGTGTTTCCCCGAGCCCGCTGTGCTGATTCAGTGCATGAATTTTGAGGGCATACACAGGGTCTCCCAGTTGCCAGTACTTTGTATCTCCAGAACCTTCTTCCCCTTGCAGACCTGGAGCTCTTGACCCCCTCAGCCCCCAGTGCCCTAATGATGCTCAGGGTCCCATTGTCTCTTTCCAGACCTGGTCCCTGCCCGGCTCATACAGTCTGGGCCCATCTGTGTCTGGCTCATTTCACTTAGTGTTGTCCTCAAGGCTCATCTGTGTCATAGCCTGTGTCAGAATTCTCTTCCTTTATTTTTTTTAATTTTATTTATTTTTTTGCTTTTTGAGTCACACTCAGCGATTCTCAGGAGTTTTTATTCCTGGCAGAGCTCTGTGGACTATATTGGATGACTATATTGGATGCCAGGTCGGTTGCATGCAAGGCAAATGCTCTACCCACTGAACTACCTCTCCAGTCCCTCTTTATTTTTGGTCTCAAAGCTTATTCCTGGCTCTGTGCTCAGGGATCACCCCTGAAAGGGCTAGTGGGTACCATATGCAATTCAGGTGTGTGTGGTGGGGGTGGTGGTGGTGGTGGTGGTGCTTGGTCTAAACTCAATTCTAAGATTGGCTGCTATTTATTTGTTAATTTTTAAAAGTTGTTTATGATTTATTACACTCACTATTCCATCACCAATCCCACCATGATTACATCGTCCCTCCACCATTATTTCTAATTTTCCCAACCAAGAGCAGACCCTAAATAGCTTGAGCAAATTGATGAACAACAGGAGGACAGTGCGGTGCAGTGGTTGTTGTAAATAATTCACTAAAAATGATCAAAAAAGATTTCCTTAGAAGAAAGTCTGTGAAGATTGTTGTATCTCAGCCTGGAGCCATTGAGCCCTTGTGTACGAGATTACTAACGTTTTGTTTCAGGTTGAGCCTTGTGTGCTAATATTTTCTTAATTGAGATTGGTCGCCTTCTACTTTACAGTCCATCCAGTGTGGTGTGTTACTGCTGGAATATCAGTGGTATAGAGTTTGAGATGTCGCTTCAGGGATTCTAAAATTTTGGATGGGGTGGATACAACCGGGGTTAAATTTTGAACTGGATGGTGACTTTTGCGTCCAGAGGCATCTCTGCAGCTTGTTGATCTCTTTCGAGATTTATTTATAAGTCTCTGAATCATGGTCAGTTAATGAGCTTATATGGCACCAGGGTCAGTTCTTGGTGCCTAGAAGAACATGGGGATGCCGGGAGGTTGCCCATCCCTGACTCCGTTAGACCTGGAGAATTTTGGTCATGCACTCAATGGTTAACAATTATGGAGTTGCGCTTTCTCTCCTTGTGTCTTCCTTCAGACAGAGCAAGTTCTAGGTTTGTGAATGAATTATTCGGCAGAGCGGGGAGCTAATGATACTCTGATTATTTCTGGTCAGAAATAACACAGGGCGGTTCACGTGGTCCGTGCGTTGGGAAGAACATGGGATTGGGCAGATGGGATGGGCTGATCCCTGGTTCCATTTCTGGCCTGGGTGGCAGCTAAGTCACATACTCGTCCTGGGTTTACTTCTCTAAAGGACGGGTGTTGGAATAGCTAAGGGGTCTGGGTCCCGCTGGTTTTGACACTCTTGGACTCTGTGACATGCCTTGGGATATGCCCCTGGTCACAGGAGGACTGCTTTGTTTATTGGGTTCAGAGGACAGAGCCCTTGGACAGGGTTCAAAGAGGCCCTGTGGTGGCTCAGAACTGGGGAGATCCTCCCTTATCTTTGCCCAGCCAGAGCTGTGGCATCTGGTCTTCGAGACCAGTGTCATGGAAAGAAGACATCCTGTGAAGAACGTCGCTTCCGGATCAAGAATGAGGTCCCGGGGGCCCTTCCACTTTCTTTGGGGCTGTGTTATTGGTGGTGGTCCCCAGCGGTGCGGGGTAGGGGAAGTAGCTGTGTGTCCTGGCTGAAGAGCACAGCTGAGGGGGTATCGTGGGGACTAGAGAGAGGCTGTTTACATTTTCATACCCCTAGCAGGGCTCAGCCTACTACCCTGGGGGCTCCTACTTGACAGACCCCCAAGAGGGGGCTCCAGAACCCAAAGATCCCATTTCAGGCCTGTTGGCCTAACTGTGAACGTGGGCGTTCACCTCACTGAACATTGACTTCTCCTTGGGTCTTCTGTGAAGGGCCCCAGGATAGCTACAGGTGATTATAAGAATCCGGTGAACCTGAGATCCTGTCTAGGGAGGGGGTCCAGCAGAAGGGCTGCTGCTTCTCCTTCTCCTCCTCCTCCTCCTCCCTCTTCCTCCTTCTCCTTCTGTTCCTCCTCTGAACCTGAGATCCTGTCTAGGAAGGGGGTCCAGCAGAGGGCTCCTTCTTCTCCTCCTCCTCCTTCCTCTCCTCCTCCTCCTCCTCGTCCTCTTCCTGCTCCTGCTCCTCCTCTCTTCTCCTCCTTCTCCTTCTTCTTCTTCTTCCTCCTCCTCCTCCTCCACCTCCTCCTCCTCCTCCTCCTTCTTCCTTCCTTCTTCCTTCTTCCTTTTTCTTCCATCTTCTCCTCCTCTATTTATGGTCCAGTTTCAGTTTCAGTCATAGACTATTCCAATACGCATCCCTACTGTTTCCATCCTGCCCCCAGAACCCTTCCCCAGCCTGTTTCTATGGCAGGCACTCCCCTTCTCTCTCTCTCTCTCACTCTCTCTCTCTCTCTCTCTCTCTCTCTCTCTCTCTCTCTCTCTCTCCTCTCCCTCTCCCTCTCCCTCTCCCTCTCCCTCTCCCTTTCTCTTCTTTATCATATTTGTTCCCTTACCTGTTTTTAGCACACAGTTGCACACACTACACAGTTCTTATCCAGAGTCATCATTTCCAACTATTGTTGAGAAGGGCTTCTTTTTCATTTTGCTTCTGGGCCTCACCTGATGAGGCTTCTGGCTCTGGTGGGCTGAAAGGACCATGTGGGATGCTGGACACGGAAGCCTGTTGGCTGTGTGCAAGGCAAGCTCCTTCCCGCTGCAGTATCTCAGCTGCCACAAGGGCTCCTTCTGCTGCCTGTGCCCCGCTGTGGAGTTCGAGGCTTCCCTTTCTTGCTTCACAAAGACTTCGGCATCGAGGGCCATACTTAACGTCATTAAGCCATTTCAGCCCGTTTGGTGTCCTGTTCTGCCAGGGTTCCCGAGAGTTCTTCTTCCTCCCTTTCATATTATACATTGTTTTAAGGAGCTGGACCCTACCTGCTCTTTGCTGAATGTAGTTAAACCTACACCTCTAAGCCATCCTTACCATAGCCTTCGAGGTATTGGGGGTGCTGGACACTGGGCTGGCGCCCTTTGGAGGGAGGCAGGGGGTAGTCTCCAGTGCGTTTCCTGGAGGCCAGCTGGCTTCCTTCTTGGGGGGTAGGAGGTGAGCCTGCAGTCGGGGTGCAGCTCGCTGTCTTGCTCTACGGCTGCTGAGAGCTTTCCTGGGGTGAGGGGGGGAGGATGGAGTTTCTCCTGGCTGTACTCAGGGCTGGAGATCAGGGATCCCTGGTGGCAGAGCTCATGGCACTATTTGCGGTGCCACCATCTCCCCTTATGCAGGGGCCTTCCCGTTTGTCTCTCTCTGGCCCTTTCCCAGGCTCTTTAGGGTTATTTTCTAGGTCGCTGGCCTGTTACCGGGAAGGAGATTGGAATCAGCAGTTTCCTTTAGCCTCCTACCCCTACCCTTACCCCCATGCATAGTATTTGCACCCTGAGCTCCCAGACCTCAGCTTCCTCATTTGTAAAGGGAATGTCATGGTCCCTTCTAGTCACTTGATACAGGTTAAAGGGGACACTTCCAAGTGGGAGCTTCTGTTTGTTTTTTATCTATCTATCTATCTATCTATCTGTCTGTCTGTCTGTCTGTCTATCTATCTATCATCTATCTGTGTATCAATGTATCTATGTATATATGTATATATTATACTTATATAAGAACTTATTATCTAGTTCTTACTCTGGAGAACCTGGCAGGCTATCGAAAGTATCCTGTCCGCACGGCAGAGTCTGGCAAACTCCCCATGGCATATTCAATATGCCAAAAACCAATAACAATGATGGGTCTCATTCTCCTGACCCTGAAAGAGCCTCGAATGTGGCACTTTCTAAAATCTCAGGGCTAGGATGAAGGAGACATTACTGGTGCCTGCTTGAGGAAATCAATGAACAACAGGATGATAGTGATACAGTGATATATATACATACACACATATATATATAATTTTTATTGGTGAAACACCATGAGGTACAGTTGTAGACTTATTATACAATGATCGAGTACTCATCCCTCCACCAGTGCCCATTTTCTACCACCACTGATCCCAGTATCCCTCCTGTTTGTTTTTTAACTGGAAAGGACCAGGCTCTGTCCGTGTCCCCAGGAGAGTGGGGGGTGGGGGAGGGGAGGAGAGAGTAACATGCCTCAGGGGGAGAAAGGAACAGAGGCGGCTGTAAGCAGAGGTCAGCCGGGTGCTTGGAATCACAGACGGGGCCCGGGTAGGTGTCCCTGGTGGGTGGACCCGAGCAGGGCTGAGGCTCAGTCATCCATTGGAAGTTGAAAGATCCGATGTGTTGGCCTGTGGGACCTTGTGGGCACACGGGAGCAGTGTCATGTGTCAGACGAGGAGCAGGACAGGAGCCAGGACTGACCCTCTGCAGTGTAAGGGCAGGACAGTCCAGCCCACACCCTGGCTCGGTGCCGGGCAGGAGCATGACCCGCAAGGTGGGCTTTATGGGAGGGCCGTGGACAGGTGTGGGCCTGGTAGGCACAGCATCCGCTCCCTCCTGTTACTAGGATCCCCATGGCTACTGTCCCTGCCTCCTTGTCCCTGTTGGCAGCCATCCTCCCTCTTCCTGCCTTCCAGTTCTTTCCGGCCCATCTATCCATCATCTTTCCTACATCATGGAACATTGGCTTCATCGTGACCTTCCAGCCTCACTCAACGCTTCCAGGGCCTCTGGGCAGTGTCTGAATCTCCTCTTGTGATTGAACACCTTTCCTAGAAGCATCTTCTTGTCTTCTGCACCCCTTACCCACTGCATCCCCCCACCCCCACCCCCAGCCTTCTAGCTTTCCTCCATTCCCGCCACATACCCCCTGTGTGCGTTGCCCTTGCTTCTTACCTTCGTCTGAGCTTTCCATAGCTGTCACTTCCAACAGCAAAGCAGCTTCCTGGGGATTTAGCTTTAAGGGGGTGGATGTAGTGTGTCATGTGGGAGCCCCAGAGTTTTCTGCCTGGCACCTTTGGTACCGTGCCCCTCGCTGTGGCATGGCCAGCTGGGACCCTGATGACCCCCAGCACCATGAGACCTGAGTCCTGAGCCCTCAGACCCACACCGCTGGGCACATAACCACCAGGAGTGGCCCCAGGTCCCGCGAGCACCATGGGTGTGGCCCCTGGTAGAAAGAAAGCTGCCAAGCAAACACACTCAGCCAAGCTGCCACCTGCTGTTCTGGCCCGTTGGCCTCTCCCTGGTTGGCAAGCCCGTGCACGTCTTCTGGGGACAGGAACTGGATCTTTGTATCAGTGTCCCCAGCAGCGGGCCCTGTGCTGAGTGGACATCCTGGCTCTTTGCCCAGAGGAGCTCAGCTGATTAGCTGGGCCTGCGCTCTGCTCTCCAAAGCACGGGTGTCCCCTGGGGGCAGCGGAGAGAATCAGGCGGGCAGAAGGCGGGGACCAGGGTGGAGAAGGCGCCACCAAATCAGAGGCATCTTCTGGTGTGTTTTGTTTTTCTCTCCCACTAATAATAGTATGAACCGTTGACACAGTTGGCAGAATCCTGGGAGGGATAAAACAAGGTCTCTGTCTTGTTTTGGTGGCAGGGCCCCACCTAGCGATGCTCAAGGGTCAAGGGTTACTCAGTAATTACCACCAGGTGCTCAGGGGACCATCTGGGATGTCGGGGATTGAACCCAGGTTGGCTGTGTGTGCAAGGCAAGTGTCCTACTCGCTCTACTATTT